>NC_138908.1:30529122-31241705 GCF_965231255.1 Vanellus vanellus
AGTCTGACAAACTAACTCCCTCTGCACCTGTGTCTACTACAGGACAGCAGTTCAAATCAAGAAAACGCACCTTCCTTTTTAGAAAGTTAAGCTCCCAAAGAAGTATACAAACCATCAGATGATTCTAGCATTTTGCTTACAAAACCCGTAGAAACCACTTAGAAAACAGTCAATGACATGCATCCAATTTTACTGGATGGCAACAACTTGTATGTAGCTCTGACTACTACACACCCTAAGTTAGCAACACTAAATCTGCAGTAAGCTCCACAAAGGGGATGTTACCCGCAAGAGTGAGACTGTGTTTTAATGCTTCTAAACATACTATTATATATAAGACTTTTGTTAGAAGTCTCTCAGCAAACACCAGAAATGTCCTGGTTTGAGGTAAAACAGAAAATGAGCCAAGCTTTCAGACTTTAAGCTTAGCCCGGCTACTCAGATCAATATCACAATAACAGGGCAGAGCAGGGAAGCTTGGACTCATGTGGAAAGAAACCCTCACAAATATACTTCATAAGCACTAAGCTTCACACACTATTTGCCATAAGCATTAAAATAATAGTGTGCTTTGTGAGCCCTACAGTTTTTAACACTGAAGAGTCTGAATAGCTGACTAAATAGTTATTCTGGGAAAAATTTAAGTGTTAAATATTCTAAGACATTTAATTAGAATTGAAAAGTTCCCATACCATCTACTCTGAAAACATTTACTACCCTGCTTTAACAGTCTTTCAGGAGGCTATTTTCAGCCATAACGAGGGAATGGATCACAGCTAGACCTCACACGTATTGGATGAGCTACAACTCGATGTGAAGTGAGCCGTTTGACCACCAACTAAGGTTCATGAAGTGACCAAACACTTCCTTAACAAGTGCCAAATGCTGATCTGAAATTCCAGGTATAAACAAGTAGGTAAAATACAGCAACCACTAAGGACTCCTTATACATACAGTAATCACTTTTTCTCATTTTAGTAATTCAGACATGTTAGCAGTTACCTAAACTAGAAACTGTAACACTACCACAGTCTATCCCCTAAAGAGGTATTACTAATTTTCATTTGAAAAGGGACACCTGCAGCAATAAACCCATAAGCATTCATATCTGTCTTGAGAACAGTAGTTTTCCAAAACTGCTATGAAAGAGTCTACTATATGAACTGTACTGTTCAAACCTTACATTCAACTAGAGCTTTTGGGGATTTATAAAACTACCTTCAAAAAGGAATGTGCAGCATTTGTACACCTGGCATAGGCTCTGTTATTCATTAGAAAAGTTTTTACAAATACCAGGGTTTTTTTCTGTTCCCACACTGCTCATTCATAGATATATACACACACCTATGAGTCAAAGTTTGAAAATATCAAAAATGCAATTTTTCTATGCATATTCATGATAAAGGCAACATGACCTTAGAACAGTCAAAAATAATCATATTTTTACGGTCCCCATTAATTTTGTTACATTCAGACTTCTAGAGAATATTCTTTTTACAGGGTTATGACCATAAGCTCACAAGCAATTTTTAAGAAAGGTGCATTTTTTTAACTGTTTGTATTGAAAATTTAACATCTCTCTTTGCAAGTTCAACTTTCAAGGGGCTCCCTTGTAAATCCAGAATGTATTTCTGCTGTAAAGAAGTGATTCTATATTAATAAGAAACAAGATCTGCTGCAGTTAGAATCTGAATCACACCAGCAGTAGCTCATACAAGAGACAGACTGGAGCAAAATTTTTAAAGCCTCGTTCAGGGCCATGAATATGAAGTTCTGGATAGAAATATTAATAAAAGAGGATATTCAAACAGCCAGTCTTTTAATTAACTAATTGTACAGTGGGTTCACGTCCTCTTTTCTTTGCCTTGAGATAGCTCGTTTGGAAACTAACCTTACAGTCACCTGTTCCTGGTGTTTATCGCAGAAAGATTTTATAGAACCTCCTCCTCTTCCAAGGCTTACTAGCAAACCTTGCAGAAGAGATGCCAGACAGCAAATCAGGATATGCTATTCTTCATCACGTCATGTGAGAACACGGATGAAGGAAAAATAATATTAATTTAAAAACCACTCAAAACAAAAACTCACAGCCCCTCCCCTCCAAAAAAACCCCCGAAACCTACACATTGAGGTCAAGTGCATTACAAACATACATGAACTGGCCAACAAATCATAGGCTGGAGAAGACCCTGAGGATCATTGAGTCCAACTGTAAACCTAGCACTGCCAAGTCCACCACTAAACTATGTCCCTAAGCACGACATCTGCATGTCTTTTAAATACTTCCAGGGATGGTGACTCAACCACTTCCGAACACAGCCTGTTCCAATGCTTGATAACCCTTTCACTGAAGAAATTTTTCCCAATATAAACCTCCCCTGGAACAACTTGAAGCCATTTCCTCTTTTCCTAACAGTTGTTACTTGGGAGAAGAGACCAACACTCACCTCTCTACAACCTTCTTTCAGGCAGTTGTAGAGAGTGATAAGATCTCTCCTCAGCCTCCTTTTCGCCAGGCTAAACAACCCCTGTTCCCTCAGCCGCTCATCATAGGACTTCTGCTCAAGACCCTTCACCAGCCTCTTATGCTCCTCTTTTCAATGTTTTCCTGGAAGTGTACTACTAATATTGAGGAAACAAACACAGTCAAATTTATCCTAATTACACTGTGTTTTACTAAATGCTAACTTAAAACATTGAGAATTGTTAGGTGTCCCCCACACAGGTTACTCCTGTTTATTTCTTCACAGACTCCTTACACCAGGACAACCTACACAAGAGACCCCAAAAGAATCTCTGCCACGCCACCTTGCAGAGGCCCAGAAGTTGTTCAGTTTTGTCTCCTCCTTTCCACAGCCCAACCACCCCTAGGAGCAGCAGTTTGTGGTCTGGAGTCCCCAGTCGAGATAGCACACGATGCTATCACGCATTCCTGACTACCTGCGTGCTAGCAGGCACTAAACACCTTGTAGCTGACACCTCTGCCCTGCTGCATGCTGGCCAACCCCAGCAAGCAAGGTGGCACAATGACAGGCAGTAACAAACAACAGACATAACAAGGAGCAAAAAGTCTTTGAGAAGTGATGTGGAATGAATAAAGTACAACTACCCTGGACAGTTCTATTCCAATGAAGGTACAGAACAAAAGCTGATCAACTGTAAATATTTAGCACTTCTCTCCACCAGATGCTATAAAGTAATTGCTTTAATGCTAATCATATATTGAGCAGCAGTGAACTGTGTCCTTGAGAAGTACATGTAGCTAACCAGCATGACTACTTATTCTGTGGTAAAATATAATACATTCAAAGGTACAGATAACACGGGTGAAGTAGAGACGCGGATATGGAACTAGGGCTTGCGAAGGTTAGAGAAATGACACTGTAGTAGAAAGTTAGAGTCACAGGGGTCTGGTTTCAATAAAGAGAATAGTGATCAGCAGTTTTGTAGAAAGCAGCTACCCACGGTAAGAGGCTGACTGTAAAGAATTTCAACACAGCATATGCCATTCCTCTACCTAGTCTATTCTCCTCAGTACTTGGAGAGCACTGTATTGTACACAGGCTAGTGAACTGCACGCATAAATTACTTTGGATCTTTATATGTGGTTTCTGCCCGTACTGCTGGCAACTTATTACAAGAAAAACAGATAAAAATACATAGATCTTGCTGACACTGTGAAAATTTTCATCAGAGATACTTGATTAATAAGTAACATCTTTGTAACTTGCCATGTCAGAAGGGCTTAAAAAAAATGAAAAAAAAGAAGGGGGGGACACACAAACGTATTCTATAGCAGTGTTTAAATTCTGAAGATTAAAAAAAAAAGTATCAAGAACTTACTGGTTTAAGTCAACAGAAAGATATGTTTTTCACCTTTTTCTCAAAGACCTTGAGAAAGAATCTGAAAAATGCATCAGGCAAAAAGTTCACCAGAAATATTTTCATCACAAGTAGTTGTATTACAAACCAATTGAGGAAAACATGTCTAATTTCTCATCACGGCTACAGGATAAAATTAATTAATCTTTCACCACTGCAGTCTCACACATAATGCAGTAGTTACAAAGCAGCAAAGGCATCTCCTTCCCGAGTTGGTAAACGTGACCTCAGACTACCGCCTCTTCCTCAAAGGTGTTGGGGGAAGAACCATACCCAGAGAGAAGGGAAGGGTTGTTCTTTTTTCTCTCCCATCGGTATTTCTACCTCTTTCAGCCCTGCTGTCACGTACGACAGAAAACAAAATAGTAATTCCCAGAAGGGGCTGCACGTCACCGCCCATGGGCGCAACACACCACCGCGGTCTGGAAACAGATAACCTCCCCCCCTCCCACCGCTGGGCTCGGGGCGCTGAGGGAGCGGGATGACATGGCGCCAGCGTCCCACGGGTCTCCCGCCTCCACAGGTGCCTCACACTCCTCCCCAGCCCGCTTTGTGCGCATGCGCAGCTGCTATCGAGTCTCCCGGACGCCGGGCGGGTACACAGGCTCGGGGGGCGGGGGGTGGTGCCGGGCGTCCCGAGTCTGTCAAGAGTGGTTTCTGCTAGGGCAGTAGGTCTTGGCAGATGCACACACCACCCAACTTCTCAAATTCGCAGTGGGGAGAGAAGTGGATCAAATCTCTGTATAGAGGCTTATTCTACTTTGATTTTCAGTCGATAGTGACTCACTAGGGAAGGAAGCCCGCAAAGATCCGACTGACGCCACGAGTGTATACGCAGCTACCAGGACCCAAACGTGCAGCCCCTCCGCCCGGGAGGTGCTTGCTGCAGCCGTGTCGGGAGCTCTGCGCATGCGTCGGAGTGGTCCCGTGGTCCTGGCCTGTTTCCGCCCGGGCGGAGGGGATCGGTTGTGCTCCTCGCCGGACTGAGAGGGCTCTTCGCGTCGCTGGCGGGTACCGGTCGCAGCGGTCATGGGGAAGCTGAACGTGGTGATGCTTCGGTACCTCTCCAGGGAGCACTTCAGGGTCCTGACAGCGGTGAGCCGGCGGGGAGGCCTAGCGGGGGGGGAGGCCTGCCTAGTTCAGCCCCGTGCACGGAGTTCCGCATGGCCGGTTAGCTAAGCGGGGTCGGGCAGGTTCCGTGCGCGGATGGGAGACTGGATTAGCTGTGGGGCGTGGGGCAGGGGAATGGGACCTGCTTCGGTTCTCGCTGCCTCCCTTAGGGTCCGATAGTGGTGTTTCCCGCTGGGGAGGGCCCAGGCCGTGCCGCTCATTCCTTCAGCCGGCTTCCTCGGAGGGATCGTTAACGGCAGGGCTGGTCGCTGGGGCTGCCCAGGTGGTGGCCGCCCAGTAAGGTACCGTCGCCAGTGTCTTCACACGTGCTGATTGCTGCTGGCAGCCTGTCTGACGAGGAGCGAGCAAAGATTTACCAGTGCGTGGCATGCTGAAACTTAATTGCATGGTAAGCGCGGTTGCGCTGTCTGTACCGGCAGCAGAAGTACTAGTGGAAAGGCAAATTAAGCCTTGGCTGTCTAACTATGAGAAAAGAGTCTCATTTCAGGAATGTAAACCAGCTCCTTCATCCACTCCTGCGACTGAAGTCTAGTCAGCCATTCATCTTCTGGCCAGTACTGTAGAAGTTTCAAGGCTGACTTACACAAAGGATATCAAGGGGCAGGGATGCATATTAGAAGTTTCAGCTAAGTCATAAAAAAAGTAATAATTCATCCATGAAAAGTGATTTTAGTTTCAAGTCAGATGTGGTATTATTTCATTGTTGAACACAGGGGCTAACAAGTCTATTTTTATTTACTCTTTTAGGTGGAAATGGGCATGAAGAACCATGAAATAGTTCCTGCTAGCTTAATTGCTTCCATTGCTAGCCTTAAACATGGTGGCTGTAATAAAATTTTGAGAGAGTTGGTGAAGCACAAACTTCTAGCTTATGAACGAACTAAAAGTGAGTTTGAATTTTGTGTTGGGCTCCCTCTTTCATTCTGTCGCCAGTGCCTCACAGTGGTACTTGCAGAAATACCAGAGCTTCGCACATGTGAGCATCCAGAGCATTTTGTAGGCTTAATTTCTCTTGGACTTGACTTGGGAATATGGATTTGTACAGTACCAAATGTTCTAGCTGTCTGCTGAGCTGCTTGTGCCTATAAAGGTGAGAGGCAGAAAGCTGATGAACAGCTAGCTTTCTTTTTTGCTCGGTCACCAAAGTAAAATAAAAGTCTCCTGAGTTAAGGCAATGCATACAGCAATGGTCCAGCTCTGGAGCCCCCAACATAAGGACATGGGCCTGTTGAAGTGAGTCCAGAGGAGGGCTACAAAGACAATCAGAGGGCCGGAGCACCTCTCCTATGAAGACAGGCTGATAGAGTTGAGGTTGTACAGCCTGGAGAAGGGTCCAGGGAAACTTTTTAGCAGCTTTCCAGTACTTAAAGGGGTCTTGCAGGAAAGATAGGGAGGGAGTCTTTATCAAGGACTATAGTGAGAGGGTGAGGGCTAATGGTTTTAAACTAAAAGAGGGTAGATTTAGATTAGATATTAGGAAGAAATTCTTTACTGTGAGGTTGGTGAGACACTGGAACAGGTTGCCCAGTGAAGTTGTGGAGGCCCCATCCCTGGAAGTGTTCAAGACCAGGCTGGATAGGGCTTTGAGCAATCTGGTCTAGTGGGAAGTGTCCCTGCCCATGGCAGGAGGGGTGGAAGTAGATGGTCTTTATGGTCCCTTCCAACTCGAACCATTCTGTTATTCTAGGAATCAACCCGAATGAGTTACAGTGTTATAGTACACAAACTGGAGCAGACTGCAAAAGCCATGTATGTTTTACCCCTTTAGAAACAGCTACTAAAGTAGTTCTTCTTCCCTGCGATGTAATAAGTAGTAGTTGTAGAGGCCTTCCCCCATTTCCTTCATCCTTTTAGTTGCATCTGGCTTTGCAAACATACTGTAGGAGTCTACAGGAAATCACTACCTTTTTGTCCTCGTTCTTCAGAGCATTAAGGGTCACTCTAGATCACCACAACGATCCCAGATCCGTGCTGTGTCTCCTGTATGTGTGTCTTCCAAAATGCTTCTTCGACTTTCCCATGCTGTTTAAAGTACTGCGATTGCCTCTATTAGAGAGGGGCTAACAACGTGTCTGTCTTTTGCCCACTTGTCAGTTTTATAAAACTTGCAGGAATTTAAACATCTTTACCATTCTGTCAAATTGGGCTGATATTAGCTAATGGGTGAAATATTACTTGGGTGTTGTGTACTGTAAGCTGAAGCAAGACTGAATTGGGACTTATTTTAAATGTAATGTGGTGCATAATGAGGAATGAAATGTTTTATATTTTATTCTTGCCTAGCTGTCCAGGGTTACCGGTTAACTAATGCAGGATATGATTACCTTGCTTTGAAAACTCTGTCTTCCCGACAAGTCATAAATTCTGTTGGAAACCAGATGGGTGTTGGCAAAGAATCAGGTAATTGAAAAAAAAAAATTAAGTATTTTTTTTAAGCAAACACAGCTGTAATGTAGGCAGATGCTGTTTGTCTCATGCTTTGTGAAGAGATTTGAACCGTTTTAGCAAAAAGATAATTTCATCTTTTTCATTCCACTTAAAAATAAGATAATAAAGTAAAATAGTCTCAAAACTATTGGAGTACTACCTTGGTTCCTCTTATATTCATGTATGTTGTAATTTGACACAGCACGTAACTTGTGTAATTGAAGAATGAGAAGGGGATTGTTGGGGACAAACAGTAGAAATGAAACATAGGCTATTTGTTAACACTGTTTAAATTAAGAAGCTGGTTCCTTGGGTTGTCTGTCTACTCAATAGAATAAGGCAGCTTTTCCAGAGTGTGATTAAGAACATCAGCATCTGCCCTGGATTCCTCTCAAGGATGGCTTACATTTGTTCTTTGCTATGCCAATAGCTTGGGGATGTTAACCTGAATATAGGAACCTTAAGATCTCCTACTCTGAAAGGTGTTTCAGATTACATCAATATTTCTTCTAGTGGAGTACCATGATCTTTTTGACAGTAATTTCTTCTTGTTCAGATCTCTAATACACAATATGTAAATTTAGCTGTCTTTACTAACTGTAGTAGAACTTGCTATGCCAGAAGTAGTAATTGTGAGAGGTGAAATTACAAACTTATCACTGCACTTTTTCATCAGATACGAGCTTTTTAGATATAATTTATTCCTTAGATCGATGTCATTATGTGTCTTCTAGATATTTATATTGTTGCAAATGAAGAGGAGCAACAGTTTGCATTGAAATTACATAGGCTTGGAAGAACTTCCTTTCGCAGTCTGAAAAATAAACGTGACTACCACAAGCACAGACACAAAATGTCATGGCTGTATTTATCCCGGCTAGCAGCAATGAAGGAGTTTGCCTATATGAAGGTAGGTGACCATTCATGTAATGCCAGCAATGGTCTAATAGGTACTTTTCAGTACTGTCTTTTGATCATTGCGTTTGTGGTACTGGTAGGATTTATGCTCCACACACTCCCCACCCCCCATCCTCGGACTTGAAGTATACAATTCGGAGCATTTCAATGTTGTGTTTTGTATACTTTCCAGTGACAAAATGAAGCTTTGTAATGGAAGTCACATGGAACAGAAGCAGGTGTCATGAGAGAATTTCAAATTAATGTTGTTATTTATGGATAGATAATGCATATATCACGAGTTCTGGTGTTTTTAATTTAAAAGTTATTGTATAAGCTTGCAAAAACACCTTAAAAAGTAAGAAAATTTACAGTTACTTGTCAGAATTATTCTCTTTTTTTTTAAAATTCATTTATTTATATTTTGCTATGTTTTCAGTTGTGCTGTTGAGGGAAATCTTGTGGTCCAGACTGGTGTTCTGATCTCAAAAGACAGACTTTGTTCTGTACTGTGGGAAAAGATGTAATTTCCAACCATATATCGCTACTCTCAGAGTTCTGTATTTTTTGACCTGCTTTAAAAAAATGCAGGTGTTATCTAGTAACTGAAAGTTGATAATGAAAACTAATTATTTGTAAAAGCTGGTTTTCCTTTCTGCTTTTGTGCTATTCAATAGTACTATATACATTAAGTACTGTTTTCTTAAAAAAATGTGATAGGTTCTACCAATGGCCTCCACAGAGAGAGAAAGAACTATTACCATCATTGAAAAACTCTATATCGGTCCACTTGATCCAACTAGTAAAGCATTATGTGGTCAGGACTTGTAGGAATATAATCATGAGGGTCAGTTTCCCTGAAAAGAGAATTGGGGGAGGATTAATTGTGTGCTAAAAATTGATAATAATGTAATATTTATGTAACAAAAGGTGTATTTATGTTGCTTTAACATAGAACTCTATCTTGGAAAAATGCACTAGGAACAAGAGAATGAGTAAAAAGAGAACGAGCCAATAAAGAAGTTGAGTGGATCAAGTGAATGACTAAACTTGCGTTAGAAAAGGCAAACCAGAGAGCTTCAAAATGTTGTGATCTGGGTTTGGTTAATCTTTAATGTGCTGTAATGATGGTTATTAATATTTAAGAATGAACTTTTGTCTTACAGCAACTAAATATAGATTAACCAATCAGGCAGAACTGTATTGGCAGCAACTTAGTGTGGAACTTTTTTGCTAATGCCTGTCACCCTATGCCCAGTTATCTGGTCTTGATTGCTTGGGTTAACAGACCAGATGTGAGTCTGTCATTTTTCTATTCTGTTGTGTTTTTCTGCCACTTGCATGATACATACAGTATAGCAAGGCACTTCGTGTCTAAACTTACGAGTTTATTTGTCTTTGTAGTGAAAGTTCAAAGGGCTGTTATGTTGTCTCCCTTCTTAAGCATGTGATTTGATGTTTCCAGTTAGCACTTTAGTAATGTATGCTGCTTCCACAGTAATATTTATTGCTTGTTTTAGACAGGAGTTTGTCAATATATGTAATGTTTTCGTAAAGATTTAATTTTAATTTTTCAGTATGTTGTCTCTTTCCAGGCTTTGCATGACAGAAAATTTCCCGTTCCAAAACCTGTAGACTACAACAGGCATGCAGTTGTTATGGAACTTATTGATGGCTATCCTTTGTAAGTACTGAAGCTTGAATTCTCTGATATAGAAAGCCTAACATGTTAGGTTCAGTAAGGTAACAGGGTTAGGGTTTTCCCTTGTCATGTCAGTGAATTCTAACTTCACCATGCTTCACCATGCTGGCCCACGCTCACGAGCATCCTACTTAGTTATGGTCTTGCTTCTCTTATCTCTTTATGCAGAGAAATTTTTGTTTCCTTACTCCAAAGAAAATGGTGAAATAGACTGATTTTTTTATGTAAGGAATACATCAAAAGAGCAGTATGTTAGTACTGCTACAGTTAGTAACTGTTAGTTACTAGTCAGTACTGGTTTCTGCACAGAAATTGCATATTCTCTATGTTATTTGATATATACAATATTGAATATAATATCCTTCGTGTTCTGAGCTCCAGTTCATGATCCTTGGCCTGGTAACTCAGGTAAGATTATAACTCACTGGTTTAGAACTTCTCTGTTTACATAGAGTACCATGTATAATCTGGTTTTGTTTCTTCAAGGAAGGTTACTTTGCTTCAGTTGTTCAATATCTAGAAACATTAAGTATCACTGAGGTTTGTACGTGAAGGGGTGGTTTGTTTTGTTTACAGAGCAGAATGCAAAAGGCTTATATACTTGATAAAATGTGGAATAACCTAGGTGCTTACCCAGAGACTTAAAGTTCTAGAACAAACCAGTCTGTGCTCTTGTATAGTAGTCAAGTTCTTAAGTGCATGGTTTAATTAAAAGGGAATTAATCCCAAAGTATAACAGTTGAAGAGTAACATGGAAGGGAGTTCATTATATTCTGTCTCCCCACCTTCATTTTTTAAATAATTCCACATGCATCATGTACATGGAGCACTTCAAGTTCCATGTGCACATCTGCAGTGCATGTTTACCATGCTGTTCCTGTTTAGTAAGTGTAACCTGAAGGAGATAAGTAGTGGATGGAATTACTTCAAATCAAAGAATCTCCTAATAGTTGAGGTTGGAAGGCATCTCTAGCAGTCATCTGGTCCAAACACACTGCTCAGGCAGAGCCTCCTAGAGCCCGGTTCCAGTTTTTCTATTGTCTGTTGTCAACTCAGGCAATTGTCCATTGCCTGAGTTGAAAAACTAGTGCGGACTTGGTGACATGGTAAACAATTGCTATGCTGTCTTTGACAAGTGCAGGGTTATCCAAAGTTCCTGCCAAATTGGACTTAGTTCTGCTAGTCTGCCTACTATATTTCACATCTCACAGAGTCGCAGATCGTGATTGGAAGGGACCTCTGGTGGTCATCTGGTCCAGCCTCCCTGCTTGAGCAGGGCCACCCTGAGCTGGTATTTCAGGACCATGTCCAGATGACTTTTGAATATCTCTAAGGAGGGAGACTCCACAACTTCTTTGGGCAATCTGTGCTAGTGCTCAGTTACCCTCACGGTGGAAAAAATGCTTTCTCTGTTCAGACAGACCATTCTGTGTTTCAGTTGGTGCCCGTTGGCTCTTGTCCTGTCACCGGGCATCACTGAAAAAAGCCTGGCTTTGTTGTCTTTGCACCCTCCCTTCAAATACATATATACATTGATGAGATCCCCATGACCCTTCTGTTCTTCAAGCTGAACAGTTCCATCTCTCAGCCTTTTCACATAGGAGAGATGCTCCAATTCCTTAATCGTCCTTGTGGCCCTTTGTTGGACTCTCCAGTATGTCTATGTCTCTCTTGTACTGGGGAGGGCAGAACTAGACACAGTACTCCAGGTGTGGCCTCACCAGTGTTGAAGGCGAAGGGTTACCTCCCTTGACCACTGGCAATGCTTTGTCTAATGCAGCCAAGGATACCATTAGCCATCTTTTCAGCAAGGGCACATTGCTGGCTCATGCTCAACTTGATGACAACCAGACCCCTCCTTTTCTGCCAAGCTGCTTTCCAGCTGGGTAACACCCAGTGTGTGCTGGTGCATAAGGTTGTTCCTCCCCATGTGTAGGGATTGAATTTCCATTGAATTTCATGAGGTTCATGCTGGCCCATTTTTCCAGCCTGTTGAGGGCTCTCTATGGCAGCACGACCCTGTGGCATATCAGTGACACTTTTCGGTGTCGTCTGCAAATTCTGCCCCATCATGCAGCTCATTAATGAAGATGTTAAACAGGACTGGAACCAATTCTGACTTCTGGGGTACACTGCTAGTCACTGGCATCCCATGAAGCTTTCTGCACAGCCATTCTGGGAGTTTTCAATCCACCTCACTGTCTGCACATCCAGACTGTATATCAACAGCTTCTCTGTGAGGGTCTTACAGGAGACGGTCTCAAAGACTTCCTGAAGTCCAAGTAGATAATATCCACTGCTGTCCCCCCATCTAGCAGGCCAGTCACTTCATCGCACTTATCAATTTGGTCAAGCACGACTTCCCCTTAGTGAAGTTGACTACTCTGGATGATTGTCTTGTCTTTAATGTATTTGACAGTGGTTTCCAGGGTTAGCAGCTCCATCACCTTCCCAGGGCTCAAGGTGAGGCTGATCAGCCTATAGTTCCCTGGGTCCTTCTTGCCCTTGTTGAAGATGGGAGTGACATTTGCCTTTCTCTAGTCTTCAGGTACTCCTTCCAGTTGGCATGATCGATGAGCGATTATCAAGGGTGGCCTTGCAATTACACTTGCCAGCTTCCTCAGCGTTCAGGGGTACATCAAGTATTCCCTAAACTGACACTCTTCCACCAATGGTACATCTTCCTTGCTCCAGCCCTTCCCCTTAGTCCCTGGGACCTGAGATTCCAATCTCAGAAGATACTAGTTAACATGACTTCCAAGTTCAATAAACAGGTGGGACATTTTATGATACAGAGCTGTGGCTATGAGAAGTATCACCAATTAATTTTTATATGAATGTGAAGGTGGTCGACAGGAGCCTGTTACAGAGCTGCTAGACTTCAGTTGGTCGTTCTTTGTATTTTACAAATGATCCATTCTCGTGATACTGTAGTGCTGCATTCAGACCAAAATATTTCGCGTGAAAACTGTAAATGCTGACCACTTCTTGACAACTTATGGTACAATAAGATAAGTGCCAGTGTACTTGGTTTGTTTCTTAAGATCAGATTATTTGTATTTTGCCACGTAACGTACTTTGCTTTCTTAGGTTCATGAACACTTTAAGCTTTTTTCTTTTGTTTTTTGTTTTCCTAACTTAGTCTAGAAAATATGTTTTTGTAAAAGAAAATGTCATGAATTTGAATACAGGAAGACCTAGTTCCTACTGAGACGTTAAGTTTACCTAAAACAGGAGAGACATAAACATTTACGGATCCATTATTTAAATAATGCATTATGACAGTGGTGCCTGATAGCAGATAAGGAGCATAAGATGAAATGAGATTTAGCCTGTATATAAGGAGACATTTTCCCCAATTCAGGAGAGTGAGGCAATGGCACAGGGTGCTTGGGGGGGTTGCACAGTGTCTCTGTCCCTGGAATTTTTCAAACCACAACTAGACAAAGCTCCGAGCAAACTGGTGTGATCTCAGAGTTGACTCAGCTTTGAGGAGGGTATTGGACTAGAGACCTGAGAGCCCTTTTACCTTGAATTACCCTGGCATTCTGTCAGATGTATTCCGTCTACTTTGTCTGTACTTTTAAATTAAGTCTTTCAATGTTCAGAATATTACATTTGATTTAACTTTTCAGGTGCCAGGTACACCAAATCGAAGATCCTGCCTCCGTCTACAGTGAATTAATGGATTTGATTGTAAAACTTGCTAATCATGGTTTGATTCATGGTGATTTCAATGAATTTAATCTCATCTTGGATAACGATGACCATGTCACTATGATTGATTTCCCTCAGATGATATCAACATCACATGTAAATGCTGAATGGTAGGTTCAAATTTAAAGATGTTTTTAAAATAAATCTGACAAGTGCTGATGACAGCAAATAGTCAACCATGACTTTTTTCCATAAGCCTGTTTCTGGTCCTTTTTCTACCATTGTTGTCATCCAGTACATACAACATTCCAAACATAGTTTGATTTATGAGTGAGTAGAAATGTCTACTTAGGATAAATATGTAATTAATTGCTTCTCAGAGAGAATAATGATGTTCAGTTAAGAAATGCTTAAAAATACTTACTGCAGCAGTTTGTCTCCCTAGCCTTTTGTCTTGGGATCACTAATAGAAATAATTTTAAAGTAAAATCAGTAAAAGACAAGAAATGTAGGTTAAAAATTTGTCATTGCAGTAGACTTCATTACCTTGATTTTGTGTTTGTACAATTCTGGGTTTTTTTACAGGTATTTTGACAGAGATGTTAACTGTGTAAAGGAGTTCTTTAAGAAACGCTTCAACTACGAGAGTGAGCTCTTCCCAGCATTCAAAGATGTCAGGTAGAAACTGCCAGATGAATTTGAGTTCTCCTATTTATGGTATTTGTGTTGGTTTTGTGAGAAAAAATGAGTGCCTGTGAGAAATGCTTGTGGGAGAAATAAAAGAAATAGGCCCAACTATACAATTTTAAATTATGTTTTTGTCGTTCCTTGTGTTTTCTTCAAAGTTACTGTAAGTAGTTTCCAAAAGCTAAAGTTGGTTCAAAACCTGCTGCCGCCTGCTTTATCTTTCCCTTTGCAGCTAAGGAAGAGAGATTAATCCAAAAACTTGATCCAAATATAAAATATATAGGAAATATAAATATATAGGAAATGTTAACAGTGATGCGGAATCATTTTCTCCCACTTCTTAAAGCCTATTTCACAGTTCTAATATATTGAGGATTAATTTGGGTTTCAATTTTAAATTTATTTTTTAAATGCTAGTAAATGTGGTGACTGCCTCTTCAAACATTACTATGTTCAAAGTTTTCATCCTAATGTCTTTTGTCCATTTTGAAAAGTAAAGTAATTGTTTTACTTATTTTAAGACTGAAATAGTTGGAATTAAAAGGGTTTTATTTTATTCTGAGCCGTTTTCCAAAGGTTTGCCACACTTGAATCAGTCTCTGTGTGTCAGTGTACCCCTTATTCTTCTGTTAGCTTAAACATAATTTGAACTTAAAGTCAAATTGTATTCCTGCTAAAATAGAATAATTTCCTATAAATAAATAAGCAAATAAGTGAATGCTGGTTATGAAGATGGAATAATCTTCTGTAGAAGTTTGCTTCTCTTGGGTCTTGTTAATACTTTACCTGAAGCTTAGCACTATCATGTGGTGTTCTGTGTGTTTCAACAGTGTATATCCTCTTTGTTAATAGTATGGGTAATTATAGTCTAGTTTGATTAATATTTGTAACCCAAAAAGTAGCATATTGGTAGTTTGATTTAGCATATTAAAAGAAAACATACTTCTTTCACAGGAGAGAGTGTTCGCTTGATAGAGAGATTGCTGCCAGCGGCTATACAAAAGAAATGCAGGAAGATGGTGAACTGCTTTACCCACCAGGTTCTGATGAGGATGATAATACAACAGAAGTATCAGAATTTGTAGAAGATGCTGAAAATAATCTCAACTTCTTCAGCAAGGATAAAGAAAACAATGCAGATTTCATGCATGAAGTGGGTAACTTCTCTGAAAGCAGAATCTCTAACAACTTTATGTATAGCGATGAAGAGGCTGATACAACTGAAAGTAGTGAAAATACACAAAGGCTGAATATGTCGCAGTTGAGTTCAGCCTTAGAAAAAGTTGAAGGGCAAGCTGTGCTTTGGAAGACTGATGAAGATGCAGAGAGTCCTGCAGTTGGTTTTTTTGAGGGCAAAAGCATAACTGAAAATGCTGCTGAAGTTGAAAATCAGACAGGTCAAGGAGGGAGCTCTAATGATAAAGAGAATGAAGACAAATGTCCTGATCTGGTTGACTTGTCAACTTTAAACGAAAACATCAGCCATTACAGGTAAAGATTCATATTTACTGTCAAGCAGTGTGGTTCTTCTCCTCCCCCAAATAAATGTAAATCTTTCAGGTAGCTCAAAAAGGACTATTCTTCAGCTAACCTTGTTGAAATTGAAGACTAAAATTCAATTTATTTTGAAAACATCTCAGTGAGTATCTTTTCTGTTGGCCTCACGATAGGTAATCTGTTGATTGATACTACATAATGTAATGCTTCATGCGTAATGTGTGACGGATCAGGTGTCCAGCTGGGTAGTACTATCTAATGAGAGAACAGATCTTGGATCTAATTCACAAAACAACTTACTTTCTGTGGTGGATTTTTTTTCCCTTTTTCTTCATTTCAGTTAATACTGGTAGTGAAAGAGTTCTTGATAGTAAAATAATCCTTCTAAGTAACTTTTATGAATAAGTTTGTAATTTGAATGCTCTGACTCAAATTATTCTGCTGTTAACTCAGCTGTGGTTAGCAAGAACAAGCACCTTGGAATGTATCAGTCCAACTTATTGTATTGTGTGTTTTTTCTAGCTTTTACTTCCTTTCCTGACATACTTAAATTCCTGCTTACCGTCAGGATAGCCCCTTCTACCTGAAATTCTGAGTTTGCCAGCCCACCATGTACCTGGATGCATATACCAAGTTCACACTCCCCCCTCGTTTGCTTTTACTTTTTATTGAAATGACTTTTTGAAACAGTGCAGAATCTGAAATATTTTTTTCTAGTGTTGTGAAGCTTCTTTTCATGTGCTTGATGTACATGTGGCTATTATGCAAAAAATTCTTCCCATCGTAAAAATGCCTGTTTTGAATAGCTAGTGTTAAAATGTACGTTTTGTAGTACTTGCATTTTCTATTGGGAGTTTCAGATTATATCCCAAAAAGTTAAGATTAAAATATGATGCTCATAAAGGAAAAGGAATTTTATCTTGCTAGTGGAATAAAACATTGATTTCCATATTTTAGAAATGAAGAGAATATCGTTCATATTGCTGAGCACAGAACAAGGACTAAAAGTATCACATCAGTCAGAAGTGCTGGGAGCTGTTCAACCATTCCAGCGGTAAATATTACTGTTGTTATCTAGTTTACTCTCAGAACATGTTAAATTGCACATACCTGTTAGTACCTGTTTGTAAAAATGTTCTCTAGTATTAATTATCTCTAAAAACACTGTTACCATGTATCCCCTCTGTTTTGCATTCTCACGGCCACAGAAAAATAGGACTTATACTTTTGTAATTGTTTACACAGAATGATTTCCAGCACTTTCCTTCATATGTCACTTTTTGCTCTTTCACCAAAGCTTTACATCAGCATTAACAACTCTCATTTAGCCAGTAACAGGCTAATGTATGTTATTGCACTAACGTATAATCAGTTTATTCATTTCTGTTCTTAGCTACAATTAATATTTTTTATTTTAAAAGTGGATGCTTGCATCAAGATTTAATTTGGCCATTCTCATCGTAGAGATTTCTTCCCACTCTTCCAAAACGTTTGTATGAACTCACTTCAGTAGTGATTTATTTGGCAATATGAATTTCGTTGACTTTCTGCATTATATACTTCAGAACATTTTCAGCAGAATTTAATGTCTTTTTCTTCGATCCATCACTATACACTAGTCAGTATGGCTGCGTCTATCCCATTTTTAAAAGTGCAGTTTCATTTTAAAAAGAAGAAAGTCCAATGTTCTTTGTTAGTTATAAAGTGTACTTATGCAAAACAGGAAGAAATTTATTTCAGCTGATCCATGACATATTTTATTAATTAGGACAGACTATGTACTTGCCACTGTAAATATGGCTGGCTATATTTAGTCTCATTTTCTTTTGCAGTTAGGAGCAGAAGCTCTGAAAAATCTGTTTTGGGGAACACAGTGTATTTTCAAAGCATTTCTATTGTCTGATTGGAGTATATCTCAGTATATCTGAAACCTCTAGTGTTGGCAAGAGCAATCTTGGGTTTTTTGTTTTTTGGTTTTTTTTTGAGTTAGACTTGGTCTTCCTCATTTACAGTCTTTTCAGTCTGCTACTTACTGCTTCACTACTTTTCCAAGAAAGGCTTTGCAACCGTCCTGTTAAGTGATACATTCTGTGAGGCAGCCTTGTTTTATACGAGGTGCCTATTGGTGGCTATAATATTCATGAAATAGTTTGCTGCCTTACTCTTTCATGTTTGTTTTTTTTGGTTGGTTGGTTTGGTTTTGTTTTTTTTTTTTTTTTTTTAAGATAAGTATTTTAAAGATAACAATAACCAATAAAGTTATGTGTATATAAATTTTAAGGAATGGCATGTTTGCGTCTTGTCTGAGACATTTTTTTACAGGACTTCATGCGAGGAAAAAAAAAAACAATTTTGATCTTCATCACCACAGTTCTTATTCTAGGGGATGGCATTGTATCTTCTTAAGGAGACAAAGGATTGGGTTAAAACTATGGGATGAAGTAAACAAGAGCTAGGATTACCTGCTAGGAATTCCCTAGCTTCTGGTCCATGCAATCTTTTTTTTTCTTTCTTTCTTTTTCTTTCCTGTTTTTTTTTTTTGAGTTTGCTAATTTAAGTGTGCAGAATTAAAAAAAAAAAAAAAAAAAAAAGATTACTGCTTCTAAGTCCTATAAAGGAAATAACTTGAAATTGTACTCCTGTACACCACTTGGTGGTAGCAGTGGTCATTATGTAGCTATGGAAACCTTTGTGAGTATTTAGAGGATGTATGTATATTCTGTAGGCAGACACATAAAACACATATCAAAAATAAGTAAATGGAGTGTATGTACCTAATTTTCTGTTCTAAAAGAAAGATAAAAACACTTAAGCAGAAAAGATTCCAAGAGATTCAGCCACATAAAAAATTTTATCCTGCACCAATTTACCTTGCATAATGCTTTCACTTACGTGCTTTTATGCTGAGTAAAAGAATTTTTCTGCCCATTACTGAGTCTTATTTTAACTTTTGAGTGTTAGAGCTAAAGAAACGATATGTATAATGAGCTATTTGTAACATAAGAAAACAATTATAAAACTAAATATGCAAAATAATGGAAGTGCAGTAAGATTGACTGGGCTGTTATTGCTGCTAGCGTTTATCTGTTGTTTATGCGGCTTGCTTTCTGTTTGGTGGAGAAAACATATTAAAACACTAGCAGATTTTTAAATTAATCACAGAAACTAATTCATATACGCATACATAAACAACAGCAGTAACAGCAGTAGATACAATCATAACTTGGAGACTATGCTAAAAAGAGAAGGCATCATGATTTACAGAAAATCAGCTATTCCAAGTGAAGTAAGGTATCTTTCTGTGCTTGTACAAATCTTTGTATGCACTGATGTAATTTAATTAGAGGAAACAATGCAAATAATAAAAAATTTAAATAATAAAATGTAAATCTATTTACTCTGAAGCATTTCTCAGTATTTGCTCACATTTAGGTTATGATGATGGAAAGACTAGTGAGTCTTTCCACCACGTGCTGCAGTTCAGCAGTAGGATTCGGTGAATTTACATTATGATTGCATGTCAAAGGCTTTTGGTATCCATCTTGCAAAATTTCGTCTGGCAAGCTTTGTATAACTAGTCATCTGTCCTGGACCAGAGTGGGAGAAGTAGAGAAGCTTTCTTTCAGGGTTCTGCCTACAGAAAACAGAGTGCTTTATTGGTAAAAGAAAAACATCAGTCAGCCTGCATGCGACATAACTTAGGAAACTGCTGTTCAGGTGGTTGGTTCCCTGATTATTGCAGGATTCCTGCTGAAATCAGGATTGAGTAATTGGATTCATTGACTACCTTGTATTTTGTTACTTCAGTTGTATTAGTCGTAGCTTGCCAAAGTTCTGGTTCCTGATGTAGTCCCTACAAACTGAGTAGTTCATATGCTGCGGTGAAGCAGAGTTGATAGTACAATCAACAAAGCACAACAAGGCAACTGAAATTGGGGAACATGTAAAGGAAATATAACTAGATTGATATTGTTTCTCTTGTCCAGTTATTTGGCCATCGGCAGATCTTTTATTAAGGGCAGATTTATTCCTTGATAGGATTTTTTTTTTAATGCTTTATTAATTGAAATAAAAATAAGACAATCCTTTAGGATTTCCAACAAGATATGATTCCGTCATGATGAAATAGATAGATGAAAATAATTTGAGTTCTCTTTTTTCAAGATATGCAAGCATGCACTCAGTATCAGTGTAGCAGCTTGAGCTGGGGTCATTTTCCACGTGACAAAATCACAGCCACAATCTACTAAGTCATGGTTTCAATTTTAGTATGGCCAGCTGTTGCCATCATAATGGAGAGCAGAACTCAGAATGAAAATATAGGTGTAAATAACAGAGGAAATCTCATAAAACTACCAGAGTTTATGGAAATAACAGTTGCTTTTGCTGTAGAGGCATGAGACAGTCCTGATCTTGTGAATCTTAATTGGAGAGTGCCTCACAACAGGGGAAAACTGGAGAAGGAATTGTAAATCATTCCTGACTGCCCATCTTTTTTAGCATACTTGTGATAGAGAGTTGTTGTTTTCCATTAGAATCCTACTCAGAACTTTGTCATCCAAACTTTAGAAAAAACAGGTTGCTAAAAAAAATAGGCACAAACCAAATAATTACTACAGATCATGAAGAGTTCCATTGGTCCTTGTTTTTTGGAAGACATTTGTCTAATCTAAGCATAGAATATTATCAGCTTTTACATTTTTGTAGAAGGCGTGTGTTTTGCACTGAGAGGTGCTGGTCCTTTATGATCCCTGTTAGAAAGACACTTAAATTCCATAAGGTATGATTTAAAATGCTATTTATTAGAGCTAAGACTATCAGAAGAGAATAACATAGATAATCTCACACTCCTTTAGATGCTGGGAGCTCTTGAGGGTTTAGCATTGAACAGGACTCCAACAAACATGCAGCAGAGCGTGCAGATCTTGTTAGTAACAGAGAATATCTTTAAAGTCAGTCGAGCTTTTTATGATTTTCTGAGAAGGAAACAATTCTGTTCTTCATTTCTACAGTAAAGGTTAACTGATGTTCACATGAGAACTTCTTGCTGCACTTTTAGATAAAGGCAGGGCTACACAAGAGGCCTAATTGCCAGCGCTGTGCGGGAGCTGGCTTAGTTTATCCTCCTGCCAACAGATTTGTGCAGCACAACAGAGGCCTGAAGACAGCCCTGTACCTGCAGCTTAGCGGAACACAGCACAAACGTGGTCTTACTCATGTTAATGTTGTGTAGGTCACTAACTTCTTGATATTCAGAAGTCTTCCTCTTAGGATCGCGCATGTTCACGTTGGTACTGAAAATGCACTATTGTTGTGCCATGTTTTTGTACTAAATGATCTTCAAAAAGTTGATACTGAATTGTTTGTTTATTTGTAGGAACTGGTGAAACAGAAGATAAAGCGTCAATTGACCAAAAATCAAAAGTCTGCTCTGAGACGACGGCTGCAAAAAGGAGAGGCAAATATCTATACCAAACAACGTCGGGAAAATATGCACAACATTAAGTCAAGCTTGGATGCAGCTAGTTTCTGGGGATAATTTATTAAAGCTCCCATAGAACATGAGAAAACTCACAATGTATACAGTTGAAAGAAGTGTACTAATAACCAGTAATTCTTTTATATAATGGAGGAATCTCTTCTGTACAACCAAATGTTTTTCTGGAAGTTAATAAACCTCATTCTGGTTACAGTGATTTGTTTAAGGGATTTTGTTTTGTCATTCTGGTTAAAATCATTGACTGTAATTTAAATTAGATCAGTAGTACAGGCTAAGATAATTTAACTACAGTAATTTCAAACAGTATCTTGTAAATGAATTGTACTTTTTTTGTTTAGATAAAGAATCTTCTGTTTGCAGTGGTTTCATCTTAAGAGAGAAGGAAGGGGAATTTTTAAAACCAATTTTTGCAATGGCTAAATTTTAAATGTTACCCTCATGTTATAAAGTCGTTTGTTTAGTTTAATTAAAAATCACAAATACCAACCTTAAGATTTCTTTTGTACCTGTACAAACGTGAGCAATCCATCTAATGAAAATGCATTCTTTGAAGCCAGCAATTCTCATTTAATTTTTCCTTCACTCCAATATCTCACTTACAAATCTTGCCCAGGAAAATAAGTAATGATAACAGTGTTGCACAGACCTGGCAAGCACTCAGATTTTTAATGTGCCTGCACAGATGGCAATAAGTTTAATTCCTTTATGTCTAGTAACATACATAAAGTGTTGAAAATTTTGAAACTTCTTTTTTTGGAAATATTAACATAGCTTTTACTATGTTATACCCTTGAGATCTGAAGACCTAGAAGAACAACAAGTATCTTGATTTTTATTTATTTTTTATTTTAAGCAAGGTATGTCTAGTAATAAAATTAAATTATGTTTATATTTAAAAGCATGTAATAAACATAAGGAGACAACTGTTTGTGAACACTGAAGCAAGATAGAGCAGTTTAATTTTTTCTTTGTTTTTTTTTAACCTTCTGTCCATTGTAGCTGTGCTTGAGATGTGAAGTGGAGCCCTTCTTGGGAAGGACAACTTGGTAGAGTTTAAATTATCAATCTATAGTTTGGAAAATCTTAAACCTTTTACTTACCTGAGTAAAAGAAATGAGGAACTTTGGCTTTGACGTTTGGTTTTCTGCTCACGTGTCTGGTACTTTCTGTTCTTTGTCCCATGTACCTCATATGCTGGATACCTTATTCAGGTTTTAGCCTGTTGAAGAATTGCAGCCTCTATCATGTCTTACAGCATGCTTCTGCTTTCAAAGTTTTGTCTTCTCTCTGGAACAGTGTAAAAGCTAATCTCAGCCAGTAGCTATATGTGGTCTTAAATAAAATCATGGCAGGTCAGAGAAGAGATGCGTGCATTAGATAAGTGTTCCTTGTAGCATCACAGCTGCATGTTGACAGAAGTAAGGAAATTCAATTAAATCTTATACATAAGTGATTGCAATCAAGGTATGTAGGCCTGTTTCCTGGTACAGCTAGAGCTGATTTTAGCAGGAGTAGAAAAGCAAAACTAAGGGAATTTAATTGCATTTCCATTTTAAACATTAAGGAAAAAAAAATCTTATGTTTCTAGGCTCTTATCTGTTAGGCAACTGGTTCAATGACACCTTAAGATTTGAGTTATGTTTCTTTGGCTAAGATGTCTGTGCACTTTTTTGGCTTCTAATTTAGGACTGCTCACAGTGAATGAGTCCTTTTTGGTGTTCAACCTTAAGTCTGTCTTGGTAATCGGTTGCAAAAACATACAAAGGCTGTTCATTTGGTTCAGGAGCATGAGAAAAGAAAGGATGATGGAAATCTCTGCTGTTTGTTCTCAAAATGTTCCTTTAAAACATCCGTTTACCCTTTTAAAGGTATTCTAATGCATGGCTGTAAGTTACTTTAGTTTACTCTGCCAGACGAGACTCTTCTGAGACTGGACTTAGTGAGGGAGGAACTGATCCTCAAAGTTACAGCTTCATATATCTTTATTAAGCCTATTTTTTTTTTCCAAAGCAGCAGAATTCCAGAAATATCTAAAGTCATCAAAAGGTCACAATGAAGTTTACACATCTAATGAACTTCAGAGTACTCACTCCACTGGAATGTCCACATATGAAACAAAGTATTTAGAATTAACTTAGGAAAATACAGAGATTAAGACAATAGTGTTATTTACTACCTTACATTTTTTCCCAGTGACAGGACGAGGGCCAATGGGCACAAGTTAGAACACAGGAAGTTTCTTTTAAATACACGGAAACACTTCTTTATGGTGAGGGTGACAGAGCACTGGCACAGGCTGCCCAGGGAGGCTGTGGAGTCCCCTTCTCTGGAGATTTTCAAGACGCGCCTGGATGCAGTCCTGAGTAATGTGCTCTGGGCAATGCTGCTTTAGCAGGGGAGTTGGACTAGATGACCTCTAGAGGTCCCTTCCAGCTCTGAAGATTCCGTGATTCCATGAAATTCACGTATTCAACAGGGAAAAATGTGTGGGTTATAACAAAATTGGTTTAAAATGTGTTATTTTAATAAGCACACATAAAGTAGTGTTAGTTCATTAATTTGTAACCAAACAATTTGAAAATCAGTGAGGAGCAGACAAACATTGTACTATGCACACTCAATATGTGCAACAGTATGTGCTAAAACTCTTAAGTGATAAAGGTACGAGGCTGTGTAGCAATTTTTCCACTGCTGAATCCTAAAACCTAGTTTTTGTTTTGGGAACATGGAAGAAAAGATTGTGCAGTAACTAAAGAACACATCTTCTGGATATTTTCCAAGCCAGGAAGACTTTACTGCAACTGATATAAAAGTATTCTGTTCCAGCAAAGTAACTCTACTTGATGTAGCTTATGGCTGCTACAAACAGCCCTCCTGCCTGGAGGAATAAGCATGCAACACCTGTATAGCAGCAGTGTATTTGCATTTGTACTTCAGGCTTTTGCCGGCACGTCTATGTCTGTCTTTTGATTGGAATTCCCCTTCAGACCCCCGAACAACACACAGGTCCTGTTCTCTTATGTGTAAATTGTTTAGTTCAGTGACATTGCAATATACTTACTGTACATGGAATTGGAAACTACATTGCAGGAAAATAGATTCAAATTGGATTAACCTAATACATTAGAAGTTTAATTTTGCTTTCTTTTTCATTTCCCACTTACCAATAATATCAAAGCTGTTTTGCTATTGCATAATTGAAAGGGAAAGAAAAGCATACTTTTTAGTTAATTCACTGTTTAAACAAGAGTCTACACGCTACTTTCATGGTAATGAGTTGGGAACAACTTTACACTTTTTTCCTTTTATTTTCAGTCTCTCCCTAGAATTTGAGAATCTTGGAGAGCAAGGGAGTCTCTTTGTTCACTTGGCAGAAACATGAATGATCTTTGCTTCAGTACACCATCAATATCCTGATGAAAAAACGCTTTCATTCTTTCCCTAGCCTTAGGTGGCTGTGTGTAACAGAAGGAAGCAGTAGGAATGAGCCTGTATTACATCTCATAATATTGTCTGTTACCTAAAAAGTAGATTGCTGTTGAATTTCCTGCATGTAAATTATTTTTGTAGGTTGAAGAAATGGAAAAAAAGCCCTTTGCCTAATATGCAATTGTCTTCTGATGTGATATGCAAGCAAGACTGTAGGACACCTCAACATATGTCAGAACCTAATTCTGTTAAACATTGTGCAATCAAAATATATTGTCTGCCTGAAAACCCTTAGAGTAATGTACTATGCTGTCCTTACTCCAATTTTTCTGAAAGCTATCAGAAAGTATATAAAAAAGTAATTCCAGATCCAATAGTAGATGATGTATAGCGCAGAAAGATTATTTTTATTTAAATATACACTAGTTTTATTAGTTATCTCTTCTCTTAGCTATTTCTGGTTCTTAAGACAAAGATAAAAAAAAAACACAAGAATTAAATAGCATCCCATCGTCTAAGTTGGAGAGGCAGAAAAAATAACCAGGTGTATACTTAATCTGACAACACAGAAGTCAGTGGAGAGATTATTAACCCAAAGATTTTGAATCAGTCACTGTATGTTCTTAGGAAGTAGTAACAAAACTGCCAAGGTTTGGTTTAGGGTTTACTGTTATTTCTGTTGGGTTTGTTTTTTTGGTTTTTTTTTTTTTTGCTGCTGGTGGGTTTTTTGTAAGCTTGCATTTTTTAAGAAATGGCTTGCTTGACGGTGCTAGAAGATATGAAAATGTTAGGAAAAATATATTCACCGTGAATGGAGAGCAGTTGGTCCTCATTTTGGACCTCAGCAATACCACATATAGAAGGCAAGAGAGACTGAGACTTGGGATGCAGGGTTGAGAATTACATGGTCCGGTGAGTTGACCTTGGCTGGCTGACAGGTGACCATAAAGCCACTATCTCACTCCTCTTCCTCAACAGGACGGGGAGAAAATATGTTGAAAAGCCTGTGGTTTCAGACAAGGACAGAGAGATCACTCACCAATTACCATCATGGGCAAAACAGACTCAGCCTGGTGAAATGAATGTAATTAAATACAAATTAATAACACTAGGCTAGTGAGAAATAAAAACAAAACTGAAAACACTCCAAAAAATGACTCTATTTCCTTGTCCCCTCTGAGTGGCACGGAGAGATGGGAAATGGGGACTGCAGTCAGTCCATAATTCCCTGTCTCTGCTGCTCCTTCATCTTCACGCACTTCTCTTGCTCCAGCATGGAGTCCCATGCTCTTCTCCACAGGTTGCAGGGAATTCTCTGCTCTGGCACCTGGACCATCTGTTCCCTTCCTTCTTCACTGACCTTGGTGTCTGTGGGGCTGTTTCTCTCACATTTTCATGGTCCTCCCTCACGGCTGCTGCACAGAGGGTTTTACCCTTTCTTAAATATGTTATCATGGAGGCACCACCAGCATTGCTGATGGCCTCAGGTTTGGTCAGCAGTGGGTCCATCATGGAGCTAACTAGAACTGGCTTTGTCCAACGTGGGGGCAGCTTCTGCCATCTTCTTGCAGAAGCCACCCCAGTAGCGCCCCCTGCCCGCTACTAAAACCTTGCCAGGTAAACCCAAGACACATGGAAAGTGTCTTGATGGTTTTAAATGGAAAATATCCTGCCGAGGAGCTCAGCTTCCCTGCTGGTTGGAGACCATGAAGGGGTGCCCAGGGCCAACTCCGAATTGATTCTGAGGAGGTTACATCCATGTAGGTCATACAATGATTCAGGGTGGAAAAGACCCTTAAGATCATCAAGTCAAACCGTAAACCTAACACTACCAAGTCCATCACATGTCCCTAAGTGCCATGTATACACATCTTATTAACCCTTGCTTCAACGTTAAAAATTGTGCAGGTATTCCTCGCCAAGGAGACCAGCTCCAGTGCAGGTAAGGCCATGCTGGGGAAGGGGATCATGGTGGATAAGACCAGCAACGGGATCTTTTGGGGCCTTTCGAAGCTGGGATAAGCAGCTGGGTCATACCAGAACAGGCAGCTTGTGGGAACCAGTAGTTCTAAATGGGTGGTCCTGGTCCTGCCCAGCACACAGGCAGCCAGTGGCATCACCCAGGGCGTCACCACGGTGAGAGCAGGTGAACAGAGCGCAGCACTTTGCAGGGTGAGTCGCTGAAAACCTCTCAACGCGGCCAGGAAGCCATGGTAACAACTCTGCAGAAGGCCATGGCATTCCTGAGCTCTGCGCCAAGCAGCTCTGATGTGGCCACCCAGACAGAGCTTGTATGGGAACATGCTGCCACCCACGCGTCGGGCTGCAGGGTGTGCCCTGCTCTTACACCGGTGTCGAATGGTAGCGGTGAGCAGGCCCGTGGGAGGTGTGCCCAGGCAGAGGAACTCCTTCACCTGATGATGGAGCTCCGTGAGGAGCTGAGACGATTGAGAAGCATAAGGGAGTGTGATAAGAGATAGATCACTGGAGTCACACACCCTGCACTCCCTGAAAGAAGCACATCAGGCAGACGGAGCTCCACATGCAGAGCACTCCCCACCCTCTAGCAGCATGGCTGAATGTGGAGATTCAGAGGACAGGGGCCAGCGGCAACAAGTCCCTGCCCGTCGTGGAGGCGTGCCTCCCAAGTAACCCCCACACCATCCCAGGTGCCCTTGCAAAACAGATACGATGTTCTGCAAAGGGAATCAGAGGATGACAAGGACAACAGGTCGCCAAACTTGGAGTTGTCACCGAGGCCAAAACAGATTACACCTCGTATAACAACATCCTTAGTAATGAAAGAAAGATGGGTCCTTGCAGTAGGGGACTCGATTCTCAAGGTAGTGGAGGGTCCCATGTGTAGACCAGACCCAATCTGTAGGGAAGTCTGCTGTCTCCCTGGGGCCAGAATTAAGGATGTCCAGAGGAAACTCCCTACCCGAGTTCAGCCTTCTGACTACTACCCATTATTGATTTTTCAGTTAGGCAAAGACGAAGTTCCAGGAAGAACCCCGAGGGCACTGAAGAAAGACTTCAGGGACCTGGAACACCTGGTTAGGGGATCAGGAGTACAAGCAGAGTTTGCTTCTATCCCAGCAGTTGCTAGGATTGATGAAGAGATAAACAGGAAATGCCAGCTGATCAATGCCTGGCTCAAAGACTGGTGCCATCAGCAGGACTTTGGGTTCTTTGATCATGGGCTGCTTTTCAAGACACCAGGCCTGCTGGCAACAGATGGTAAAAGCCTGTCTCAGAGCAGGAAAAGGGTTTTAGGGCAGGAGTTGGCGGGGCTCATTGACAGAGCTTTAAACTAAATTCGAAGGGGGATGGGGATAGATCCAGGCTCGATAGCAAAAAGCCCGAAAGCAGCATGCTGGCACTAGATTTGGAAAAGGAAGGAGGCTTAACCAGGCTCCTTAGGAATAAGTCTGGGGGTGGCAGAATTACAGCTTCCTCCAGTAAATAGGAGAAGGGACCAATAGCCCAGACTGTTGGTCTGCCCATGCACTAATGCACGTATCATGGGCAACAAACAGGAGGAGCTGGAAGCCATTGAACAGCAGGATAATTATGATATAGTCGCCACCACAGAAACATGGTGGGATGACTCACATAGCTATAGTGCTGCCATGGAGAGCTATAGGCTCCTCAGGAAGGACAGGCAAGCAAGGAGAGGCAGGGGGGTGGCCCTGTATGTCAGGGAGTGTTATGAATGTCTTGAACTAAATGATGGTGATAATGGGGTTGAGTGTTTATGAGTAAGAATCAGGGGGAGGGCCAACAAGGCAGATATCGTATAGGAGTCTATTATAGACCACCCAGCCAGGATGAGGAGGCAGATGAAATATTCTATAAACGGCTGGGAGAAGTCTCAAGATCGTGAGCTCTTGTCCTTGTGGGGGACTTCAACTTGCTGGATATCTGCTGGGAATAGAATACAGCAGAGAGGGAACAGTCTAGAAGGTTCCTGGAATGTACTGAGGATAACTTCCTGGCACAGCTGGTGAGGGAGCCAACTAGGGAAGGTGCCCTGCGGGACCTGCTGTTTGTAAACAGGGAAGGTCTTGTGGGGGATGTGACGGTTGGAGGCTGTCTCGGGAACAGCCATCATGAAATGATAGAGTTTTTGATTCCGGGAGAAGCAAGGAGGGGGGTCAGCAGAACTGCTACCTTGGACTTCTGGAGGGAGGACTTTGGGCTTCTTAGGAGCCTGGTTGACAAAGTTCCTTGGGAGGCAGTCCTCCAGGGCAAAGGAGTCCAGGAAGCCTGGATGTTTTTCAAGAAGGAAGTCTTAAAGGCACAGGAGCAGTCTGTCCCCGTGTGCCGAAAGACAAGCCGTCGGGGAAAGAGACCGGCCTGGCTGAACAGGGAGCTAGGGTTGCAGCTTAGGGAGAAAAAGAGGATTTATGGCCTTTGGAAGGAAGGGCAAGCCACTCATGAGGACTACAAAGAGGTAGTGAAGCTATGTAGGGAAAAATTCAGGAGGGCCAAAGCCCAGCTAGAACTAAACCTGGTTTCTGTTGTCAAGGACAACAAAAAAAGTTTCTATAAATATATTAGCAATAAAAAGAGGACTAAGGATAATCTCTGTCCTCTAGTAGACGGGGCCGGTAACATAGTGACCAAAGATGAGGAAAAGGCTGAAGTACTTAATGCCATCTTTGCCTCAGTCTTCAGCAGTAGGACTGGTTGTTCCCTGAGTACCCAGACCCCTGAGCTAGAAGACAGGGATGGGGAGCAGAATGAAGCCCCTGTAATCTAAGGGGAAATGGTGAGGGACCTGATTCAGCACCTGGAGGTACACAACTCTATGGGACTGGATGGGATCCACCCAAGAGTACTGAGGGAGCTGGCGGAGGTGCTCACCAGGCCATTTTGCATCATCTATGAGCAGTCCTGGATAACCAGGGAGGTCCCAGCTGACTGGAGGTTGGCAAACATTACACCCATCCACAAGAAGGGCCGGAAGGAGGATCCAGGGAACTATAGGACAGTCAGTCAGTACCTGGGAAGGTCATGGAACAGATCATCCTCAGTGCCATTACACGGCACATGCAGGAGAACAGGGTGATCAGGCCCAGTCAGCACGGGTCTGTGAAAAGCAGGTCATGCCTGACAAACCTGATCTCCTTCTATGATAAGGTGACCCGCTTAGTGGATGAGGGAAAAGCTGGGGATTTTAGCAAAGCTTTTGACAGTGTTTCCCACAGTATTCTCCTGGGGAAACTGGCTGCTCGTGGCCTGGATGGCTGTACACTTCTCTGGGTAAAAAAGATGGCTGGATGGCCATGCCCAGAGAGTGGTGGTGAATGGAGTTAAATCCAGTTGGTGTCCAGTCACAAGTGGTGTCCCCCAGGGATCGGTGCTGAGGCCAGTTCTCTTTAATATCATTATCAATGATCTGGATGAGGGGATCGAATGCACCCTCAGTAAGTTTGCAGATGACACTAAGCTAGGTGGGCGTGTTGATCTGCTGAGGGTAGGTTGGGTCTGCAGAGGGATCTGGACAGGCTGGATCGATGGGCTGAGGCCAATGGTATGAGGTTCAACAAGGCCAAGTGCTGGGTCCTGCACTCAGGTCACAACAACCCCATGCAGCGCTACAGACTTGGGGAAGTGTGACTGGAAAGCTGCCCAGCAGAAAAAGACCCTGGGGGTGTTGGTCAACAGCCAGCTGAATATGAGCTGGCAGTGTGCCCAGGTGGCCAAAAAGGCCAACAGCATCCTCGCCTGTGTCAGGAATGGTGTGGTGAGCAGGACTAGGGAAGTGATCATCCCCCTGTACTCAGCACTGGTGAGGCCCCACCATGAGTACTATGTTCAGTTTTGGGCCCCTCACTACAAGAAGGACATTGAGGTGTTGGACCATGTCCAGAGAAGGGCTACAAAGCTGGTGAGGGGTCTGGAGGACAAATCTTAGGAGGAACAACTGAGGGAACTGGTGTTGTTTAGCCTGGAGAAAAGGAGGCTGAAGGGAGATCGTATTACCCTCTACAACTACCTGAAAGGAGGTTGTAGAGAGGTGGGGGCTGACCTCTTCTCCCTGGTGACAAGTGATAGGATGAGAGGAAATGGGTTCAAGTTATGTTGGGGATGTTTAGATTGGATATTAGGAAATTTTTTTTCACTGGAAGAGTTATTAAACATTGGAATAGGCTGTCCAGAGAGGTGGTGGATTTGCCATCCCTGGAGGTGTTTAAAAAAAGGGTACTTGGGGACATGGTTTAGAAGTGGTTTTGTCAGGGTAGGTTCAATGGTTGGACTTGATGATCTTAAAGGTCCCTTCCAACCTTAGCGATTCTATGATTCTATCATTCTATGTTATTGTATAGCTTGGAAAAAGCTAAGTACTTCCACAAAAGGTTTTTTTTTTTTTCCACCTAACTTGAATTCATGGTTCCTAGATGAATCGCACTGTAGTTAGTTGGTTTGTGAACATTTTGCCAAGTGATTTCAGTCCATTGTGGAGAAGAAAATAGGCCCCTGAAGGCCCCTCAGCATATTGTTTGTGCCACAGTACTTGCTACATGACCACATTTTCTTAACACCTTGTTTCATTCCAGTATAGTGGAGATTTGGGCTTTCTTCTTATTTGTACTACATCTGATAGTATATATTATACATGGAGAATAGAAATTATAGCATGGGGACCAGTATATCCTAACAAAACCATTACTAACATGCTAATATATAACAGCTTATAAACACATAAGAAGATCATGTAAAAATTAATTTATATTGCCTACTTTCATTTACAACAATTTATTTTTCTAAAGCTATCCAGTTGTTAATTTAAAAATATGCAAAATTGATTGAAAGAGAAGGTATGAAACCTTCCATTAAAAAGTTGCTGGTTCCTACCTCAGCTGCTGATCTTTTTTCTACAGATTTAAATAGTGTCTGTTTGTTAGTCTGAAACCTATTTGACAGCTTTCCTAAGATGCATGCATTAAGTTACAAGCTATAACAGGCTGCAGCTGCAGAAGGGTGCACTTGGAACTTATTAACTTTGTTTGAATGTTATAGTTTTACTGATTATGTGCCACAGATTGACTTAAGACATGCAAAACAACTTCAATAGCCTCTCACTAAATAATCTATAATAAATTTCGAATCACGTATTTATTTTATTTAAAAAGCTTATATTTTTCTCTGTATTCAGGTCTGACATTAAATCTATGAAGGCAGTTAAAAGGGTTTTTAGAAAGAGCTGGTTTAAGTTTTAAAATGATGAAGTAGGTGGTTATCTTGTGTGTGTTCTTTACATTCCACTCTCTCAGCAGCAAAAGGTTGTCACTGCATAACTCTTCTACTTCTACTCTTAGCCAAAGCACCTCCCTTTTAGTTGGACATTCTCCTCTTCATGGTGTTGTTTCTTTGCTTTGGTTGAGGTGAGTGCCTAGCCAGAATTCATAGAAGTTTGGGATCAATTTTGTCTTTTTTTTTCTAGCATAAAAGTAGTACAAACTTACTGATGTAATTCAAATCATAGTTCAGTTTCCCATACTTAAGTTCACCTGCAGACTTCCATAAGTGGAGGCAAAGCACTTCCTACTCAAAGGTGAGAAATCAAACAGAAAAGAATGCCATGTTATACCACCTGTTTCACCATTTAATCCTCTTCCAAATCTGGTTCACATAAAACAGTATTTATGAATACTGAAAAGAGCTCAGGGCTTATTTAGGGAAATCCAATAGAACAGCCTGTGTATTTATGCTCTGCAGAACTCTGACCTTCCAAGCAGCCTGCTCCAGGAAAAAAAAAAAACAATCCTTGCAGGCTAGGAGAACTTCAGGCAGGATACCTTAAGACACCTTCACCAGATACACCACTTAACTCCAGAACAAGGTGCTTTTTCAGCTGATTAAAAAGCACAGTAGAGGAACGCACAGAGAATTATAATCTCTGCTCATAACTAGACATTACAGTTAAAACCAAATACACTATTGTGAAACCCTTAACGTTCAAATTCACAGACGGGAGAGAACTAAAGAAGAAGGGTATATGGAATTCTTGCCCTTCAATTTGGTAACACTTCTACTATTATAAACATCCAGTTGAGAAAGATCTGGGTAGGTAGGGAGGGAGCACACAGATTTATGGATAAAATATTGTCTGTTTGAATGGGAGACTTGGCATTGACTTCACTAAAATCAATACAGTTAACCGATTCAGCAACCCACAGCATACAAAGTAAGTATTTATAAAGCACAGATAATTTAATCCTGAAAAAAGTGGTTCTCAATACATATTAATAATATTATTTTAAAAACTCAGCCATTTCACAGGCATCATGCAAAATATGAAATGTAATTATGAGTATGGCCTTTCAAACTGAGACAAAAATTGCAGTTTCTCTCAACCACTCAAGTAAAAGCAAATCTTGCTGTTTCATCTGTGTACTGCTGCTATTTCTGAAAATCCTCAGGATTAATACATTGCATTGTTAGACTAGTAGGATACAAAATACTGATATTCAGCATATGATCTGCCTGGCATGTTTAAATATGAAACCAAAGAATGCATGTTCTTACAGGAGAAATTAATATTGGGACATCTTAATAAAACAATCATTTCAGAACAGTACCATAGCACAATTAATTGTACAGCTGAACACATATAAACTTTTTCCATGCCTTCTTAAATTACTATAAATCTACATGATATATAATGAAAACATAAAAATTAATGGTTATCCGGTATACATTATTATGAAATTAAAAAGACCTTTAGTAGACAACTTTTAGAAACTTGTAACATGTTTAATGTATGAATAATTTATGATGAAGCATTTAGGCATATATATAGACAGATTTTCTACTAGTTTAGCTGAAATCAGTTTAGTCATATATTTGAAATTGCTATGCTCTTTTAACCTTGTGACAATAAACTTACTGGTTAAAAACATAAAGCAGTCTTACAAAAAATTGTTTGACGTAACTAAAAATTATATTGTGGCCACATGCTACAGTTGACCTGCTACAGCTTTGTGCATGTGAGTGTTTTGATGTGCTAATTTTGGCCGGGGTTGAAAACTCACAGCAAAAACTGCAGCGGTAATTTGAGATGCTACCACCACATACACACCACCAAGTATTTCCCAGACAGATACTGCCCTCCCCAGCATGTTTCAGGGTTTCAACAAAAGTCGGGACATTATGTCATTTTTGTTGGTGGATGGCAGTTAAAAGAGATGCTTCTCTAGCGCGCTTGAAAGGTCTTGTCACTATTAGCTGGCAGAAAACTGGAACTTGAGTCGAAACTTTCAGTCAGGTGGGAAAGGCAGGCTGTCCAAATGCTGAATTACCTTCATAAGGACTCATGAAGAAGAATGGAAATAAAACCTAAATTTTACATTCTAAACTCATTTAATTGCTATAAATTGCTATAAAACAGACATGAAAGATTATGCATGCACACACTCTCCCCCCACCCCAATTTAGAGGGCTACCTGTTGCTATTAAGCTACAGGGGTTCAAAAACCTGGGGTTTCTTGTATGACCCACTATGATTTTCTTTTAATAAGTAAAAGCATGGTGTTTGTGGGTGGTTCCCCCTCCATCGAGGATGGCTAGAGACATTGGACATTAACATTCTGGCACTTGGCTTGGGCAAAAATTGATCAAAAATTCTTGGGACTTCCCTGTGATGCTTTGCCAATTACATGTTGTTAATGCCTTGGCAGGTAAAGGAGAGCACAAAACAGGCACAGACGTATTTAAGAGCTGTACAATATTCAATCTGATGATGATATGGCTGTTTTGTTTTTTTTTTTTTAAGAAATGTTTTAATAGGTTTAATGATATGGTCAGCAAAAGTACTGTAGATTACCAACACTACCATATTTCCTGAGGACACTGGATTATTGTTTTTAATGATTACACTTTAGGCCAACAATTGTTTGAAAATCCAAAGTCCTTTATGGCAGTACCCAAAACATGTGGTGTTCTGGATGTTAGCAATTTTTATTGTCATCTATTTCAATACCAATACAGGACTGAATATCGCCAATACAATTTCTTTACTGAAGTGGCAGCTTCTATTGAATTTTCAAGTTTAAAGCTTAGAAATTTGACTTTCATTGAATTTATATTTCAATATCATCTTTCACTTAATGGGTTTTGAACTAGATTGTTACCCAATACATATGTGAATGATCTGTGGAACATAAGGTCTCATGAAAGGCAGCCAGACATTTATATCAGTGAGACAAGTATCTCTTTTTTTTACAGCAGAGAGACCAGTTTCTGAAGCATTCTTTATCAAGGTGGATTACCTTTTGAGGTCTGTTCTGCTACCAGGTTACCTCGGTAAAATTCCTGGTTTTCTCCCAGGATATTTCTTATCATTCATAACTGACCATAAAAACAGTCAACAATTCCAGAAAACTCCTTAATTTCTCTGGATTACCAAGTAATGAATTTCAGGCATCAGCAGTGGTTACAACAGAACCTTCCACAATAAGATCTAAAGGGATTGTCAAGATGGAATTAATTTAGAAAAGCAGAAGACAGTTTCTTTGGTTTCTCTGTATTTCAATTTTGTGTAAAGTTGGGTGGCACCATGACAGATGGTTGTCCCAAGATGTTTCACATTGCAAATACTTTTATTCTGCTAACTGTCTTCTTTGAGGTGAAACAATATTTCAGATGCCATGACAGTTCTGCAGCTTTTAACTCAAAATGGCAGAATTAGTAGGCAGCAACACTACTGCTGCATCTGTGACTACCATTCCAGTGATAGACATCACTGTAATCCAACCACTCTGACTCAATTCCCAAGAGCTTAGACCATGCTGCTTGCATGTCCTTATGGTATGAGCACCCAAAGGAGAAGGAGGCTGGTGATGGTCACACTCTCTCATCCCTGCTCCTGCCCTCATCCTGACTAAATACCCAAGAAAAGCTGTTGCACATAAGACTAGCGGAGTAAAGAACCAGGAGAAGACCCTGTTGGAGATCACATAGCTCATGCTGCAGGAGACAGAGTAATGCCACATCCATAGACTGCATGGGAGCTACCACCAGGGTGACACCATCTCAAAATGGATCCATTGTCCTTTCTCCCCCCACTAACAAGATCAGACTGAATGAGGAAAGGGGAAAGCCAGGGAGGGAAGTGATCTCTTCTCTCACTTACCCTATGACTCCCACTGGTTCCGGTACAAACAGTTAATGCCTTATAGCACTACGAAACTAAACTGGTAGCAGTACTCAGAAAGGTTCATACTATTGACTAGGACTAATTCATACATGACTAGAAGGTCCAGAGCAAGAACTTTAGTTTGTACTTTCGAATTTAAACTTTTAATTTTTGAGGAATTACTACTAACAGCAACATATATTTTTACGGCAAATGTCCTACACAGCTGTTCTCTTGGGTAGACTGGATGTTCTGGCAAGGTCTTAAGCAAATACTGGCAGGATCTTTGACAAAGCTAAACAGAACATCTGTACAGTGCTCTTCCTTCTGTAGTCATCTCCTAGAAAAGGAAATTATCTCTGAGCTACAACACAGCTGGCTTTGTAGTAAGTGTCTAGGTAAACTAGGCACAAAATCCCTTTTGAGTCCACAGTGAAAAACTGGGGAAAAAAGTCCACCACAGGATTTAAAACTTTGGAGTGCCACATCAATAATCATGCTGTCAGCTGAATTTCTAGTTTTTGTATTTGCATTTTCACAATAGCCTGTAACTATCACCATCATAATATACAGCACCTTTAGCATGGCTACTTCATAAAGTTTTGCATTAAAGGCCATTTTCTCTGAGTAACCATGGGTTTTTTTGAGAACGGGTACAGAGACATTAGAATGTAAATTTTCTCTTGTTTAAAAATGAGCTGCTCCATTCCTGCTGTTCCAACATACTGACTTAAAAGAACCCTGCTGACCCAGAATAAATGTCCAACAGCTATCTGTAATCCCTGAAATTCCTCAGCCTGTGTCTCTGCAATGTGATCACATTTTCACACCAGGGCCAAACACAGAATTTTTAGTACTGGTGAAGATGCATTAAGTATCAAGCTCATATGTTTGCATTTCTTGTTTAACACAGAAAAAAACTAAATCAAGATCAAGGACTTACACAGTATCCTTCCCACATTGAGCTTTTTTATGTCTTTGATAGTGAATGTTGTAGCAATATTGCAGGAGTTCTGGAAAAGCAAACGGAAGCAGAAAGCCATATTTCCACATGAAGGCATCACTGTACATGAGTCACTGACCTCCCTGGGCCCACCATTCGTGAGTTACCCTACCTTGCCAGGAAGAAGTTGCTTTGGTAACTCTCAGGTAAGTGGCATTTCCAATCTTTGCAAGGCTAAATTGTCTTCTGAAGAGGATTTTGTCATAAAAGATACATGGCCTTCTCTATTTCTATAACAATGCAGTTTCACACCTGACTTCTTTAGCTTCATACTCTGTCTCCAACTCCCAGCAATTCGAGAAAGACAAACTACTTGAAGGAATCTAGGAATTAATTGAGCACAGAATGATTTTACCAGTCTAGTCTCTGGTTTCCAGCCATATTTATAACGAAAGATATGATGAGCTCAACCGTTTCTGTCAGTTGAATCTAAGACAAAAGCGTGTGTGGTTTCTTTCCTTCAGAAAATAAGAAAAACTATTCTGAAGGAGAAATTGTTTTGTTTTGTTTTGTTTTGCACTGTGAAGATACTTCTCATGATGACAGCATGCCCTATAATATGTACCACTCATCCCGTGATAATGCTGTGCAGACATATAAAGAATGGGGAATCGAACAAAACACAGTCAGTTCAGATTTCACTTTCAGTGAAACAGAACATGAAACTGAATTTGGTGCCTCCGGTCTCCAGGAGAAGAAAATTACCTGTTTAAGCAGCCTACCTTAATCTAAAGGAAGGTAGCTCAAGCTTGAACTTCATAGGCATTGACACTGTGAAACAGCGAAACATTTGAAGAATGAACTTGAGATCCTCAACAACCAAATTTTTGAGACAGAATCAGAATTATTTCCAGAACAGTGGAAATTTTAGTAGAGTCCTTCATAACTCCCTTTTTCACTAGCTTCTAGCTGCATAGCCTTTTGTGAAATAACCGACAGTTTCAGTACAATTAAAGAAAGAAAATAATATAAACATGGTATTTAATAAAACCAGAAATATCCCGGCTAGCAACATAATTTAAAGGTTCATTTGCATTTATCTATAAACCAGAGAATTTAGTCTCTGAGCTGCTTGCTTTTTTGGTCAAGATACAGTTTCCATCTCAAAACATAGCAAGATAGAGTTGTCATTCTGTCAAAAATATGATCTGTAGACCACAAGCAAATGAATAAAAGAAACACATTTAGGAGCACAGTTTCCAGAGCCTGATACTCAGCAATTCTGAGAAACATAGTTACTTCTGTGTTTGTATTACTTTTGGGGGTAGAAAGTTATGGCAGAGCCATAAATTGTGTTAGAAAATGGTAAAGAAAATGGTGGGAAAAATAGGCTCCATTCCCATTCCAAACGCACTATAACTTACTATAATTTTTTACATTCTCCTTAGAATTTCTGGTATTCTAGTATTTGCCAATAAATACTAAAAAATTAAACATAAACTCATGGTGTTTTTTTTTTTTTTCTAATCCATCTTTCATTTCAACTGCTTAGAGTTATTCACAGTATGCAGTACCTTTAGGCACCTGAGGCTATGTACTGATGTATGAATTCATTTGTTACAGGTTATATTTGAAATTTAGGGCTGGCCTTCGATTGAAGGTTTTCTTCAACTCAGCAGTAAGTTAGCTGGAATAAGGCATTCTTGTCATGTTCCAAGCTTGTCATAGCCAAGATTTTATATAGGTACTCTTAAGCATTTTCTTTTTTATTTATCTATTTGTTTGGTGCAGAGTGACATTATTTCAGTTTTTAAGCAATTAAGCAGGGTAATACTGTTATAGAGTCATTTTCAACCCAAGTCTAAAAGGTGCTTGTGCATGATTTACACCAGTAGAGCATGTCTATCCCATTGCAATAGTAGGACGAAAAAGATGAATTGTAAATCTGATTGACCCCTAGTGGCTTGCACGGTGAAAAAGCAGAAAGTGTTGCAATGAATCATAAAATTCAGAGTATACATAGCAGATACTAATTAACATAAAAAAGCTTATTACTTGCCTTTGTTTTGTGACAAAGAGGGGAGTTTGCAGGTGAATTTATCCAGAATATATTTACAGATCTAGCCATCTTACTTTTTAAAAAAAGGCAGGGAGGATGTCAGAAAAAACTTATTGTTTTATCTACAAAGACAACGTTGTTACTCTCCACTAAGGTCAATGCAACAGTATTCTTCCCATACATGCAGCTAAGTTTCAACAACTGTAATCTAATGTGTATATGCAATCCATTAAGCACTAGAAAATGAGGCAGCTGCTGTTACTCCAAGTATTTTAACCAATTTGGTAAACATCCGTGGGTCTTTCAAAATGCTATACTTCAGCCCTCCTGTTAAAAGGCCCAAATAACAGTTTGGACACTGTGAATTTTGCATTACAGGTTTTCTGGAATTTTTTCTCATAACATAAAGGAAACAAGCCATGTGCCATGGGGGTATTTCAGTTCACAATAGGAGAGTTAGAACCTCAACTAGGACATGAACTGAGCAAGCCATGATGGTTTACAGTGGCTTTGACCGGAGCTGGGGAATTGTACTCAACTTTAGCTGCAAGGGTAGCAAAAGTGTTCTATGGTATAGGATCCTTCTTTTCTTAGCCTTAAATTTTCAAGGCAAGATGTTAACTTAGTATAAATCAGTAAAACTCCTACCTCCCACCCCACAAGAAAACAAAACACTAAAAATTACCTTGAATTTTCTGGGTTTGCGAGGGGTTCAGGTTAGGCTTCTTTCTCTACTGACAGAAGACAGGCATTCAGATTTTTCATTTTCCTGTATTTCTGCAGAAGTTTTCGCTTCATCAGGAATTTGGGAGAGTTATCCAGCAGTAGTTTGTCCGGGTAGCTTTCTAAAGTTTCTAAAAAGTTACTGAAATGGACTAAAATTGCTTAAGAAAGTACATTGCTTTTCAGTTACTTCAGTGCATCTTATTTCTCATTCTGTGCAGCTCAGGGTCAAAAATAACTTTTCAGCAACACATATAGAACCTAATTTCAAACTAAAATGGCAGTAAACTAACTTGGAAGAAGCTAAACTCACAGTGCTTGTTAGTTTAAAAATTGTAAATAAGAAGATTATTTTTCATAGCTTTTGTGGCGGGGGCTCTTCACAAAGTCTTCTGAACATTCTGGAACTACTTTTCTTAATGTATCAGTCCTCATTATGAAACTGTTGGGAATACTGTTTACAGAGTTGCTTAAAACATCCTAGAATTTCCTGGACCTGAAATGGTTCAGACTTGTGATGATGCCAAAGCAAGACAGTTTTGACACCATGGCCTTTGAAAATATGTTGCAAGAAAGAAAAACAGCACGGTTTTTAAACATTTTTTTTCTTTGCTAAGTTCTTATGCTGCCTTGCACACTATCAGTTTTACATGACGTTTCATGTTTTGCCAACACTTTACCCACCCATGGTATCTTTTGTTGTTTTGTTTTTTTTTAACAATGCTGTTCAAATAATTTAACATATTCCCTGTGCATTATGAAGTGCTGGATTGTATATTTCTCTTATATAACTACATTGCTGCAGTCAGTCAGGAATATAATTCAGGATCACCTCACTGACGCATAAGCAGAAGAAAGCCAGCTTGGCACCCTGCTGCCCATGCCGAGTTGCTGCAGATGGACGTTAACAGATTGGTTCTGTTCATGCTTTCAGGAAAAAGCATTAGGAGCACGCAGATGGGTCTAAATGAAAATGGCTCATCAAAGACATGCGTTGCAAGCATCAAACAATTTAGTAATGGATTGCCAATATCTTAATTTGTAGATATCAAGGTTCTCAGTGTCCAGATTTCTTAAAACCCAATACAGTTATTATATTTATTATATCTGTAATTAATGGCAAGCAATGCAGTACAGAAACACTACAAATATCCCTTCTCAAGCCTTGTTTTAAATAATCCTTGTAATAATAAAGTTCTGCATCCTTATTCTGAATGACATTATACACTTCATGGTATTTCACAGTCAAAAAATCTATTCATTTGCCTTTGTGTTTTAAAGATCTTCTCTTCTACTTTTGTTCTGAACACACCAGAATCGTATACCATGACTAACTAAAAACTGTGCAATAATTTTCATTTATGTCAGAGGGACCAACATAAGGCCCATCTGATCATCTTCTGTCTCCCCTCTTGCTGAACTCAGGCACCAAGCTGCTCATGTTTCTAGCAGGTGTTTTTGCTTTCAATACCAAAGGGAAATACGCCAAATATTTTGACTTCATAATTATGCATAATTATGCAACATAATGCATTTGCAAGTCAAGCCCCGTTTTCATCTTTGCAAGAGACATGATCTACATCAATGAATTCTTTTGAACTGTGGGTTTGTAGGTCGATAAGGGTTGAAGCACTGATAATTCCCTGAGCTGGTGATTCATATACCAAATTATCATTTGCTTATGTGCTTGCTGAAGTTTCCTTGCCACTATTAATCAAAGTATGCTTTATAGTCTAGGCAATATAGCTGGGGGTAAAAAAATTGACCTGATTTTGAGTGCATTAGCACTTCTTTGAATGTAGGATTTGAATGTGTGCAGGTTTGTGCAACTAAAAAGCTCATCTGTTTTTCCCAGTCTAATGAAAGTTTGATTGATTAAACAGAAGGTCACTACTCAGTGAATATTCCCTCAGATACATCCATAGACTATTATGATCACAACAATATTAATACTGTCAAAAGGACAAATACACAAGCATAAAAGTTGCATGTAACTGTAATGCTCATTGGTAAAATATAAAGTTTGTGCTTTCAGCCCTTTCTCAGTCCCTTGTGGTGTGAAGACCCCCTTCAAAAACACAGTGTAGGAGAGGGAATAAATAGTTTTAGTCCTGCAGCCTATGTGATGACACTGACTTAGGGATTCAGTTAATTTCTTCTTGATTTTCATATCAAATGGCCAGAAATTAGTTGTTTAAAATCAAGAAACACTGTCTCCATCTCAATTCAAGCTTCCCATGGTTTGAATAATTTGGTAGGTGTTTCCAAATTTTATCATCTGTATGCGTAAAACTGCAAATACAGGGTGTGGGCAAACAGATAAATGGTGTAAATAATATAGTGTTTGTTATCAGTATTGTCATCAGTCGACAGGGACAAATTAAGCTTCTCTGAAAATCTAGTAAATCAAATAAATGGTGTCCATAATAAGCCCAAGTGTTTCAGTTACAACTTAATTGATGGATTTATCTCCATTTAAGTTTTCTCTTGTTGTGCCTACAATGGATTATCTTCCTCATCACATATACGTGGGGTGCTAAAATGCTGCATTTGGTGCTGTTCCTTCTTCAGCATTCTAGCTTTGAATATGAGCTAGCTGCCAAAAACACTGAGAGATAAATGTGAAGGAAGAGGTACCAGAATTATTTATTCACTAGATTTTCAGATAGAGTAAGGAGAAAATCTGTAGCTTCAAAAAATGTACATAGCAGAACTAGAGACACTTTCTTCTTTTTAACTCACAATTTCTGCAAAATGTACTGTGCTAAGCTTGCCTTTGCATTACCCCAAGCTGATATAATTGTATTCCATTCTACTCATCAACACTGGAAAAAACTCTCAGAAATGTAACAGAAGACAATTGATTTCTTAGTCAGCTATACATCATTCAAGTGAACTTTCTATTTGTATTAGGCAAGGAATGTGCTTAGTTAAACTTTCACGCCACTGGTGATGAAAAGTGATGAATTTTTCCATTACAGCTGTCCTTAAGCCTTAATCCTTTTAGTCTTACACACTTTCTTTTTTTATATGTTTTAACCCAGCACTTAAAGCTCTCCTTGTTTTCTGTCAGTGATCCGGCAGCTCCTGGATTCATTGGCTTTGTAGGTCATGCTGCAAATTTAGTCTCTTTTACAAGTTTCTTCACAACACCATAGAAAGCATAAAGTTGAAATGATTGCTGCCAACTTTGAATGGGAAATGTATTTAGTGTGTCATGAAGGTCACCTGAAGTATCTTTTTAAGAGCATAACCCCCCATTTTTTTAATTGCAGCACCAAGTTTCATCAGAATGAGTACATATGTGAGGAATGGAAATATATTCATGAAATGCTAACTTCTGGCTCTCAAAATTCATTTCACTTCTCACCCCAATATCCAGAAACCAGTTATTAAACTTATGAACTTTACTAGCCACAGAAAGCCACTGCTTCTTTTCCCCTGAGCATCCTGGTGTTAATATATTAAGTTTTTCAGTACACTCACTGTGCAACAATATACATTTGATGTTTGTTACAACTTGTCCAAAGGACTTACCCAAAGCACAAACGAAGGCAAGGCTGGAACCTAAACTCTAAAACCCCAGTGCAGCAAATGGGTGAGAAAAACATGATTTCTTAAAGTGGTTGACTCATATTGTTGGTCTGGCAAAGAGGCCTCTGAAAGCTTCCCTCACTGGTGCTATAAGCAGTGCCAGGAGAGACCTACTACAGTACCACTACAGTAAGTAAAATGGCAACGTCATGTGACTGCTGTATTAGAAAACAGTAGTGTTCCCTTCTGACTCAAATATCATCTACAAAGTGCTGTATTTAAACTGAACGTTTGATAAAATGTCCTGTCTGATTCCAGTTCCTAGGGAAAAACAGCAATCTAAATCTACGTTATTGGAGAAAATATTGTGGACGCTAACCTTACAATAGGTACATCCGAGAGAGAGAGAGAGAGAGCATGCCTGCCTTCCTGCTCTAATGTTCCAAAGAAAAATCTAAAAACACTGAACATCATAGGTAAATGAATTGCCATTCAATGTCTAATGTAATGCATATAAGGGCAAATATTCTTACTCTGGCTGAAAGAAGTATGATACAACCCTTCAGGTAATCGATGCACTGAGGCACTAATGAAATCTCCAGGTAGCAGTTTGTTTACAGCTTTCTAAATAACCCAATCATATTTAATACCTTTACCCACAGCTTTTTCATATAGGTACCAAAGTAGACCCCCGTACTCCTGAGCCAATTTGCTTTTCTTCCATTTGAGGAAGTGCGAGTTGAGCTGATGTCAAACAAAATCTCAAACTGCCTGCAGTATAGTGTAGGGTTATGCCTTTTGTTAGTGAACACAAACTAACTGGAAGTACGTGTTATGTTATGGGGACAATTTTACTCCACCTTACCCGAACAAGCAAGACATGGTCGCACTTAAATATCAAATGAGTGCAAAGGGGGATCAAATTCAGGAAAGTAATCCGAGTATTCATAGAGCCCATTTTGAACTGTGCGTTTCCAGAAACCTATGTATTTTATCTGAGTTGCAACTAACACCTCACAGTGACATGTCTAACACAGTGTTAAAAGTGGCCCTATGGGAAAAGTTGCCATTTTTACTCAATATCATGAGTAACAATACTGCACTGGAGATGGCAAATGTTCAGGAGAGTTGCTGTGGTCTAAGTTATGCCTCTTTGATGTCCTGACCACCCACTCCTGACCCTAAGATGCACTTCATCCAAGGAAGGAAACCAAAAGAAATTTGAGACATGACCAAAGACTAGTCAAAAAATCAGGCCTTTAACACTCTTGAAATACAAAAATCATTTAACAGAGTAAGATGCTTTAGTCTATAAGCAGACAATTTTGTGAAGGAAAATATGTTTGTAACCCCAAATCCAAAAATATCCCGATTAATTTTAAAGGCCTTTCCTTCCCATTTTGACCAGTAGGCCAAGAAGATTTAGCAATTGGCCCAGAATCCCTGTAGTGGCGCTACCAACAGAAATGGATAAGCAGCCTTCCCAGGGGAAAAGATTGATATCTACTGTAGACATGTTAAAATCCAATGGTAAGTAAGAATTAATAGAACAGGTTTACAGATATGAGAAAACCAGAACAGAGACTGAAGGACTCTACACTATTTTCCATTAATTAATGAGCTTCCAAGAAAATTTACACTTGTTTCTGGGTCCAGGAAGTAGTCTGAACTAGCACAGGTATATGCTATTTTAGAACGTGTATGTCTCTCTCCCATTCCTTCCTCCACTTCCCATTACCATCCATCCTAAGCCTCCACAGGATCTTGGTTTCATTCAGGCAGAATGATTTTAGAAACATTTCTGGTCAAGAAATTTTAGAAATCTGAAATGTTGCAGGATGAGAAACGCATTTTCATCCCAGCTCTACTCAGAATTATTCCGGATGTAATTACAACCCAGTAAAGGATCTATTTCAGAGTTCTTAGATGCAGGCAATTGTGTAAGAGTTGTCTAATAGTATCTGCTGACCCATTAAAATGCATCAGCTATGGTTCAGTTGAAACAATTGATCGTTTTGTGCATTTGCTGTGAAATATTCATTGTGTTTCACAAAAAGTTCAAAATGCTTAGAGGTGGTATCAGCAACATTTACATTTAAGTAAAAATGGCTACATTGATAGTTGTAATAACTTGGTTTAAGGACGCTGGGTATCTGACCTATTAAAATGTTGTTCTAACAGAACATTTTCATAGAATCATAGAAAGGCAGAAGTTGGAAGGGATCTCGAAAGATCATCTAGTTCAACCTTTCATGGGAAAAGGAGCCTAGATGATCTTATCTAGCACCCTCTCCAATCACATCTGGAAAACTTCCAGTGGTGGGGATTCTACCATGTCCCTCAGGAGGTTGTTCCAGTGACTGATCATTACTGTAAAAAATTTCTTTCTAGTATTGATGATGAAACCTCTCTCAGTGCAACTTGTACCTGTTGTCCCTTGTCTTCTCCATGTGGCTCCTTATGAAGAGAGTGTGTCTGTTCTCTTTGTAGCCACCCTCTAAGTACTGGAATACTGTGAGGAGGTCCTGCTGAGCCTTCTCTTCTCCAGGAAGAAAAGACTTGACTCTTTTAGTCTTTCCTCATATATTTTGACCATCTTCGTGGTCCTTCTTTGAACTATATTCAGTCTATCTAACTGCATCTTTTTTGAATTGTGGGGACCAGAACCGGACACAGTACTCCAGGCGTGGCCTGAAAAGCACAGAGCAGAATGGGATGATCTTTGCTAGTGATGTACAGCAGGTCAGCCCCTAACCTGTACTGATGCATGGGGTTATTCCTCCCTGGGTGCAGGACCCTACACTTGCCCTTGTTGAACTTCATTATGTTCCTCTCCGCCCAGCTCTCCAGCCTGTCCAGGTTTCACTGTATGGCAGCACAGCCTTCTGGTGTGTCAGCCACGTCACCCAGTTTTGTATCATCAGCAAACTTTCTGAGGGTACACTCTGTCCCCTCATCCAGGTTGTTGATGAATACGTTGAACAGGACTGGACCCAGTACTGACCCCTGGGGAACACCGCTAGTTACAAGCCTCCAACTGGACTCTGTGATGCTGACCACAATGCTCTGAGCTCTGCCACTCAGCCAGTTCTCAATCCACCTCACTGCACACTCATCTAACCCACACTTCCTAAGCTTACCTATGAGGGTATTATGGGAGACAGTGTCAAAAGCCTTGCTGAAGACAATGTCTGCGGCTTTCCCCTCATCCACCCAGCCAGTCATGCCATCATAGCAGGGTATCAGATTGGTCAAGCATGATTTCCCCCTGGCGAATCCATGTTGATGTCGTGGTTTAGGCCAAATCCACCACTGGGGACCCGAGGGACCCCAGACGGGACCGACAGATGCTCCCCTCTACCCCTCTACAAAGAGAGAGGCAGAGGAGGAAAAAGAGACTTACGAGTTTAGAAGAAACTAAACTACTTTAATGAAATATTAATAATAAAATAAAAAGAAATAATGAAAAATATATACAAAACCGTATCAAGCTCCCGAGATGACAATCACGTCACCGGCTGGCACTGGGGCAGTCCCAGGCTGGACTCAGTGATGGATGGGAACTGGATTCCGGATCTGGAGTCAGGATTGGGATCACAGGCAGACGAACAGAGTCCTCCTCAGACGTCGGCCATTGAAGGAAGAGCCCGTGACCCTTTGATCCCTCAGCTTTTATACTGAGCATGAGGCAGATGGGATGGAATACCCTGTTGGTCAGTTTTGGGTCACCTGTCCTGTCCACTCCTCCCTGCAGGTGGGACCCCACTATGCTTTTCCGCTTCTGACCCTCCAACGGGGCAAGTAACAAAGTTGGTTGGCCTTGGGGGTTATAGCAATAAGTGTAAGCAGGAGCCTCTCTGCATACCATGCCTGGGCATCAGCTATAAACATTGGTCTTGTCACTCTGAGAGAGTGAACACTGTCTGCACAATATGCAGTTAATTTCAGTAGTTAGAAGAGGCCCAGCTAAGAAGCGAAGTTACTGAACAAAATTGGTTCTGTTTTACCTCAAACCAGGACAGTTGACTACTCCTGATAACCTTTTCCTCTATGTGCTTATAGATGGCATCCATGTCTTCTGTTTGGGAGCCAGGCTCTGGCAAGAGTGCGAGAGAATGAGGAAAAGGTTAAGTGCCTAAGCAAGAGCAGAGTCATAGTGTTGTGGGGTTGTGACAATACTGCGAAATGATAGTAAAGGCAACAGCTTTCAATCCTGGAACCCTCCGTGTGGGAGCAGTTGCTGGATGTTTTCAATTTCCAAGCTGGGCTCAGGCAGGAGTGAGAGTGAGTTTTGTTACCGTTACATGGCTAGTCAAGCTCAGAGCCCCAGTGTTGGTGGTGCTGTGAAAGGACTGCCAAGGGAAGATGAGAGCAAGCAACAGCTTTCAGTTCTGGGACCTTCCATGTAGGAACAGCTGCTGGAATTTTTAAATTTTGGAGCTGGGCTCTGGCCATTCTGAGAGAGTGAGGAGACCTCTATGTAGCTAGGCAGTGGCAGATCCCCAGTGTTGGTAGGGCTGTGAAAGGACTGCCAAGGGAAGGTTAGGGCCAGCAACAACTTTCAGTCATATCCACCTAATGGTCCCTCTCTCTCACTCCTGCCAGAGCTCATCTCCAAAACTGAAAACATCCAGTGACTTCTCCCACAAAGAAGGTGACAGCACTGTTTCTGGCTCTCACCTTCACTTGGTAGTGCTTTCACAGCCCCACCAACACTGGGGCTCTCCCCTTTTCTAGCCACTTAATGATCCCAGCTCTCTTTTTTCAGTTTTACCAGAGCCCAGCTCCGAAATTGAAAAGGTCCAGTGACTGCTCCCCCACATTTCAGTTGCAAACGCTGAAAGCTGTTTCTTGTCCTCACCTTCTCTTGGCAGTGCTTTCACAGGCCCACCAAGATTGGAGGTTTCCAATTGCCTAACCACTTAATGGTCCCAACACTCTCCTAGTGACCACAGCACAGCTCCAAAATTGAAAAGGTCCAGCAATTGCTGCCATACAGAGGATACCAGCACTGTAAGTTATTGCTTGCCCTCACTATCCCTTGGAAACTGTCTCAAAGCCCCACAAGCACTGGGGCTCTGCACGTGCCTAGTGACTTAATGGTCAAAACAACATTTCCCTCTCTTGCCAGAGCTGGGCTTAAAAACTGAAAACGTCCAGCAATTGTTTCCACATTAAAGGTGCAAGGATGAGAAGCTGTTGCTTGCCCTCACAGTCCCTTGGCAGCACTTTGACAGCCCCACAAACACCGTTGCTCAGTGCTTGCCTAGACACTTAATGGTCAAAACAACATTTCTCACTCTTGTCAGAGCTGGGGCTCAAAAACTGAAAATGTCCAACAACTGCTACCACATGGAACGTTCCAGAGCTGAAAGTTTTTGCTTGCCCTTCCTATTCTTGGCAGCATTTTCACAGGCGCACCAACACTGGGGGTCTGTGCTTGCCTAGGCATGTAACAGTCCCAAAACTCTCTCTCTCACTCTTGCCAGACCCCAGCTCAGAAATTGAAAACATCCAGTGACTGAACCCCCACCAAATGTGCTAGGACTTAAAGCTGTTGCTTCCCATCACTATCCCTTGACTGCACATCAATTGCCGCACCAACACTGAGGTGCTGCGTTGTCCTAACCACCTAGCGGTCCCTACATGCTCTCTCACTCTTGACAGAGACTAGCTCCAAAATTGAAAACATCCAGCAATTGCTAGCACACCGAATGTGCCAGGACTGAAAGCTGTTGCTTGCTATCACTATCCCTTGGCAGCACTTTCATAGGCCACCAGCAATAGGCGTCTGTGCTTTCCTGGTGACTTAATGGTGAAAATGGTATTTCTCACTCTGTCCGGAGCCGCAGTCAAAAATTCCACACAAAAGGTGCCAGATCTGAAAGTTGTTGCTTGCTCTCAATAGCCTTTGGTGGGCCTTTCACAACCCCACAATTACTTGGCCTCTGTGCTTTCCTACCCACTTAGTAGTTCAACATTCTCTCACTTGCTAGATACCACATCTAAAATTGAAAATGATCAGTGACCACTCCCACATGGAAGGTGCCAGGACTGAAAGCTCTTCCTTGCCCTCACTGTCCCTTGGCAGTGCTTCATCAGCCCCACACAGTGTGGCTCTGCACACTTAATGGTCCAATAGTGTCTTCCAGTCTCACCAGAGCCCAACTCAGAAATTGAAAACATCCAGTGACTACTCTCACATGGAAGGTGGCAGTACTGAAAGCTATTGCTGGTCTTCACCTTCCTTTGGCAGTACTGTCATAGCCCAACCAACACTGGGGCTCTGCACTTGCCTAGGCACCTAATGGTCCCCAAAATCTCTCTCACTTTTCAGTGAGCCCAGCCCTGAAATTGAAAATGTCCACTGACTGGTCCCACACAGAATGTGCCAGGACTAGAAGCTGTTGCTGGCCCTCACCAGCCCTTGGGAGCGCTTCAACAGGCCCACCAACACTGGGGCTGTGCACTCTCCTAGCCACTGAATGGTGCCAACACTCTCTTTTACTCTTGCCAGAGCCCAGTTTCAAAATTAAAAACATCCAATGATTGCTCCCACACAGAATGTGCCAGCACTTAAAGCTGTAGCTTCCCCTCACTATCCCTTGGAAGCCCTTTCACAGCCCCACAAACACCAGGTCTCTGTGCTTGCCTAGTGACTTACTGGTCAAAAGACCATTTCTCACTCTCACCAGAGCTGCCAGAAAGGCAGTGGATGTTGTCTACCTGGACTTTAGTAAAGTTTTTGACATTGTTTCTCACAACATTCTACTGGAGAAACTGGGTGCTTATAGCTTGGATGGGTGTACTGTTTGCTGGATTAAAAACTGGCTGGATGGCTAGGCCCAAAGACTTCTGATGAATGAAGTTAAATCCAGTTGGTCACAAGTGGTGTTCCCCAGAGTTCAAGACTGGGACTTGTTCTCTTTAATATCATTATCAATTATCTGTATGAGGGCACCGAGCGCACACTCAATAAGTTTGCAGGCAACACCAAGTTAGGTGGGACTGTTGATCTGCTTGAGGGTAGGAAAGAAATACAAAGGTATCTGGACAGGCTGGATCGATGGGCTGAGGCCAATGGTATGAGGTTCAACAAGGCCAAGTGCTGGGTCCTGCACTCAGGTCACAACAACCCCATGCAGCGCTACAGACTTGGGGAAGTGTGACTGGAAAGCTGCCCAGCAGAAAAAGACCCTGGGGGTGTTGGTCAACAGCCAGCTGAATATGAGCCGGCAGTGTGCCCAGGTGGCCAAAAAGGCCAACAGCATCCTGGCTTGTATCAGAAATAGTGTGGCCAGCAGGACTGGGGAAGTGATTGTCCCCCTGTACTCAGCACTGGTGAGGTCTCACCTCAAATACTGCGTTCAGTTTTGGGGCCCTCACTACAAGAAGGACATTGAGGTCCTGGAGCATGTTCAGAGAGGGGCAACAAAGCTGGTGAGGGGTCTGGAGCACAAGTCTTATGAGGAACGACTGAGGGAACTGGTGTTGTTTAGCCTGGAGAAAAGGAGGCTGAGGGGAGACCTTATCGCTCTCTCCAATTACCTGAAAGGAGGTTGTAGTGAAGTGGGGGCTGGCATTTTCTCGCTGGTGACAAGTGATAGAACAAGAGGAAATGGGTTCAAGTTATGTCAGGGTATGTTTAGATTGGATATTAGGAAAAATTTCTTCAGTGAAAGGTTTATCAAGCATTGGAACAGGCTGCCCAGGGAAGCGGTTGAGTCACTGTCCATGGAGGTATTTGAAAGACTTCTAGATGTAGTGCTTAGGGACATACTTTAGTGGTAACTTGTTAGTGCTACGTTAATGGTTGGACTTGATGATCTTAATGGTGTCTTCCAACCAAACAGATTCTATAATTCATGATTCTACGATTCTATGATTCTGTGATTCTATGATATTTGGAGCAGAAATATTACAAGTGTGTACCTGCATGTATATTTTTAGTTCAATGCTATACCAGTATTTCAACACACAGTGGGAAATCTGTTGAAGGTTTGTGGGGTTTTATTGACAGACCAAGACACAAAGTGGACTGCTTCTCTAGGAGCAACGGTGGCATCTAGTGGTTAATCATAACGTTCCCCTGTCTGTGTTCAGTAAAGGAGTGAAACCCAGAGTGCCTTGCCAGTTAAAATAAATACTTGATATAATAACTTGTTAAGCTGGGTATTGTGAGTTCACGTCTATATAGCTTGTTACATGTTATAAAGCATTTTATAACAATATGTCACCAATGTCACACTGAATGTGTTTGGAGGGAATGGGAGAGAACAGGGACAGATGACAGCTTCAAACACTTGACAGATAGTTTTGTAACAAGAATTGGATTGGAAATTACAAAATCTACCTTCTGTCCACTGTACCATGTGTTTCTAATTATAATCTCGGGGGAGACTCTTAACATTTTCAGGTTTTCTCTTGTAAAAAAGGGGGGAAATGCCATCTCCCATTTCACCCCTGTAGTTTTATAGGCTGTGACCAATTTTTTACACACATGGCATTTGATGAAGGAATGGCAGAAACATAGGGTATCGTTGTCCTTAGTAGTACTTTAAAACTAAAATAATATTTTTCTAGCTCTAGAAGAAATGGCCAATCTTTCCTGCACAATGATCCCAGCAGAAACCAGAGTTCAAATGGGTGGATATCAACTTCTCACCCCCATTTTATTTTTTTTTTAAAGTCATCCTGGCTGTACAGAGCTCAGTCCTTTTGTCTTCAAGAGGCACAAAGCCCCAGACTGAAGGGGTGGTCAACACATCTGCAGTGTAAGAGAGGAACAGAGCTGTTTTTTCCCAAACTTATTCTCCTATGCCTTAGTAGTAAGCCTACTACTTTTCCTTCTCAGGTGCAAGTCCAAAGCCACCACTGATAGATTGCTAGGAATTACTAGTAGGCTTCATAGTCAACACTGGGCAGAAAATAAAGGAAGATAAACCTCAAGTGCAGTCTTGGATGTTTTCACTCAACTGGCTTGCTGAGATATCCGAATATGATGGTGACAGTGGAGCTGCAGTTTACAGATTGTACCTATTGTGTAAAGGGCGTCTAAAACAAGATATCCCTAACACTGCTCACAGTCTCTTTGCAGCAGCGGTAGGTGAAAAGCACCGACTAAACTAGCTGCACTTCAGGTGAGGCTGAGGGTAAGCTGTGAAACTGTATCTTTGGCCACAGCCTTTAATCCTGCTGATCCCTTGACCTGGGTCAGTCATCTCAAGAAATGATGCTTTAACAGTATAGGTGGATCAGCTGAGAACAAGTGAGCCCCGGAGCAGAGTAGAGCTGAACAGGGAAGAGAAAACCTCCAATTTAGTTCTACTGTGGGCAGAAAGGAGCGCACTGAACTCAATTCTGTTCCAGCTTGGTTTCGCTCAACACCAGATATCCTACAGAAAAAAATCCTGCTGTTGGAACAGCAGGATTTCTTTTTGGCATTAGTAATAGGTTGCTAAAACATGCAATATGCCAGCTGGAAAAGAAAAATGAAGCTCAGAAATTAATTGCTCCAGTTGTATTAGAGCTGTTACTTCAGATAGAACTCCTGAGCTGTAACTGTGCCAAGTTTTGCTCTAAAGAGAGCTTTAGTAAGATGAAATATAGACATAAATATAAGCACACATATCAAAGATTGAGTAGCTGTTACAGTATCTGTTGATAAAGCAGCTTAGTGCCATTGCAGCTAAGAGGCCATATAATTGGGATTGCTGGTATGATGTGTGTCTCAGCTTTCCATATGAGTTTTTTTTGTATGTGCATTGGTGTGGAAGTCATACAATACACGGTTCCCCCAAGGCATACCAAAATCAACATTAACACATAATTAGGTTTCCTGTTTAGATTTTGAGGTATTAAGGACAGGCTTAGAGAATTTCAGAGACAGAAAACAATTTCAGCTATTTTGTGTTCTTTTTCAGAGGATCTTGGTAACATATTGTGCAAATGACAAAAGCATCCTTAGGGATGACTTCAATTTATGTTGTAGCAGCCACTACAACCAACTTGAGCTCTGTTAGGCAGTTCAGAAAGAGTGATGGAGATTAATGCTATTTTCAAAAAAAACCCAACAAAGTCTGAGAAAAATGGTGACAACCGGATCTGCTTGATGCAAAAAAGGAGGAACTCAAGACTGACATATTCATTATTGAAAGGACTGGAACTACTGGTATCACTAATTAGGCAGGTCTCAAAATTTTGCAGTAGAGTCTCAGTCTTTGAAGCCAAAACAAAACTTTTTTCACTGTTTTTTCAGTTTCATTCTTTAAAATATCACCAGGAAGCAATCACTAGTTCCCTTTTAGGTGTGTGAAGTTACAGAAAATTTATAGTATTTGGCTCTAAATGATAGACTGCAATGTGCCCACCCCACAAAAAAAGGCTAGCATGGCCATCTGAAAAAGAGAAAGACATTTCAATTGTCTTGTAGAGAAAGCTTTGAAAACATGAAGCCCGAAATTCCCCTTGGGAATTCAGTACTATTTTGGAGGCATATACACATCATTGACAGAGTAGTAGTTATAACTGCCAACTATCCTTTAGCATTTTTATAAGCATATATTTATTCATTGATACATCTGGGTAGTCATATGCATTAATGGTATATTAACTAAGAAATCGTGTTATTGTCTTTATTTTTACTCTTATGTTCTAAAACTCCACGGTGGTTACACTGAACTTGGTACTGCTACATGATGCCCATGTTATTGCAACATCGGACTCTGTAGCCATTTGCATTTCTACTTACAGTTTGATTTTGGAAAATAATTGTAGGTCCCATCTAGTAGCGCTCATAGCCATCTGACTAAATTTGATTAAAGCCTTTTCTGTTGATTCTACTGGGCACTGGACCCAGCCAGGTCTTGGATAAATGCAGCCCCTTCTTTCAAGAGAGATCTGCTCCTTGTGTGTCTCCAGACACACTCCTACACTTAAGGTCTTACCACCATTTCCTTGCAGAGCAATGATGACAGCTACTGGAGCAGGAATTTGACTGCAATGTCTTGCTCCTTCACTACTTCACTTCTCCACGTACTCAGTCCCACTCCAGACTGAGGTCAGTGAAATGCAACAGGCTTTACTGAAGGCAAACCCTTTATGTCTTCCAGAACTATATGAAGTTCTGAAAATTCAGCAGTAACTTGGATTTTAGATTCAAGATGAGTTTGCAACATTAGCTAATACCTAACCCATCTTTTACATGTGAAGAAAATGTACATAATCTGCAATTTAATGAAAGATAAAAGTGGAACTCCAAACTCCTGCAATTTATCTTTGTATTAAAGCCAAATTGAAATAATATGTGTGGTAGGCTAGGCTGTGACATCCATACTTATGAAAGTCCTTTCAGATTTTCACTCAATAATATTTGTGACATTTATTTATGAAGAATTATGATGTCACTGATGTTTACATTGGCAATTTGTATGCAAATTTTATTCAACCTGTTTTATTTTGCTCCTCTTTCAAACTGCTTATTTTTTCTGCATTTTGTAGTAGTTTTCCCTTTCACCTTAGAATACAAATAAATGAGACATCCATACACAGCTCCCACCTACATGTGGGATACATGAAACAGTCCTACGTGGTGGAAAGCAGAATTTACTCTCTTCCTCTTTGGGTGCCGCAATAGCTTTGGGCTTGTATGGAAGGCATAGTCTCAGGTGGTTTCAATTGGTTTGAGATCTTTCCCAAATCCTGCAAAGCCTGGAGCAGGCTCCAAATTTGGAGCATGTTCGGCAACTTGTCCCACGAAGTGTGCTGTGGCCTTACCTGGGTAGCTTGGGATACTGTACCTGAAAGAACACCAAGCAGGGGAATCTGGAGAACGTTTCAGAGCAATTGAGGATGTGTTCATCCCAGGGGAACTGTAGGCAGAAGGAGTCTGTTTCTCATAGGTTCTTGCACATTTCTGATACTAGAGAATGCAATGTTGTTTGCTGTATTAGCACTTTTGTCACACATTATTGCCTACTATTCTAGTGGCAGATAGAAGGATTAAGCAGAGCAATTTCTGCCCTTTGAAAGAAAGTCAGCAATGTGCTGCACTTCCATATGCACTTAGGACAGACAGAAAGCCATGTACATTGGTCCTGGTAAAGAGTTAGTTACATTCATAAGACGCACAGCAGAAGCTCTGTCTTTTAAAGCAGCAGAAACATTTGGTTCTCAACATACTCTGAGAGCTGACTGTACGGAGAAAGATTAAGATTGAAAGTAAAACTGTTTCTTGCTTAACAAAACTTCCCTACAATATCTACAGTAGGAAAAGAACCTGTGTAGTGCTTTCTTCCAAAATTTTAATTTTTTTCATAAGGCAGAAAAAGTTCTTTTATTAATTGTTGTAATACCAAAGGTAACACCACCATTTGACCAACAGGGCCACCAGAAGTCTTTACTTTTTTGCTTGGAAACAAAAGAAATGAAAGAAGATAAAATGCAAGATTAATTTCTAGTAGCAATAGTCATGTCCTCTGTACACAAATACCTTACTGGTTAATCTGCAGGCTGAAGCAATGCACCTGAGGAAGCTGCATGGCATATACTTTGTTGTGATGTATTGTGAAGGTGGAGGGCACTGCTTGAGAAGTGAATGCCAAAAACTCTGAAAGCTGTACAAGCCATTTGAAATGAGAAATCTGGTAGAGGAAATAAAAAATTAAACTAAATTAAAAAAACAACAAACAACAAACTTAGAAGACACGTCTAGAAAGGAAACAGTAAGGTGCCTACAGAGGTGAGCATCTATTGCTCCCAGAGGAAGAACTGAATAGTTGTCTTACACTATAAATCAGCCAAAACAGAAGTGACAAAAATCACATACACACACTCTCCTCCAACATTTTATGTCAACAAATCATGTGACATCTTAAAAGGAAAAATTAAGAGAGAACTGTGAGCCCAAAATTATTTAAGCATGATTTCTTCTGATCCTAGGCATGTTGCTTTGGTGAATTTCCTACAGTGTTTTCTTTTATGCGGTCCCTTTTTAAGAATTGTTGAAGTTTATAACAAACTGTTTTTTTTTTCCACATTTGCTAGGAATTTTACTCAAATACCACTTTTCCTCCGATTTGGCACTAAAGTCACCTAATGGAATGTCCTTCTAGTCTGCAACTTGAAATGTCTGAATGAACGACAAATGACACTTGGAAGACTCACTCTTTGCATTAAATATTACAATAATGTTGTTTTGCAGTTGTTCTATAAATCTAGAAAAAACGAAACTTTAATTTGTATATTATGCCACTTTTCCCTCCTGATCCTAGACATGAATTTCCAAAGTTTGAATTCAGACTATAAAGAATTGTGCTGAAACATTAAGAGAGAAAAATAACAAGAATTTAATGAGAACTCACTTCTGCACTGGAATTTACTTACAAGCAGTCGCATTGAACTTGGTAGGATTATGAATGTGTCCATTCAGCTTCTAGTTCTTATTACTAGCTGAGTTTATTAGTATTCATACTAAGATTTCACAAAAGCCAGATAAGAGCTAAGCATTATGAGCTTATTTTTCCTGAGAAGTTTAATATGTTGTCTGCTGTAGCTGATGATGCAAAGGATTAGACAGGCTGGCAGGAGAGCTTTTAAAGGGGATTGGAAAATGGAAGAACTGTAACTCTCAATTCACCTTCCTCCCCCTCCACCCCTGCAAAACATTTTCTAGAGAACATATAGTCTAGATACTCAATATAATGAAGAACATGGTGATGCTTGCTGAGAGGTGGCTGCATCCCTTCCACGTACACTCGTGGCATCAGAAACTCGTGTCACTTAATTCTGTACCAAAGAGGGGGAGGTGAATTCCTTACCTGAAAACAGATATTAACTAGATTATTCTGTTAGGTCCCTGGTAGCCTTTTGGCTAAGATAAAGATTTCCACAGAAGTAATGAGTTACAAGCCATGTTTGTGCCTAGGTGCCTGTTTCAAAGGGAATTGTTCAAAGGACCTGAATTGATCAGCTGAAGGAATTTTTCAGAACCGAAGCTAAGTGAAGTTGGGCAAATATTTGTTGTTCATAGTATTCCCTTATTTACCACTAAAATGACCTCTCTGGTTTACTAGGTGTAGTTATCACTTAAAACTGCAATTGCAATGGTTGATGAACAGTATGTGTTGCATTTTCAAGATCATCTTTCAGAGTGATGGCCAAAGTAAGGAAAGAGCTACCTGGCCTGTGTAGGATCTTTAAGTCCAGCAGACAAGACTACCACACAAATTAGCCCAAGTGGGTTCAGGTAATAATGTGTCACACCAGAAAGTGTATCCTATCATCTGCTGAATAATAGTGTGTAAAAAATTGTCAGATTCAAAACAAAGAAAGAAAGGTTAGTTAGTGCACCCAGGGTGAGCAGTCCTTTATCTCTGTAAAAATAACGATGAAAGTTAAAAGTAATTATAAACATGTTATGGATAAACTATTAAATTCCCATCAAAGCAACTGCAAAGCTTATTGATTTCCACAAGCCTTGGACTGGGCCCAAAGACTACCTCGCTTATGCTTTCTGTGACTGAATATAGGTAGTCTCTCTTACAGCTACAGTGGGAGGCTGGTTAGATGTTAACTGCTTCATTGGTGGCTGAGGAAAAGTATACATGCACACTACGAAGAGTAACTGTGCCACCTTGTGAAACAATACTGTGGTTGCCGGCTGATGGTCTCTGGCAGCATTTCATTATAATCCAAACCACCATGCGATATCTTCGGATCTAAGTTACTATTACACCATTTTATTTTATACCGTTCATTAAAAAGGAACTTGAAAGAAGTTGCTTTTCTACTTGTTTTCTGAATTGTTTGCTGAAAATTCCATTACTGTTTTGAAAACACCTTTCACCTGCTGTTTTCCTGCCATATGTAGCTGCAATAAATTGTGCAAAGACTAGATAGCTTGTGAGAGCAGAACTTTTTACAAAAAAATTTGTATATCTTTGGCAAAACCCCCACTAATTTATTTAAAGTGTTTTGTCCAGAGCATCTACAATTTTGAAGGGAAAAACCAACCAGCTGACCTACCAAGCATTCTACAGGCATAGAGAATTTTCCAAGAGAAAAGTTAAATTGTATGTTTTGTCATTTTATAATTACACTCAAGAAGACAAAAATTTTCAAAGCAATTTAAAAAACACTTTTTTGACTTAAAAGATATGATATTTGTGTGAGTAAAAGTATGCATATGAAATACCAATCATTAAATCAGTTCTAAATCACTTCTAAAAGGAAATAGTTGCTCTATTTTAAAAATACGTCATATAAAATAAATACATCATGAGTTTTACCATCATTGTTTACACATAATAGGAATAGGAGATTGCATTAGCAATGTTTGAAACCCGCACTTGGCTGAAGAGGACCCAACTGTTAAAGAAAATCATCCCACATTTCCTTTCCACCCTTTCATTTGATTAGGGACATATTTTGGCTACTCAGTTACCCAGCACACTGTGGCCCAAATTCAGCAGAATCTATTATTTTTAGCATAGAAGCAATCCTAATGGAACCAGGACATTAGATTCTAGAGATATCAAAAGAAAAATTGTAGAAGGTTCTTTTTTGCACATAAAATTAAGAAGAAGTCACAAAATTTTGCTTTATAAGGGTTTTATCATTTGAAAATGCCAGAGGTCCTACAAAATAAAAGTTCCGGTTTACGTTTAGAAGCACTGGTTCCAAATCATTAATATGGGTATTAAGCTTGTTGTGATCATGGAAAGCATGTGTTTGAAATTACGTCAATTTAACTTTTTTTGTTTAAAATAAGAAATTTCAGAATTTTCTTAAGCCTAAACACATTTAAACATAGCTTAAAATATAGTTTACCAATTGAACAATCTTCATACTTAAGAGGAAGTGGCTACAGTGAAGAGAGAAATTCTGAAATTCACTGGTTTTGACTCATTTACATTTAGCAACTAACATTCTCAGGGCAATGACCTCAGGTGTGAGGTCTGCCAAATTTAATTTGCAAAATTCTGCTGCTTGCATAGCTACTTATATTTTATACAAAATTTGTGAGGAAAAAGTTTGCTTATAGGGAAACTGCCATTTACACTGCTTTTAAACCACAGAGAATATCCAGGACTCAGAATAGTTCATCAGTTTGGCTTGTGGCCTTGGGGTGAGATTGCAGAAAATTTACTGTCTCATGCCACAAATTTCAATGAGGTACCTCTACATGGGCAAGCATTTAAAATTTCAGGTGATCATAAGACAAACATGAATAAATTCCTCTGATGATAAAGTAAACCTGTGTCTTATTTTCTTTTGGGTTATCTTGACGATGGTTGTCTCCAAGAACGGTGGCTGTGCAAAACTTGGATTAACGTAAACAGGGTTTGGATTTCAAAGGTAGTCTAGTTAGTCAGTTTTCTTTACCATTGAAAGTGCCCATAAAAATTCCCCCCGCAAAATGCCAGCAGTGCTTTCAGTTCAAATACAAACACAGAATAACATATGTATGTGTGTTTGTACATGGAAATGGATGGGAAAAGTCACAAGAGGAAGCAAGAACATGAAAGAAAACCAAAATCTGGCATGTGGTCAAACTGGACCTTTGTTTCAGTGTAGGGAAGGAGCTATATGAAAGTCATCATTAATACAACAACATGGGTTTATTTTTTCCTCACAGGGTGAAGCGTTAGCAAGCACAAAGAGAGGGGATAAAGATATGTTTTTTATGAGGCAGTGGAAAAACCCAGATCGGTTCCTGCTGATCACAACCGCCGGCTGCCTGCCCGCATGCAGCTGCAACTGCTGTCCCGGCACATTGTCCCCCAGCAGGATGGCTCACCCCACAGCTGTGCCACCGCTGATGCCTGTCCTGCACGGGAACCCCTCCTTCCAGGTTGGAAGATGCAAGGATCACGACAGTAGGCTGATCCGGGAGAATTGTCATTTCATTTCTACCAAGGAAGTCCATCGTCCTCCAGGCCCCATTAGAGCATTTGGGTTTGCTCTGGCCCGCTTGGCCTGGTGACAGATCTTTCAGAGCTCCAGCTAAATAGTGTTAAATAGTACTTAAATCACCCTCTCTGCAGTTCTGACCAGGACACTAACTTGGCTCAGAGTAAACCAGCCTGTTTGAACTGCTCCACTTTCAGGCAGAATGTCAGGGTGTTATTTTAGGCAAAACAGATATCATTCAAGGTCCACAAAGCCAGCAGAGAGCATACTCATTACTGTTTTCCTGTGAGCATCCTGATTTTTCATGTAGGCTAGAGAACTCAAATGGCTCCTAATCTTTCTGCTTGTCTTAAGCAAAACTGTAGCCTTTGGCTGTGGTGGCAAATTAATTACCACACAGTAAGGTATCATCTGGCCACCCAGAGGAAACAGCCACACAGAGTCCTGCGGGAGGGTATGCACTGCTCATCTTGGCTGTACTGACAAGTCTGACTTCGATGGCTGTCAAAGCTTACCCTCTGTCTCTTTCCTCGATCAATCTTTCAAAAAAGTGAGGGTGGGGGAAGGGAAGCCAACAACCAACCAAACCAAATTGTGTGGGGCTGGAGATACACCTGGAGGCATAACTGTGCAGTAGAATGGGAAAATATTTGAGGCGGGGGGAAGACAACCCTTCCCTCCCTATTCCTGGGACATGAGCAGTAAACAACACTTAATATTATTACCCAAAGAACTTTTTATATGGAAGTCAGTGGTTCAGGTCTATTATTAGCTATATTTGTCCGTATTTCACTAGTAAATAAGCAAGCACGGGATCAGGATTCCTTTGCCCTTGCTGTGTCTATATCCCTAATCACTATTTCTGGCTTCTTTCATTTAGGTAGTCACCACTAGGAATAGAGTTTATATTTGTCAGCTAACAACTTTTTTCTCTTAACAATATTTTAAACAGATTTCAGCTATTCAGCAGCTAGTGCGACCTCAGGCCACATCCAATAAACCACGTCCTGTCATTTGCAGCCTTTAGCTGCCGCCACAGTAAGAGAGGTGATTAACATGCAAAAACAACTGATACTTAAATCAATAAGTATAGCTCATAAGTATTTTCTTTGGACTAATTGAGCACACATCAAGATCCCTTCTACTACCTTGTGAGTGGCATTCACCAAACAACATAAGACTGAACAGTTTATTTGCTGGAAAGAGCATTTTCTAGAGGTCAGCCTCCCTATTCTGATGTAAAGGTACCAGTCTCAATTCATCTCATACCCTATTTTTTCCCGAAGTGTGATTTCCTGAGCAGAGGGGAGGCAGCGGATTCCTTATCTGTCTCTTGCAACGTCAGGCAGGAAATTACAGATTCTATTAAAGATTTAAGATTTGCCAATCTCTCTCATTTATTTAGCTTCACTCTTTTAATTTTGAGACAGGGGGAAAAGTCATATCATCACCATCAATACACTCAGCGATTCATCTCTTCTGTTTTCGGAGTTATATTTGACAGCCTCTTCACGCTGAAGAGTGCTCGGCATGCTGCTTTATGCCTAAACACTAGCTGCATGATCCAATGTAAGGGAAAGGGTTTCCTTTTCAATGAAGCTGACGTTAGTGTGGGGGGTGTTCTTATTTTTTGCATTAGAGGAGAGCCCACCAACGACACCTGTTTTCAGCAGAGTGATACGCTACAGAGATGGCAGGCTTGAATAAGCTCAGAGCACTGGCAGGCAAAAATCCCTTGGGAGGTAAAGGAAGTGAAAAAGTTGTTCCTCGAGGAAACAATGGCAGGGCTACGAGAAAGACATTTCCTGCTACGTGCATTTCCAGTGCACCCACTGCTATGTGCAATAACAGACCAAGCTGACTTAATTGTACATTCTTTGTTGCCTTAAATAAAATAAGGAAGCATGCAGAAAGTGAAAAATAAGCCAAATTACTGAAGACAAGGATGAAAATGTCATCAAGCATCCAGGAACCAAAAAGATGCAAGATAACCACAAGTATCAGAAGTTACAAGAACTTATCCTGTAGGCACACAGAAAGTGTGTCAGGAAAGCAACGAGGCTGAGCAGGCCAGAGGGCATGCATGTGAGCGCTTTCTTTCTTTCTTTTGAAATGCCATTGTACTTACAATTTTCATTAATTTTTACTAAAGAGGCCATTTGCGATCTGGCTGATAACACACTATGTATCAGCACCAAAGACGTAAGAATTCAGTTTAGAATCGTAAAGGAAGATACCAGAGAGAGCCCTTGCAAAAGTTAGATGTTGCTGAGGTCGGCTGAAACTGCAAAGCTTCCTCTTAGGATGATTGGAGAACTGGGAAGCAGCTGTAAAGCTGCGCGTTACCTCAGGATAGCGAGTTTGGTGAGATGCTAAGAGAACGGAACAGGACTGCTATAACTTCAGTGTTTAAAAATATATCAATTCACCCAACTGTGGCTTCTAGAGAGAATAACCTGAAACAAATCCAGCATTTTGTTATTATGTAAAAACATAACAAGAGCTGAGAGTGGAAAGGTCTTCTGAGCAGCGCTTCACAGGAGGCTGTGCTTGGCCCATCTCTGCATCTCTGTCCCCGACAACAACAAAAACATGTCCTGAAACATTAAGGTGCTTCATATAATCAAACTAGCATTTCTCAAACATGACCCAGGTTCAGGCACTCAAAAATCCTATTAGAACAGGCAGAATTCAAGATACTATTTTTCCTACCAATCCTTTTACTCCTTTCAGATTTTTCAGGTCCTATACTGAGACAGACATTGAAAAACATGAGTCTGCAATGAGGTTTTTATTTTATAAGCCCTCCACCTTAGTTCTGCTCAGGAGCTCCCATCTCTCTGTCTGAGCTCAAGGGACCCCCGTTTCTCCTTCTAGTTCCACTTGGTACCTCCATGGTACATCAACACTCTGCTGAACTTGGATGAATTTTTCCAAAGATTCCTATTGAGGTTTCCATATGGAGGCCCTAATGCCCTGCCAGAGCAAGTGATTTGCTGCCATGTCAATGCTGTACACACCACTCTTGCAGCCTGTGCAATAAAATGTGCTTGTGCTCATTTCTGGCAATCATTTCCTGGTACATAGGCAGCAACAAATTCTTTCCAGAAAACTATACCTTCCTTGCCTGCCATTTCCCTGTCTAGGTCACGAGCACAGTGCCTGTGATATTTTAACATCAGTCTCCAAAAGGAAAGACACAAATACAAATAAGTTTGGGTTTTTCAAAATTTTTATTCCAGGTGTGGAATATCATGATGTCTTAGGAGAAAAGAATTGGTTTTAAATTTGCAGGTTTTGTTAGCATTAAGTTCTGTCAGGGTGCGTTTCAAACCAAAAAAAAAGTTTAAATCACAATAGCAAAGTTAAATTATTTTGTTGATTTCTTTTTTTTCATTTTTTTTTTTCTTCATATAAAGCCTGGAAAGAGAGATCAGCCCTCTAATATTTGAGATTAGCATTCTTCTTCCTGGTTCTTCTGTTATTTCCACCTCCAAAAAAAAAAAAAAGAGCATCAATTTCAGCTTTGAAGGAAATCTTAAGGATCTAAGAAACTTCAATAAACTGTACAATGTAACAGTAATCATACACATGTTCCCTGGTTTGCTGCCAGTATTTTTATCAAGGGAATAGATGTTTGTTTAAGGCTTCACTTTTATTTTAACATACATTACCATCTGAGTATTCTCGGTGTAGATGGAGAGGTTATACTAAGTGGAAAGCCAATTTATGTTATGTCATCAAAAATGCCCTTTTCCAACATAATATAGCTTATCACCTGGTTTAGTGTGTTAATATTCTTCTGGAAGAAAAAGGTGGACAAAAATTAGAACTTAATCCTGCAGTTATAATGTATAGCATTTACAGTTAATTACTTTATAAAACTAACTTGTATGTTCTTCAGTTGGTTTTTTTTGTTTCTTTTTTTTTTTTTCTTTTCTTTTGGAACTCCAAAGCCAGAGCCTTAGGAGGCAGAACCAGGTTGCAAGGCAGAACAGACTGCTGCTTGGTTACTGAAAAATACTGTGAGTATGTAGGTTTTTGGCATATTCTGCCGGCATAATTAAAGCAGAGTAAGATCTTTGTTTATGAGCATAATGTTGAATTACTCAGAACTCCTTCATTTTCTTTTTCTGGAATGGAGAGTAATTTTGTGCTTTAGTTGTTACGACAAGCATGAAGTGGCACGTGCAAGATCAGTCAAAATTATTCACCTCTTTACAGAGTATAAGGAAGAAAAAAAGGAAGAGACACCTACTGCTTTCTTGTCGGAAGCAGCACGGTGATAATTAAGGCAGTGTCTCTGTGCCAGGCAACTCTCAGCTCCTGCTGCATTCCTACAGTTGCTTGGGAGCAGGACCTGCTCATCCAGGAGCTGGGTGAGGATTTAGCGACAGCCAGAGCCACCGACTCCCACGGAGTCCCAACTCCCCACTTCTCAAAGCTGCCCTGGACAGTTGCTTAACAGCATCTGGTCACCTGCATCCTGCCTGCGAGAGCACCATGTTGCAGAGCCTATCTATTTTCATCAGCCTTTACTCATTTATTTTGCAGTCTGTTTGTTTAAAGGCATAACGGCCACTTTTGGAGGTCTCCAGCCCTAGCACAAAGCTGTAGAGAACTGCTCTTCGTTGCAGCTGCTGGTGCATCTTACCTGCCGCTGGCACGACACTGGCTGAGGTATTTCAACGTAGCGAGCCTGTCTCTAGAGAATATTGAGTTGCCTGTGGGGTGAATACGGTGCACTGAAAAGACACGTCAGAGGGAGCTGCAAGAATCTATTGAATGATTTTGAGGCTTAAGTGTGCTTGCCAAACTTGCATACTGCCAATGTGCAGCAGAAACACAAACTGTCTTGCGCTGGAAGCAAGCTGTGGATGTAGCTGGCTCTGCAAACGTGAGCTTTGGCAGGTAACCAAATACGCCGTTGGCATATTCAGATATAACCAGGACGGACGCGTAAGGGTGAAGCTAACTTTGTGTCAGAAAAGAAACTTGAGAAGTATCCTGTAACTAAAGGATGTAAAAGGATGATTTATCTAACAACAGCAGCTCTGCTGAAGTTAGGGAGAACAACTTCCTGGGCATCCTGACATCCTCTCTGAACGTCACGTATGAAAGAAAAAATAGACAAACTCCTAAACTATGGAATATATTTTTGAGAAGGACATTATTCTGATTCATTAGGAGGAATTCTCAACATGTACCCCAAGCCATTATCCAGTTTTAAAGGCATAACTGCTAACAGAGGGGAAAAATAGGCAGGGAAAGCCTTTGGAACTTTAGTATTTGTCAATTAATTTTAGTATATCGCTGTATATATTAAGTATATATTGAGGACAGAATTTAGCTCTTTTTAGTTTGTATAACTTTATAATGGATGCCTTCCTCCTCATCTCATTGATCAACAGCTTCCTCAAATGGATTCTTCAATACTTCATAAGCATGCATCAGCAGTTTATTAAATAAGTACTAGATATGTAACTGATTTTGAACACTAAATAACTCCTGATAATTCACAGAAATACTTACCATTTTGGTTTTGGTGAGCTTACACAGTTTCTTACCCTTATGGTTCACATCTCTGTGCTGAATAATGAATGCAAAATGGAGTAAGGAATACAGCAGCAAAAAGAAGTTTTATTTTCAGCAAGCATTCAGCCTCCAGTCAGTCATAACAAGTGAAAAACATTTGCAGGTGAGAAATAAGTTTTTTTCAGTTGTTTAAGAGACAGGATGCCATCTCTCTAGAGTGCACTGATTCCACTGGAAGTTTCAGCAGCAGCAGGCAGAGATGGCCAACGCTGCCTGCCTGGTTTCCCCCAGCTGCAGCAGCCCCTGGCTGCCAGCTGCAGGGCTCCATGGGCATGCGGAGATGCTGCAGCGCCCAGCTCCTTGACTGCACTGCGCATCTGACAGGCAGGGACCCTGCACCCCAGTGTGTCCCGGGCAGCCCCAACTGGCAGCTGTGCGGGAAATGCAGCTTCACAGACTTCTGCATAATTCACAGATTTGTTTCCAGCTGCTAATGAGTTACACGGCACATCTCAAAAGGTCACTTCCTCGCATCTTCTTAACCAAATGGGCTTACCAGTGGAAAGGGATGTTCAGCACAGATCATAACAAGAAAACTGAAGTCATGCGGTGGTCTCCAGCTGGCTGGCACCCTGGTTGCTTTCCCTTGTTTCTTGATTGCTAACCTTCCTCAAAGAAGGAGCAGTAGCAGGTGTTAGCAATGCGTAACCAGGGACTAACGCCATCTGTTTCACAACTACTCTGGGTCTTGTCTGTCTTAGTATACCCTAAGTCAGACATACCTTTATCTCCTTAACAAATTCTTCTCTCCATTGCAACATTCATTTCCACACAACGTTATTGCTATAAATGGTAGATTTTACTCATTTGTTTGGTACTGCCTGGGAATTTGATGACTTGCCAATTTAACGCACTGGCATCCAGGCTGCAAACATTATCTTAACTCCATTTGCTAGGAGAGCTCATTCTTCTCTGGCTTTCAGTTCTGCATAATTTAATACTTTGGCCTTTATTACTTCAAATGTTTTATATTTTTATCCATATGCAAAAAGCCAGAGCTGCTGTTGTATCAGCTCATTCAATTCTAAATGCCTTGTTCAGGATTTATTCTTGTTATAAATATAGATCACTTTCTGTGTCACATTTATACCAGGGACAAAGCCTGATTTAATGTCATGGCTGTCCCTTTATCCTCAGCTTAATCTTAACAAATTAGGAGGCTTCCCCTTTCCTTTCTCATTATTTTATTTTTAAATAGTCTGATTAAAAAGCTCTCTTACATTGTACTGTACTGAAAACTGTGCTATATGGTAACTTAATATTGCAGGCATCTCAGAAGTTTTTATCGAGTGCAATGAAGATATAGTAACTTATCAGACCTTTAAAGCAATACAGACTATTTCAGAGCAAAATAGAGCTGTTTGATTCCTGACCTGAAATGTTGCCCATATATGGCGGGGAAGCACAAATGGTTCTGAAATTCAGTGCAGTTAATTGTAAGAAACTGCTTTTAAAAAAAAAAAAAAAAAAAAAAAAAGAGAAAAAAAGGAACAACACTTTTGGCACCTATGTCGATTACCCACATGCCAATTTACAAATACTTGGTTCAGCTCAATTCTCATAGAGATGAGACAGCATTTATGACATTGTTCATAAAAACAAAGATATCTGACGCAAATTTAACAACTGAAGGCCCTGTGCTTATTTTTCCCATAACAGCTACTTTTACTAGGCATAGAGTCTTTCCCTTAGCAATTTACCACTAACAGTGCTAGCTACACACAAAACATTATTCACTTACAGCTTCTTCCACAAAACCATCCTTTGTCATCTTCACTATGATGGATCATCTTTATCACTTCCCTTTTTAATGAAGCACCAAATCATTTAGAAGAGAGAGACGGAAACAGCTGAACATAAAGTACTGCTTCGATGTGTACATTTATATGTGTGTTTTCAGTATTCAGTCGTGCCTAGAGAGAAGAAGCTTTAAAGGCTGAACATCCACTTGATATACCAGACCCCTGCAGGCATTAAAAAAGAGAAGTCCACCAAATTTGAAGCAAATAAGCCTGATACCCAGTAGGTTTGTGCTGTGTGTTCTCATAAAACTCTCTGTCTTCCCCCTTACCTCCATACCCCTTCCTCCAACAAGACTAACCTTACCACAAGCAACGAGAATCCCCACAGATGAACTCACTTACAGCTACAAGAGTTTCAATTTACTGCAGCAGCTGCAGCAAATTGGTTTCTGAGCTGAAAGTGGCCTTTTGGAGAACTTCCAAGAAGAGCACGGTTGGCACAGAGGAAACCCCAGAGGGAAACGAGCCCCATTTAGGAAGGCTGGTTTGTATGCTGGGTTGTCTGTGAAGCTCAATATGTGAGTGGAAAAGATAATGCACACCGATTCAGGATTTGCATGTTCTCCTGAAAATACAGCACGTCATGCTGCTATGAATTAACTTTTCCCATCTCTCAATGTAACACAAAAACTGCCTGCCAGCTTGTTTCAGTAATGCATTGAAAATATAACTGTATACAGGAATTTTGTTGCTGAGTTGCCTTAGTAGAACATAATATATCAGAGGAGAGAGCGTCCAGCCTTTATTTTCTACAACCAGATGACTTATATAAGGTTTGGTGAGGAAAAAGAACCCTTAACAATATGTCGTTCATAACTGAATATTCTGAGTCTCAGATTCAGTGTGCCGTGGCCAGCATTAGAGCAGTATCAGGATCATTGCAAAGCGTGTCCAGCTGCAGAGATTCACAAAGTCAGCCTCCACGACTAGAAAATCCTGACAAGTCCCTCTGTCAGGAAAAGAGTTGCCCGTCAGGATGCACCACCACCACTGACCAGACAGGCTGCTCCCAGGCAGAAGTCCGCTGAAAAGCAGCTGCAAAAGGGAGAAGCCAGTGTCACGCTGTCTGGCAGATCTGGCCAAAAGCTCTTTACCTAAACCACGTGTGCACTTAGACTCCACCTCAGTTCAGACTTGAACTACATCTGTTCTCCAGCAGGAATCTGGCTGCATTGTGTTTGTGTTTGGGAGGTATCCTTCTAGGGGCAGTCCTGTGATGATTGTATGTGGATAGCTGCAATCATCACCTGTTGCTGTTTGCAGTTGGACATATTCAGAGAAGCTGAGCACCTGCAAACATAGGCAGCTGGCCATTTTCAAGATTTAGCTTAGTAAGCTCATGGTTTGAGCCTAGCTCGATGGCATAGGTCGTGTACCTGTTGGAATCCCAGCCCTAGGAATTTAAATGAAAGATTGCAAATAAAATTCATTGGGAGAGGAGAGGAGAGGAGAGGAGAGGAGAGGAGAGGAGAGGAGAGGAGAGGAGAGGAGAGGAGAGGAGAGGAGAGGAGAGGAGAGGAGAGGAGAGGAGAGGAGAGGAGAGGAGAGGAAGGGGAAGACACCCTCCCAAAACTTGAATCCTGAAAGTTTAAACTTTTGCCGATTTAATTCATAGACTTGCAGACAAGTATTTCATGCAGAGATTTATTTTTCTCTAAGCGGTTGTTCTGTTGTCCTCTTAACAGCCAACAGACTAGAAATGTGCACTTTACTTACAATTCTGGGTTTGCAGTGCCACCCGGCTGCTGAGAAACAAGTTGAACCGTGGCACATAACACATTCTTACCCATGAATCCAGGTACCCTGAGTGTGTGTAGCAGTGGCTTGAGTCCAAACTGATGTTGTGGGAGATAAGAGTTGGAACTGGGAAAGCCTTTCAAAATAAACAGGAGCTCACAGACTCACCTGTATTTATTAATGCATTCCTACACAATGCAAATAATCAGGTTATGACTGAACAGGTACGGTCATAGCAGAACCATGAATCCATAGAATTGCCCTGGATTTGTATCTTTCTTTGTCCACAAGGTAAAGCTTTCTAGGAAATCCTAAAAAAAACTGTAATTATGTAGTGCAAAAAGCCTTTTTATAAAGGAAACCATACAGGAGGAAAGTGCTGTTGTTAAAGTGCAATCCACCTAAAATACAGTGTGCTAAAAACTTTTAAAATTTATCTTGTGCAACAAAAAGAGATGGTACACCTTATGTTACAGCTGTCACTTGTTACACCAGGTAACTGCTGCTCTAGCTGTTTTAATTTACAAGCATCTTCTAACCAGTAAAATCACATAAGAAAATAATATTTATTGTGCTGGAAGGCTGTCTGATGCTTAGTCCATCTGACTAGTATCCCCATAAATTTGTATTTCAGTGAATTATTCCATTTACAAGAACATAACCATGCAGAGCCAGGTCCTTAGGAAGGATTCTGTAGTCTGATCTGCTTCAAAGCATCTCTAAACTAACCACTGGGACACTCTCCTTGGGTAGGGCAATTTGTCAGGAGTTTCCTGAGTGACAGATAGCAGACATGTGTAGCATCCACACAGGTTCTGCTGTTATGGTTCTTTATTGTTTAAAAAAAAAATATTAGTTCAGCACTCACCCACCAGAACATCATAACTGAAGGAGTAATTTCTGCTGTGCACAGAGACATTTATAATATATGACATCTCACAACTCACATTGTATCTTCCTTTTTCAAATCCTGATGTGACCAAAGTAACTTTACCCATGACAAACTCAAAAATGTACCTTTCCCTCTCCTTTTCCTCTTTTGGACTTTGTCTTGTTCAATGAATGCATTGGCAGAAGAAAAAAAATCAAGCTGGAAAGTGTGAAAACACATACCCTTCTAAAGCAACAAGCCCTGCAAGATCCTTTCCATGGGCCAGCTCCACACTTCACTGAAGCAGAGCGGTAGCTGCAGCATCCCCTAAAAGTGGCTGTTGGAACGCGAGAGTCAAGCAGGATCCTATGTTCAGCAACTTCACAGGCTAAAAGCACATAACGCGAGAACTCGGTTGTGTAGTTATGGACGCTTTTGGAAAGGGAAGAATGTAGCAAAAGAGGAGGAAGAGGAAGGTTGGGAATTTCCTCATCAGAATTTTCCAAGATGCTCTAGTGATTTGTGACAGCAGTTGTAGTAAAAGCCAATAAAGAATAAAGTTCAATTGCTTAGGTAGTTTTGAAGGCTAATCCTAATTTGCTGGAGAGAAGGATGTTAATTTTTCTAAAATTACTTGTGAAATACAGCAACTGCCAACGCAATTATAAGTTGGCAGAATCTGCGTGAATGAGTGGTCTTATTTGCCTCCAGGTTGCAGCTGTACAGTTTATAAGAGCAAATTCCTGCTACATCTTACCACAAATGCCACTTTTCCCAGTCAGAGGTAGTATTCTGTCCTTGTTTTACATCTTTTGAATAGGTGCTGGTAAGGTATCAATGTATCAACCTGGTGTTGTATGTTAGAGTTTTTACTGACTAGTAAGTAGGAGGCTTTGCTGCCATTTGAGCCAATTCCCATTGGAAAAGAAAAAAAATAAACCCATGCCAAGATTTATTTCTGTTCAGATCCAAATCTGACTACTTTCTCAGCTTTAAGCACCTGCTTAAATCCTATTGAAGTCAAACAAAGTGAAGTCAAACAAAGTGCATGCGTAAGCGTTCTCTCAGGCCAGGAAGAGACCAATGAATGTAGATCTCAGAGATTACTTCACGTGGAAAAAATGCCGTATGTCCGTTTTAATGTCATTACCTAGCAGAGTTGTTTTATTCATCCAGTTTTAAAAGCACTTTTGGAATACACTAAACATTCTGTTCTCCAAACTCCAATATTCATCCTACTTTATAAATGTTATGCGAGGACTTTTCTTCTTCAGTCCCTGTCACTAATGAATTGCAAAAAAAAAAAAAAAAAAAAAATTAAAAAGAAAAATATATAAAAATTACACAGTAAAGAAGGCAACACAAAGCAATCATGCCAACCCAAAATTAAAATTGTTCTTGTACCACACCCGTATGCTAACAAGTGGTTAAAGGTCTCTGTTTTTAGACTAAGCACATCGTAGAAAGGGTCCCGGCCAGGCAGAGGATGAGCGGTAGGAACGTTCCCTCCTCGCCAGTTCCCCGCAGCGCTACGCGTCCCCGACTGCGCGCACCCGCCGGAGCGCGGGACGGCGCGGGAAGGCGCGAGACGGCGCGGGAAGGCGCGGGACGGCGCGGGAAGGCGCGAGGTCCCTCCACCCGCCGCGCTCTGCCACCAGGTGTCAGCAAAGGAACCCGCATCGCAACGGCGCGAGCTGAAAATAAAAAAGCACCAAAAAAAAAAAAAAAAGGAGAAAAAAAAAAAGAAAAAAAAAAAAAAAGAAAAGGGGGGAGGGGAATAAACAAACAAGCAAATAAATAAATAAAAATAATAATAATGATAATGATAATAATAATAACAACAACAACAACACAAAAACCCCAGGCAAATTACTCCAAACTGGCACCTCCGTGCCTGAAACGTTTTTCCTCTTTTCTGACTCTCCGCTAGATGACAGCAGCGAAACCAGACTGAAACAGCCAGTAATGGGCTTGTGGAGAAAACGATTTTATCCCTACTGCGAAACCCTCAGAGAGCAATGCAGTTAAGAAACTCGCGTTATTGGCTGTTTTCCTGGAAATTACAGAGTCCTTTGCTTTTAGGCTTCCCGCCTGCAGGCCTCCATAATTTACAAAAATATGTCTCTGCATTGTATGCAACGCACTTAAAGCAAATGTACTCCGGCTGGAAAAAACAGTTAAGTATTGTTGCTTTAATGTGAATAATTACTTCATAATATCAGCTATTAGTCTTGTAAAATGCTCCCAAGTTCTTACTTTCTTACTTTCATAAGCCAAATGGACCTGATCTTTCAGGCAAGAACACTCGTCCACGCTGACACTGCAGCAATCCAAGAGACTGAGTTCCCCTGTATATTTACAGCAATGTTCAATTTTGTTACAGGATTACTAATTTTGCACCAATGCATCAAAATGCTGCTAGACTTTTGCTGTTGGCTGCTCACCAGATTAAAGCTATGTTGGCTTGGGTCTTTGAACCAGTTATGGTACAAGTTAGACTAGGGTTCGAGTGTTATGGCACAAACGAGATTCAAACATGGACCAGGTGAGGAAGGAAGGAATTAGACACACTTACCTTACTGTCACACTGTACCTGAAGATGAATCCATCCTGACCTGAGTTAAAGCACTGCAAAGCTGCTGTAAGTAGGGCACGTGCTAGAATTCAGAGGAGGCAATACACACCCTCTACCTTAGTTCTATTCCTGACCTATTTCAAAGCATTTTTTTTTTTTGCGTGAAAAGAGGTCGATCTGGTATAACCCCAACCTCCCAGCTTTCATGCATCTGCGAGATTCTCTTGTGTAAGTGAGGGAGATCCCCATCTCAATAGTAGCCATAGGCCCCTGCCCTAATATAGAAATATAAAGAGTTTGCAGCACTCAGAATATTGTTCATAAAAAAGAGAAAGAATTTAAATTCTCTTTCTGTTCACTCACTTTTTATTTTATTTTGTCATTTTATCTCATATTTTCATTCTCCTGAATTATTCTGAGGTGTATGAACTTAACTGTCTGAGTGCTCTTAACATCTAAGTTTGGTCCTTTAATTTACAAATATCCTTTTTCTACAGAATGGCTATATAATTTTAGTCTCCTTAAGGTGTATTCTAATTCCAGTTTATGCTCTAGTACTCCACCAATTTAGCTCCAGTTTTTGACAAGTCAGATTAAAAAAATATTGGCACTCCATCTTTTGGGATGACAGAGATGCTATATGTGATGAAGAAACCGTGACTCAGGCCTCAGGGAAATTCTTTTGATAGAAGCCCAGGTGTCTATTTTTTATTTTTCTTCTCTGAAAAAATGTAAGAAAACATTTATGCATTTGGGCTAGCTTTTTACTAAGTGCTGCATCATTGCAGCAATGCATTCAGTCACTGACTAATGCGTAAATTTTTGTTTTAAAATTCTTTGGGATATCTTGAATGCCGTTTTGTCACACTTTTCTACATTCCAGTAATAGTTATCATAAAAAAATGAACAGGATGGTAGGTGTTTGTTGAAACAAATAGTCAGCTGGTTTTCTGTACATACTATATATACCATACTACACATGCTGACCCAAATGACTATTCCAAAGAGGAAGGCACTAGGAAAAGTAGCATATTTATAGTTGTTTTTTTTTTTTTTTTTTTTTTTTAATTATACCCATAAGGAGACATTCTGCCGTGCTGTGAGAGTATTTGTCTCTTTTCAGGATCAATTCCTTATGCTTTACAGGAACATTGTAAAATAGTGATGTCAAACAAAATGTATTTGTGACAAAAAATTGGAATTCAAATAAAACAAGGGAGGGGAATAGCTTAATAAAAATATTTATTGAAAAATTTCCCATCAACATCATTTCACTGTACTAAGTAAGTAAAACGCTGAGCGTGACTATGGTAATAAGGATGCAAACAGCTAGTACCATGAGCAGGATGATTCGGCAACATTTGGAATGCTTTTTTTCTCTCTCTTTCTTTTTTAACAAGGTATCATACCCAGGAGTATAAATATCCCCCATCCAGAACTGTAGATCATTAGGATTTTCCTAAAAGAAAAATCAGAAAATGAACTCAGTTCCTCTCTCTTGCACATAAAGTCATTAGAACATAGCCAGAAGTATTTTGGCTATCATCAGATAGTGATTAATGAATTTAAGGCATCACAACACAAATGCAAGAGACTTTCACTTGAACATAGGTTGCACTACTTGCCAGACACTGCAAACGTTCCACTGGGGGAAATTAAAACCACACTTTTCAGCCAGGAACCAAATGTAGGACACCAGCCTTTGAAATGTGATTAAAAACCCAAAAGAAACCATGTTGTCTTCTCAAGAAGACATGTCGCTTTATAAACACAGATCTGAATCCCTTTCCAAAAAGGGAACAGCTGAAAAAAGCGCACAAAAGTAACCCTAAAAGTGATTTGTGCCGAGCCACAGGCAGGTAGGATCTTGCATAGTGCGGATGAGGCTGAGAAAATGTATGCTATTTGATAACAGAATGATGTTGTGAACAGTTATTAAAGTGGGCACGTGGTATTTCAGTGCCTTGGCATCGTCCTCTATATAAATGGGGAAGCTGCGTTGCGGGGTACTGCGGTTTAAGACTTTCTCTAGTCACAGAGGTGGTGTCCTGCAGAACTGAAATTCCTGGAGTCTAACCAGATACGTAGACTTCTTTTCCGGATCAGACTCATGTTAGTGTCGTGTCTGTACCGGAAAACATGTCCATATTTACTTCTGGAATCCCACCAAAAGAACCAAGTGAGCTGCACAGTGGTTCATGCACACACGCACAGAGCTCATAGCAATTGACTTTGCTCAAATACAGCACGACGGCGCGTTACCTGGATGTGGCTGGCCAAGTTAGAGTGCAGCGAGTGCCTGTCATAGTCTTGCACGGTCCAGGAAGGAGTCTTTTTCTTCCCCTCCCAGTCGTCATCCACCTGGATATGACTATACAAAGGGTTGCTTTTGATTGTGGATTGCAGGGTGATGGGTGTAATGTGTCTCCCGAGGGCTTTGTCGATAATTTCTTGACTGACCCCGTTCGAGTCTAAGCCCGGCAGCTCAGTGACATTTCTCTTTTCTCGCTGGAAGGCACAAGTTAGATCAGAAGTTGGCTTTCATCTTTGTTTACCTATGACACAGGCCCCCTTCCAGAGTTACTATTTGTAATACAATAGAATAATTTTTGAAATTACACATGCAACAATTTTTCTTGTTCTGGCCAACATCTACCGTGCAGTAAGGCTGTTCACTCTGGGCATATTTCTTCCTTCTGGGGAAAATGCATGGGTGCAATCTGAACATTAAACTCTTTTGCAAATGGGAACTGGCACTGGCATTATAATGCCTGATGAAAGAAAGCCTCTGCTTTAGCAAAACAGTGCTATGGAGCACTGTGGTAGAAGATGTAGTTCTGACGAAAGCTGTGGGTGCATGATGAAGAAGCAGAGCTGTAAGAACAAAGCAGAGTGAAGCACAGGGCTAATGCTGTGTAACGGACTGCCTTGATTGGAGCTGCACCTCTCACAGCAGGGGTGTGATTCGCAGGTCTGCTCATGCTGCTGAGTGCTAGACCCATGTCAGGATGTCAAAGAAACCCTTCATTCAACTGAGGGAGGCTCCTTAATTCAAGCATTGTCAGAAGTCAAAGGTAGTTAAATATCTGAGCAGTCTCACAGCAACAACAATCGTTGAATCAGACCATTTAGAATAGGGAGGAGGATGAAAAGCTCTGGTGGGATCACATTTTTGGAGAACTCAGAAGCTGCTGCTTAACACAGCACTAAGAGCCTCTTCAGGAGCTGGTAAGATGGTAGTTACCATACTTTTTGATCTGTAATTGCATGCAGGAATAAAATCAGTGTCTCCAATTCAAGCTGTTCACCACAACCTTCTGTCACTGAGACTTTGAATTAAGCTGTCACCAATCTCCAGTTCCAGCGGTGTGTCAGCTTCCCAAGAGACTTGCTTCTGGCAGAGCCCTCGCCTTAGTGCTAACACCTCTCCTGTGTGTCAGGACTGCTTCTACAGAAACATCACAGTGCAAATTAAGAAACTTCCTTCCATGACAGGACGTCTTTCCCAGGATACTTCACTTATACTGAAATCTTCAGCCATTAATGTGCCACGGGCTAGATGGACTTCAGCAGCATGCTGCTTCCCTTTCCACCTTTCTGGTGAGACACAAGGGGATCTCACCTCCTGCCACACAATGGCTGTGGAGCTGCTCGTATCCCACATCAGCTAGCACAGGTTCCTAAGCTGATGGCAAACTCTTGGCTGCTTCTGCTTGAGTAATTTTCTACCCCCTTCATGGGCTGGTGAATCCACTTCTAGTGGAAGCCAGCTGCTACATGTCATCACCTACTTTATGCCTCAGTGCCTGTGCAGACACATAGACACATGTGAGTTGGTCTGGGGCAGTCAGGTGTGGAAAAAAGCAGGAGGACTGGTTTCCTTCAGAAAGGAAAGGGAGAAGCAAAAACATCAGCCTTTGTCCAAGATACCCTAGGAGGAAGCATTATGCTAGCATTCTTATCACTAAATCGTGCACAAGTGACTAAGCATGTTTCCCGTCAATAATTACCATTAGTTGGTGGGTGGACCCTCAGTGCCCTACCAGTCCCTCTATTAGTTCATAATTTTCATATGTCATTCCTTAGCCTTGACATATCCCCTGATAATATTATTCTTTGCATTGCAGTTGCAGCTGGCACTGAAACCCTCTGGATTGTACTGGCCAGATTTCAGCTGAGCTGCTGTTTTTAACTGTCGTTTCTTTCTGACTGCATTTATTTTATTTTATTTTATTTTATTTTTATTTTATTTCTTATTTAAAATTTGTCAATGACCTTAATGATGCTTCCCTCAGGCTTGCTAGATAGTTGAACTTGGAGAACATTTTGTTCAAGAACGCGAACTGTCTCACCAGGGGATGCTCTGTCTCCCTAGGCTAAAATGTTGTGAAAAGAATGCAACTTGACAGTAATTTCTAAAGCTGTTTTAAATAAAATGCTCCAAAACTTGGAATAGATGGCATGATGCAAAATTCGTTCATAAAGAGAGTGCTTTGCAGCAAAACTTTTTGCCGCTTCTGTCCAGAGTACCTTCCTTTTCACGGGCACGAGAACAGGAGATTGTAGTAGCCTGGAGCAGAGGCAGAGAGGGAATAGGATGGGAGAGGCAACAGGGCTTTGCTGTGAGAGCTGGACGGGAATTTGAAGTAGGAGGTGGTTTGCAGAAGTTTTGGAAAACAGACACTGAAGTGCCAAGCTAATCGAGAGAATACACTTGAGTGCAGGCAAATGCTTGGCTGTGAAACTTCTGCAGTAGATATATTCTAGAGACTAGGTAAGGAAGAGGAAGACAGAAACCTGACACACATACACACACACACACACACACACACACAAGGTTTAGGTCTGAGAAATGATGCAGAGAAATATGAAGAAGATTGCATGAAACATATGCATTTGTAGAAGCAGAGAAGTAGAAGGAGATTAGATAACAAAAATATGCTTGCCAGTAATAATTCCAGCAAAAACTACATGTTTTTTTTTTTCTTTTAAGATTCAAAACATCTCCCAACAGTTTTTGCAGACTTCTATGTTTTGATTCTGACAAATGTTCAAAGAAAGGTGAAAGTATTGCAAACTTAGGTATCCATATATGCTACAGAATTTATATGATACACACTGTGTCTGAGAAGCCAGTGTGAATGAGGGTGGAACACATCAAATCGGAGATACTAGGAGGCAAATTGTATTACTATTCACTGAATGGAAGGAGGGAACAGCAAATGCTTAAAACCTCAATGGTTAAGAAGAACTCTGAGAAACTATAGTTGAAATGTGCTGATGAAATACTCATTTAACAAGATGAAAAATGCTCAACCCTGCAAGCACATAACTTTGTTTGATCTACATATAGCTCATGAGCAAGAAAGCTGTCATGGTCTGTAACTTGTTTTTCACTGAGAACAGTTTGTCCCACTCTGACAGACCTAGAGAGCTGACAGAGACAAAAAAAAAAGGACTCTGAAAAAGTCTGAAGATCTGTAGAGAGTCAATGTTAGTTCTATCCCTGGGTCAAAATGTCCTCCACAGACTTTTCTTGCTGATCATTTCATAATGCAAATAATACATATAGATATGTTACAATATATATAATTAAAAATTTGAAATTAATCCATATTGCTAGGAAACATTTTTATCTCATTTTTATCTTGACTTCATCCTGTTGTTCCAGTTGTTGTCGTTGTTAGCACTGAAATAAACTGAGGGTCTAACCGTTCTCCCCTTGATCTGTGATATGAGACGAGCTAATCACCCACCAAACCCAGGACATCAACAGTTAAGGCTAGGTCTTGGTCTCAAGCCCATCTTCCTGGAAGAAGAGATCAAAGAGACATCTAAAAAATCAAGGAAATTTACTTTCTGCAAGTCAAATTTTTCTTTACTCCCTCCCACCAAATATAGTTAGTCCCTTCTGTCCCACAGCCAGCCATGGTCTCCGGCTGCAGCCAGAGGAGATACTCAATGAAAGTGACAGATGCTATCGATGGGCACCTACGCCTGCAAGTTTTAACCAAGGGAGCCTTTGAGAAACTTAGGGCCACCAGGTGCTGCAGGATTTGTTTGTAACAATCTCCTCAAGCCTAATGAAAGTGGGCGGCAGGATGATTATTATATTTGCACATAATTTGTTTAAGACTATAACCCTCGGCTGTGCAAAAGCCTTGTAATGCACCCCGGAGGGCTCTCCCAGCACTTGGAAGGGCTTTTTTCTGATGTAGAGACCTGTTTCTAAGACAGACAAACGGTCTGACAGACAAAAAGCTGCTAGGTAGTAACCCAAGAATCCCTGTGATAGTTGTAACAACTGAATAGGTATCGCTAGGCATTTAGTCAATTAAAAAAAAAAGGTAATTTATCAGGATAAGTAATTATAAGCTCTTTAGAATTTCCTGAGCAAAACTGATCTCATAGGGGATGCTGTGGAAAAGCAATTGGGACCGCAAGGAACAACCAAGGGTAGGTAAGTGGATATGAAAGACAGTAGGGCAGACAGTGCACATCAAGGATTCCTGAGAATGCAAGTTTTCTTATTGAAGGAACTGAAGGGGATCAGAATTGCTTGTTAGAGACGTAAAGCAGCATCAGGTACTACAAAGCAACCTGGGAAGCCACCTGACATGGATAGGAAGGAGATCAGTAGATGGGTATAAACACATAAGCTGACTTGACAGAAATATTTAGAGAAAAACATTAGGAAGAAGTTTTTCACTTTGAGGGTGGTAAAGCACTGGAACAGGTTGCCCAGAGAAGTTGTTGAGGCCCCACCCCTGGAGGTGTTCAAGGCCATGCTGGATGTGATCTTTGGCAACCTGGTCTAGTGGGAGGTGTCCCTGCCTATGGCAGGGGGGTTGGAACTCGATGATCTTCAAGGTCCTTTCCAACCGAAACTATTCTATGATTCTATGAAAAGGAGGCATTCATACGGACTATTTTAATTGTGCAGTATTAAGAGTACTTCTGTCCTTGTAATGAATTCTTTACTTAAAGCTGTTTTATCTGTCATTGGTAATGGTGTTCTGCAGGGCTGTGAGTGCGTTATATAAAAACTTGTATATGGTGTCAGGCCAAAGCTCCTGCCAACCTCACAGCTGGCTCTGATTGTGGCCAGTTGCAGATGTCTAAGGAAGAATAAGAAAAAGGGTGGAAGTATGTAATGCACGTCTGAGCCAGGAGACAAACAAGTGACTGTAACCCAGCACCTAACTTACAGGTAAAAAAAATATCTCTTGTCCTGGTACACTGAGAAACAAGCAAAGGCAGGACACAGATGTTAGCTCAGATGAAGAGACCAGGAGAGGTTAGGAGTGCTGTTAGCATGAGAACTGTAACACCTGCGGGCCAAAATTTGTTCAGAATTGTGAATTCCTAAGCAAGAGCAGCATGAAAAGAAGCAGCATGGTGTTCAAAGAACAAATGCTCTCTGCTGTCTTCCAGAAATAGGGAAAAAACGAAAATACAAGCAGGAAAGAGAAGTCTGAGAATTGCAGAAAATGACCAGGTAGACTACAGGGTAGACATGCACCTCGGCTATGAGAAGCAGCTTTAGGGGATTAACCATCTGGTGTATGCTGAGCGCTAAAACATATTGTGAGGCAGAGAGTCTAGTGGGACTGGAAATTTTCAGGGCAATCAGCAAGCGGTCAGTAGCTAGCCATTTGCAGGAGAAACAGTCTGTGCTTTTTATGCTGCTTTTCACAAGGAAGGGCCAAGATTCCTGGACTGCTTTATGGTTTGTTTTATTTAAAGTAGATGATGAAAATGTATGCTAAGCAGGGAAGCTGTTCAGTCTGCCTGATACAGAAGAGGAAAGTAAGGAGAAAGAGCAGCAGCTTTTTGGTCAGCAATAGGGGTTGTTTTTATGTCAAGCTGCTTTTCATAATGGGAATAAATTAAAAAACTTATAGGTGGAGAAAACACATAAGCGCTTAAGTGCACTCGAATTTAAGTGATCTCATAATAAAGGGCTGGAGAAGGCCACGAACATGGCACTGATAAGTCACTTTACACAGGGAGCTCTGAGTAGCAATAGTTTCTTAAAAGAAAATGAATTTCTGAAGAGGGAATTTAGGCTACTCTCAAGGTTTAACGACTTTGGGAGTCTGTAGGTCACGCACATATGTTCTGAAATGAATTCTCCTCCCTCACCCCCCCGCCCCCATTTCCGTTTCTGAATTAACTAACCCTTAACCCCATTAGCTCTCTCATCTTAAAGCAAAACATGTTATTCCTGCACCATTAGTTCTCCACTGTGCCATCGTGTTTATTCTAACGTCTGGAATTCATCAGTTCTTTTCCCTTTACTTGATTGTCAGCAAAAGGGAAAAAAGGAGGCGAGCTCATAAGGGAGAGAATAAGGCACAATGAATTTTATCCGGACAGCCTGAATTCACTAATGACTACACTTAAAAGTATAGGTTGTGCCCTAGGTTAAACATTTCTAAAACATGCCGCATTGCAAACTGCATTTCTGGAGATGTGGTGAGCACAGACATTTCCTTTGAAATGGCCATCCCGGGGCTGGGAACAGAGTTCCAGGAAAACCCTCTCGCTGGTGGCGAAGGGCAGAGCACAAGCCGAAAAAGCACAGGGCTCCCCACACATTTTTAATCCTCCCACAGCCCTGCAGCCCTGGCTCGGTGACAGCGCGTCCTGTTACACGACAATGGGGAGAAGGATCCCTGCTGCGGAGGAGGCTCTGTGTGTGGCTGCCTCCATCCTGCACAAAAGAGGGGCTTAGGTGGGGTGGGGAAGGAGGCCAGCATTGCACCATACCCCATTGTTTGGGATCCCGCAGGCTCCTTCCCTCTGTTCGGGCTCTTTGCATGGGAGATGATGGGCGACCGTGCGTGTCCACCCCCTCTCCCCCCCCCCCCCCCTCCTATTCCCAGCTTTCCTTGGGGAATCGCCAGCAAAAGATTATACAATATGAGCAGAGGCGGCTGGAGGCAGTGGGGTAGGCAGAGGGAAGGGTGTCTGGAGAAGAGGCAAGGGAGGGTAAAGGGGGGGTCATGGAAGCGATTGTCAGGAGGGGGAGGACTTCTTGCATGTGGGTGAGGACTGGAATGGACTCTGGGAGGGAGCGAAGGGGTTTGGGGAGCTGACGGGGAGAAACGTCTGAGAGGGGAGAAATACAAATGGAAGTAGCTGTGGGAGGATCTTTCTCTTCCCCTCCCCCAGGCTGATGTTTTTTTTCGGCTCCCACTCCTCATTACCCTGGGGAATTGGACCCCCACCCTAAGGATCTTCAGGATGCAGACCCTTCTCCCCACCCCCAGCTGCTTATGTGCATCTCCATCTCTTGACAAGAACCAGACCTTGGAGCTTTTGCTCACGTTAGGGGTGGGGAAAGGCGAGGGGCTCCCCGGGCAGCAGGAAAGGAGCACTGTGGAGCAGCAAGTGGGGCCCAGAGGGGTGTGAGCTGATGCAGCTGTACTGCTGCTGATCCAGACGTGAACTTCTCCTCCGCGGGCTCCAAGGCCTCTCTACGAGGCAGTGCACGTTTGCGTTTTTACCAAGAAACTGCTGCTACCTCTATATAATAACCTGGATTAATACAGCCAGGGAGTTTCACACTTTCAACAGCTGTCTGTCAGGATAACAGGAAGGTCAAAGTGGATGAGAAAAAAAAGGCAACGTAAAGAGGAAGCTACAGTGAACCATGTAGACATATATAAACTTGTGAGACACTAGCAAGAGTCTCTAATGTGCCTTTTCATTGAGTTTAAGAGACATGACCCGGCTTTCAGATTTAAGTCTGGGTTTTTTTTCTTATTTCTTCAGAGAGGGCGCTCTGTTTGCCCCTTTAGTACACTTAATCGGTATTTGACATCAGTAGACTTTCTGGGAAATGCTATGAAAATGTTACAACAAGCAGTAGAAAGCCTAATGTGCTGAAAGAAAGTCAGTGGACTGCCCTGAAGAGAGCAACTGTTCTCTCAGAGCCTGATCCTCACTGAAGTCAATGGGAAAACTTACAGGGATATTAGTGATGCAGATTCAGAGATGCAGGAAGCTGAATCAACAGCTGAAGTCTCAACCTCATGTCATGTGTCTCCTGATCCCAAAAAACAAGGTAGAAAAATCAAGAAAAAAAAGTCAGCTTTTTTTACACCTTACCTGTAAATAGACCCGGTTGTGCCACCGCTGCACTCCAGGTAAAGCTGCTTCTGGGAATTTTGCCAGGCTGGCTTGTAGAAAGGCAGAGTTTTTCACTAAAGACTTCACCTCCAGTTGCAGGAATTTATCGGGATGGTTGTTGTTTGGCAAAACAGAGAAGTCCATGTTTCTGTCCTGCAGAGTAATAACGAAAACAGCCCCAGCTTCTGCTTCCTTGCTGTGCACGCTCCTTCTATTATTAATGATGTGAAGAAGGATACGACAGTTTCCTGAAACTGTATCTGACCCCTGTTTGGTGTCAGGCTCACTTATATCATCTACCAATGATAAAAGATTGTTTAGAAGCGGCAGAGCAGACAGGACATGTTTCTGTAAGTGCCTAGCTTAAGTTTTCAAGTTCAAGGTCTATTTTGATACATACATATGCGCTTATTAAAGCTAACAGAGTACCAGTGAGTAGATGCATGAGACACTTAAATGCATACCAGCACTTCCTCAAGTGACCTGCCAAAAACGTCAAGCTTACAATACTTCAAAGCAAACTTTTTTTTTCCCAGAAAATTAGAAGCAGCTCCCAGCGCAGAGCAAGTCCTCCTTTTCTGTGGCGGTACTAAGAGGCTCCATTGTGCTGTGCGGGTCGGTACTGTTTACCATGACGGCTATGACATGCACTTCTTTAGGTTCAGGGATTTTTTTCACAGTAAATTCTTCTTGACCCTGGGAAATATTAGATTGTTTCAAGTAATTGATAACAGAAGTTTTCAGGGAATTGAATCTGCTCCTGTTCAAGTGAATAGAAAAAGCTTCTACTGACTTGAATGGCGCAGTCAGTCCCTTCTCTTTTATTATTTTATTTTGAGATTTGATATTTTCATCATCACTTTGTAAGTCTTAAGTTCTTTTGACTTTCAGCTAATGGAATTCCCGTTTTCATCATGGTCATCACTTACAATCGGCAAAAGTAGTCTCCTCACTTTTATTTTATCCTTTCTGTTTTTCTAAGACATGTTTCATTCTGATGACACTGCCACAGAGGATACTTTTTTGAAATCCAGGAAAGCATCTTTTGGATCAAATCCATGCTGAGATTTAGGGCATCATGAAAATTTTAGCCTTGTACTTAGACTGGAGAGTCAGACCAAGCTATTTTCCTTACCGAAGATTGCTGAAATTTAAAAAGAATCCTAATGTAACAAATTAATACTTTGAAATACTGTCATGGTTTGAGTTAAAACCCTTATCTACTTAGAAAGCTCATGATTTTTCCTTGTACGTATTTATTGTTGATTATTTTACAGCACATCTGTTAAAAATTGTTAATCTGTCGCCTTTCGAGTAGGTACCCAGAGTATTTGTGAGCAGCCACAAACGAGACACTAGCGATCCTCTTTCTGAGTGTACGTGCATGCTTCTGGGGAACCCACTGCTACATTTAGAACTGTTTCTTCCCATTGTAATGAAGCCTTGAAACACTAACAAACCCTCCTTTACCATGAAGCTGCTGTTTGAGACCTACCATGACATAGAATCACAGAATGGTTTGGGTTGGAAGGGACCTTAAAGATCATCTCGTTACAACCCCCCTGCCATGGGCAGGGACACCTTCCACTACATGTAGTTCCCCTTTTTTTCCTGGACAGAACTAAGACAGTAACAATTAGTGTTCCAAAATACCTGGGTATATACAACTGTGCCTTATTTCTTAAACATATATACCATTTCCAGCACCTTAGGATTCTTCCGTGCTACTGTAGCATACGATGTGGTGTGCAGCTATGTGAATTTACTTATCAACACTACTTTGTTTCACTAGACGTGACCTAAAAACATAGAAAACATCCCACTAGGTCAAACTGCCCCATGCCAAGGATCTATTGCTGTGTTTGAAAAAGGCAGGAAGAAGTGCTGTTTAGGGAGACTGCGTACACCTGGCTACTTTCGGCAGTTCGTTCTCTTTTTACTCCCCCAGAAGCCACAGTTTTTTGTGCTAGAGTGTCTCTTCCCAGGCCTTTTATTATCTTTTTATGGACTTACTGTCCATGAATTTGTCTAACTGCATTTCAGACCTTCTGACACCACATCCTCCAGAAGCAAGCTTCAGAACCTCATGACCATCTGTCTAAAGTGCTTAATTTTATGTGTTCTAAACTAATTTCCATACTAGTTTTATCAAGGATGCCCTCTTTGTTATACTGCAGGATTTGAAGAACAAGAGCTCAACAGTCAGCTTATCCATCACTTTCAGGATTTTTTAAACCTTGACCACGCTCATTTCAGCCTCTTCCTCTCCCATCTGAAGCATCAACTTTTTCAGTCTCATCTCCTAAACCAGCTGGGCCATGCCTTTGCTTATTTATTTGCATTTTTTTTTAATGTGTTACAGTGTAATTCCACTACATTGTTCATGAGAACAGAGCAACCACAAATTAATACAATGTTCAAGCTGTGGGTACACCACAGTTCCAAAACTGAGAAAAATGGTGCTGTCCGCTCTGACAACATCCATCAGTTTTTGACTTTTTTTCCTGCTATTCTCATGTCAGAATACAGTAACCAAAGACACCATGATTTTTCTCCACCTCTATGACTGCCAATTGCAAGTTCAGTATCTTGTAGTTTAGGCTATTTTTCCGTAGCTGTACTACCTTACATTTAATCCACATCAAAGTTTATTGGGTAATGTCTTGCCTTATCACTCAATTTTGTTTTTTTCATGCCAAGTGAGGCAACAGTTGGTTGACAAGAGCTTAATGTCACCGGCAGAGCTGGAGATCTCAGTTTTCACTCTCTTCCTCGTGCCACTGATGAAAAAGTTGAAAAGACTAAACCCAGCACCATTCCTTGGGGGACTATACTGCTGACTCTTCTCCATCCTGAAAGATGACCATTTTGCTTCCCGTCTTTTAACCAGCTTTCAAGCCATAAAGGTTGCTTCCATAGTCCTGTGTGAATGTAGTTTCTTGAATGTCCTGTAACGTGGAACCTTGTTGGAATATTCTGTGTCTCCCAGACCCTCTTTGCTGAGGACACAGCTGAAGCCATTCTGAGTGCTTCCCAACAGCCCATGCTATGCAGGTGCTCAGGGATCTTATTCTTTTTTATTTGCTATTAGAGCACCAGAAAAGGAATTCAAGACTACCCAGTCTGTAGTTCAGAGGATCCCCTAAAGATGCCCTTTTCATCAGGCAGGAATTACACTGCAACCTGCCGGTCCTCTGGCAGAGTGACTGTTTGAAACAGCAGCTTTTGCACCATGGCAAGCAGTTCTGCAATTTTCCAATTGTGTTCCTCCAGAAATCTCACGTGACTGCCACCCTAGATACCTGTTAGCATCTAACACACCTATTTGGTCTTACATTCTCGTATATTTCTTTCAACTTGACCCAGCCTCTCTGGCATCTCTGCTATAAGGAATGTGCAAGGTATGACAATCCCTGCAATATTTCAGCTGGAAAGGCCAATGCAAATAATTCACTGAACTTCCCTTTCATAGCTCTATCATCCCCGAGTGTCCCTTTCACACTTGTGTTGTCAGATGGTCCCACTGACTCCCTAGCTGGCTTCCTGCTTTTCAAGTCCCTTTTACTATTAGTTGGAGCATCTTTTCTACAGAGCTCTTCAAATTCTTTCTGAGTGCTCTTTATTTTCTGTTTACAATTGACCTGCTAGGCTTTAGGGCCTCCATTGGTCTCCAATGGTGCAAGCAAGCTTTCCATTTTTAATATATTTTTAAAATAAGCGAATGGCTGCTTCGCTGTCGCTGAAGATGACAATGAAAACTGAATGGAAAAAACCCAAACAACCCAAAGCCTAAACCACATCCTCCAGAAAAAAGCAGCAAATTCCCTCCAGAATAAGTGACAGCACAATTAAAATTCAGGTATTCCTTTTCTTTAAGAAAGGCATGATAAGTGGTAACTGTTGTTACTTCTGGTCACTGCTGTAGCTAGCCAGCACGAACCAGGGAAGAAGTAAGGCCACTCACTGCATACCAGCCTAGCACAAGACCCATGCTCCACTTAAATCCCACTTAATCCAACAAAACAGAGTCTAAGTGGGATTTAATTAGCAGAGAGGCCTACACTAGCCCGTATGAGCTGGAGTGAATTTCACCTTTCCTTGTCAGCTGAACTTGACTGATTTGACATTCATTAGTTGAAATTTTACATATTCATCAGGCTGGAAGGAAAACGTGTCAACGCAGAGGCATTGCTGCTGAAAAAGAAAGACCACGTCCAAAAAGCGAGTTATGTCAGGCGAAAATGCCTATGAGTGCAGAAGGCTGTTGCTTCCCTGAGCACAGGAGGGAAGTGCTGCCTGCTGTCACCCAGGGCTGCGGCAGAGCTCTGCCGGGTAGCCACAGCAACACTCCCCCCTTCCCCCCCCAGAGCTGCAACTTGGCCCACGGGCTGGGCAGCTTCTCAAAACCTTCTTACCATTTCCTGACAAAACAGGTGTTTTAGCCCATGCTGCTCCTCTGTAGGATGATAAGAGTGTATTGAAGCACTAAAGCTAACTTGCTTTCAAACCCATGCAGAGAAGGAAGAAGCATTTTTGCTATGTAGACACAAACCTGCTTCACAGTGATTCACACACATCTAATTAATAGTTTTGTACTACAGATGCTGAAGGAATCAGAGCCAGAGCTGTCAGCATTATAACATCCTTATTTCACTCGTTACATTTAAAAAGAATGTCATTTTACTGTGAAACTTTCCATCCCTGGTTCCCATCCAAAACTCTCATCTTTTATGATGTTGTACACAGGTGATGGGAGGATGATTTCAGCACAAGTCACTCATCTGTTTTCAACAGATACAGGCAGAGTTAAAATGTACTTTTCTGTGTTGAGACAAAGCCCACATTCTTGATAGCAGAATATTCAGAACCAGCAGAGCAAAATCAAAATTGTGTGGATTGTATCACTGGCTGATAAAAGACTGTCCTCTGGCCCCTAGTCTGGAGACATTTTTCCTTTTGCTTGATTTTTAGTTGTGATTCAAGGGAGTGCAGGAGCATTAGCAGGACTGGGTACTAAGTAAGCATGAAGAAAATTTAAAATAACGATTGTTTCTTTTGCCTGCCAACTACAATAATTCTATTAGACTTTCAAATGTGTGTCTGTGACATTGAGGAATTATGCGCAAGAGCAACTGAATTTTCTGTGCATTGAATTTTTTTAATTATACAAAATATAGTATCACATTCCATGATGTGAGAGTGATTTTTCTTTCCTTCCTCACTTTTTAAAACCAGACGATACTTAATTTAAAATCATACATTAGCACATCATTAAAGTTGCAGTTTTTGAATGCACAGCAGCAAGATGCCAAACCAAAGATTTTGACAGTATGGCTATTTGAAAGCACATACATTGATTTCAACGGGAGTTAGGACTGTGGCTAAGCATTCTTCCTGGACAGAATCACAGTCCTGACTGGGGGCCCCAGTGTATTAAATAGTGCGAGTATCTGCATCACATCTATACAGCAGACTCTTCGCAGAGAATTAAAAAGAACAATCGCTCAAATAAAGAGGCATTGTCTTTTTACTTTAAGTAGAAAATATGATGCCTTTCAGACTCACTTCTCCGGCTGTCTTGCCTTCAGGATTTGCTCTCCTACATATTTTCAGAGCATGCCTAAAGGCTTGCGACACGAAATGGAGGCAGAGGCCCTACACCACTCCTCTTGCAAAGTTCAGCCGTTACAGAACTCACCTGAGACAAATAACTTCTTCTCCACTGAATATTACTCTGTTCTACCCAACTTTCCATATACCAAAGCTCACAGAGTGGCATGTCAGCCTGCAGCTGCAGAAAGGTGCCGAAGTGAAGAGGCAGGAGGCATTTGTTGTAGGGAGTACTGTAGCTGTACCTGCTGTGACGCAGGGCTCGATGGATTTGGCTATCAGACATGGATGCCCAAAACAGGAAAAATGCAAATAACAAAAGAAGCTTTACTTTTTATTGAAAATGTAAAAATCATGTGAATCATGTACAATATTTTCTCATAAGGAAAATTTTAGCTGTTTCATAATGTTTCACAAAACTGTAAAACATTTTATTTCTATAAAGACTTTTTCATAAAACAAAGATAAAAGTAAAGTAGTATTACAAAGCTATTTTCTAAATTGTCAACAGAGAACTGAAAATGTTTAACAGACTAATTCATACAAGTGGCAGGAGGAAGGACTCTTCCATTTGTAAATCTGCAAGAGGACACACAAAGGTATAGAGGGGCATGGGTTTTTTGTTTCAAAACGTTTAAAATCAAGTGACATGTTAAAACAGTACAGACGTGGATTCATAGGATGGTACAAGTTCTAGGACTGCATTTCTCTACACTACCTCAAACAGTGCAACAGTGATTCAGTGTAAATCTCTACAGTGTTTCATTGATTCAATACTTGCGTTCAAGTATGTGTCCATGAGAATGATCAAAATCCCTACTTAGCTACTTTAACTTTCTTGTTTATAATATAAGTTACAGTAGATTATCCCCTTCAGTATGTTTCTAAATCAAATGAACTAATTTCACAATACATTCTGTAATAACCTGTTCAATAATGTTAGCTTACTCACCTCAACATCTGTTGCAAAATACACAAGATCATTCTGACTCTGAATGCCAAAAATATAATAAAATTAAAAAGGGCTTTATTTCCATATACAACAAAACTATTCAGCTAACTTAAAATAAACTCAAGATAACATGACTTTTTTTTGGCAACAGAGTGACGACCCTACTGAAAATAAACATTTAAAATACTAGTTACTATTTTTAAAAATTCTGATAAATGTATCCAAAATTGTTCATATAAAAATTAATTATGAAAATGTCAGAGGATAAAACAAGTTGGCTGTCTAACCAAAACAATTAAGGATGTCTGGTAGGCAAAAATAAATTAATTTGATTAAATTATATGTAATCTGATAATATTTGGTCTGAAGAAGCGTGCGTGTGTGTGTGTGTACGTGTGTGTGTGTTCATAAATAATAAGATTGCAAAGAGCTGAGAGCCAGCCAGCCAGCCTGACAGAGGTCAACTCTTTTGTTGCATTTTTTGCGCATAAAAGTCCCTGCACGTCTCACAGCACCGCTGATACCACCTCATGTCTTGACAGAGGTTCTTCTCTCTTATCACCCTGCAGTACACAGGCCACTGGTCTCCCAGGCACTTGAATGTTAAAGCAGCTGTGAAACAACAGCAACAACAAAATCAAATATACAAAATATACATTACTGTCACATTTATTAGTGAAGAATCAGGAAGAAAAGGTGGTAAGGACACCAGAAGTGTATCTGGGGAAGGGAAAGGAGAATAGATCACAGAATCATAGAACGGTTTAGTTGGAAGGGACCTTAAAGATCATGTAGTCCCAACCCCCCTATGGGCAGGGACACGTCCCACTAGGCCAGGTTGCCCAAAGCCACATCCAACCTGGCCTTGAACACCTCCAGGGACGGGGCAGCCACAGCTTCCCTGGGCAACCTGTCCCAGTGCCTCACCACCCTCAGAGTGAAAAATGTCTCCCTAATATCTAATCTAAATCTGCCCTCTTTCAATTTAAAACCATTACCCCTCGTCCCACCGCTAAACTCCCTGGCAAAGAGTCCCTCCCCATCTTTCCTGTAGGCCCCCTTTAGGTACTGGCAGGCTGCTATAAGGTCTCCCTGGAGCCTTCTCTTCTCCAGGCTGAACAACCCCAGCTCTCTCAGCCTGTCTTCAGAGCAGAGGTCATCCAGCCCTCTGTAGATACTCAACAATAGAAAGAAAAAAAATTCTCCTGCTGTCAATATTTTCAACATCAAATTTTTTTAAGGCCAGCTTAATTTATAAACTGGATTAAGTTGCATTGAAACTAACTGGTTTCATGTCATGCAGCTGTCTCCTCATGAGAGAGTGAAGCCCGTCTTTGTGCCCTGTACAGAGGCAACCTGGAGCAGGGACCACGGCTATGTGGGGGCTGCAGAGCCAGCTCCAGCAAAGCCACACGAAGCAGCAGCTCCAGCTGAAACCACCCTCAGTCCGAGACAGAAGTTGCCACTGGAAAAACAGGAAGCCTCAGGTTGAATAAAACCAAAATGGAGTTCTCAATGACACCTCTAAGGGGATTTTATTTTTTTTAATCAGAGGCAGGTAGGGAAATGTAGGACTAAAGCATGGAGACTGCTGCTGGTTTCTGATTCAGCTTTTGCTCAAGAAAACAAGACTTTGTGTGGTGTTGTCAATGAATGGAAATCGAACAAAACTACATGATGTCTTACATCATCTTTCTTTGTAAGTGAAATAATCTACTAGACCTTTCGTTTTGTCTGGCTTCTTTGTTCAAAGGAACAAAGATACATTGTCCTGCTCTTATTAGGTTTAAGGACAGTTAGCAAGTCCTACAGAACATTTCATAATGCAAATCCATTTTATCTAGAAAAATGAAACTTACAGTATGGAATCAATGACAGTTGATACACTTGTCCAGGCCCAACTGCATTAATTTTGTGCTTCTCAGACGTACAAATACTGTACATTTCTTCTCTCTTAATCTTCTCTCCTCTCCAAGTATATTCAAAATGCGGGTTTTTTAAAATTTTCTCCCAGTACAGTGGTCTGACTGTATCACCCTCTTTCAAATCACTCCAATGGGTCTTCCCTACTCCATGTCAAAGTCAGGCTATTAATCCTTACCTTCACATTGTCCATATCTTATCTTCACCCAGTTATTCAGGTTGCTCTATTAGTAGCCTGTTGCTGCTTTCTAACTGTGGGAATTCCTGACTACCAAATTCTTCCTCAGAAACCTTTTAAAATGAAAAGGACATCTCACTAGCCTGAAAAGCCACTGTTTGGTTTACTCTACCTCCTCCCACGGCTGTTGTAATTATTTGGTTCTCTCTAGCAGTCATAAAGATTCAGATGCAGAAGCCTGACTTCTGTTGTGTGCCTGTTCTATAAAACAGGCATATTCTTCATGTGTGTTGTCTCTTTTCTTGTGAAGCCATCTGTTAACCCACCCACCTGTTTTGCTTATGAAAACCTCTTACCGTGCTTGCGATAAAAGGACCCTGGTACCAAATTGGGGTCTTTGCACATTCAGTTATTCAAGCTGTAGTGCATACATCAAATTAATATTGGAAAATAGGAAAAATAGGGCACAAGAAACAGTCATCATCCAAAAATCATCATAAACACTAAACTGAAAATAAACCAGTCAATCTCACAGAAGAATTGAGTTACTCTCCTTTTTTAATACAAGAGAAAGAGAAACTGAGAGTATATTTATAAAAGAGTAGAGATGGTGCAATCCACATCAGCTTCCACTAGTCGTACCCCAAATCCAGGGGATCTATACTGCTTAATAGGAATGGGACTGGAGGCCAAAATGGTCAATATAATCAAGAGAAGCATTGCATTATGTATTTGGGAGACGTTAATGTTTCTACTAGACTGGATTCTGACTCCTGCTGGATGAGATTGATCTATAGATTACAAACATCAGTGTTACATAATCCATTCTATGAGGACAACACAGCCCAATCTTTTTTTGTGCACTTCACATTAAGTCAAATTTTAATGAATCTGACACTGTATTTTTTCCTGTGAAACTGTGATTCAGTTTATTCTGTGGCACAAAGCTGCTTATACCTCACCAGAGGGAGAGCATCAGTGATGGAGTGATGGTCTCTTGCTTCTGAGAGATCAGCTGAACAAAGAAAGATAAAGTATGAAGGGCGACCTTACAATGAAATAGCAGAGGAGAGGGCCATAAGCAACAGCTGCCATCTCATCCAGCAAACTGAAACAATGACTACTGCACAAGAATGTTTAGGGGTTAAAAACTTCAAAGAGAAATACCCGTCACTGACTTAAAGGAAGGATTACACACAGCCTGAAATGTTAGACTTGCTTTCCATGCAGGAGTAATCTATTTGACAGGAGGGTTTATCTTAACAAGGGCTCTGGAAAATCATCTGGAAAGGGTATGCTGTCTTACAGCAACCCTTTGAATATTCCCCGGTCATGCTAAAGAAGCAGATGAATTATTTGGGGAGCTATAAGTAAGACCATCATCAATAGCCTACTAGGCATTAACAATTAACGGCATTAACAGTTCTGTAGTTATGCAGTAACATAATTTCTTTAAGACCAATAGAGACCTGAGTTCCTCCAGGGACAGCAAATGTCTTCATGTTAATAATTTTTCTTCATGTGTCCTAAACCATCAGGCACAGATTGTAGACATTTGAACTAAATACAAGTGGAAAGAGCTATTTGTATTTGAGGAACAAATAAGAGCTTCCTTGATCTCACAAATATAATGAGAACACAGTCTGCAGAGGTTTTAAAGAGAAAACAAGGTATTTTCTTACTTTAGAAATGTTTGATAAAATATGTATAAACATATATGTTTATAATTTCTCTAATAAAAACATATTGTCATGTCAGATGTTTTGTGTTCGCATACCATGCAGTCCCATAATATGGTCCTTCCTTGGATAACAAAACCTTTCACCATTGTGAGGTACGGTCTCTGATCTACACACTGGAAAACCGAGGCAGACACATGAGTCTCCGTATACAATTTACACCTCCTAAGTCCTAGCCCTCTGTTTTTAAACTGGGATCAACACTACTCTATGGAGAGAAAGAACTAAACAGAGATTTCCAGCGGGAACGTGTCATTTTGACTGCTTACCTAACCTGGGTGATGTTATGGTGTTAACGTTAATTTTCTCATTGCAGGGGTGGAGATGACATGGTCTGTAGGCTGCAGGCTTTTCTGAGGAAAAGCATTCATTGCCATGCCTTCCTGTGATCTTGTGCATGCACTGGATGACTCGGGACTGCATCCCTTTGCCACAGGTGACGGAGCACTGGAACACATAGAAGAGACGCATTCATTGGAAAGGTATTTTTGCCAGTACACACGAAGGTGAAACGCCAGTCGAGGTGAAGTGAGTGGCTGCTCCTTCAATTGTCAGCATTCCAAGATTTCTGCCTTCCATTCCATTAGCTGAATGAAAATCAGTTAAAAAGGCACAAATAGATTTGCAGTATTTACTGAAGGACTGATTCCAGCATTCTGTTGCTTTCAAGGTCCATTTTGTAGAGCCTGTGATGAAACTGAAATGCAGAAATGTGCCTGAAGGGAGCAGGGGCTGTTCCCCTGTATCTACATCCTAATTTACTCTTATTAGAGGTGAGGGGGTGATGGAACAAAAGAAAATGCTTACAGACACTGACAGAGAGAAGCATTTTAAATTAAGTCATTGCTCCTACCAGTGCAAAAATCCTCCTTCTACTGACCAGAGTGTATGCCTCTCTCTTTGCACCACGTCTTCATGTTTTCATGTGTGTCACACAAATGAAACGCGCATCGTGAGACACACTGCCTGACCTTCCCATCTTGTTGCCACAGCGAATGAGGTCAGAAAATAAAACAGCTGAGCACTGTAACATTCTACTTATATCACAGTAATATATTAAGATGAAAACTTGGGCAGTGCTGTACAGATGCATACAAAACCTATTCCAAACCAACAAAATGCATCTCTTCCCCATTTGCTGACTTTTTGTGAACAAAATTTCACAGGGCGTGAATTATTTTTGTGTCCATTGACATATGCTTTAACTACAAATTAATTAAAAAAATACGTATTGCAATTTCCACCTATCTGCTAATGGTTTTGACTCAAGTACCCACAAATTTCATTGAGTTTGGGGGAAATTTACTGTAGGGGACATATTCAAATATTAATCCATTTCTTGCAATGAGTGATACGAGCACTGGCTGAAAATTTATGCTGCTACCATCCTGAAAATATTTTTCTTCTAAAAAATCTTAATTACGTAAATATTCAGAACACATTTCCTTCAAGAAGCAGCTGAAAAAATAGTGACATGAGAGAGAAAGACAAGGAGAGGGTGCTACAACAAAAGAGGTTTCCCAACCATCCTGTCTCAATATGGAGATGGAGAAGTATAGTTTTCTGCAAAGCGAGAACACATTTTGAGTGTAGGAAACACTAAAGGGGTTCTTACGCTTTAGTTTTGTTATCTAGGTGCTTTTGAGTGACATTTTAAACACGGTTACTTGGAGGAAAGATTTACACATGCCAAAAGGGCAACAGAGGGCTTGCACCCAATGAATAGGGGTAAGAATCATGTCTTTTGGACTCCTGAGACTCCGAGAGACTAGGATGTACACTTGAAGGGTGTTTTCACAAGGGACTGAACAAGGTCCAAAGCACACTTCAACTTGCAACTACATGAAATCAACCACTGGCATTCTATAGAGGCAGCAAATGTACTTGACTCTGCTTCTGTTCTTAGTGATGTATATCAGCAGTAACTCCATAAAGTCAATGAGGAACTGTAATTTCTTGCAAAGTTTATCAGATACAGCCTGCATGAGCCAAGGCATGCAAAGACATTCAATTATGAACACATAATTTTCTATCCAATAGCAACCACAGCTTAACAAATGAACCAAAATGATGTTTACAGGAGGGAATACAGCTAGTACTGAAGTCTTTTCAAAATAGAAGTCTGTCATCAACTTTGAATTTTGTATACTGCTTTCAAATTGCATGAGAAAAAGCCTCTCAACAGAACTCCTTTTCCTGAATTCTCTGCCTTTTCCCTGTGCAGCTAAAAATAATCTGGCTTCTTATAATGGCCAACATCATGCACACAGTAAACATGTATAATCAGACGTACATACCCAAATTTAATCACCAACAGCACCCAGAACATCAATCTTAATCTTGCCAAAATTCCAGCCACTTCTTGGATTCCTCTCTCCATAATTTCAGAGAGGTTTATCTTTAGAATATTTTAATGGAATAGCAAGTGAGACAACTGAATAGCAAAATTAAAAAAAAAAAAAAAAAGAACAACACAAAAAAACCCCAAAACCTAAGAATGAAGGAAAGAGGAATGTAATATGATGAAGATAATAAGATGAAGATAATCTTTAACGATTATCCCATCGATCTTAATTTAGAGTAATTTTGCACATAGTATTGTCTTTGTTTCCTTCAGTAAAACACGTACATGTTTATTAACCAAAGCTAGAGTATGTGTGAACTTGTAGCTCAGCTACAAAGAAGGTGGACAGGCGGTGATAAGATCACCTAAAAATAATTTATCTGCCCTTAACCTCTGTTTTTCCTAAAACGAGTAGGTGTAACCTAGATATCTGGAGTACTGGAAGGGAGAATGGGATTTGAAAACACTGAACTTCCACTGACAAAATGGGCTCCAATGGTTTATCTGCTAATTCATAATGTATGCATTCATGTATGCAGGTGCCTTTGTGGCGAGCACTTTGGCAGCGGTCACATCTTCTCTATATCAAATGAGCTCTGGCCTGAAAGCTTCTCGTGACTGCAACAGAGACAATACACAACAAGCTCGCTCTCTCTCTTGCCTAATCAGTGTTTAGGCCCTGAGTTTCTATGCAGAATCTAGAAATATTTTGGCATTAAAGTCTTAATTGGTGATTTAGCATCCCTTTAATGACTGAGCTGCTATTGGCCTTTGTGAGGTATTTCAAAGAGCATTATGAAGCATTACAATGTAGTTTTCTATCCAAAGATGTATACAACTTGAAAACAAGTAATTTTAGTCTTGCATGACCTACTTATTAACATCCTAACTTTAGAGGAAGAAACTGACGCTAAGGGATGATAAAATGTCTCAGTTCATATAGGAAATATGTGGCAAAGCAGGAAAAAGAAAATTTCCTTCTGTTTTATCTTCTTTTCACGGCAATGTACTGATTTTTAACTTTGTATTTATTCTTATTTTATAAAACTAAAAACTTTTTAAAAGTATTGAATGATGTTTGGAGAAAACTGTGAAGAAGCGGGTCTACCACATTGATTTACAATCCAAAACTTTCAAAGCCAACCTGATCAGTTTACAAGTAAAGACAGTTTTTTTCCAGACTCGTAGTGTTTTAAAGTCAACCAGGGATCTGATAGTCAAGCTGTGCTCTTCCCTGTTCACACATCATCATCAGTAGGGGTGTCTGACTTCAGAATTAAGAATTCTACTGATTGGGAGCCAGAAAAAAATAATATCACTTTACCATATCTGTATTACCTCACATTCAAAGTAGTATGAAATAGAGCATTTAATAGCAAAATTTACTCATGGAGCAGATCCACCCAAGGCAAAAGAAGTATTTTTAGTTATTTTAAAAGCACTTGAAAAGAAAGCGAAAAATTTCAGACAACCCATCGCATTTGCACAAAATTAGGGAAAACACACTTCAGGTACGGCCTTGAGGAGTGCATTTGCTAGCTACACAGAAAAACACAGATTTCTGTCTGTCTCCACGAAGTGGTCTTAAACCTGAATTTGTGCTGCATGCACACCAGACAACTGCTGGTATAATTGAGAGCAGCCACTGAATATTAGAGGATAAAAGGCATCCATGATATTTTTCTTTTTCACTCTGCAAATGTATGGACTTGGTCCAATTTCACTAGGAGACACCTCAGCTTCTGCAAACCAGCTACAGGCCACTCAGACCAACAGCTCTGACCCTCATTTTGATACTCATTTTACTGCATATGCATCTGTTACATTCTAGCTCAAACAGACTCTTCCAAAACTGTCTCCTAAGCTTGCTTCACTTTTTGGTTTTCACTTACTGAAAATATTCAACCTGAGGCAAATACCTCTCACTAGATGTGCAGGTGTCACATTTTAGGTAGCACTTGTGGTATGTAGCTAAAGCTGCATAGCTTCCATATACTCCTAGAATTTCCATGTTAAAACTGTAACAAAACTTTCAACTTACAGGAAACAAAAAAATACTTTAACTTTTACATATCAAGCAGTGAGTTTAATCAGAAAGAAATCTATCTGTCAAAACTGATTGTATTTTCCATGGTTTTATGTATAAATACACATAAAATAATATAGAGCTTATGTATATAAAATCTACAGAAAATGCCCACTCCAAACCAATCTGTAGTAACTTGCATCAATTCAGCAACTCTCAGATTAATTTCAACCCATAGCTTTCATTACTACTGAATGCAGAATACTTTTCTACAGCTCTTCTTTCCACCCCCTCCACCTCTTAAATGTCACTCTTGCACACGCGTTACTTTATTTTTGTGGTGGTTAATTATATTTTACTTCTAACTGTTCAGATGACCTACACTTTAAGGCCATGCAGCTGATTAGCAAAAATTCCCGTAGGACAACTGTGTTTGTAGGTTTAGACTAAATGTTCTAATATGCAGCCAGAGGTTTTTTATGTGGCTGTTAATCTGTGCATTTTGGACACAGTCCTAAAGGTACTGTAAAACCATTCAAGCAGCAAGACATGTAAAACATTCCTGTTAAAGATTAAAAAAAAAAAAAAATTCCTGGATAAATATATTTAACAGCTATTTTTTTGAAAGTTTTTCTTTCTTTCAAATAAAATCTACCCACCCTGTTTGAATTTTGTCCTACTTTTGAACTTCTTTTAGACATAATTTCAAGGACAGAAACCTAGGCGTTAAATACAACAATCCTTACACTTGGCACGCACACCCGTTACCCAAGATTCCTTCTTTCTGTTCCCTGCCAAAGATATATATTCTAGGAGAGAATACATATTCCCAAGGCCAACAGCTGAGGAAGGTGCTGTAATGCCTTAGCTGCATCCAGCTGGCCTTCATAAGAAGTAGGAATTCCTAAATTAAGGGAAAAATTGTCACTGGCAGACAGTAATGGTCAAAATGCATCTTTCTGCCAACACAACAGGCAATCACTGCAGAGGCTGATACAATCGACAATGAAAATCCCAACCTGTGATAATATTAACAGAATTGACTTGGACAATTTATTTTCAAGAATAAACGGATTGTTCAATAAAAAATTTTTACAAGTCGAAGTAGCATTCAAAGCGGAGAGCGACGTGCTCATAAGGAAAGTCAGTGATGAGTTCCATTGGAAATTATTAGCAGAGCATTCCTAATCATTTATGTATAGGTTCATCAGTTCCAGCATTTAAGTGATTTCAACCTTTTCATAAAGTGAGTGTGAAACAAGGATATCAAGCAATCAGACTTTAGCGACAGCATTCATATTTACTTACATGCTTGCAATCTTTTCCTGTATCTTGTATTTTTATGAAGTTTGCTTTTGAAGGCAGGTAGTAAAGTGGTGCATTTATTTTCAAGAAAGACTATACTGAGTTTAGCAATATTTGTAAAGGTTACTAAATAAAGCAAATAATCTGCAGTTTATTTAAGCACCTTTTTTTTTTTTTTAATAAAGGCATTTGTGAATAGTGTAACTAATACAAAAAGAAGGACTAATGGAGCAAACATAAGATGGAGTCTGAGTTTTCCCATGCATCATTTCCAGGAAGGTCTTTCTGCCTCTCTCATTTCTGACACACCCAACACCTCAGTATGTGAATGCCAAATTTAAAATTCAGAACTTGTGCTAAGTTTAGCTGAAAAAAATCTGCTGTCAGTCTTTCCTAAGTTTAACAAGTTTGAATCGTCCTTATTTATCTTATTTTGCTTTTCTCCTTTTTATTTTTCTTCTTTCACCCCCCTCATTTTTCTTTCTAGCTCTTATTTCTGGAGTAAGAATCAGTACTGGATAACTCCAAAAGAGACAAGTTTTTAAAGTGAGACAGACAGAGCCCCAGATCACCTTGCATAAGTTGGGCTAGAGACAGGGTTCCTATGGAGAAAACCCTTAGCACCTCACCTCAAGAATCTGGACCTTTCTTATTCTTTTTTTTTTTTTTTTTAAAAAACCAACCTTGTTAGCTTCTCAAGTAACAAGTACTTCTTGTTACCAAGTACTTCTTGGTAACAAGAAACAACTGAAAGTTTACCAATAAAATTTGGTTGCGGAAAACCACGTATAATTTGGTGTAATATGATTATTAATGAAACAAAAAAAATCACTTTTTCTAAGACAGTATATAAAAATCTATACTTGAGAATATCATTATTCATTTACTCTAAATCAATAGTGGGGTTTGATAAGCTTCCATCTTAACAGCCGCACTGGACTCAGCTTGAAAGTAGCAAATTCTTTGTCTATATTTGAAACCTGCGTTCAGTTCCCCAGTTTCTTTCTTGGATAAACTAATGAAACACAGTCACCAACTTCATGATTCAAAAATCTTGATTGTCCCAATGAAACTAGTTCTGTTCGGACAGTTGGACTTATTAGTTCATTTAGGAAGCCTGCTTAGAGAAGTACTGGTGGGACGAGGATCTCCTCAAGCTCAGGGAAGACTGATGCCTTAATATATTTTTTACCGGACTAGGCAAGAAACAGGCAGAAGACCCTTGAATTTTGAAGGGAAAATTTCTTGCAAGACTAAAGAGTTTTCTAATATGGCACACAGGATAGATTTGGACCCCTCTGGTCCTCAGAGAAAGAGCAAATGGGAAGGGTATTTTTTTCTGGTGGATTAGTCCACCAGCTTTGTACTGACTTAAAAGCCTTTATTATGAAGATTTTCCTTTCCTCCACAAACAGAAATCTGATTATGATTGCACTATTTAAAAAAAAAAAATACTGAGATGAAAGTTCCTGAAAACTTAAAAGTGAAGACTAAACTTCAGCATTAAGCTGCAAAAATTCCATGTATGTCAACCTGGAATCCTGATCCATAAAAACAATGGACTGCATTACAACATCTCATTTGCCCCCCAAATCAAGCAAGGAATCAGCATTTTTTTCTCGTAATTAATGATCCATTCCAAAGCATGGACAAAAGCTGTAATACCATAACAGATATAGGAAGCCATGGCTCTCTATATGCTCCAGATGTACTTTACTTTCACATCATTTTCAATTTTGTATTTATACTTTCTATATTTAATACAAACCACATTCAAGATTTAAGACCATTTTAAGCATACCTCCACTTGAAAAATCAGTCTTTTATTCTTATTCAGGATCTTAGACACGTTGTTAAATAGTATTTGACATCAGAAGACTGGTGGATTTTAAAAAAAATAAGCTGGTGAATGCTGACACATAATGAGTTACTACATGGCTGCGGCATTCTACAATAAAAAGTGGAGATATTCAGACTTATTAATAATATACAAATATATCCTCAAAGACATTTTTTTAAATTGCTGGGCAAGCCAACTTATCTATAAAAAAAAGAGTTAGGCAATTGGTCCAAAACTCAAGCCAACAGTTTCACCAGCACATTATAATCTCTCTTTTTTGACATAAACGTGCCCAGCAAAATGTGTAGCCCCTGCTTAAGCTTAAATGTGATATACTCTCTAAATTGACTGAAGACCATTACCATTTATAGATCTATAGGGCAGCCATAAAATTATTTCCATGCTTCTCAGTGATGTGAAGACTTAGCTTTTATTTTCCCAGTTCTGTAAATTGTATTCCTCCTTCATGGTTTTTAAAGGCAAGACAGATACAAAGCTGAAACCGCATATTCAACTTAATATTTTTTATAAAATAGATCTGTGATGGTTGTGGTATCCTGAGATGAGGGAAGTGAAAGCAAACTAAATAAGCAACATTTCTTCAGGATCTTTACCCTCCAGCCAAGGAAACAAACAACTCCAGTCAACAGCACTTTTACAGAACTATGGCTTGTTTCCAACATCTTTACAGATATTTTATCAATTCAAAAGATACTAAAGGTTTGCCTAAGGCTGGATGTTATTTTTAAAGTATGTCAGCAAAGAAACCAGAAGGAGACAATAAGTTGTTAGAGCCATACGATAAAACTAGTTGTACAGATGCAACTCGTAACTCTGTAAGAGGATTCACACTTAGCAAATCAGACTCAATATTATACTGCCAACACTTCGTAAAAAATCCTTTTATATGGCATACTGTATATACTACTGCCGTTAGTGCTAAGTGATGAATAAGACATTATATCTCGCACTTTCTTATCTGAGATATAACTGCATGGTATTTAGGCAGGAGATGACTTTCTGTTCATTATAACTATCAAGCTTGCAAATAAGAATATGGAAGCAGTTAGATTTGATGTCATAATTACCTTTATCCTTCCAATGAAATTAGTTGGAGTATGTCATTCTGGACTGATGAAAACAAACTCTTAAAAAGAATTTGAAATATTAGAATTTGAAATATTAGAATTTGAAATCTTAAAAAGAATTTGAATATATCATTTAACGTTAGCATATATCACAATGCTGGCCTGCTGCTCTGTAGAAAACCTTCCAGGGAAAAGCATACCTCATCATCACAAAAATGTAATTAAAGAATTATGGCATTTCTAATGAAAAGACAATTCAAAGATCCCATTAAGGACATAAAGGAAATGTCATAGGAGGGGAAAAAAGCCTTCCAAGAAACCCCTTTCTCTTCAAAATTTCTACTATTTTATCTATATGTCAAAAAGCTGTTCTGTACCACACAAAATTAAGTATTTGACTTTAAATAGCATAATGCTATGTAGCACTCTCCAGTAGTATTACAAGGAAAAGAAAGAGCTCATCCCTAAAAATGAATTTACTTCCATTCACTGTATCTATCAAATTTTAAATCATGAAAATCTGAAGTGATAGCAGGTAACTCAGCTAAATGGATATGAAAGATATTAAAAAAAAAATCACAACAAATTGAGAGTTTATGAGGAAATTGAACCCTAAGGACTTATTTTTTTAGCTGAAATACCATGATCCCATGGTCATTACTTTTGAAATAAAAGCCTTAAATAGAAACAGAGAAAACGAAGTAGAAAAATAACTTACAACTACCCAAAAAAACTTCCACCAGTTAATTTTCTCTTCAAAATGTCTAAACACATTCTTCATTGGAAGAAAATGGATTTCCAGAAAATTATTCTAACTGCTTTATTAGCAGGAAAACCATACTGCAGTGTAACACTTTTATTATGTATGATGAGGTCACAAGCATGACTGTCCTGAGGGACAGTCAGAGGGGCCAGGAGATAGACAGTGTTGACCTAGCTGAGTTGTTGTGATCCTGTAATAAATTTACCAAAGAATGATCATTACTTTTGGGTGAACTCTGTTTTATGTCAACGTTATTGGAAGTTTTTGTGGCAGGATTAGATGAGGGAACTCTAGAGATTCAACATAAATCTATGAACAACAGCCTGGAACAGTACAGATAAAGCAGAAGAGTCAATCTTTCTTACAGTGGTTAAAAACATGCAAAATTGCCTGTAATTCTTTAAAACTGGTAAATGAATAATATAAGTAGCTATTCTGAGACTGTCTTGCCAGTCAGAAAGCAGAGTTTAATTTGAAGCAACTATTTTAAAACAAATTTTCAAGAATTAGTTACTAATGACCTTTTTAAAGCATTTTGAGCTAGTAAATAGTTACAAGATATTAGAGAACAGTAAAAAGTGAGAATCACACAGATTAAAACAAAGTAACAATAAATAAACAACAATAAGTACTTCTGTGACAAAATGGGAAGTTCACAGAAGATCAAGTTTATCACAAGAACAAACACCTGAAGCAGTATTATCTACATTAGCCGCATGAAAGACAGAATAAAAAAAATGCATGAAAAAAAAAAAGTTGTCCAACACACAAAAAATCAACTAGATCCCACAAGAGCAGAAGGATTACATAAATTCTAACAGAACCCAAGTGAACTGGCTAAATGAGTTACATGTTGGCAGATCATAGAGATGCTGAGGAAGACATTTGGAAAGAGAGAGAGATGATCTTAGAGATGGAGATACACCAGGCAAAAAACGCCTACTGGACTAAGTCTCAGCACTGGACTGAGTCATTGAATTTTCTGCACGCATTGACAGCTTTGGAATGGCTTCTCATCTATCAGAGAAAAAATCTAGGCATTTTTAAGAACAGACCAATGAAATGATTTGCCTAATGTGTATCACTAAGCAAAATCAAGAAAGAATATTAAGAAAGAAAACAGAGTAATGAACATTCAGCAAAAACTGAAAAGATAAAAAAAGCATGTGGTCTAAGACGTCAGTGAACCGGTGTTCTCCTCCAAACTGTGGGATGAGCCATGAAAAGTCAGACAAACTGTAGTGTTTTCCACTTTGTATACTGAGATAGGACTCATCAGTTATTTTAAAAGACTGGAGATCCTTCCGTAGAATGGGCTGTACACACACAACATATTCATTTAAGTTAAGTGAAATCCTGAGAATATAAAACCAGAAGTTGCTGCTCTTGCTTGTGTTGCCCTTCCCCTCCCCCCCCCCTTTGCCATCTGATGTTAATTCTAATTCCATTAGCTCCTTTCTTACTTTTGCTGTTATCTGATGTTATTTTTGCACATAAATTCAGCATAGCTTCTTGGGACACTGAAATTCTGATGGTTGGCATACTCCTTATCTTATAAAATTTTATTGACAATAACCTTTTTAGACTGGGCCTGATTGAGGAAGAATTAGTGTCAGCACAAGGACACTGAAGGGATGCTCAGTGTTACTACTTTTCCTCATTCAGAAGAGTACTCTGGGATCCACATTCTCCTAGTTGGGCTATAAAGTTCTGCGTTGTAATGGTTGTGTAGTAGAGTGTTAGCATAAAGATTTCACTGGCAAAGCTACCTGCTGGATTGTGCATCAGCCTTCCAGAAGACTCATTGTTCAAAGATCCCAGCAGCCCTCAAGAAAAATTGGTATGCATTTCTGGGAAAGCACATAGCAAAGTCCTGGGACATTACTTCTCTTCAGCAATTCCCAAGAATGTTTTCCGTTATTTAAATCTATGCTTATATGCACACATATGCATTTGTATATCCCCTGCAGCAGTAATGCCTGGTCTGTCACTATAAGTCTCACAACCAGAAAAGTTTGGGAATTAGCTTGATCTAGACTGCACTGGAATGGCTTGGAAGAAAAGAGCAGTGGCAAAGGAGGTGACGGGAAGCTGCTACTGCTATCTTCTACGACTTCTGCTTTTGTAGCTGCATGACACGTCTCCTGCTAGGAGGCATCTGTTTTGCCTGGTCTTGTTCACTCCAAGAGATCACAACGTCCAAATGTTGAAAGACAGCACTGAGCAAGCCCCAGCACAAGCAAGTGGGTTCCTGCTATCTTCTTTGTAGCAGAAACACTTAACAGTTATTCAAAGGCATCCTACTTTGTACTTCTAGCTCTAATAATTATAGCTAAGAGGGGCTGTTTTTTTTTTTCCCCTAATTTTAGTTTTCTGGTTTCTAATTCAATTTTTTCCCTGGAAGGTGATCCCCATTTCCTTTTTAAAAATCAGATCCAGTATCAAAGTGTAATATTGTAATACTAATGTACATGTACGATTTTCTCTTTGTGAAGATGTTAACCAAATGCCATAATGCTTAACAGTTTAACCAAACTTTTTCCCTGAAACCATAGCTTTGTATTACTCTGCAACATTTCACGGACCCTTTCACCTAGCTGGTCCAAAAAAAGCTATTTCAAGAACTTATACAGGTGACGGTATTTTGTTTGACCAACCCTCTTCTTGTGAAAACATTTCGGCTTAATTGTAGGGAGCGTAAGAAATTAATTTTTAATTTTAAAGAATGCTTTAAAAATATTTTTACCATTCTAGACAGTGAAATTTTTTACCTCATTGCAGAGAGTCAAAGATGATTTTTTAAACGACAAAAAAAAATGTTATAAATAAGCATTTTGGAAATCTGATATATGCAGGTTTTGGATTCCAGATTACCGACTGTGTTCACCACAGCTGAACAGGGCCACTAATGCTAACAGACAATATCAGCACTTTTCAGGCTGCCAAATACCCACACAGTCACTTTTCAGTAAGGCCATAGGAAGAGCAATTTCTTCACACACAGTCATTTGTACGGAAAGAAAGGTGTCAGTCAGATCACAAAGCTCAGTAGATGCCCCATATCTCTGAATCCAGTACACCGCTAAAATACCTGTCACAGCTATCTATCCTTTTGGGCAATGCCAGATTGCCAAATCTGGCAATTCAATAAACAGCTAGACAAGCTGCCAGTACGGAAGGTAAGTACAGAAGCTAAATGGACAGTTATTTGTCAACAAGAGAAAACAGAAAAATAGAGATCATGTGTACAGCATGGATACCCACAGTCTATTTGACTTAAGATAAAATGGGCTACAGCATACAGTGAAAAGTTTTTTTAAAATTCATGCCAACATGACACAGCAATTTCCGCTTCACTAGAAAAAAAAACGTCTGCTGTGATGATATAGACACATCTTTCTCACACCAGCAAGCCAGGCTAATCAATCACGCCTGTCAGTTTTAAGGACCGCCAAACACTGGTAAGGCAAACACCTGCCAGACTGCTTCGCATATAGCTATGGTTTCGGGCTGTAGGTAGAACCACAGAGGATGTGGCTGGAAGGAGTGCTCAGAAAATTTGTACAACTGCCCAAAGGTTAAAAATCTATGACTGCATACTAATACCAACAATATTTAGTTATGAAATATTGTTGAGCATACATGGAAGAAAACATCACTTATTTATAAAGTTCTCAATTGTCTGTTTTAGCACCATTTTTATCATTTTATTTCTACTACCAGAAGGTAAGAAAAACCCAGCTTGTTCAAGTGTATTTCAGAGCTCCTTTTCTTTTGGAATTTCCTAGGCTTCCTCTAACTGTTAATATTTATTAAAGTGACTTACAAGGCAACCTTTTCACTACCGATTTGTGTCCCTATCATGCACCTCAGCATGCCGCCCTCAAAACCACTCTTCAAAATTGGCACAGTCCAAAGCAATTTCATACAACCGCTGAACTCACCGATGTTACCCTTTTCTTTCTCCGACAGGCAAAAACAGTGGCTGTGTAACTGAATCCCCTCTTTTCCCATACCACTCCTTCTGAGGGCACCCTGCAGTACGCTGCACATCGTGCAACGAGACTGTGGCTGTACAGACACACTTAAGCGTGGGGCTGTATTTGCCTCTGCTACATGCCACCACCTTCTAGGCATCCTCTTCTAGCTATAAGGGTTGGGTTTTTTTCATCTGTTCCCCTTCTTTTTGCATTATACCATCTCTTGTACTCCATGAGAAGATCATTATGGGCACCCGCTGGTTTACCTCTTGAAGGGAACATTCAAAAGAGATGTATAAACACTGCACCTTCTGCTTGAGACCCTCTGCTAGGATGTATACGCAAAAAAAAGAGTAGCTGTTATCAGATGGATTTAAAATGTTTTTTCTTTCTTTTCATTATCTATTTGATTACATAGTTCCCATGCTTATAAATACTTAAAGGGTGGGTGCCAGGAGGATGGGGCCAGGCTCTTTTCGGTGGTGCCCCGTGACAGGACAAGAGGTAATGGGCACAAAATTGAGTATAGGAAGTTCCACCTAAACACGAGGAGGAACTTCTTTACCTTGAGGGTGGTAGAGCACTGGAACAGGCTGCCCAGGGAGGTGGTGGAGTCTCCATATCTGGAGACATTCAAAACCCGCCTGGATGCTGTCCTGTGCAACCTGCTCTAAGGTGTCCCTGCTCTGGCAGGGGGGTTGGACTAGATGATCTCCAGAGGTCCCTTCCAACCCTATGATTCTATGATTCTCCCCCTACCATGTCACTTGTCAGAAAAGACTGCAAGCATCTTTCAGCAGGAACTATAAACTTCTTTTATTCTTTTTTGGTTTTGCTTTCTTTTTCTATGGGGCCCAATCCTGATGGGAGCTACTGATGTACCACAACTTAATTTTTTTCTAATGTAATCCCACTTACAGATAATGCAATTCAAGACACAATAGAACATCCACCCATAATTACCTTTTGATTCCAGTTTGGCATTCCCAAAAGCTTTGCTTACCCTAAAGAAGCTTGTAGCAGATATAACCAGCAAAGGTATCCCAGTAGATCTAAGTGAGTTATAGATACCAGAATTTCCCATTTATGTGTGATTTTGTGTGCGTGCAAAATGGGTAATGTTTAATTTTAAATTCCTTTTCAGTCTTACCAGTGCTTTTGCCTATTATTAAAGGTGGATTTGTTCTGCTTTCCCAGAAACTACCATGACATACATTTATTCCAGGCATAGTAATACAGTATATTGATCTACTAAAAAAACACGAACAACTTTATCTGAAACAAATTATGTTAATATTACAGGATTGGTTAGAAATGTACAAAAAACTCCCCACTCCCATTTCATTATATTGACATCTTCCATATGATTTGTTTAGATTTCATTTCTGAAACAAAGACATACCTCATTTGCTGGAAACTAACTGTATAATTAAGTCAATATAAGAGTTATTAACATGATGCCAGTATTATTTTGACTTCTATTATTTCACAAAAGTCACATAATTTCTTTGTCCATAAATCTATTAATAGTGTCATATTTTGACTCACGGCCAGCACTGTTCCATTCCTGGAATCTAAAAGAGCTAACAATTTTGGATGAGGATCCAAAGAATAAAACCAAGGCTAATTACCTTGTCAGTAAAATTGTAACATTAATATTATCAAATTCTGCTTTTTTTTAATTGAAGGAGACGGCATTAACTGGGAAAAGACAATGGAATTGGTAATGTTGTTAGGTGCTGGCTCCAGAAGCTCAGTTTGAGCTTTTATTCTTTACTTTCTCATCATACTCATTTTCCTCACAAGAGCAGGCACAGAGCCCAACTGATGTTAAGAACAGCAATGTTTAGCGTATTGAGCCACCTTGCTGACTTAAGAGCTATTACGGAGTTTAACGCGGCATACAGTCCAGGTTATACAGCATGCTTTTAAATTAATTCAGAGTTTTAGAAGGATTGATGTGTTTATTGACCTATCGGAGCTTGCAATTTTGGTCAAATTTTCTTTGATCTTGGTATTATTGTTAAAACATTGAGCAGAAGAATTATTTGATCTTTATGTGACTGTACCTCTACACCAAATTAACTCTATTACAGCACTACTATGATTATTAATACTGTTATCTTTTCAGTAATAGTGCAATTCAAGCTTCATTTAAAATTATGTCTTAGGAGTTCAAGGGAAGCAGCAAAGCCAGTAAGGATCACATTAAGCCTCTTGTTTCAATGTGTGAGAAGCGTCATTTAAATTTTTCAAGCCAAGTCTTGGCATTAGCTTGGGGGATTTTGGCTCTGCTCAAAGGAACAGCCTTCTGTCAATGTCAAGAACAATCCTAAAGAGTAAAAACAGTGAACACAGAAGGCTGCACTGAACCTCTGAGTTAGAAACAAACAGTGAGCAAAGATTAACATTTATCTGAGCTTTCCATTTGTTTCCCCCATTGCAGACATATTAACATGTATGCCATGACTTCATGTTGCTATGTACTCTAGCAATGGAACAGAATAGTAACAGAGAAAAAAAGAAAAGAAAATCCAAGTATACTTTTAATTGAACCCATTTCTCTGTAGAGAAATTGAAGTACCTATTTTTTGGTATAAATCTTGGAAAATCTCAGCTGCACAGTCAGGCTATATGTTAACTGTTCAAAAGGTTTTGTCAATTCCATATGAAATATTTCCTCATCTTCTGATTTTGAAGTTTGAAGTACAATTTAGGAGACAGTGCTATAGCTTTGACTGTAGGAGGAAAGCAGAACATAAGACGTCAGTAAATTTTAAACAGGAAGAAGTACATACATCTATGACCTGGCTGTTTCTGAAAAGTACTGAATTAGAGAATAAAGCTCTTCTTTTCTCCAGAGGGCACTGGGAACATAATGTAACTGTCTGAGCATCCCCACATAGCCTCAGCAACCTGATTTGAATGATTGCTTCAACTAGCAAAGCAGATGCTCATTTATCCACAGTCTACTCCCTGCTGGTGCTAATGCTAAATGATACAGCTTTTTACTGCTGTTCTGTGGTATGGAAATGCAAATACTAAACTTTATTGCCAAACACATCTTCTTATAAAAGTAACCCTGCTACTGTAGTTGCTACTTTGTGCTTTTGAAGTAGCTAATATAAGGGGGTTATCTTCTAGTTTTAGTAAGGCCGTTCCAATGTATGTCCAAATATTTTAAATGATCACCACTAGGAAAAAAAAATAATCATCTGACACTATCCTTTATGCTTTAAATGTGGAAAAAGTAAAGAAAATGGAATAAATAGTAACGTGAGAGTGACAATTTGTACCCCTTCATCATAAAATGGGAGCTCCCAAGCAGAATTCTATGAAACACTAGTTGCCCACAGAGTACTTGCAGCTAATTCTTGGAAGACTGGCTAGTCATACACTACTGGCTTTAGTCCTTGTTTCCAGCTGTTACATCACATGAAAGACAACTAAAAATACATTAAATACTTCTCCATACCAGCAAGTTAAAAAGTGCTGCAATAATGTTAGGCACTGAAAGTAGAAGCGTTGTGTGCAAAGTTATGAAGAGAAGTAAGGAAAGAAAAAAAAAATTACAATCTCTCTGCTTAAGTGTGGTCTGTGATACGGCAAGAAAAAACCTTGACTCTTAAAGTTCAATTTCATTATTTCAGCGTGTTTTGGGTATTCAAAACTGTATCAGATGTTCAAGGTCCCAGTCCAATAACACACTCAAGCACAGATCTAACTAATATATTCTGTTACGGTTTGGCCTATGCTTATGTACCTCACTGAAATCAAAACCCATATGCTAAGGAAATAATGTACTGACAGCTACGTCAAGTGTTCAGAATAGACAGTAATAGATGCTTCCTAGATATTAAACGGTCTATGTAGAAAATTAATAGGCTGAACGTGCTTCCTTATAAGGCTGGAGAGCGTAACTTACTGGAAACACAAATAAAATGTGCAAACACAAATTAATGAAATGTACAAACTGTGAGGTTTGAGTGAACTGCCGTTTCTGGAGTTGTTTGCTGCCTACTGACAACATTAAATTTATACCACATTTGCATGATATTGAAGATTCATATCACACTTTTTTCATATTTCTGACTTTTATTTATACCATTGTCTCATTGTGGCCTCGTGTTTTGGTTTCTTTTTTTTTTGTAGCATTATTATTCTCTCAACTGGTAGACTCCTGAACGTCTGATAAAATTAATTCTTACAAAAAACTCAGCTTGCAAAATCATAGGATCATAGGACATTTTGGTTTGGAAGGGACCTTTAAAAGTCCAACCCCCCCTCAATAAGCAGGGACATCTTCAACTAGATCAGGTTGCTCAGAGCTTTGTCCAACCTGACACTGAATGTTACCAGGGACGGGGCACCTATACCACCTCTCTGGGAAACCAGTTCCAGTGTTTCACCACCCTCATTGTAAAAAATGTCTTCCTTATATCTAGTCCAAATCTTCCCTCTTTTAGTTTAAAAACATTACCCCTTGTGTATCACAACAGGGCCTGCTAAAAAGTTTGTCGCCATCTTTCCTGTAGGCCCCCTTTAAGTACAGAGAGGCTGCAACAATGTCTCCCCAGAGCCTTCTCTTCCCCAGGCCGAACAACCCCAACTCGCTCAGCCTGTCTTCACAGGAGAGGTGCTCCAGCCCTCTCCAGGCCTCTTTAGTGGCCCTCCTCTGGATCCGATCCAAGAGGTCCATGTCTTTCCCGTGCTGAGGGCTCCAGACCTAGATGCAGGTCTCACCACAGTGGAGTAGAGGTGCAGAATGACCTCCCTTGACCTGCTGCCCACGCTTCTTTTGATGCAGCCTGGGATATGGTTGGCCTTCTAGGCTGTGAGTGCACATTGCTGGCTCATGTACAGCATTTCATCCACCAGTACCCCCAAGTCCAAAACATATTATGCTCTGGGGCACTAGTACTAAGGATGCCTCACCTTAGACCAGTCTCCCATTCTCCAGACGTAGCATTTGGAATAGTCCTCACAGTCCTCTGCTTCTTTAGGCCTTGTGGACAAAACACATTTCTTGCGGGGATTGGTGCACCTCACAGTCCGATGCCGTACTCCCTTACCACACTTTACAGAGCACTGTTGGAAAAAGATGTTTTTCAGGTTTCTACAAAAGTCATAGTTGCCCCATTTTATCCCCTTCTAATGACCTCTGCCAGGCTAACATAAATATTTCAAGACTTTAGCGTTTTCCTGACTTCCAATCATCAATTGCATAGACACTGGATTTGTTAAGAACTAACAATTGAACAAAAATTCCTTCTGGGGCAGAATGATAATTGTTGCATTTTCAGCTAAAATATATATAATTAGATAAAAAAAATATTTGCTCAAGGAAAAACTAGGCTTTTGGATAAGGAAACATCTGAAAAGTTATGATGAAGTGAATGCAAAATGTTATACTGAAAATATTAGGCAATCTTTGTTCTGTGAATGAAAGGATATATAATGAAAGAAAAACTAAATAATGTTCATAGGAATAAGTTATGAAGCAACTTCAGAAAAAAACTCTACTACTGTCTAATAGAACTTTTTGGGGAGGTAAAAAAGCTAAAATGGAAAAGTAAATATTCTAAAACTATGCAAGAATCCAGACTGAATTTGAAAATTCAAAGTCACTGCATATACAGCATGTGAAAACTCTCTTTGAGTTGCACAGAAGGTCTTAATCTATGTTTTTTTCCACCATTTCCACTTACATTGCCAAAAATTATGCCATTTCCTTCTCAAAACATTATCACTGCTTTTGATCATCCCACTGCTTGCAGATCAAAACCCTCCTTTGCCAAGCTGATTATAACTGCAGGAAACAGTAATGGCTAACTTCCAATATAATGGTGATAGTAGGAATGGCCATGGGAAACACCTCACTCTTCAAAATATAGTTTTTGCTTCCAACAAAAACATGCTTACTTATTTCTCATCTCTCAAGTAAAACAAACCAACTAAACAATCTGGGTTTCTTTCTTGCACCTCTGTAAGTGAACAACATTCTTCTCACAGCCAGCCCATGCATTATAAACCTCTGTGTACTGAACCAAGAACTGCTACTATTTACTTCTCTTATCTCTTTGAAAAACATTCTCTATGTCTTAGCTCTTTCTCCCTCAGGGATCAAGGGGTGCTGCTGAGCAGAGGAACCCAAAGAAGGAACTGCACCCACATTCAGAATCTACTATTTCTATTCTGAACCCAGAGGGACTCATAGCACAGTTTCTGGTATGGGAGGCAATCAGAATTGCCTTTCTCTTCCAATGGAGAGAGATGCTCCAAATAACCCCTTCAGCTTGTCCAGATGGCAGTGATAGCACCACCCTTCTTTCACCACAGTCAATTACTTTTAAAAGTAGTATAGCCTTTTAGAGGAAGAAGAAAGTCAAATGGACATGCACATTAAAAGATCTTAAATTAATAATGCTTTGAATAATAATTACATTCTACAGCAATCCTTCAGGATGCAACATATACAAACTTGTGTTACTTAAAAGCTCCTTTGCCCACTGCTTGTGCTGTTCTTGGAAAAAGAGGTGAGAAGACAGAGGAAGGGAAGGAAATGTACTGCTTTGCGAGCAGCTCCCCTCATAGCCTCTCTGAAGCAGAATGGCTGCTGATCAACATCCCTAGGTATAAAAGTATGCCAGAGATGTTCCCAGTCTGAACCCAAGGTTTGGTAGCTGATAAGCGATGGTCTTCATTCCATTTACCCCTAGTTACCCACTACTATAGTCAGGACATACTTGATTATACGTGCTTGAAAACTGGCCAAAAGAAACTGTTCCAGGACATTAACTAGGTAAAATGTAGTAGTTCTACATGGCTGGTTTTCTTAGTCCCTGATCCCTTTGCCAAATCATTGCATGAGGACCGTGAAAATCATTAGGCTGAGCTGTGCCACTTGCCGCTGAAAAAATCATATTCCCAGAAAACAGTAAGGCATAAATAATCACTGAGGACTATTTGTATAAAAAAATGCAGCACCTCAGACCAGACTCCCGCCTCCCACACAGTCATGCAGTCCTGGCCTTCACAGCGCTGTGCAGAAGCAGGCTTTGGCCCAAGGCAATCCCTCTCCCTAGCTCTGATCAGGGTCCCATTTCTGAGCTGCTGTGTGCAGGCTACTTGTCTGTTCTGAGTCCCTTTTCCACACGTCCTTGAACAGGGAGTCCATTCTGTCATCATCCATCTACAAAGAAATACAGGGAATGCAGTTACAAGAAATCAGGAAGGGAAAAGTACCATCACATCATCTTACTCTCTTGCTTACCATTACACACACCAAAGACATACTTGCATATTTTCTGCCTCCTCTTAACTTCACTTTAATGGACTACTTATTAATCTAACACATTTTACATTAAACAAGGTGTTAATGTTCATATAACTTCATTCCCCAGCTCATTGCCCCTATGTTTTCAGAGTACTCTCCTCTCATTTTAATCCCAATTAGAAAAGCTTTAAAAATGACAGATCACTGATCAGCCCGTCTGTTATTCTCTATCTATACGGCTATCTAGATGTCAAGTGCATGGTGTAAAGTCCAGCATTCTTTGAAAATACTCAGTTACAAGACAGAATCACTCCTGCGTGAAAGGAGGAAATACAAAAGCTCAGACTTCTTCATGTTCTTCAGGGTCAGGCCTAACTCAGGTTGCGTGGTTTAAATCCTACCAGCAACGAAGGCTGATGCAGCTTGGCAAAGCCCACATACCTGGAGAGCAACCGTTCTAGAACATAATTTTCCCGAAATGTTCTCTAACTCCAGACTGTGGCCATGTGCCCTTAAAAATCAAACAGCTCTGCAGTACACAAGTGTGTCCCAGGAGACTCAGATTGCAAGGGAGAGTTTTTAGGAAACTGAGATTTAACAGATCTGTTCCAACCTTCTGTCACGCATTTGTTGTAACAAAACATATAACTAAGGTTTTTTTATTATCAATCCAGAGGCTCAGTTTACAAATCACAGCCTGTCAAGATAACGCAATAGAGTTTAAGATACTCCTTCAAGTGCCAATAACAAACAACTAGTTATGCAAGCGTATGCTTTAGTTACATTTCTGTTGAAAACTAACAATATTTGTTTGGTAAGAATTAAAAACTTGATATATAAGTTAAGGATCATGATATCCTTCTACATTTCTCAGCACAGCATTTCTTCAGTAGCAATTTTCAGTATTTAAAATGTTTCATTTAATAAGCTGGAAAAACTACAGAACATTGACGATTTATAGCTGACAAGGCCTCAGAAAAAGATCAGACTATTCCATTTCTATCCATTAAGTGCACAGTGATGTTAATAAATAAAATAAAGATCTGCTCAAGTATGCGTATAATGAAATACAAATAATCTCCCTAAAGTGTAATGCCTTAGTCTGGGGAAGTCCAAACCTCGCTGGTTTGGTCTTACTTAAAATGTATCATAACTTGCATTTTATCAATTTCAGTATTTCATCCTTCCCAAGAAAGCTATGTCTTCTAGTTCACTTTACATACTCTCTTCAACAATATTTGCGTTTTATTTACTTTGCATTGTTTTCTTTAAAAATACCCTCTACCTGTCCTACAGATGAACACAGTAGACCTATCTATCCCAGTGCTTACTGCTGGGGATGCTAGCCGACTATGGCTAGCTGCGCTCCTCTCCTCTGAAAGGTGGCAGATACCTTACCCAAGCCCACACAATACTTGGGGGCAGCCGTAATTCTTAGCCGCCACTTGGCAGCAGGATGGCAAACTCTGAAACGGGTCACTGTGCCAGCCTGGACAGCCAGTGCAAGGAGCAGGCTGCCAGCTCAGCTGCAGGGACACCAAACGGGGTGGGCTTTGCAGGGCACAGGCTGCATGCCGCAGCCCCCTCCTGGGGTGAAATTCAGAGAAAAAAGGCTCCTCCTGCTTCTTCCACCATTCCACCATCAGAATCTAGTGCTGCCTGCTGATCCACAGACAAAGGGATGGGGGGAGAGGGAGGAGGGGAGTGAGGGGAAGGCTCTTTATACTTCAAGTTGCATCAAAGAGCCAATTAACAGGTTTTTATTTATTTATTTACCACTTAGTGCGCCCAGAGCTTATCGAGAGCTTCTAAAGGAGCGAAGCCCTGATTGAATAAGACACTAAAATGTCTAATTAGTTAAAAGCATGGTATTAAATCCATCTTTATATAAACAGAATTTAAATTTCGATTTCATAGTTCACATCAGTCTGTGAGAACTCTTCCTGAGGAAAGTAATGAGCTGCTTTATTGAATAAGAATTGATTTAGGCATGGTGCTTAAGGGCTCTCTTTCATTAAAACTCAGGAGAAACAGCAGCCAGTGTTTCTGTTTTCCCTGCGTTTTGCATTATAACCTTTTGGATGTATGTATTTACTACACATTCATTGCCAGAGTCAGTCATCTCTCTTAGCTCCTAAGATTTTAACATCTGATATTACAGTTTAATTTAACTAAATCACTATTACCTGGTCTGGCACGGCCGCTCATTGCACTTGCGGATCTGTGGTTCAGGTTTTGTTAAATATTTGCACTTCTTGTTGTCCACAAGACTGATATTCTTGTTCATAATCTTTGTGCAAGACACTGTTGTTTTTCTTTCACCTAGTAAAAAATAAAGTATGTATGTGGGGAAACCAGGAATATGCAACTTTACTAACAAAGGAAGGACAAAGGTATCTTTATCAAATACAGCAATTTCATGTACGGTTTGTCTTTAAAACCTGTAAAAGAAAATCAAAGCTAGCAGGGAGCCTAAGAGAGATATTAAAGTTTGTAGGGAATAATGTGATTTTCTAATCCAATCTTTTCACACCACTGTCAACAGAGTTTTGTTGCTTTATTCCTGTAACTAGTCATAGGCCAAACTTAGTGGAACACTTGTTTCTTTCTCAACCACTGAGATCCCAGTGCGGAGGAAAGCTTGCAGGAAAATTACATAGAGAAGTATGGTTGCTCATTAACATATACAACAAGGAAAGGAATGGCAAGTCCTGCTTCTCCATCTTGCTCAAGCGTAGTAGTTTTGCCTCGTATAGCCATATACTGGCAGGCACAGCCGGTGCTCAGCTAAAGGGAATCAGCACATGCAACCTTCAGTAAAGAGCATGCACTATTCCTATGACCTGCTCTGTAGGGTAATCATTTAGGAAGGTGGGTACTGCCTGCAGAGACCTAGTGCATGTTCTGTACAGAAACCTTGCCCTGATGGGTGGGTTGGAGCGTGGTGTCTCCTGAAGCTGGAAGCATTAGAAACCAGAATTTAACATAGTACCTACCACAAGTGGTAACTTGTAATAAGATGGGAGCCTATTTTTAGAAAACTAGCAATCCTTGAATGAAAGACTTCAATCAGTAGAAAATAGGTTCATAACCATTTGTTCCTGTGCTTATGTTTTTACAGTCTGTTTCTACCTGGAAGTTTACCAACAAACAGGGTGCACGCAGGAGCAGGGCGGGCTTAAGCATGCAATGTTCCCCAGCGGTCAGAAATGTGCCTGCGGATGGAGCAGTCAAGTTATAAATGCACGTTATGTGTGTGACCACAGCTGACATTTTACGCAGCGCCTGTGTATATGAGAGCACATGCAACTAATCTATCACATACAGCATTTGAAATGTTTGACAATTCTTTCTGCATTTACATATACATCTGTGTATTCATATTCTCTCCCACACAAAGAAAGCTGTTCTGCAACACAGGAGGTCGCAGACCAGTTACATATATAAACATGCATGAAACCGCATGGCTTCATCAATAGTTTCATCCTGACATACACTTTAAACATTTAAGCAAAACTACCAATAATTGTTATATTCTTTAATCGGATTCATCAAAATATTGATGTTAAAAATTGAAACACAAATATTTACCCAGGGTACAAGCTGCAGCATTTTAATTTCATTATTGCTTCACATTTAAGCCAAGAACTAAAAGAACAGTTAAAATGGTTTTGTCTAAAGTAAGAAAAATCTTTCACCAGTATTTCAGAATATTTGCAGTAAAAATAACTTTTAGGGAACTTTGTATTAACTCGGTTATTTTAGACAATAACAAAAAATGAAGGCCAGCTACAACAGAAAAATATGGTAAATAAACATTACAGTAAAACACTTAAATATTTATTTAAGCATTAATGTAGAATAAATTACTGACATACTGCATTTTAAGACTTCTCCAGATGATAGGTAACTTCAGAAATACTTGGGGCAATAATGAGAGATTGTGGTAGCATTAAAATTATTCTAAAAATAATTCAGGAAACTGTAAAAAGCATGAATACTCCAACTGAATAGGAATGCACTACCAAGAAACAGAGGATGCTACTAGCACCACGTACAAAATACCTTCAGGGAAGAAGCTTTCTTACCAAACCACAAAAAGCATGTTTATGGAAACTACAGTAATCTGTCATGACACCAGGATTGTTCACAGAGTCAAAGGAGCTAGAACACTCTGTTCCTTATGCTGCTGTTATGAGAAAGTAAAGCATTTCCAGGCCTTCTTATTCAATCACAAGGTGCACAGCAGTTTTCAGAACTGCTGGTCGGAGCGACCGTGACTGTCGAAGTTGCAAGCAGGAAAGACAGGTTTCAAAAATCAGTATTTCAAATTCACAGTGTAAGTCTGACTAATTGCACAAGGTATGAACATATCGCTATAGGCTGCATTCACTAAAAAAATCCTCTGAAGTGTTTTTTCAGTGTAATTATCTACTTGAATAACCATCTTCTAAACAGCAGTTTTAAAGGATATTGTTACCGCAATACTCTTTGTGTTCCAATATTTGTTTTCGTATCTGTATTTTGTTCTTCCAAATTCATGGTTTTTTATGTTTTATAAACATAAACATAGGGAAAATATCACATCAGCATACTAATATCTGCTGTTGTAATATTTCTTCCATATGTTTCTGGATCATCCTCAACTCATGTTACTAACTGTACACATTTGATCTGAGACTGAGGTTCAGCTTTTCTGTAGTTTGAAATGTCTTTTACAGATCATTTATCTTCAATAGTTCCAAATACAGAGTGGAATGCATATGAACTTTCTATTCTTGTTCTAGCTCTTGCACTTGTATTTCTTCTTGGAAATTGTGTCCTGAACTTGCTTTGTTAATCTAGATTTTGTTCCTTCGCGCTACCATCTTTTTCTACTTACTTTATTTAGTTTGAATCTTTTCCTAGAGTTATGACTATTCTTTTAATATAATCAGGAAGCATGAGACTGAAGTATGTCCATCATTGTACGGAATCATACAAACTGCAATGAGGATATTACTATTAAATATACAACACTGACCATCAGAGTCTTAAATACTAATACACCATGTGCATGCATATATATACACACAGTGTATTCACATATATATATATATACATATTGTATACACCCACATATATGAATATTGTATGTGCATACATACTGTATATACATATATATTTTTAACGTGTGCATGTGCATTTGTACATTTTTCTTTTATTTTACCTCCTCCACATACAGCATCACAGTCCTCCCATCCAGAATGAGTCCACATGAAAAGAGGCTCTGGTACTTTAGAGCTCTGATTCTCAGGAAGAGGATCCAGTGGGATTGTGTACTCATAGTGTAGTCCATAGCTCTGGTCATGGAAGAGCAGCACCTGCAAGACAGAGAGAAGGAAAACCTTCCTATGTACACAGACACTGTGGAAGACAAACTCCAAACTGTGAGGAGATAACCTTAAAAAGCACGACAGAATGACTTAATGTCTGTAGCCACTCAACCCTCCTGATGGATTTTTTAGAATAAATTAATGAGACTACCCAAATCAAGACAATGGGAAAAATCAAAACACAAAGGTCAAAAAAGCTCTCCATGTGAAATAAGCGAACAAAATTCACCAGAAATCTGGAGGATGATTACATCCTGTGATTTCAGTGCTCTTAAATACAGGAGGTCTTTCCTAGATGCATCAGATTTAAAACTATTTTAGATATGCCAGACAATTTTTTGTATTTGAAGGGTTTTGAGTGGGGAATTATGTCCTTATCACCTCTCCTTCTTTCTTTCTGGTGCCTATCAACTTTTCCTCCCTTACACTGAAATTAATCAAAACTGTACTTCTTCACGGAGAATGTGGTGATTGCAATCCTCAAATAGCAATGCTGGGCTACAGTCAGCCAGGATAACAAACATCTGATATTAATTTGTATCTCTCTCCTTAAGCGGCACATCAGCTTTTTATGACATTTGTAGGAATGCTGAGACCTTCCAGATTGCCTCAACAATGCAAAGATTATTTTTGGATTTAAATGCATTTTTTTAAGAAGTGGGCTGACAGATGTCTATATATAAGCAGGTGTGTGTGTAGAGATATATATATATGTATATAAAAGCAGGTATATCTTACATACATCTCCTTATCCTCAGGAGCCTGGAACAAAACATTAGTTACAATGCTATATGACAGGAATCAGGTAAAAAAAAAATAAAAATCCATATTTTCATACCAGTAAATGTAAAGGTGATGTTGTGGGACCTTTGGCTGATATTTTCTCCCAGAGACCTCTCCGAACATAATGGACAGTGGTCCCAGCAATATTGAATGTTCCTGAATGCTCTATCTTCCAGTCACTATTGATTGACTGTTTTCCTGCATCTCGAAGAGCTGCAAAATATATGAAAAAAGACCAATATTAAAGGTGTCTGTTCAGTAGTGATTTGGGCCCCCTTTCACTTCCTGTTTGGATAATTTAACAAGTAGGTGAAATCACCTAACTCTGTTTGCAAAAATATTTATGGATCCTAAAATACATGAACTTAAATTGGAACATGCTTCAGAAACACTTTCTGGAAGGAATGCTTGGCAAAACCATGTGTGTTTAACATTACTTTAAGTTAACATCAGTATTTTAATGCCTGAAGAGACTGACAGGCTCCACCAGCATAATTCATAATTTGATCCCTGAATTAATTTAAGGCAAAGGCAACTATTCTGTATTCCCAGGGTAGTCATTTCTATAATCCATAAAAGCATGGGAAACAAAATTTTCACAAGACACTCTTCAAGATTTGTGGAATTAGGCTAAAACTTAAAAAAAAATTCTAGTTCAGTATTCTTACCCTCTCTAATAACTACATTTGCCTTTTTGTCCACCTTAGAATGCAACAATACTATTGTCATCCTACCTAAACACTTATTTCACACACTGTCACCACATAATTTGATGCTTCTAACAAATCCGAAAAGCTTGTTCTTTATGGCTGAATCATTCCCCTTGTTGGCCTGGTTTATATTCAAACGCATCATCAAGTCAGGTAAGGTATACTTCATACATTGAGAACACAGGATTTTACATTAGTTTTCTATAGTAAACTGAATAGATTCCTCTGTGAAGGATTTGTAATTTTATTTTATTTTACTTTACTTTTTATTTTATTTTATTTTGTTCAGACGAGGTCTGTGAAGTAGAATATACTTGAAGTCACCTTCAGAACAAGAAGTTTTACACATTCCTCTTCATTGAAATTGCACGTTTGGCATCAGACTGTTGTAAGAGAACCTCAACAGTTTAAGCCTTGTCCAAAATTTTTTTAAAGTCATAAGTTAATGTGAGTCACTCCTGTAATCATCTTCTCTCCTATTCATATTTATACTGTTATGTTTTGTTTCTATGGGAAACAATGGCAACAGGTCTATGGACTGGCAGAAATACAATTGCGTAAGACACCACTGATGTGTACCACTGCAGCACTGTGTAATAAATGTTAAGACTATAAAATCCACTAACACTGTAGAACAGCCCTGTACTAAAAATAGCCAGTGATTTTGCCACATTTAAAAATTGGTATTTTAGGTTTAAGCATTCCATTATTAATGGTAATTAAGTTCTATTTAGTGTTTAAACTGTAGAGGCCGATCCTCTTCCCCGTGGAGAAACAAAACAAATGTACTCAAAAGTGCCAAGGTCCAGTTGGGTCATGCTGCTCAGATGGAGCAGCATCCTCTCCCTGGAGAGCAGCAGACCTTGCATCATTTTGTCTTGTCTTTAAAATGAACATGTGCGCCGCCGCACACAGACATGTACAGGGAACTAGAAACCCAGCCCCAGAATGGAAAAAAATATGCCAGATCTTGCATTTTCTGCTTTCAGATTCCTCACTTGAGCCACCGTGGTTAGACAAAGTAAGAAAGGGTATCCTCAAGCCTAAAACTTAGGCCTGGATTCAGGCAGTCCAGCTTCTGTTCTTGACTCTGTCACACCCCATACTGTAAGCAAGTTCACTGAGTTTTATTCCACACCACACACGTATTACCACTCTGCTTAGCTTTCAAAAAAGAAGGATTTCCTGTACAGAGCAACATAATACAGCAAGAAAATTCAGCACACAAGCGTATCCTCTCTCAGGCAATACAAATAGAGCAATACATCTATAACTAAAAAGACAAACTAAGAAAACTCAGACTGGGAAAACCTACTGCAACTGCAACGAAGACCAAAATTTCAGTGTTAAAACAAGGGAGCTAATGACAAGTATATCTCTGCAGAGCATGAAATGGCCATAATCACAATGACAATTAAGTAATGGTGGTAAGTGCAATGTATTTTTTAATTACTGCACCACGTATATACACTCTTCCAATTTTAATGAGGTGCGAGAGGCTACACAGCCACAGAGACGTTACATTTCACAGTTCAGCTATTGCATCTCCCAGCGTTTAGTGAGGAGCAACAGTGCCCAGGTCCTGGTCCTCCACTTGGTAAATCTGTGCCTACTAATCCTTTTATTGTTTTCTATGGAAAACCATAAAATACTGCACCACTGTGTTAACTTTGAAATTTTTGCTTAAATTGAAATTGCCACGCTTTATCGAGAGGTTAAGAAAAATGGCATTTGTACAAAAATAAGAGGAAAGTTGACATCTTTGTGAATTGTGAATTTTGCCTTTTGTTCTGTGCAAAATTCAGTCATACTCTCCAGAACAGTACCAAAACAATGTCACTTCGACTGATCCTTATTTTTCTCAAGAAAATAGACAAATTAAAAAAGTAAATTCAAAATTCTTTTGTCGAGGAAGTCATTGTTTCCCTTCTATTCAGATTATCATGTGTTCCCTTCAAGCCATTCATAACATTAAGACTTGAGATTTGAGTAAATTTTTGAGAATTTCCACTGAGGTAAGTCTGACTGGTTGGTAGGTCCCAGGGTCCTCCTTATTACACTTTCTAGAAATGGTGCAATATTCTCTTTTCTCCAGTCACTGGGGACTTAACCTGACTGCCTGGACTTTTCAAATATGCTTGAGAGTGGCTTGGCAACTACATCAGCCATTTCCCTCAGCACCCTGGGATGCATCCTATTGGGTTCCATGGATTTGTGTACAATCGGGTTACTCAGGTGGTCTCAAACCTGATCTACGATGGGAGGGACTTCTTTCCACCAGTCCCTGCCTTGACATTCAAGGACTTGAGCAATGTGGGAAGGGTGATTACCATTGAAACAGGCAAAAAACCTGTTCAGTACCTCAGGCTTCTCCAAGTTTGCTGTCATTAGTTCTCCTGTCTTATTTATGTGGGGTCTGCGTGTGTGTGTACGTTTTCTTTAATCTTCCTTTTCTGACTAACATACCTGTAGATGCCCTTATTATTCTTTGCATTCATTGTCAAACTCAGGTCCAACTGTGCTGTAGCTTTCTGGATCCCATCTCTACACATCTGGACAGCATCCCTATATTCTTCCTAGGATACATGTCCCTGGTTCCACTGCCTATGCATTTCTTTTTTATACTTTAGTTTGACCAGGAGGTCCTTAGTCAGCCATGTTGGTCTTCTGGCTTCCTTGCCTGATTTCTTATGTGTGAGAATTGAGAGCTTTTTAGATCCATGAAAAAATGGCATAGAATCATAGAATGGTTTAGATTGGAAGGGACCTTAAAGATCATCAAGTTCCAAGCCCCCTGCCATGGGCAGGGACACCTCCCACTAAAGTCGTTCAAAGCCCCATCCAACCTGGCCTTGAACACTTCCAGGGATGGGGCCTCCACAACTTCCCTGGGCAACCAGTTCCAGTGCCTCACCACCCCCAGAGTGAAAATTTTTTTCCTAGTATTTATTCTAAATCTACCCTCTTCCAGTTTGAAGCCACCACCCCTCATCCTATCACTACATGGCCTAGTAAAAAGTCCATCTCCAGCCTTCTTGTAGGCCCCTTCCGGTACTGGAAGGCTGCTATAAGGTCTCCCCAGAGCCTTCTCTTCTCCAGGCTGAACAAACGCAACTCTCTCAGCCTGTCCTCATAGGAGAGGTGCTCCAGCCCTTGGATCATCTTTGTGGCTCTCCTCTAGATGCATTCCAACAGGTTGATGCCCCTCTTATGTTGGGAGCCCCACAGCTGGACACAATATTCCAAGTGGTGTCTCACGAGAGCAGAGTAGAGGGGCAGAATTACCTCCCTCAACCTGCTGGCCATGCTTCTTTTGATGTAGCCCAGGATTCGATTGGGCTTCTGGGCTGTGAAAGCGCATTGCTGGCTCATGCTGAGCTTCTCATCCACCAACACCCCCAAGTCCTTCTCCTCAGGGCTGCTCTCAATCCATTCTCCACCCAGCCTGTATTTGTGTGTGTCCTTAAAGAGCTGTTCTGCTCTTTTATCCCTGATGGCAGTTTCCCGGGGGGTCCCATCCAGTAATTCCTTAAACAACTGAAAGTTTGCTCTCCTAACATTCAGAATCCTGGCTTTACTCTTCACCTGGCCGATACCCCTCAAGATCATGAGTTCCACTAGGGCATGATCACTGCAGCCCAGGCTGCCACCTCTCTAAATATTTCATCTGTGTCGGTAAGCAACCAACAAGGTCCAGTAACACCATTTCTCTTCTTGGGCTGTCTACCACCTGGATTAAGAAATTATCTTCCATACACTCCAAGGGTCTCCTGGACTGTTTACAGCTTGCTGTGCTGTTTTTCCAGGTGATGTTGGGTTATCGAAGTCCCCAGGCAGGGTCAAAGCCTGCAAGCATGATGCTTCCTGTAGTTGAAGTAAAAAATGCTTTGTCAATGGGCTCCCTTGGTCAGGCAGCCTGTAGTAAACACCAATCATGAAGTTTCCTTTGTAGGGTTGGCCCCTAATTTTTACCCATAAGGATCTTAATCTGTTCATCGCTGCTTTTCAAAGACAGCTCTGTGAGGTCAATCCATTTTTTAATATACAGGGCATTTATTTCATCTTGATTCTAAATGATTTCAAAAGGTGTGTTACTTATTAACCATCTTCTATGGCCCTCTATATACCGAAGAAAAACATATTTAATTTCAGTGGACTCTGGTCTCTGCTATGGGACCAGGTCCTTAACTGACTTCCTTGAAATTAGAATTTACACAGTCTAAGGATTTGGTTCAAGGTATTTATAAACTATTAGCATTGACAGAAATGAGGAATTGAAACTTTTGTATTACTTGTCAGATACCATCTGCTTTCCCACCCCCTCCTCCCCCAAAATGTGGTCCAACATGTTTTTTTTTTTTTACTAGGAAATACACTTCGTAAAGGAAATCAGACAAGAACACAGCACACCTATGGACTTGATACCTATTAGAGAATCAACAATTACAATGTCATGCAGTGTTATTTATCAGGGAGTTCAAAGGGTCTATATCCCTCAAGCAGCTTGATCACATATTTGATAATAACAATACAGATAATCTGATGCTTTGGTTCTACTGAAAACAGATAATTTCTCTCATTTCCAATTAGCACATAAAATTTTCAGGTTTTAGATTATATGCCATTTGGGTAGTTATATACCATTAACCAATCTTATTAGTTCACTATGGGGCCTGGACCTGTCATGCCATTACACAAGTGTCACATGAATAAAATCTCTAACCTCAAAGCCTGGCGTATCTCTTATACAAAAATCTCGTAATCTTCCTTTTTGTATCCTACATTAAGAATTTTTTTTTAATAGAAAACTTTCAACATCTGCCAAGTATAAATGAAAATTTAACAACAGAAAAGGCATTATCTCAGACCACAGGAATCTAGGTGATGCTTGAAACAAGTTTTTTATAGCTGTTCTTATAATAATTTTTTTAAAGTAGCTGACAATGAACCAAGTCTCCTGTCAACACAGTTATAAGCAGACAGGGTTATCACTGCTAGCTTACTCTTTAAAAATAAATCTCAAAATTCTTTCTTAAAAGAATGAATTCTAATTACAAAATTAATAAATATATGATTTAGGAAATATTCTCAAATTAATTAAACACTTCCCCTTGCCCCATCTATACTGCTACAAATAATTCCTATTCCTGAATACTCTGCTGACGACAGAAGAATCGCAATCTCTTATGCATTTTCTCATATTACCTCAATAAGAAGGAATACCTAATGTTTGGTTATATCACTGCTCCGACCTTCTCACAGGATAGAACTGACAGGGCAGACCTCGACAGATGGATCGATTCAGTAATCGCAGTCGAAATTTATACCTTGTATTTTCTCCTAGGATGCCAGAGCTCCTATTACTGTGGTGTATGTTGATATACCTCAGATAAAGGGGATATTTGAGGTGTTCAGGAAGAACTCCTCTGAAGATTTGCTTCAACAGCACAATCACCTAATGATGCTACTGATGTGGGACACAGTTTTACTGATCACTTCAGCAACATCATTGCAGCTTCCAGATCATTGTGACTCTGCTTTCTGACCACCAAGTAAATCCAGATAAGGGCATTTCACTTTGACTCCCTCTGTATCTCACCTGTGCTGTACAACAGGAATCAAATCTTCCCTTAACTGAAATTAGCTTCTACTTTGCAAGCCACAGCTCTTTGTGTACACTGGATTAAATTGTGTTTACAGCTATATCTCTAATTATACATTTATTAATTGTATAATGAGCTATCCTAAAATGTGTATATGACAATTAGGAGAACAGAAATAGCGTTGGCCTGTTTTGACACATTTCAAGTACAGAAATGCAGAGTGAAAAGTACTATGCAACATAAAACTAGCATACAGAACTGTAAAGATAGAAAACAAATCAGAAACACAAGAGAATTTAATGTGTTACATTTCACATTTTTAATCACAGTATTTTGAAGAATATAGTTTCTAAGGTGAAAGATACATGGCTTCTCCCCAAAACTTCCATTATGTTAATCCTATTTGAAATGTTCCTTTTCAAAATGTTACTCCTTTTCAATTCAGATTTTTATGCTTTCATAATAGATCTCCTATAAGTGAAGAACATTTACCTTCCGCTAGTAAAAAAAAGACAAAAAGGTGCAACAACCCAGGTTTTAATTCAAAATACTGTAGCAGACCTGTTCATGCTTCCCCATAAAGGCTTAACAAAAAATATTGAATTGAAATAGTGGATGATTGCATTCAGGCTGACATTAGTGAAATTAAGAAAAGTAAAATTAAAGTGACAGGCAATTAAGAGCTGATTATGTGCCAATTAGCACCTTTCAAAAATAAACAGCATGACTGACATTATTTCATGGGCATAAAAAGCATTACATTTTTTTCGCCTTTTGTAAGGCAAGAGATGAATCAGTTCACTAGTCAAGAAAAATGAATTAATTTCCCTAAATACAATTCAAACATTTATTTATTTTTGCATAAAAAATAAAAAATCAGAGCACTTTTCTTGTCTACATATGTTAACACAGTAGACACAGAGGGGAAGAAAAACCCTTGGAAAATTTAGAAAATACGTCAATCACACTTCAGTTATCTATTTAACACTTACATATCCATCTCTATGGTCCATTGGGAAACAATGAAATAATCTAGATATCTAAATCTCCTGTGGTATTTTAACAGGGCAGGTGCAGATCCCATGATGAACCAAGAGTAACCCATTGATAACTTAAGCTGTCATAATTAAGATTCACCATCTCCAACTTTCTCTCAAATGAAGTACTGAGAACACTCAGGTAAAATCTTTCTTAAAATGTAGATATTACTTACGAGCAGAAGTAAGAGCAGTAATCAAACCAGGGTATTTTTCATTTCATTGTCTTATGTCTGATACTAAATCTCTATCAATTTAAGCTTAAGCAGCACCAATTATGATATTTCATATATTCACTTAACCCTGTAACAATAACAGTAACAAATTATACTGTCCTACACAACAGCTTTAGAACTCATTAAGAGAGAATGCTTTTTTTCGAGGAAAGACATTTCATAGAAATGAAAAATCTAAAAAAAAAATCATTGTGATTAAATTTTTCCAGTAAAACTTTCAGACAATTCAAAATAATGCAAAGAAATAATTTTCTGCTTTCTTAGTGTAATTTTAGAACTTTTGTTTGACTTTGTTGGTGATTTGCTATACATTGGTCAGTGTGGGCTTCTTGTTGTCTAGGCACAAATTATTGCATGTTTCAACATAAAATCCTTTTCACTAGTTTTAATGTGAAGTATTTTCTTTAGCACTTTCCATATGAAAAATTGAAAATGTTGAAGATAAAGAACGCAAAATTTTTCTTACATCATCTAAATATATTATTTGAAATATTTTCTAAACAAAATGAGATGAGACAAAAGTTCAAAATAAAACCTATATGAAGAATGGTGCTATAGCCATTCTTTTATTTTTTTATTTCTACAAAATTTCTTCAGAAGTATTTTTCACAGATTTTTTTTTTTTCAATTCAGAGTTTTGATTAATCACAAGAGCACATTCAGCTAGTGCTCTTCAGCGCTGATCAAAACAGGACATGGACACTAAAACATATGACATTTACCTAAATAACTGTGAGCTGGTTTTTCTTCCACAACTTTGATTCTCCTCGCTCCTGCAGGTATCACCAAAGCTTCCACATAACCTAGACATGAGAACAGATGTCCCGAGTTGAATAGAAAAGCACAGAAAACAAAATCTCATGTTTTTTCATTTCTTCTCCTCTATTCCACTTTTTAAATGTAACAAGTTATAATTTATACAGCAATGGTTTAAGGGTTCTTGCAAAACATTGAAACAAGCTATGAAATTGTACACCATGTACTATACGTATAATGATATACAATTAATAGAGTACAGCAAAGTAAAACCTAACAAGAACCTGTGAGGCTTGGCAGGTAGGGGATGAAGTTGTCTCTGGCCAATTAGTTTAATGTCATCATCACCACCAGATGACCACAAAAGAAATCCAACTTCACTCAGCATGCAGAGTCAAATGATATGGCACTAAAACTGAAACATCCTCCCACTGTTTGGGTTTTTGGTTTTGTTTTTTAATATTTTGTGCTCCATCTCCCTCTTCATGCTTTAACACATTCAAAACCTGTTATGAATGGCTTTAGTTTTGAAGTCTACTTATTAGTTATTTGCTTTACATTACAACTGGTTCCTTAGAGTGTGGGACTAAGACATGCTGCTGAGCAATTTGCTTTAAGTAAAAAGGGGTGAAAAGGCAACGCAGGTGAAAAACACTGTGCAAGCAGGAATGTTATAAATAAATAAAAACATATTTTAGATTACCTGGGTGAACTTCAAAAAGCGGACAATAAACCAAGTTTTTATTCTGTGTAGCTATGTAATGTTCTATAACAAAATGCTGAGCATTTACAAACCTTTTCGATAATCCTGAAACACGAATATTAAATTGCTGCAAAGCAGCATTATTTATCTTTATATTCCTTAAGCACTAATAACAATTTCTAAGTATTTTCTCCAGTTTCTTGAGAAGTTGTTTAGATGGTAATACCACAATATTGTGGAGTGACACAACCTTGAATAAACTTGAAAGTTTGTGGATATTCACATTGGCTATAAAAGAGAGCTGACACACTGTAATTTCTATTAGCAGCCACCTTCTTTGTAGTTTTTGAACTTTTAGTCCTCCAGAACTCATCCGTGGTTTGGGATCCCTGCTCTGCATTACCTTCAGCTTAAGAGAGGGCCAGACATAAACATCTGAAGACTATGCCTAGCTTTTTTTTTTTAAGTACTATACTCTAGTCTTTAATGGATTGAAGTCCTTGATTTTTCAAAGATATACCATCTGCTTCTAATTACAGTATTTTTTGATGTGATTTACTTACTGTCTTGAAATTCTGCACATTTTCTACTCAAGAAACTGAAAGTGTAATGGCAAACAAATGGCCAAATGCTGTTTCAAAGAAAAGACTTTTCTTGGAGAGAAGGTGTACGCGGTGCCTAGCACACATTATTAGGATTTCAACCCTCTACTCTGTCAACACCACTGTGCTGGAGCCAGTCAATTATTCTCATTCAAAGAACACATCACAGCAGTGTTGAATCTATTTCCTTTTTATGATGTTATTATTAGTACATAACAATGAATAATGAAAAAATATTTGACTTCATCACACATTTGGCTTTAAGTTCTCCCATTGCCTGGCTTGGTTTAATGATGTTGCTTTAGGTAACACATCATAATTTGGATACTTATTTTGAAAAACACTAAATGAGTCTAAATATTGTAAGAATTTACAGTTCTAAAAATATGAATTTGATTTCACAGATTTTTTAAAAATCAGGCTCTTCTATGAAATAATGTGTGTCTCGGTGGAAGACAAATTAAAATAATTCCTTAATTTTAGAATGGAAACAATTTGAAATAATTTTGCAACAATTACATTTCAAAATATTCATGCATTCCTACCTTAAATGTCTTATTATCTCAAAAAAAATGTTTAAGAAGTACAGCTTTTTAAAGTTTCCAATGCTCAAAGTAATCAAACAGCTAGTGGTTTCACGAGTATTTGAAATAAACAGACTTACCTGCTCCTCTGGTATGGTTAAAATCACCTTTAATAACTTTGCACGACTTTCCATTACCATTGCATACACCACAATGATCTTCACGAGCCAGAGATCCTAATATGCCATCACAGCCAAATTTCTGTGGGAGAAGAAAATAAAGCCAGTGAGACACAGGGCATGATTTCCTTAAAGCTGCCTTTAGAAGTGGGCATCTCAGCCTTTTGCAGGGTGCCCTCACCAACATGATCTAGGCCTGCTCAGGATGAGCGTTGCACTAATTCATGTGCAGAGATCCCTTCCCTACTTTTTTTCCATGATTTTATGTTGATTGTTGCATATAGGGTTGTCTAAGTCTAGCAGCTGCTCTCCAAGAGGGACATAACCCCATTCCCACCTCCCCCCTGGGACCTCTGGCACTTCTGAGCCACTCTGCAACACGCACCCCACGGGTCCTCCCACTCAGTGACTGACACGTGTGGAACTCTACTGCTTTCTTCTTCAAATACGGGAGGTTCTTTGCCGCAACCACAATGGTAAAGTGCTGTCTAATGTCAACCTAATGTCTTATTCTGAATAGGGCGTGAAGAAATCTGGACTATGCAAGTATAAAGTGTATTTCTGTCTTGCTAAAAAGCATTCAGTTGAAAACAAATTCAGTTTACTCAAGCAGCTCCACATTACTATGTTAGACACATTTCTATCAATAAATATCAGTGGTAGGTTGACAATAGGAATACAGTTAATATCATATGCTGGCCTGATACAAAATAAAAGCCTTTTAAAGTCTAGATAAGCCAATGCAGTGTAATCTTGTGCACTGTATAAATGCATCTAGTAAAACCAATTAAACTTCAAGACTGTTTGATAAAAGATGAAGACAAAAGCTGGGTTGAAGAGAAAAGAAAGGACTCCTTTAAGAACAGAAACCACAGGCTATCAGGGAGCCACTCATTTTGCAGCACATTAAGATTATTACTTCACTTTATGTTCAGAATGTTTATTAGAGTTCTTCTACCTAAAATAGAAATACAGATTTCAAAATAGTGATTACAGCATAAACATTCAAAGAGCTGTGTATCCAAAATGGCACATCTACAAGGTATAAATACCTAACTATACTGCTGTAGTTCCCAAAGTTCTTCCTAGTGTGTTATCTAAGGAAAGAGAGTAAAAGGTGGAAGACCTTACAAATTAGACTTTCAAATCTGATTAGCATCTATCTCTCTGACCCTTGATATGCCAAGAAGCTAACTCAGTCTTAGTGAGGTGGCTTTGTTTTAAGGCTTTTTTTTGGTCCCTATTACTCTGTTGTGAAAAGTCAATGATAAAACAAATGACATTTTTTCAGGAAAAGTAGGCTATACATCATCTTTGTGATCAAACCTGCAATTGATACATGGTGAACAAAAGCCACAATTCAGCAAAGTATTTAAGAGTATTCTTGTTGCATGCACTCAGTCACTCAGAAAAGGATAACTATACGTACGTATATGCATTTGTATGCATGTATACATGCATGCATGCATCTATATATTAATTTTTTGAAGTTATTAGAGTATCTAGCAATGATGTTTCTGTGTTAAAGCTTGGGTTCTCTACTGAATTCACTGTGTGCAATAAGAAGAGGATAAAGGAGAAAAACAGCCCTGTGGGACTTTTATATAGAAGAGTTTCCATACAAGGCACTATAAAGCAACAAAAGAACTTCTATGAACCAAATGAATTCTGAGGATCATGAATGGCATAAGCACTCCGCTTTAATTATCTGTTATTCTGCTCCCTTGGTCTTAGTTTATTTAGATGTAAACTTTTGTAACGTTGAAAAAGGCAGAATTACACATACATACATATACCCACGGCAAAATTCCCCAACCTGTTGAAAGCTGAGGCTTCCCTTAGAAGATTAAATCAGTTACACTCATTTTCCACTCTGCAGCAGTTTGTTATAAGCATCCTTATCATCACAGATACATATTCCCTGAGCTAACCCTTTAGCTGCCTCACATACTGTGTTGCACTGAGTGAAATTCATTTAAAATATTTTAATACAATACAAAAAGAGACATTCAGTCTTGGTCATGCATACTGCAACATGCTATCAGAGAAAATAACACATATGTGTAACAAATGTACGCGCTTCCATACGTGTGCCTGTGTACCCAGGTTTGAAACAAGTAAATCATACCTGGCATCTACCATCTGCACAGACATCTAACCCGTGCTGACCACATGAAGTCCCATCCATCACCTTTTCTGTTAGAAGAACAGGTTGATCCTTTCCAGCCGGTGAACAGAATAAGGCACATGGCTTTTCTGTAGTAGCAATTGATGGAAAAGAATACTAAATTGATGAATGGTCACTTAATAAATACAGAATTATTATAAACATTATTTTTAAAACTCCTATTTGTTTATCTGTGTGGTATGAATCTATGTTAGCATAACCAGTTAGCTTAGATACAGTGAAAATAAAAATATTTTGATCCTTTTCTCATCTGTTTGAAAAACTCAAGCTCTTTTTCCTGCTAGAGCATACTGGTGCTATAAACTTGGCCTACATAGTACTCATGTCATGTTCATTGTTGCAATTAAGAATATGCGCATTATAGGTGTTGGAATATTTTGGTTGTAATCTATACTTTCGTTCTACTATATTTTTGGCAGATCATAAATACTGGTTAAAAAAGAAGCTTAACACTTTCCAGATTTTCTAACTATGCAGGTCAAAGAGAAAAAACCTAAGTAACACACCCTGGGAAGAAAAATACATGGATTTACAAAGTTCACGTTAAAAAAAAAAAAAAAAAAGATAAATAACTGAACACATTCTTTCTAACATCTTTATGAAGGTCAGGCAAATTTCTACTACATTTCTAGAACATTCTGCATATCATTTCTAATTTTGAAAGAGAATAAAAAAAGTAATAATATCCTATGTATCCATGTATTCCTAATGGTCATAATTTATAAATAATGAAGTTTGTTTCACCACTGCCAAAGTAATACCAAATAAAATAAAATAAGTCTTCTCTCAGTGGTCAACTGAGTACAAAATTACATGATTTTTTCATATCTTTATTCACAAGTGTACTGGCTCAGAACTTCTTCCTAAATCTGTTGCAGATTTTTGAAAGGATAAAGTCAATCCTGAACTTGAAACAGATTTCACTTGGACACAATCTACACCACGCTGACTTCATACTGACTTCTAGATTCCTGGAGTGCGTTTTTATTAGTAAATTAAACAGTTCCAGGAAACATTCGTGGGCACTGGAATATAAATCGTGTGTTCCTGTGCTAAAATGAAATTTAGTAAAACAAACTAAAACTAGTTCACTAGATAAGTACCTATAAAATAGCTGGAGAGAGTTCTTACTATGGATTGAGCTAACATACGAGCTTAATGAAAATAGTCTCACAAGTTTGCACTTTGGCACCTTGAGAAAAGGCTTAAAAGAAAAAAAAACCTTGTTTACCTAGACATACATTAAAATAAGTTCTTGATAATAAAGCCACATTTTTCTGGATTCAGCAAAATAGTTCCTTTAAAATCTATGCTGTCCAACAGTTTCTGATAATGTTTTTCAAGACTTAAATATAAATGGCAATAATGAACTACTTAATAGTCATTCCATGCTCCTCTTTATCACCAGTTGCTCTGATTTTGTTAATTTCTCAAATTAACTGTTTTCGTAACTTAAGTTTTTCTGTTGTTTTCTCATTATTTTTTTTTTTAATATTAAATAAATTACACCATGACAGTTCAGAGAAAATTCAGTGGAATGGCACCTATTGTTCACATTCCCAGCAAGAACTTGGGTAGAATGTTTTGTTTTCAAGTTGCTGATATTTTACACCAACAGTATCTTTACACTATCTTTGCAGATACTGTAAGTTTGACATACTATGCTCCTACTTAAGCAAGCTCCTAATGATATGGTATTGAAGCATGTCTGTTACACGGAAGTATGCATGCAGTACGCCAGGACTTTGTATGCAGTAGCTGTTAGGACTTACAGAAATCTTATCTAAGTTTGCAATATGCATTACACACGGATTTCTGCCAAAATCAAACACTGGTATGTGAAATACTCAAGTGTTAAGCTTAAAGTGCTCTCTCTTTCCTCACAAATAGATGCTCACAATATCCACATTGTCTTTTTGGCTTTGTAGGTAGATGTATAACTAATACACACATGCTTAATGATGTAGCATTCCTCTCGAAGCTGTATTTCTGAGTCACTTGATATTACATTTCTGACTAAAGAGGACCGAATTGATATTGAATTTCAGTTCAAATGTAGTCATTACATATCAGGAAGGACAAATTCAACGGGAATACGAAACAGAAGATTCCAGAGCGTGTGAAAATGCCACCAGATCTTCTCTATGAAATAAAAATGACTTACCAAAAATCTTGGGCTTGGGGTTTGTTTTTTTGTTTGCTTTAGTTTCTACCATACCTTTCCTAATCAACAACAATACCAAGAAGCTATAAGCCATATGAGCAGAAGATAAGAATGCGGGAGATGGTTTATACTTACCATCATCAATGACAGCCTGCCACTGGTGCATGTGCTTTTGATATGAAGATCTGACACTGAAAGCCTGGCACTGCCAGTCCCTGAAGGCGGGCACTCCAGCAGGACAAGAAGGATTTTCACACACTCTATACTGCATCATGGGACCATGACACTCTCCTTCAAGGCCTGAACTAGAAAAGATGGCAAAAATATCATGCTTTATTGTTGGTAATGTTTTGTCAAACTTACAGCGCAGTTTATTTATGCTATACGCAAATTTAATTTAAATAGATTTTTTGTTGACACATAACATTAAGAAATCACCCACAAAAAATCAGAGTCACAGAACAAAACATGTTTGCCTTATCTTTGTACTGGTTACATTACATATCAGGAGTCATGAGTGCTAACCCATAATTGGCCTCAAAGAAGCACTAACACTAGTAGGAGCACTCAGTAAGAAGAACCTCAGCTGCAGTTTTGATTTCAGGTGGTATTTTCTCTAGCTGGACTGAGCCAAAGGTGCCACTGAAAGGAAATAACATCTGCAGATTTGCTACCTCTCCTTTTTTACAAGTGTGGTGTTGTGAACTTCAGACAATATGCTTTGTTTCTTTTGGTCTCTCCAGTTGTGCTTGCAGGTCCTAATGAATAAATGCAAAAGAACAGCGAACTGCAGAAACTGGAGCTAATTATTTGGAACTTCGCCTGGAAAAATGAATGAATGAAAGCGAAATTAAGACATCCCTAAATTCTAGAAATAGCTTTTAGGCATACGGCTGGAAGTGGCTTTCAGATGTCAGGAAATATGAAAGCTTTCTGCATATATAAGGCTTCTGTTAAACTACCATGCTTTTGTACAGCCATATCCAATTCTTCTCACCTTTTTTTATGGAAACGTCTTTTTTAATCCCTCTTTCTTGTCATCATTTTTTGCTCCAATTCTATTATATTGTCTTTCACCTTTCTTAATTTCCCCCTTTTGTTCTAATTGTTTTCCTAAATCATCTACTGTCCTACCCTACCTTAACCTATGCTGCTTTGGTCTAGTCTACTCTAGTCTTCACTTCTTTTCATTACTCAGCTCTACTCTTTTCCGACCTCTCTGCCTATTTATTCTTTTTCTCCTGGTGTATAAATGACCCATGGAAGAGAAATATGGTACTGAGTAATTAAAAGGAATGCATCTTCCAGGTAACCACTGATATGTGGTAAAAACAGATTACATTCAAGACAATGGTAAAACTCCCTTTATCCCCAATAGCACAAGGTTTTCATTTTCACAAGATACGGAATCTAAGTGTTGTTTCCAGATATTCTATCTAAATGTCTGTGAAACTTGTAGAAAGATCTCTTTCTAAAAGTTGCAATTCCTTGGCTCTCCAGATGAGACAGAAGTCAATTTTCTCCAGCAAAAAACCTGAAAGACTAGAATTACACACTGGTGCTCTGCAAGTCAAAAATTAAAAATTTATTTTTCTGTTTCTTCTTCAGGAAAAGCTTAAAAAGAAAGTTGTATCCTCCCTTTATTATTACCTAAGCTTTTGACAGATGCAGAAAAGAGGAAAAACAGTATTACCATGCAATAAAAAAACCCTGAAATACCTATTCTCTTAAGTGTTTTTCAGTATTCATAAAAAATGAATTGCTTATGTATAGGACAACTTTATCTTAATGGATTTTTGTACTCATAAGATTTAAATTCTGTTTGGATATTCTGATTAACAGCAATGGAAACCTGAAATTGTTTTTACCCAGGGCATTTGCGTTGTCGACTGCTGATTCCAGTGTTGCAAGTACGGCTACAAGTGCTCCATGCGCTCCACTCCCCCTCCATATGCTCCGTAAAAGAGGTCCGATTGATACACTCTCCAGCCTTACACCACTAGGTGAAAATTCAGCTCTTAGGTAAATAAATCAAGCCATATGCAAAACAATTCACTGCTCCACAAGCACACGGGAAGCACAACATAAACATTTTGTTCAATACATAGTTTTCATATGAGCCAAGTATATTTTTTCCCGTTGTTCCTCATAGCTTCTTTTCCTATCCTAGTATATACAACAGCCAGAGACTTTTCTCTTGCTCGGTGGTCAAGGAGCAGGTGCAACTCCTGTCCACAAGCTTCAGCACAAGTTCATTCCCTATAAAGGATGCCTCCTGGAATAGCCTGGAGGAAATGGTCCCCAGACCATGCTGTCCCCTTCATTTGAACCTGGGCACTTTCCGGTCCAGCCCAAACCCACTGCAGGGATCATCCTCCAGCTGAACTCTACGGATGATCACAGCACAGTGTTTGGGGGTCTTCTCAGGACTTCTTTGGTTCACTATTACAATTCCCACATAACTAGCTGGAAATGCACTGTCACTGATTATCCAGTGTCACTTTCAATAGAAGGATATATTGCAAGTAATAGAGAAAATAAGATTCTATTCACAAGTTCTATTCAAAGAGAGAATGCAAGCCTCAATAAGCTAGTGTTGAGAAATTCAAGAGAATTTCTGGCATTTATTTAAATATTAATAATCACCTCAATAATCTTGTATGCATATATCGTTTCCCAAGACAACTGCAATTTCTCACTCAAAACCTACCCAATCACTACCATTATGCCCTGTAACCTATGTCCACATCTGGTATAAATCATTATAACTCTGCAGAAACTAGCACTTTATCTACTTATACCAGCTGAATATCTGTCCCATGCATTATGAAATTTCAGCAACCGCAAAGCAATAAGGCTAAAAGTAGACAATGAACACTTAATGTCATTAACTTCAGTAATTTAACCCATTTGCATTCTAAATTATTAGTGAATTACTGTTATTAAGGGATAGAGTTCATAAAGAAGTCTCATATTTTGAGCAAAACAAAACGTCACTAAAGCCGTCAATAAAGGCCTTTGCCACTTTTGGAATACACTTCTGTTGCTTGCAGTCTCTGTGCTAAATCCTTGTCTGGTGATCTTAAACTTCACCTGCAGTTTCAAACTCGTTTTCACTGATCAATTGATCTTAATTTTCTCTCTTAAATCATGGCATTACAATAATGGAATAATTATACCACCTTTGAAAATTCTTCACATAGGATGGCTCCATCATGACATTGGGTTTGCAATCAGAAACTACAAATTTTGTAATGCTCTTGGATATTTCAGACCAAAAATGCTTATATTTATTTTAAGATATTCCTTCAGATCTAATAGGCAAAATGGATTTTTTTTGCTAGCAATAACATCCGCCTTATGTACAGTCTGAGAGATGCTTATAAATCCTTGCCTTAAAAAAACAACCAAGTTGGATAGGATATACAAATGACATTTCCATCACTTCCTAAGATCCTAAGAGGAGCAGTACTCCATCTCTACAATATAAGTAAAACAAAACAAAGCCAGTGATCTGTGTAATCTGAAGCTAATCTTGGACAGATAATAAAGTAAACAAGAAGAATAATCCCTTCTAATCCTCTGAAATGTTTCAGTGATGTCTGCTTAGTTTTTTACTGCTAGACGTAAATCAAGGTACCTCTGTAGCCTGGCACAAAGCTCAATGAGCAGATCTAATCAGAATCAGTACTTTGTCATACCCTTACTAATTTTTTACTCCCTACTAGCTAAGATCTACAATAAAGAGAACGGTGTTGCCTTCCTCATTGCACTTCCCCAGGACTCATGTCACTACTGTATCATAATGCTCCCAAAAGTATAAACTTAGAATGAATCCTCTGCAATGAGTTGCTATTATCACCTTTTGCAAGTCAGACATTAATAAGCAAAATGCACACTAATTTCAGGTGCCCAGTTCAGGATGGCAATGGTTTCACAATGAAAAATTCTGGGTTGTCTTAATAAGAGGTGCTGCTTTCTTATTCCATACTACAGGCATGCCAGTCTCAACATAAAGAATGTGACATCGAACAAAAGAGGTGTCCTTGACTCACCAGGTATTGACTTAAGACAGAATATCAACTACACACATTTATCAGCATCAAATCAGCAAATGTCATTATTTTAGAGATACAAAAATGAATAAAGCCTGTTTTCCCTTTAGTACGTAAAATGATATTATCTCAACATTTTATCTTGCTCAATTGATTTCTTTACTTTTTCAGGGGGATGATGACAGGGTGAATGCAATTTGATTCAAAGCGCAAATTACTCCTGTGGGAGACTGCTGTCAGCGCAATATCATGAAATCCCAAGATAAATACATGCTCCTGCTCTGTTATCTGTTTGAGGTTATTTATCTTCATGTACAGTTATATACACAGATGACAGAGATTATTCAAACAGGAAAAAGGTCTTGAAGGATATTTAATGTGAGTCTGACTTCATGTGACCATTTAATTTCTCTTTGATAGCATGCTTCTAATGACATTTATCACTCTCTTACATTCACTGACACTATAAACGCCTTTACAAAGCTTATCCTGAAATGTTTTATCACAAATCTGTATCAATTCTTTCGATGAGACTATTTCTGAATCTTAAATTATAGCTGAGAACTTTGTATCTTTGAAAGCTTATGTTTCTGTTTAGAGTAAGCAGTGCAACAGTGGCATTCCGTTCATAAATAGGATGCAAAACCTGAACAAATTTGAAATAAGGCAGTGTAGGCATTAAAACATCTGTGGCCTTGGTTAACTTTTTTTTTTAAATTCAATGTTTTTAGGGAAGTGTACTTTTTATCATCTGTATATTATATAATATGTAACATACAATACATTGAACTATAGATGTATGAATTTTATGAAAATTGAGGGAAGCAGTAACTTTAAACGAGTGCAAAGACTTGTTTAAACAGCTTGTTTCTTTGGCTGTTAGGTGTTCAATATAATTTATATTGCTTTTCCAACAGAAACATACCTTTCCAGTGTCACAGTCTGTTCCATCCATTGGTGGATCCAGTTTAGTTTTGCATTCCTTCTCACTTTCCACTTTACACCACAACCCAGTGCAAATGACATGCTGAAAACCAAACACACAGGTAAGCACAAAATCTATATCTTATGCAAAATTAGTTTCTGCATGCAATCCACTAACATTGTCATAAAGTTACCAGTGTGACGGTACTGAACTATGTTTAAACACAGGTTAAAGACGCACAAAACCCAAAGTGGGCAGATTCGGCTTAGACTTTTACTAATCACGGACACGTGGAATAAATCAAGCTTGTATGTTGATAGAGAAGAACCCTTTTAAGTCTAACCCTAGGGGTCATGGTCTTTGCATACAGCATATCTGACAAAGCACATAGGGACAACTTTTCCCCATGACGTGAAGTGGCCACTGCTTAGATGCACTCCCCCAGAGACTAGAAGAGGTCTGAGCTTAATTATTTTTAAACTTAATCATAGTTTTACTCTTTTTATTTAGTGCTTATTCATTTTATGTGAAAGGGAGAAAAACAGCACTGTTACTAGCAACAAAACCCAAGGTTTTAAAATGAGTCCATTTCCATATACAGGAACTAATGAGTCTGTGCAGCTGCATAGAACTATGTTCACGGGAGTTTTGTAAAAATGTCTTCGTAAGAAACTTTGAGGCTTCTCTAGGACTTCCAAATCCCCCTTCTTCATACTATCCCAATGGCTGCTGCTATCATGTGCTCTTCCAATGACTCATAATTTCTCTAGAATTCATTCTTTCCTCTAGAAATATCTCAAAAAGCAATCAAACGTGATATCCACAAAGAAGACACAAAGTAAACTGATGAATCAGTATGAAACATTTTGGCTGGGAAGAAGACAAGGGAGATGATAGGAGTTGTAGTCAGTAGCGAATTTTAGAGATGGAAAGAAAAGCTGCTTATTCTGTCCCTCTTAAGCATGAGAACAACATAGTTTTACCTTCTTCGAGGGAAAGTACGGCCTTGAAGTATGCTGGTTCACATATCCCCACATTTCCTTGGCAGATTTCCCTGTTTTTCTCTAGGAAGTCCTCCTTCTCCCACGGTTTTCAGTCATGGGTTCGTTCCCCCTGTTGTGTTGCCCCCCTATCCCCCCGCCCCCTTACCAGTAAACTGGGTGGAAGCAAACAGAGGGCACGTGGGGCTCGGTTGTGGCCTGAATGCTATTGCATGTGCAGACTGATTCCCCCCAAACAGGTATAGTACCCCCAAGGAGGGGAAAGCAGGATCAGTAAAGGGGGATGGGCTGCAGGGAGGATAAAAGATAAAGATCAGCATTTTTTTGAAAACGGGGTTGCCAGAAGATGTTCTTTTTCTGACTGAAATGATTTGTTACATTGGTAAACCTAATAAGAGTCTCTGTGCCTTTTACACTATGCATGAAAAAAGTGTGATAAATCTTATGCTGCCTTGAAAAAAATCTTACAGCACAGGAAACATAATTCAACAAAAGATTGTGTCTGAACCAAGGAACAGGACAGTTCCAGTGGGAGTCTTGCATGTAAAAATGCCTGTGACATCAGCTTTCAAAAAAAAAAAAAAATTCAAAGATTGTAGAGGTCTGAAGCATTGCACAGAAACAAGAGAAGGGATGGCAGCCGTCAGACTCACTCCTGATTCATCCTGGAACAGTTTCATGCTGAAGCTGAACTAACAAGACAACAGTTAGCCTATGCATATCCTAAAACAGAGCTACAGTTAACTAGCATATTACTGTGGAATGGCTGAGAACAAACCTACAGTTCCTTCCTTACAAATCTGCAAACAATTCTTCTAAACTTAGGAAGACATGAAGTCAGATTGACTAGAATTTGGGCGCATGAACACACAGATACACTTGAGCTGTGTAAAGTAAATAAAGTAAATCAAATCAAGACGCTTGACTTGTTAATGTGCTTTGTATACACCTGCATGTTTCTGCAAATAATTGTATACCACCTCCTTATGAACCATGAACCTAAATCCCCTAACTAGAAACATTTTTGAGCCTTAAGTAAACTGTAATTCTAAAAACACTCACCAAACACTCACGTCACCATTTTTTGAAATAAGCATTCAATATTACTATGACTCCATCCCAGACTTTGAGATTCCCCAAACCCAAGAAAATGGAGATATGGAATTACTAAAATTGCTGGATGACTTCTAAGTTTTTTTCTGTGCTTTCCATTTCAGTTAAATCACAAACAGACTCTTTAGTTACTCTTCAGGTTATACTTCTGCTGTAGAAGTAAGAGAAATGAAGATTACTGTTACTATTTAACTTTAGACATTTGGGGATTTCTGCATGTGGCTAGGGAAAAAACTTGATGAACAACTTGTTTTTTTCATTAGCAACCTGCAATGCTGCAGATCAGGACTGATTTGAAAACTAACAGAAATCTGGAAGCCAGTGTCAATATTAAAGTCACTCCAAAATCAGAGCACAAACTTCTAAACCAGAAATTTATTCCCCTGGGGGGATCAAAATGAGGACATCTACGTTAACATTCACAGAGGTTTACTAGCTATCTTTCATAAACACAGTTCAGCAGCCATTATTGTTTTTTAGACTAGGCAAGGGAAGAAAAATTACTGGAGATTATTAACTTATACTTGTGATATTAGACTATTTACAATCTGAAATATTTCATTGTGCGTACACTGGAAAACAAAATATTGCCAAGCACACACAAAGGATTTTTTTTCTGAAAGAATCTGTTAATCGCGAGCCTTCAACAGCAAAACCTAGTAAAATACAACATGAAAGTCACAATGTACTAAGGAAATAGCAGAGGTCATTCCAGCTTTTCACTTTTCGCTTTTGGTTTGTTTGGTTTTTTTTTAATGAAAAGAGTGAGGCGGGTCTGTGTGCATCAGAAGGATGCTTTTCCAATCATAAACGCATCTGGAAAGCGGGTCCAATTGAGAGGAAAGACCAGAGACAAAAGGAGCACTTCAGAACTGTATTTGTGTAAAGTCAAGATTGTTTAAAGGGTGGTTGTGGAGATGAGGACAGATATTCCACCAGGGCTATAATATTTCCATGACTTACTCTCTTTTCATTGTGATCTTTCCCTGAAATGCCTTAAAATCACCATGAAATATAACCAGTCTCCTACTTCTTTGCAAAGATCACAGCTGTGTTATGACAAGAATTGTTTTAGTGGAACTGACTAGATAGCACTCACATCCTGGACTTTAATCTTAAAAGCCAACATTTAATAGTTCAACAATTATATTCAATTGTCAAATTCTAAAATCACGTTTAATCATCAAGAACTACTTCTGGGCCATGATCTCACTATCTGTTATGTGAAACAATGCCAGGGTCTAATTGATTCTTGTGTGAGACATCATGGGTATAAAAGCAAACTTGGCTCCCTTACAAGATAAGCATGGCGACACGGTATAAATCTTGTACTCTGAGATCCACTCACACTTTTCTCAGGCTCCATAAATTTTGCTTAGCGTACGAGAAAAGAAGTCTTTGAAATAAAGATTAAAAGGAATAAAATCAAGTCTGGACACCATTCATGAAAGAGGAGTGGGAGGGGCTCACTTAGGAAAATACAGGAGTAGGCCCTCAATGGTCCTTCAGTCCTTTGCTTTGGCCATTCAGTCATAAAGAGGAATTCCTGGTAGCAAGGGCAAATCATTGGCATCTGCCGTGTTTCTCAGAGGCTGCCATATAACATGACTGCAAATTATCCCAAAGTGCTGCTCAGTAATAACATTTGTAGAAAATTACATCTCAGCAGAAATGCATTATTGATTGTACTGCTGATATTTGTAGATTATCTTTAGATCATTAGGAAAATTATTTTCCATCATTACTCAATTGCTTTCTTAGTTGAATAGCTGATATATATGAAACGTACTTGCTGAATGTAAAAGACTGCATGGAAATCTGGTTGTCAAATTATCTTCCAGTCACAAAAGATGTAAGACTCTGACATAGTTGATAATTTATCTTTTACATAGTTACAGTTATGAACTGTTCAGCAAGTAGAATGTATCCAAGAAAGCCTGGGCTATAAATTGTTGGATTTACTGAAGTTTAAATGACCCTTCAAGGAGTATGTTTCTCTCTCATTTCCTGGCTTGTGGACAACAACTGTAACCACAGTAAACTGCCAGTTATTGGCAGAGTAGAAGAAAATATACAGAGATAAAAGAAAGTAGTTTGGATTTCATGGAAAATTCAGTGGTTGCCAATGTATAATAAAATAATGATTTTAATAAATTAATACTGCAACTAATGAAATACTGTATTGAATTTAGAAAAGTCTTCTAAATGTTGACTTCTCTACTGGCAGCCACAATAATCTGCACAATCAACACAGTGAACTTTGAATCACCTTCATATTATGTAAAATTCAATTATTTGGTAGGTTAAATTCACCTTACTTGTTATTTCCATGTAATATCCTCATATTTCAGAGGGAGATGATAACATTAACTACTGACTGACAGCACTCTACATGTTGTCGTTGCATAGTCCATGTATGAGAACTCATGAAGGATTTCTGGAACATTTATATAGCTTGGTTCTAGCCCAATTTAAATTGCAAGTTTTTTTTCTTTCTCTTCATACGTAGGAGAAACATATGTAAGAGCAGGACAGCTTTCTTATCCTTTGGGCTGTGTTCTATCCATTACTCTGAATTTCCTTTTTACCACAGAAATGTTATTTAATTGAACTAGGATACTGTTCCTAAACACAAGAGAACAGAACTTCCTTAACAGAAGAGCTGTTTTAAGACCACAGCAGGGAACAAAACAAGGAGATCTGAATATAGTGCCTAAGCTTGCTGTAACTAATTCTTCAAGTCTACAGTCTGAGGATCAAATTTCTTGGATTTTTTTGTTGCGGGGAAGGTGGGAGTGTAAATCTTGCTTCCAGACAGAAGAATGCAGAGGAAAACCAACAAGGTGACTTTACAGAGGTTGGCAGTGGAGCTTTGGGGAAATTCTCTTCTGCCCTCGTGTCCTCACCAGATTTTCTCGTTTTTTGTCCTGAGTGTCTTTTATTAACTCTTATGTCATTTATAATAGGTCCAAAGCTCTTAAAGATGCATTACAAAAATTTTATGGTTCAGTATTTGCTTATACGATTTCCGGTTCGGGGCTATCAGTCTTGCAGAGGATGGTGGCGCAACTGCAGAAGTTTCTTCCTCTTGCTCTCTTCTCAGAAACTGGTACCATGTTCTCTTTTTCTTACTGTTAAGACCATAAGGTTATCAAGGAATAGACTTGGTTTACAAACATAAACCGAAACTTAAATTTTAGTTTGTAAGAAAACAGAATAGTTGAAAAGATCACTGGCCTTTTGTATTGTCTTGCATCCCTACTAGGTTCTTTCTTCAAAGCAAGCCCACATATCTTTGGATTTAAGTTACAATGGTATCTTAATACTAAGATTTAATTGGAATTATCCTAAACTAACCATTTTAATAAAAAATAATGATCCAGTAAGTAGGAAAAAAAGATGATAAGTGATTTAGCTGAAACATGTCCTCTTACATACAAAATGTCAGAAGAGGACAAAATGATTGAAGATGATTAGAAATGGAAATTACATACCAGCAGCCAGAGCTTAAGTACTCCCTGTGCAAACAGCTGAACACTACCAAGGTAGCGTTAAATGAATTTAACTTCCTAACATTTCTAAAATAATAATGAAAGCCAAAGAAACCTTGGAGTCAGGACCCCAAGAGAAGAATATTCACTGCATCTGTGAATGAAACACAACAGGCACGGGACCACTTGGCTACCGGAATTTAAATGCTTGAATCAGAAATAAACACAAGGGTATTAAAGGAGGGAGAAGTCCTCAGAGAAATGAAAAGCATATAAATGTATTATACAACAGCAAGTCTCCAGGTTTGACTAACACTTCAATTAATTTTTAAATTCTTTTACCCAGTAAAGACCTAGAAGAAATAATGGGCTAACGCTGTACCATTTTCTTGTTCAAAATGGGTTTCTAGAGAATGAGAAACCAAAGTCACATCTTTTAATTGAAAGCAAAGTACTAAAAAACAAGAAACAGATTGCAATTCATGAAAAAAGCACTTGGAAGTAATTAAGAACACTTGTAGAATTGTTACATTGAGTTCTACTGCTCATCTCTCATAGTGAAAATGTTTTCAATAAGACAGTTAAAATAATAACCAGTAATCTACAGCTGCTTTTTTTTCAGCTGTGCAACTCTCTGCATGTGGTAGTCATACATGTATTGCAATGTTTCCTTTGAGAATCTTTAGGATAAAGATTACTCTCACTGAAACTTGCTAAAGAAAGAGTACTCTGTCCAAGCTGGAAAGATGAACAGAGCTGAAGAACTAAAGGAGTATGGAATTATGCTTTCATATTAAATACTCCTGACCTTTACAGGCTGCCTGTCCGCTTTGACTATGATGAAATTTTATTTCACAGTTCCTCCTAGCCCCTGTTCTACCAAGCTATACTCCATGTTCTTTATGCATTGTATTATCATCTGCCCTTCTTTTCTTCGTTACCTTCTCAAGGGCATCCAATATGTTTAGCACCTGTCCTGTTGACATTAAAGAACAATTTTTCTCTGTTAAAACCGTTCTTTAAACGCGTCTTCAATCAGGTGTCTACTAGTATTAGGCCATAAAATTACGAAGAGCTCTTCTGTTTTGTTAATTTGTCTTTTCAAGGTTAATATACAGTGCCACTGTTTCAAGCAATGGCATGAAGCAATGTCACCAAACCCACTTAAGTACTGGAACTCCATGGCACTGCCCAGCTCTGCCAGGGCTCACAGGGGACCTGCTGGGAGGCAGGATACATTCAGTCGTAGAGAGCCCATCTAAAACCACTACTCTCCCTTGGAGCTTGCACAGACATAGCATACTGTACTGAAGGTCAGATATGGAGGTTCAATACCAAAACCATAGTGAAACGGAACCTACATGCAAAATCTGGTCATCACAGTGGAATAAATTGCAAATATCCCTTTCACTGCAACGCGGTGAGTTCATGCTATGACATTTTCTATTTCTACAGTAAAAGGAACATATCAGTGGTATGCTATGACAGAACATGATTCAGGTTGTTTGGAGATCCAAAGCAAGTCTTACAAGATAAATTAAAATGCTCATATTAACTTTGGAAAGCAAAGTGCAAACTTATCATTTCACAGGTGCCATGTTCTTTCTCTCTCAAACACATGCACAAAAATATCTCCCACAGAAAAATGGGCTGGCAGGTGTATTTTCCGGTGTACACGCATTCTTACCTGCATTTCTTGGCAAAAGGAAGCGGTTGGTCCAAAAAGAATCTGACACTGTTCATCTGCAGTGTACGTCATTCCTGGGAGCTTGGAAGGAATAATCACAGAATTGAGGCTCTGAGGATTCGTCTGTAGCAGACAGTTACTGGCCTTTGACCTGGCAATATGCAGAGATTCATACACTGAGCAACCCTAAAGAGTCTGATGGTCATGCAAACTTAAACACGCATTTGAGATCAGAAAAATGTGGACTCTTAAGATGCTTTTATTCATCAGCATTGGGCTGTCATTCAGAGAAATTACTCAGTTTAAATTAATATGGCTTACTTGATATTAGTTGATAGTGTTCTGATGTTGCACATTTATGGAAAGACAATATAATTTATCAGCTATAATACGAATTTCAAGAAAGCATTGGACAACATTTTAGTGCAAAATTCACTTAACTGATTAAGGTTTGTATAGAGATGGAAGTAATTGTAAAAATCCAGACAGTTTATAATGCATAGGCAGTTGTGTAGCTTAGTTTTCACACTATCAGGACCTCAGGTTAATCACTTTAGATAATATCTACATTTAAAAATCCATACATTTCTGAGCTGGTAGCCAGAAATTTAACTTTTCTTAAAAAAAATAAGAAAAAATATGTGAAAATACTTAAACCTGTTAAAGCACCAAGTCCTGGTTTTGATTTCTGCCTAGATTCAGTACAAATATGTCACACTGACACATCTAACTTTTACTAACTATTCCAGTGTCATAAAGTAGACCTTTTGAGGACTGCTGAACTGTCGCAAGTAACTTCTCAACAGATACATTTATAAACCTAATAAAGGAACAGAGCCTTAGGGAACAGATCCTATTTAAGAGAGACAGAGTAAAACTAAATGTCTTAAATTGGTTTCTAGGTATACTCTTCTCTATTAAATATATCATAGTAAATGTCTATCTTAAAAGTTAACATAATTATACTGCATGGTTTGATATTGAATGGCACAACATAGATCAGAGAATCCACATGATGTTCATAGATCATTCACTGTCCAACATTCTTCAATACATAGCATATTCATATATTTTAAACAGATTTACATATATTTAAAGTGTATATATAAATATATATAAGCACAATCCTATACATTAACACATGAAAATAATACAAATAATTGCTAAAAACAGATTTTAATCTATCTGTCAAGTATTATATAGTTCACGATGATTTAAATTATTTTGATGGGCTATACAAACACAAGTCTCCCACAGAAGTGGTAAAAATTATTGAAAACTTGTTATTGCAAGATAATTATTGCAACTATTTGTAAATGACATACAGTAAGAGTTCTTTTTCTTGAATGATATACCTGAGAAATCTTTCCAGATCTTCCCTGCTGCACCGAGACCATGAAACATCACCAAGATTCTGTCCTTTAATCCACTCCCCAGACATGATATGGAGACCATCTGCACAGGATGGGTGGTCATTGTCGTGGTTTATCCCCATGCTGAATTTTGAAATTATTAAAAATAAACCAAAGCACAACAAAATAACAAGTTGTTTTCAAAATGTTTACATTATAGTTAAAGGTCTTGCAAGAGGCTATGAAAAACTCATGTATATTACACGTCGGAAATCTCCTTTGATTTTTTCCATCATACCTTTCATACAAATACATGGAACGGTGTCTGGAGAACAATTCTGTACTGAAAAGTGAAAGTGAAGCCTCATTCATTTGATGAGAAATATGTTCTAATCAGCTGTTGGACAACTTTTTGAATGTTCAGAACTGCACAAGTACTGCAGGTTTAATGAACTGTACTTCTCTCGCTAATGGTTCAACAAAAATACTGGAAATTTACTTTTTGAGATCAGTGAATCATTCAACATTTTTGCAGTGATTCTATCTCAATTCCATATGGAACTGGTTTGTTGAAATTTTACAGAATAGTAAAATCCTTACTGGTTTAATGTATAACTATTTTTATTTAAAACAACCCACCTAAATGTGTTTTCAATGTCTACTGCTAGAAATAACACTGATGAAGCAATTCAATGGATTTTGATTTTAAACACTGAGCATCCACATGCATCCAGTGAGTTCTCACATAGGACACCACAATGAAAAATTCTACTAAAAATCTGCTTCAAGCTGCTGCTTTCACTGAGATGAAGACTCACCATCACTCTCATTCACAACCAGTAAACAGAGAGGAAGAAGACAGACTTGCATAAAAATAAAGTTTTCAGTATTAGCCAAGTGGATACACACCTGACTGGCATTAAGAGAAATAAATTAAATACGCCCAGCCACTTTTGAAGATTTGTAAATGACCATGGGACTACTCTCCAGAACATTGGATTCAACAGGGTGCTGGAATTTTGCAGCCCTAGTCTGCCCCGCAGAAAAGCAAAACTTTGGAGTGAATAAAGCTTTATACCTTGTATTGATTCCTTCAGCCAAAGAGCGGTCATCCCGCTTAGAGACTGCAAAGACAGAAGTTTGCCTCTTCTGTAGAAAAACTAGAGTACTTCATGCTTCTCCATATTTCATCACACTACACTGCCAAGGGCAAAAAGGGCTTGCCACCTGTCACCGAAAGCACCACCTCACTTTTCTTCTCTGCTCTACCCAAAACCCTCCTCATGACTGGATCCAATTTCGTATCATTTTGCATGCTGCATTACCTTGTGTTTTCTAATGAAATTAATTTAAATGCCATGTAGGGCTTTATCTTGCCTATTGGAGTGCTCAGTCTCTTACAGTGATGTGTACACCCTGCAGTCTAGTGCGCTAAAGTGGCTTCTGAATTGGATAATTTTGTTAGTTCTAAACAGTGAAACCAAGGTAAACAAATCTGTTTGACTCTCGGCTTCTGTCTTGTCCTGAATTGCCTGTGTCCTGAATGACACAGAAGTTCCTTTGCACTTTCCTTACATTCTACCTATGTGCCTCACATGCAGAACGTGAGATGTTCTTATCTCCAGAGTTCTATCTATAAGAACTATGAAAGCACACGCAGGATATCTAATGACACTTTACTTTGCTGCATGCACAAGAAAGATTTTTCTTACAGCTCTTCAAGTTATATACTTCCTTACTGTTAAAGTATTATCAGTATCATATATATTCTGTCATTTGAAATAAAGCATTTACAAGTACACAAAATCTTGTTGATACGATTTATTATAGAATTGATGTCTCCTGTTTATGCAGAGTGGGAATTAACACATTTACACGTCATTTAAAACATTTTTAAAAATTAAAAAAAAACAATTCTTATTAATATTATTTCCCATCCACCCTGAAGAGCAGCTCTTGAGTCAGACTTTGTCACAAACTAGTCTGTAAAATCACCCAGAAAAATGTGAGCTGAACCAAGATTTTCACTGTTTCAAAAAATTTTTCCATGAGCCACTATTACATACAAACATCAGTGTATCCCTTTTTCCCAAACTACTACCACATAAGCATTCTGTATAGTTTATCAGTACATGAATTCTGACGACAACATGGTCTTTTAAGGTTAAGACAAGTGGTAAAAGCTGTTGTACTTATAACAACGCTGTATAGCAGTAACATTAAGCACTGACAAAAAAATCTAATTCCAACTGTCTTCCAATACTTCAGCTGCTCTACTTTTGTAACACTTGTCCTATTCCGCTTTGACGTTCAAACATAGTTCAAAGTATATGCACTTAATCCAATGGGATTCATTCCTCCATATGCTTCCACCTCCAAATTAAGTACATATAACAAAATATCCAGCAAGTAGAGAAGACCAGTATTGAAGCCTTTGACTATCAGTACGAATAGCTACTTCAAAAGAGAAGTACAGGTCATTATGTTAACATCAACTAATAAAATCGCAAGACAATTGTGAGAAGTATGCTAAAATAGTAACAGAACCTGCTCTTATTCTCAGAAATCTTCTCCTCAATACTTACTGTTGATGTCTTCTATAGCATGGTAATGACTGTATACTTTTATCTGACCTTGTATCATTTACAAGAACACGTGAAAGTCAATATGCAGTATTACTCACTTCTGATTTCTTTCACCACATCACATTATGTGCATGTTGAAAGAAGCTGAACAGTCATTGCTACCTTCCATCCAGCAAGAGTGTAAGTAATGTAAACTTGTATATCTACTTCTTCATTAACAATCAAGGATATAACAATATTTGGTGCTGTTCTGTGCTCTTCTTATAGAATTTATTATGCTAGCTCTCTGTCCATAAGCTCCTCTGTCCCACAGCTGTGATGATTCAACCTCAGGCAAGAATAAAACAACACCACGTGCATGTGGGAGGTTGACAAGGGAGTCTGGCGTAAGGGGATAACTTTATAACAGTCTGAAAAAACATAATTAACAAAGAAGGCAGTGCTGTACTTTAACAAGCAGTAGATCATATCTATATGGAAATAAATCAAATTCTGTTTTAAGAACAGAAGCGTTATTTTTTCACTGATATATAAAAATGCTCCATCCATTCTGGTTAAAGACTATATATGTCAGATATAATATCAAAGTAGGAAGCATCCTATGGAATGCATTCCCTAACTGAAATATTAGCAATATTTCAACTGACACTATGCAACTAAACTATATTTTAATAATCTCAGTTTAAAAGTATTTTGACAAAGAGCCTTGGTCAAATAAACTCCACTAACATTATACATGGTTGTCAAGTCAACTGAAAAAATATTTTTATCTAATAGAACCTCTAGAACTTGTTTAAAAAACACTGCCAGATTTTTGTGTGATATCATGGAAAAAGTTGGAACAAGTACTGCAAAATTTTGAAGATGATGCCTGTTGATGTTTAACGTGCAGCAGGAATAGTACAAAGGAAAATCCTTAATTTCTCTGTGCTTAGAAGGTAGGAGACAAATATTAGTTCCATTTTCCAGTTAAAAAAATAATTCCTTTACAATTCACTACTGCTGCAATTATATGCATACAGCTGGATTCAAGATAGATGACAGTATCTCTCCTGCCATAAAGGGAATAGGTTATATTCCTGCAGGCACAAAATGTATTCTAGTGTCAACCCACATACTGAAAAGCTACCAAATACCACACTTTGATTTGATTGGTTATAGCCTAGTATTAAGAAAGAAAAGCTCTTTTAAGTCTCAACAAAGGGCATTCAGTCATTATGCTATATTTAAATTAGTTAAATAAGGCTATGCACACACCTTCTGGAAAGAATTAGGTCTGCATTGTAAAGTGCTATTTTATACTTATTTTCACTATAGGACTCCAAAATTCTCCTACACGTGCTACATTCATGGCATCATGAATTTGCTCAGTGACCCCACACTCTTCCAGGTGGAAAGCTTTTTATTATTTATTCATTATTTTCACTGTGCTTTGCAAATGGAACACGATAAATGGGATAAGACACATGGTTCTACTTGTAAATGAATTATTTAGCTTGAAGTGAACTGAAAGGCAAGTAACACTGCTGCAGAAAAACTTTGATGGTAAAAGGTAGAAGATGGTTTCTTTCGGAAAAAAATTTGTCTTCAAAGGAAGAGTATACTGGACAAGGAAACCCCGATCTTCTTGTTAACAATTTAATGATAGAAAGAAAAAATCAAAAGAAATATTTTTAGGCAATGTATATTTCTCTTTTGTGACTCATTTCTGGTTCTCTAGGATGTTTGTAACTCAGATTATGTTTTCAGTCTTAAAAAAAATGGGTAAAAAATATAATATGTATTTTAATATATGGACATTAACATATATCACATGCTACTGTCCAGCTGAGTTTGTCACTTTTGCTAAACAGCTGCTTTCTTTTCTACCACTTCAACACTTCTACCACCATACTTCAAGAAGCTGGATCTAGACATAGCATGGTGTCATGGTCCTTTGACTTAAGTATATAAATAATTTAAAGCTTTGATGTGTCAGATGTATTTAGCATCATAACATGAAGATACATAAGGTCCCTTGCTGACGATTTTTACAGAGCATATAATACAGGAAAAGTATTCACCTCTGGCAAATACGATACCCATGTCACATCCTGCAAACTGCAGCATTTCAAGATAAACAATTATGTCTATGGTATATGACTTTAATCTTACGCCAAGGAAAAACACTGACATGTCTTCAAATTGAAGAAAATATGTAATCAGGAAAAACACTTTGAGCTAGCAGGTACTCAGTGAATGGACCAAAAAAAAAAAAAGTCTCTTTATTAACAAAAAACTATTATGATCTTCTGACAACTTTTTCACAGCTATTTTAAATGTATCAGACTGTCAATTAAGCCTATACGTCCTGTTGTTCTGTTACTAACTGTTCAGTTTACAAATGCTATTCTAAGGAAAATTAACTATAAATAGATCCTGGAACATTCTAGTCTGGCAGAAAAGGAAGCCTTGGTACCTTGCTGGAGAAAAAGTTGACTAATCCTCTAAATTTCAAGTACAAAATTACTATACATTTTTAAATTACTAAAAAATCTGATGCAGTGCTTCTTCACTGTTTCAGTGCTTCATCTCTTCCTGAGCTGCTTCTTTCTTCAGCTGTTTTGTTAACAGCAAAAGGCTAATGAGGCTTGATTTCTGCTAGGTATTGTTGTGATGTGTTTGCATAAAATAAGATTTTCTTGAGCCTCTTGTCTTGGAATTGGACTAAGCAAAACTATTTTTTTATGGTTTTGAATCACCATGTAAATTTTGCGAGCAAGAGTAAATGGAAATGAAAATTATATAATATCATACTTTTCTGTCATCTCTAATTGCAAGTGTATTTTTTTGGACAATTTCCAGACCACTGGGAAGTTTGGTATGATATGCCCATCTGCCCAATGAGATCCTAACTTTATGACCGTGGAACACAGATGCCTACTTTGATATGTAAAGCAAACATTTTTGAACAGACAGGACAGAAAATGTTACCACAGATAGCAAAAGAATACAAAAAATAATATAAAAATATGTCTGGGTTTTATGCAGCTATCAACAAACGGCAGGGAAGTACAGCCATTTCTTTGTAAATCTCTCAATGACACAAATATGTGTATGGGAAAGATAATCTCTTATAGTTTGTTGTGCACGTATTTTTAAAATCATTACAAAGCTCAATTTTGCAAACTGCGGCTGTGCTTTTCAAACTGTATTGCTCAAAGTTAGTTTCCTCTGTCTACACTGCAGCTGACAGGCAACAATTTGAAGGAAAGCTCATTAATGGTGAAAATCAGTCAAAACAGTTAAAGCTCAACATCTCTCTGACAGTCAGGCTGTTTCTGTATCCAACCACCTGAATCTATGGATAGTTCTATACCTACAGATAGATTAATATCTGTATTTAAGTACCTAAACTCGTACTGAGAAACCCAGCTTTGGACCGTCAGCCAAAAAGGACAGAAAAACTAAGGAAACAAGCAATGGGATGAAATGACAAGAGCCTGCACAGCTGCGAGGAGGCACTACGCCTGCACCTTCTGTCCTGTAGTCCCTGTAGTCCACAGATTTATGGGAGAGAGAAAGAAGCCACTAGATTATTTGGGGATGGGTTACTGGCATGGTCCCCAGTAACACCACAGTACTGCAGTAGCTTCTTTCTTACGCAGTAGCCTCTGCCTTGGGAATGCCTGAAACTGCAGGACCCCAACATAATCTGAGTCGGAATGCAGGGAAGCAAGAGCTCTGAGACAAAGGGATCCCAGAGAGATTTTATGGCCATTACTGAATAAAGGCTTACCTAATTAATCTGCAAAAGGAGTAACTATCCTAACATGTCACCTCAATATACTCTTGGTTAAATGACATCTTTTAAGTCAGTAATTCATCAACAAATCAGAGATCGCTAAATATATGACATTACGGTATATATTATGCACATCTACTTTAAGAGAAATGCTGTGAACAGCATATAAGAGATAGGTATATTCGGAGATTCGTCTATATTTCCTAGAAATTCATTCACTTACTGTTGATGCTCATAACTATGATTTTCTCACATTTAAATGTTCCACTGCTTGGAATGATAGGGCTCCAAAATTTTGTTAGCCTGAATACAAATTATACTAACAATGACAAAAAGCATCCAAAATTTTAAGAGGTTGTGTTTGAATCAGAAGGTGTATGTCATTCTGTACAGGAATTACAGACAGACACAGAGGAACAATTTCACATCAAGGAAAGGGGAGATAGAAAAGCATAACATGAAATAAGAAGGTCCCAACCAACAGCAAAGTTGGTATTTTAAAGCCAAAACAAAGGAAAAGACTTCGTGGGTGCCAAGAAATGAATTTCTCAGTCTCCTAGATCAACAAATTTATAAATCCTACTGGCTTTTAACTTACTAATTAGTAAATAGTAATTTATAAGTCATCATTAGTGAAAAGAATCCCCCAAAATGAAAGCAGAGGCTTGAAAGTTACAATATTTTAGAAGAGAAGGCCTGAAATTGGAAAAAAGAAAAGGATAATTCATTATTAAAATAAAAGATCATCATGTTGAACCTTGTAGTTTCATACTTTACTCTCACTTGAATTCAAGCCTCAGTAGCGGATTGCGGGACAAAGTTGGGAAACATACTCTATTAATGAAGGCAGTTGCAAAGGAACTGCACTTCTACTGAAACATTTCTGCAATTGAGGAACCTCAAAAGACCACCTCATACAGCATGAACTCCTTAGTACTTTCACTCGTTTTTGTTTCAAAACTATTCTTCAACTTACCACACCTGCATGTATTTCTGCAGAAAATAGGTTTTCAACTTCAACAATTGCTTACCTCATAATTCCATACTGTGGTCCACTGTCCTGAGATCATATATTATTTAATTTATGGTTCATTTCTTAATCAACTGGAATGTTCTGAGCTTTCAGAAAAATTAATTTGGCTGCCTTCTCAGAGCAGAAAATTGCACTACAGCTAGAAAGTATCTTTCTTCCTTTGTGGTAAAACAGCAAAAAAAAAGTGTCACTTTTTTACTTTCCAATTTACTCTAAAAGAAAAAACTTATCCCACAATCTGGAATATAAAATAAATGTAATTAAATAATTATCCATATAAGAACAATACAATCTGTTGCATGGCTAGAAATCAACTATCTCATGGAAGAAGAGAAAGGTCCTATGGAAGCAGCTAATTTCAGCAGTGTGATTCAAATAATGAATTGTTCATCTAAATTCTCTTTTCAGGAATGAAAAATGTATTCTGTTAATACAGATACTGAGAATCACAATCCTAATATAGATAAGTTTCCCTGTTTGGGAAAACAAAAGAAAGCAATGCTTATCATAAATTAGTAGGAATTACAAACTCTGCCTTTGTAGTCTGTCCCAGAATAGGCGAAGGCACATGGAAGGGGAGGGATTCTTTCATCGTTCATAAGAAAAGCTGCTGTTGCCAACCAAGTCAACAGAAAGTTGTCTTTTTTTTCTTTTTTTTTTTTTTTCCTCCAAAAGAATCCCCAAATCCCTCTCCTGGTGAAGCTAACCTTCGAGCAAGTTGCTGGACTAAGAGGCAAGAGACTTAAAATTCTTGGTATACCCCACAGATAGGTAATTTGTAAAGAGAAAAACAGTCTCATTCTCCTTTAAAACCTCTCTACACTTCTTTTTCAAGATAGAAAAGTAATTAAAATGTAAACAGTGGGTGGTCTGTATGCATATCCACCCAGGTATCAAGTAAGGCTTCATTCTTTCTCTTCCAGCCGAATGACTAGGTACCAAAATAAATGATAATCAAATACTTTGACTTAACATCTGAGACAAAATGCCATGTATCAAATGCCTCAATTTAGTGATCCTTACTAATATGAATCCTACTGTGCACAGTTTTATAAATGGAAGTGACCACTACTGCTTCTGAAGTTTCTCATTATACTTGTGTAATAAGATGTAAGGATGTTTTCTATCAAACCCAATAGCTTTGTTTTCCATGTGCTAATCTTGTTCCTTGTTAAACACAAATTCAATTGTCAGATTCTACTTTAACCTTATACATATCAAGATAGGTCTTTTTAGAGTTACTTTAATGCACATTAGTAACTCATTCACAAAGACTGGTAGACAGCTGCTTTTATTACTCTTGTTGATTTTATTGCGTTCTGTTATCATATTTTGGATTGTGATAACAAAAATGCATGGAGTAACTGTTGCTCCATGAGCATTTCCTGATCTCCCATTTAAAACTCTCTTCAAGTTCCACCGGATTTCATACCATTGTTTAATATCATCACAACAAATACATGTTGTTTGCTTATGACTTATTAAGTGGGTAATTAAAAAATTCCACAGACTTCCTGTTTGGAACTACAAAATACCTGGTAGAATATCCTGAATTTTAAAAATAGGTACATTTCATATTTCAGAAAACACCAGAAAAAGAATGCAGATGTGTATAAAATTGATTCTGAGATATTACACCAGTATATCTTTTACTCATTTAAAACAACTTTTAAAGTACACTTACAGCACATAATTATTAATTAATGTGGTTTGAGATACTGCAGTGTAAATCTATCCTTTATTTCTCCGTACATATGAAGGAGTCATATCCCACAGACTGCAATCATGTAAATAAAATAAAGATACAAGTGTTACTTGATAACCAAAATAATTACATTCTCTCTTGTCTTGTCTCAGTTCTCCACACAGAGACAATGAGCGTTCCCCTCTACTTGGCACTGGTGAGGCCCCACCTCAAACACCGTGTTCAGTTTTGGGCCCCTCACTACAAGAAAGACATCGAGATTCTGGATCATGTCCAAAGAAGAGCAGCAAAGCTGGTGAAGGGTGTAGAGCACAAGACTTATGAGGAGCAGCTGAGGGAGCTGGGGTTGTTTAGCCTGGAGAAAAGGAGGCCGAGGGGAGACCTTATCAGTCTCTACAACTACCTAAAAGGAGGTTGTAGCGAGGTGGGGGTCGGTCTCTTCTCCCAAGTAACAAGTGATAGAACAAGAGGAAATGGCCTCAAGTTGCATCAGGGGAGGTTTAGATTGCATATTAGGAAAAATTTCTTCAGTGAAAGGGTTGCAAAGCGTTGGAACAGGCTGCCCAGGGAAGTGGTTGAGCCACCAACCCTGGAGATATCTAAAGACATGTATATGTGGTGCTTAGGGACATGGTTTAGCGGTGGACTTGTCACTGCTAGGTTAACAGTTGGACTTGATAATCTTAAAGGTCTTTTCCAACCTAAACGATTCTATGATTCTATAATGCTTTTTAATTCATCGTTGTTTGTTTTTATTCTGTAATTAATATGACTTCATTATATAATTACCTAATTGCTCATCACATTTATTTTACTAAATAGGATTTTATTATCAAAACCAAATCCAAATGGCTCCTAATATTTCAAGATGGAGCTCAAAAAACAATTGTTGACTTACACCATTAATTCTCAATGTCATTGAAAGATCATCTGCTTTCAGATATATATGGCTAGAACAAAGACACTTCATATCGCAAAGTAAGGTGTAGTTTGCCATTGTATTTCATTGAGAATATTTCTGTTTTAATTGGAAAAACTAAGAAAACCACAATGCAACACTTAATAAACATCTATGTATCAGATGTATTCAATATAATTAATTGTAATTCTTCAGCTGCATTCATGTGCAAACAAACCTAGATTACATTGTAGTGGGCATACCCCATCCCCCGCAAAGTGCTCTAAACCCATAATTATGCAACTGATGTCAGTGACATTAGAGGTCTGCCAAATTGTTCTGAGTTTGCAAATGATCATGAGATTTTATCAGAGACAAAAGAATTCCAAGTATATAGATAATAGCATGGAGTTTTGTGTATAAAAACAAGCCTTCCAAAAGCAATCTGTTACCTTTTTCAAAGGTACTTTTATACTCATTGAAACAATGGTAATTGTGAATGTATTTGTTTCTTTATGTTCTCAGGCTGATCAATGAAAAGCTACAGTGCAAATCTACAATGTACTGCTTACATTTGGAGTCTATTTGAATGACAACTTGTAGGCAAGTAATTTGTTGTACAGAAGACAAAAAAATTAAGTTTTTTTTCTTCGTACTTTGAGAGGCAAAATCTTTGAGAAAGTTTTTGGCTTCTCCTATGCTGCTGAATAGGTCTCTCTACACAACAGCAAGAGCAACTAGAATGGTTACAGATACTGGACAAAAAAAAGAAGATAATAGTTAAGTGACTTCAAGATTCAGAAAGAGTTTGTGAAAATTTTCTAGAAAACATGAAGTGTTGAAAGAGGAAAAGATTTATGACTGGTCTAGATGTTGATCATTTAATCTCCGTTTCTGAGACAGTTAAGAATGAGCAAGACAAATGTCTCCGAGAAATACTCCAGTTACATTTGAATGTCTTGAGGTCCTTTGCAATGGGACCTTCATTCAAATGTTTGTCTTCAAATATTTTTATATTGCCTCTCCACAAAGGGTCAACTGCTTCTAGTGTGCTGCTTTGCAATCACCAGGGCTACACTGGCAGACACAGACAGTCATGCAGAGAAAACATGTCCCTGGAATATCACCTTACTCTCTTTGGGGTATGAACACCTTATTTCACATTGCAATGGTTAAGGACTGTGGCTCCATAATGAAGCAGGGATCAAGCTGAATGCCTCTGCTTGTTTTGCAGTGGAGGCTGCCCCTCATTTTTGAGTTTTTTTTTTGTAGCAGCTGTTTATATATCTCTGCCGACCTATTCTTTCACTTTTGTGGTAGTCTTCCTAATTTCTATGTGGCTTGTTACTAGCACTCATGAGGTTGATTTTCTGAAGAAATGTGTGGTTCAAATAATATCCTGTCCTTTACTATGAAACCAGATTTAGTTTATTCTTTATTTCCATTGGTTTTTTAATGTTTGTTATAGTACTTGTAGACAAATGTAAGAACATCTCTAAGGACATCCAAATGCCATTATTACTGTGGCTGGGATATCATCACGATTTGTTTTTCCAAATTTATCTGAATTAATATGGAGGGATTTGAAAGTTCTGAAATTTCACAGTATAACCTTTAACAAATTTTCCCAGGATTCATATATTAGCTATTTATTTTTTATGTCCCTGTAGGAAGATCATGCTAAATCCTTTCTCTTCCTCAGTACCACAGCAATGCAAAGCCGTGAAAATATTTCAAGTTGAGGACTGAATGCAACTAGGCTTATATAGAGCCTGGCCTGCGCAGCAGTCTTGTAAAAACAGCTAGGCCACAACAGTGAGCTTCCCTGTCTAACTTGTTCCGGATACTGTTTGGCATCCAGCAGCCCTTGGAATGTCAAAGATAGGCCTAACTTGTCTGCTTCAAGACAAAACCTTCTTTATAATATCTGTATCCCACATTGTCAAATTCGCTAGTGCAGAACCAACACATCGCCCGTAACTTTGCAAAAATGTTATACCTGCTTCCCATTTTCTACATCCAGGATTTTTTACATCACCGTTTCCCAGGAAGCATAAGGTGTCACATTTCTTGTTGATCAAGATGCCTCTTTGTTCGAACTCAGTAATTCTGCTGTCAAGCTTTTTTTCTCTAAATATGTTTTTATTGTGCAGGTCATAAAGCAGTAGTTGTATTTCTCTAAATCATCTGGTATTATCGTACCTGCCTCAAACAACTTTTTAAGTTACTCCATCAGTGAATTTATCTGCAGGTCATACTCAGTTATTGTTTCTTTCCCCTTATCCTTGGTTTACTGTCATAAGAACAAGTGTACAGAAAATCAATCTGCCTCTACCCATCCCCCTTCTAATATTAGCAAACACTACAGTGAAAAGAAAAAGAACAGCATGTGGCTACAAAATACAAACAATTTTTTCTTTTGAAGTCTTTCCTTTATCATAACTATCACTCAAACAGGCTGGCTCATATTAACCTGAGTGGCTTCTGCATTTATGAAAATCAAAAAAAAGAAAAAACAAAAAAGGCCAATGTCATGCAGCATCTCATATTCATGTCGTGCTTTCCCTCCAAGTTACATAATTGCTCTGAATTTGCTTCTTTTGCATTCAGAACAAATTTTAAACAGAAATATTTTAAGTTCCAAATCTTTCTTGTAATCAACTGCATGTTTTAACATTAGATGCTATGACCTCCATTCTCAGAGAGCTTTGACCAAATTTAAACCAAATTACTTTTAATTCAAAGTGTTTGTCCTAAGATACCTAACCTCAATGTTCAAAGGTTCAAAGGATTTAACAAAATACCCCTCTCTGTTGTCACTCAGAAGCTGCTATTCCTAAAATATATACACAAATATCTGGAGCAGACACTGCAGGTAAAAATTACAGACTAATAAACATCTCTATTTTTATTTTATTTTATTTTATTTTATTTTATTTTATTGTAAAATAAGAACTCCCTTATTTATTTTCTTTAACAAGTACTGAAGCCAAGAATCAAATACAACTTTCACTAACAAATTTGATTATTGCATTATGATAATTTTTCACTTTTACTTCAAAGTATTCCTCACGGAACGAGTAATAACATACAATCCAATTAGGAAGGATAGTTACCTTCACCTTCACTTTGTCATCCTTTCCTATTACGGCAGGAAAAAACAATATTAATGTTGCGATGACCGATGACCATTATACACTTTTTAATGGGATTTATCCTGAGAAAGCCAAATTAAATAAGGGCTCTTCCAACTCATGTTCTCATTAAAATGTTTGTTGGCAACAATAGTCAGAGCTGGATCTGATACACAATACCACAGTCCCAAAAGAAAAAAACATCTTGGGGCACCTGCTTTTCCTCTAGACAATGTCAGTCCTTCCAGCTAACCTAGTTATTGTGTAACTATAAAGATTCCTGTATTACTCCAAGTTGTAAACACTTTCTTAATTTACATAATATATACCAATACATGTCACTATTATTATTATTAACAAAACCATTGTTTTCCAAATGTTTCATCAAATTTAAAAGCCTTCCTAAAAGAAAAAAGGAAAAACTGAAGTACACAATCAAATTAATCAAACCATAGCAATATTACAAGCAAACAAATACTAGGGCTTGTTATCCACATACTTACTTGTGACCCATTTCATGGGCAATAGTAAAAGCGAGATTCAGACCATTGTCCTCTGCAATTATACATTTTCGTTTTTCACTGCACATTCCACTCAGATATGCTATACCTAGGAAACACAACCATCACATTCAATTATTTTTTGTTATAACTGTAAGTATTATGGCATTATTGACACCAAACAGGCCTGAAACCTTACTGTGGTCAGAGCCATCCAAATATATAAACAGGTATCTCGCAAAGATCTATTTACTCATAAGCCAGAATGACTGATTTTAGCACAAAATTCGATAAAAGATAACAAAGAAATCACAAACAGAGGTAATATTACCTGACAGTACTATTGCCCAATTACAGAGACTGCTATGTGCGGAAAATGTATTCTCTAAAAGCATCGCTAGGTACCTTAATAAGATGTGACAGAACACACACATGAATATCAATACTACCGTAAATGAAAGTAGATGTTTACAACAACAGGACAGAAATCTGAACAGGTATTTCCTCTGACAGAAGAACAGAATGCAAAGCACACATTATCACTGTTCAGCACTTACACAGTGTTCAGCATGTTAATGATTTTAAAAATGTGTAAAAGAGTCAGGTGTCACAGAACTAGAAGAATTCGTAGGAGGGTGCAGCCTGACAAACACATTAATTGTAGAGGCTATAATGCCTCTACTATATAATACCTAAGTTTTCAAAAAATATAAGCCTGAATGGTAGGCTTTTGAGTTCAAGTTCAGCTTCTAAAAAGTAGAATGTCTGTAATTGTAAAAGCTTGAGGAATATGCAGTTTAATTTGGGTAATGATAATTTTTTTTCAATCCACAAATACATTAGCGGGGACCTATTGTAGTCACTCGTTGTTTGCGATTTCAGAGTAAGCAATCAAAACATTGCTTCAAGTGTTTGGCCTTCTTCCCAGGAACATCCTTTCAGTGGAATGGTGCCCTCTGGATCAACACGTTGGCTGGATGTTTGTATGTAAAGGTCAAGTTTGAAATGTTTGACAGTGCTTGAAATTTAGTCATAATTAGCATTCTAAGTTAGCAAGATAAAAGCCATTCTTCTCACAATCCAAGTATTTGTCAGTCTCATCCACAACATGAAATTCAAGTAGTAACCCCATCACTAGTCTGGCAGTGTTGCTCTCAACAGTGATGGCTAAAAGTTTTTGGACACAAAACTCATGTGACAAAAAATGTTTTTCAGGACTGAACAAAACAATCACAAATTAGATTTGAATATGGCAGAATATTTCTTTCCAAAGAAAGGAGAAAACATGCAGCAGGGTAAAAGTAATTTGCGATACAAAAAAAAAGGCAAAACACTTTCAAAGCAAAAAACCAGAAATCCTTCAAAAGACACCTCATGTTAAATGTAGTTATAATTTATATTAACTCTATTGAAAATAAGAGAAGTAAGAAACACTTTGAAATGCAACATTCTATTTCAATTGTTATGCTCCAGTGGCTGAAACAAAAATAATTCTAAAACCATTTTGTGCCTTGTAGTTCCACAATTACATGCATTTTCTTTCAAGTTTTGCTGACCAAACTGAAAAAGATAGAGCTGCTTTTAATACTGTAGCTCTAAATAGCACAGCTGATAACAGTATCAGAAGAAAAAGACTTTAGTCAACATGAATGAATTTACAAAGTGCTAAAACAAAATAGAAAAATTACTTTTGCCATAGACAAAATCCAGTGCTCCATTTTGAATTGCTGTGGTTGTCCCTGTTACTATAATGCAAAATGTTCAGAAATACCTTCCTTACTGTGCTGGTTTTGGCTGGGATAGGGTTAATTTTCTTCATAGTAGCTGGTAAGGGGCTATGTTTTCAATTTGTGCTGGAAACAGTGTTGATAACACCGGGATGTTTTAGTTATTGCTGAGCAGTGCTTAAACAGAGTCAAGGCCTTTTCTGCTCCTCACACCACCCCACCAGTGAGCAGGCTGGAGGTAGGCAAGAAGTTAGGAGCGGACACAGCTGGGACAGATGACCCCAGCTGACCAAACGGCTATTTCAGACCACATGATGTCATGCTCAGCAATAAAAATATGGCGGGGGGGAGCGCTGCTGAGGGACTGGCTAGGCATCGGTCAGTTGGTGGTGAGCAACTGTTATCACTTGCATCACTTGTCTTTCTTGGGTTTTAGTTCTCTGTTATTTCCCCTTTCATTACAATATTATTACTACTACTGCTTATTCTACTATTATTGCAATATTTCAATTAGTAAACTGTTTTTATCTCAACCCACAAGTTTTCTCACTTTCGCCCTTCCAATTCTCTCCCTCCATTCTGACATTCTGATGGGGGGAGGGAGCGAGCAGCTGTGTGCTGCTTAGTTGCCTGCTGGGGCTAAACCACACCACTTACCGAAGATGGCTATCCTCAGTTGGATAAAAATTATTTGCTGGGATCTACAGAAAGAGAATTCCCAAACCTCCCTCTGCCTGTTGATGCTGAGTGATAACTGAAAACTGTCTGATGTTTTTGGTAGGGAAAATAAGTCCCCTGATCTTCTTTTGGCCTCTAAAATGGCAGGTTCAAGTACATTAGCAGTATCTTTCCATACAATAACATGAATACTATCAGTTGCTGTCTACTGTCCTACCTGCCCCCTGATTGACTCCCAAAGAGCTATGTACATTGCAAGTTTCATAACTATTCTGCAGAAGCAGCAGTCAGCAGTAGTAGGCATTTTCAACAATACTCAATATATATACTGTCACCAATACCATTTTTAGATCTGGCGTTCCTTGAAGGGAATTGATTATGTTTGACCTTTTAAAGTGTAACGTACGAAACATAAAACCGGCATTTCATTTAGATTAAATTAAATTTCTGATTCTACAAATGTCCAAAAGCATCAAATGCAATTAATGCTTTGTGACTTTCCCCCTATTAAACAAAGTCAACCTCATATGTGGAAGCCACATCCAACAGCAGCTACTGGATGTAAATCAGCCAACTACTAGTCGTGAATTAGTTTCATGTCTTGTCCTCGGTTATTAATTTCACATGTAGAGAAAAAGAAACTGACTTCAATAAGCAGCTGCTCTTGCTTAGTTGTCTCTGCATTAGGTAAGAGAAGGAATTTCTTCTTTAAATGTATGTATGTTCACTGCAGCTTCCTGTGGCTTATTAACACAGCTGGAACTGCTCCAAGGTTAAATCCACAAGAAAAGAAAAAAACAACGAACAATTGCTCCCTTGTTATGATTAAGGTATTCCTAGTGAACCCCACAGTCTCAACAAGCAGCTTCAAATTAAAACAGTTAGTATTTGAAAAGCGTTGTCTAGAAAGCAGTAACATTATCTCACTGACAATTTATGGAAGGATCCCGTTATTTCTCTGTGAAGAAAGCTGTGTTTTGAAACAAAAAAAGCACTGAATGAATACATGCCAAATGTAAAATATTCAAATTACTTCACTCTGTAGACAACTATTTCTCAAGTTAATTCAGAATAAAACACATGCAATATCAATTAAGAGAGGAAAGCTTTACCATTGTGCCCTAGAAGAACCACATAAGGGACTACGTTTTCTTACCAAACATGTAAATATCCAAATGAAATACATGCTGCTTCAGAGAAGCAGAACTTTGCCAAAGTGGTTTATTACGCAGTAGTAATGGTAGTACATTACTGCTACCCATAGAGATGGGTATTTCCTCCTACATAATACGATAAATTTTCTTTAAAATTTTCTGGTTTCTTAATGAACATGCTCATCACATCATCAAATCTTCCCTCATACTTGCTCAAAAATGTACTTGCTAATTTTAGATGCTCCTAAAAGATAAAGAGGCCCTTCCACATACCACCAGTTTAAGCCACTGATATCACCTGGATATCACCTCTACACATTCTTGAGCTATTTCACAGCACTTCTGTTTTGGGAACAGTATCGTTCTGCCCAACAGATATATTTTTTTTCCAGATTATAAGGCAATAATGACCATAAAAAACACAGAACAAAGCTCCTGTAACATATTGTTTGACTCCAGGGAAGAGGGATAGGGGATCATCCAGATATTCCTTCTTTCACTGATCAAGAGCCATCTACCTGAATTTCCAGTCTGTATGAAATCAACATTCCATAACAAACAAATACATATGTTTTCTTCCCAACCCTTGAAAACACAAGCTGAAAGAACTGAAAAGAGCATGTTTATATAGCACAGTTAAATAAAACCCCCCAACATTTCCATTTTAAAGCATTTTAAATGGAGTATGTTATATTCTCAGGAATCTAGGGATAGTATGCTCCCTGTTGTGCTATTTGTCTATCCGTAAAAATTGTGAAATTTTACCAAGATGAAAAACAGTAAATGAGAACAGATTCACAGCTCCTACTGCAGTCCCTGTCATCTAGGTACCATAATAAAGCACACTACTACTATTGAATGCACACTAGATATGATTACAAGAATATTGAATCTATTGATGAACTTAATGAACACTGGATCTATTCTTATTAAATTAGTATACAAACAACTGATGTTGCTTAAGTACATACTATGAATAAAAGTAATATTTATGTATGGAATTTTCTTCTAAAGTTTCTACACCAAGTTTCATAAAAAATAGTACAAATCACTGATGAAACATAGTTAAACCTGAAACGGATACAAAACACACAGAAAAACTCACGATGATTTGAATCACAAACTATCCTCAAAATATCTTTAGCCTTCAGAAGGCGTCACACAGCGATACGCTCCTGATAGCATGACCTTAGTTTGAATTATTGATGATGCACAAACCTAGCAAGCCACTCCAACAGAAACATAATCTAATGCCCAAGTACATCTGGCTTTTGATTTAAACATAAGTATTTTAAATTTGAACTGGCAAATCAATGGGTCTGTGATCATAAACGATCACACTTAGCTGGACTTGATTACTAATCTAACAAATGATTTTTTTTAGCAGGCCAGATGCTTTTCTTAAGAAGCAGGAGAAAAATGCTTTCCACAGAGCTGACACTTAAAAGTCTAATTAGCACAAGCTGCTCTGAAGAGAGTTCCAGACACTGAGGATTTCCAGGAAGAAAAAGTCTCGTCAGTAAATCAGCAGCCCTGAAACATGGGAGCAATCAAAACAGCACAGTTAACAAACTGGAATCTCAAATGCAAACAGAAAAGACTAGACATATATTTTATTTTATTTTTAAAGTGGCATATACAAACATTGGTGATAACTATACCTATACACGTGTTTATACAAACGTGTATATATACACATATATATACAAACGCATATACAAACTGATGCAAGATATAAGAAAAAACAATGGGATAAAACCAAATCAACTTCTGCCGCATTTTAAGGAAACATAACTCAAATTTTATTCACCTGTTTGGTTAGTTTATGATTTATGTACATCTTCGAAAAACTAATGCTTCCAGAAAAATACTTTATCAATAAGTATGTGATTTTATGTTTCAGAACAGACTGTTAAGCTTACTCTTCTCCATTTAAACAAACTACTGCACTTGAACCCTTAGAGCAGGGAAAAAAGTCTAAAAATGGGGAAGGTGTATCAATGTATGTCATACACACATGGACAAATTCTGAATGTGTGATTGTACAGGTTTAGGTCTTTAGCTCTTGCACCCTGTGAACAGTCCACAGATGTCTAATACGTTATTATAGGGATGGGATGGCAGAACTGCTGGAAGGCACTAATTTTCTTCCAAAACGCAGCTCACATAGAAAACAGTTCTCTCAAGATGAATACACAGATGAGACAGTAAGTGAATTTTCCCCACTGTCCACTCCTGTCCTTTGCGGACAAGTGCCATAGGGATCCCTTGAGCTAAAGACTGCATCCATACTGTCAACTTTAACAGCCACCAAAGCATTTATTCTCCAAATTTGGCTATTCCTTCTTAACCAGTTTCAGGGTTTGGGTCTATAACATGGCTCTATCCATCTATTCAAAGCCATCTATGACTTCCTTAGATCTCTATTAGCTATCTAAATGGTAAATTGAGAAGCTCAAGCACGTTTAGCAACCCCTCAAGCAGAAGCAAACCACACTTTTTGACATCTGTCAAAACTGTCTGTTATCATTTCTCTGATCTCACACATATAAGCTAAAGGCATTTTTTTTTTTTCTTAATATTCATTACTTTCTATTTGGCAATACTTTACTTCATCTGCTCTTTCACTGCCTTTTCAGTACCATGAACATCTATAATTCTTCTCGTCAGATTTATACTGAACTATCCAGAATGCTTTAAACCACATGAAAGCATACTCAGGCCACCACTATTCCAAATGCTTTATGAAGCAAGGCAGCTCTGAACACAAGGACACCTCCTTCTAATGAAAAGCTGATAAATAATTTCCGTGTCTTGTTTTTTAACTTTTAAGCAACGTGTGAAAAAAAATTATTTAAAATTTAAAGGAAAAAAATTAAAGCAAAAATACACTGTAACATAGCCACTTAGTACAGCCAGTATACTTCTTAAATCTTTTAACTGCCTTTTTTTTTTTTTGTAAAGGCAATATCACCAAGTGGAAAACTTGCCCATAAACATAGGTGTGAACAAGAAATGACAAAGATGCAAAAGAAAACTGCATACTGGAAAATAAAAAGAAAAAAGCTATAAACTGAAGAATACAAAAGTCACAACTTCCTGTCCTCCACATTTGACTTTCTTTTGCACTTGTAATCTAGAAACAGAAAAAAACTTGGTTAGATTGGGTACAATTGTTGTTGAAGAGGTCCTAGGTCATTCTGTTCAGAAGAAAATGTGAAAAATCACAGCATATGGAGTAACGTGGAATAAAGATTTTCTTTGCTTCATATTTTCTCATACTATTAATATGAGAGAAAAATCAAAGCGACTCTTTCCAAGCAATAACTCAGTCTTCTTGTAAGAAATTGAACTAGTTTGATCCATTACTCTAACTTCCTCATGGCACAATTTGCATAAACAATTATTCTAGATGTTTGTTTTATATGGCAGAGAAAATTATTAATAATCTTGATCTACATTTATAAGTTTAGCTTCTGGACAGAAGTGGAAAAGTCTATTTTCAGGACTTACACAATAAAGACTTTCAGTCCTTAAATTACATGGGCAAATTATGAGTGCCTTATGAAAACTTCATGGAACTCTGCTGTATACAATCAAATAAGATGTGACTTTAAAAAGGAGACAGCTCACTTCTTTGGCAACAAAAGTGAACAGCGCTTTCCAAATTATAGTGGAAGCTTGTTACTTAAAATGCTAGAAACAGGTTTCAAGCTGATCGCCAGCCATTTCAGAACAGCTCTCACCGAGTACATGCATAAATAAATTCATCTTGAGGGTATGCTTTTCACTGATGCATTGGACAGACATAACAGATACACAGTTTACTTGGAATGAGCATCACCTGTCTCAGATTAAGAGGTGGTGCCTGTTTCCTACCATAAAACTCTGTTTCTGGATGTTGACAAAACCCTCGTTACTCTACTAACAAGATGGGGAAATTATGACAGTGAACACTGCGGTACACCACAGGAAGTACTTTTAACAACTCAAACTTGCTTTCTGTGTTTTCCAACTTGTTCTACAACTACATTTCCCTTACAGGTGGGCAATGTGACAATGTTGTTTTGCAGACTTTCAGCTGTATTTGTAGCTTTCTCTATCAACCCTTTCTGCGGATCATATTTTTTTCCTGGGGCAAAAATGAGCAGGGAAAGCTATTTGTCTGAACTAGCCATTTCCAGTCCTCATGATATCTAAGCATATGGCACTTCTGATCTTGAGATTAGCCATAGCAAAATAGGAACGAGAATATACTCTATACAAAGAAAATTTTTATTATTGTCTATTCCTTTCTTACATACGTGTACAGCACAAAAAAGACCATTAGGAGGAAACAACTTTTAAAATATTATGCTAGATTGGAAAAAGCAGAGCTTGAATTCTGCTTTTCTTTGATAGAATGAACTCTAACCTAGAAGCTAAGGAAAGAGTGCTGATAATGGATCACCTCGATGACTAGAAAATATGTAAACCCAATCATACATTTTCCTTTTACTTATTTACCTTTGTCACCAGATGTACCACTGCTCCAGATTGGCACCTACAGCTGTATGAAGTGTTACAAGGTAGTATGTGTGCATATGGTATGAAGGCTGTGTCTATTCCTTTGACTAACTATCTCTACATTTCTGTGTACACGTATATACACACACTTTTCTTTCCCCCCCCTCTTTTGATCCTTATTTAGCCCATTTTTCATTTTTCCTTTCCATGCCTGCTTTACTTAAATAAACTTATTCATTTAAAAAAAAAAAAAAAAAGTTAACCTTTTTCTATCTGGTCAACAAACCCCTAAAACAGAAGAAGGGCCAGATGAGATAAGCAAGGGTGATGTGGTCATGAAGCTGAGGGAAGAATGTAGAGAGTGACTGACCACAGCTGTTGCAAAGAAAGCTGAACTTATCTCAACAGAAAAGGGACTGGAGGGTTTGTTTTAGGTAAATGCCTATCAGTTCAGTGGATTAACTACTTGTGTAAATGTTTTTCCCTGAGTTAATCAAAAGAGTGTGAAAGGCTTCTTGAGTCAGCCAGCCCAGCAAGGGGTAAGTGCATATGTGGCTCAGTCCAACAGAGAGTATAAAAACTGAACAACTGACAAAATGAACTTTGTACAGCAGAATGGGCTTGAGCTGACTTTAACTCACATATTCCCTCCCGGCACCTGGAGATGCCCAGCATCGTGACGGTGAGCATATAAAGGCCAGTAATGGCAATCATATTTGTACTGAGATCCAACTGTATACTGCAATGTCTATACTGTGTTTGCACTGTAATTGCAGCACATTGCCATATCAGTCTGCTAAATCAAAATCCCACGTAGCATGGAAGATCTTCAGTTATGTAAATTTTGTTTTAAACATTAAAACCTTCTCATGTGGAATTTCTAATAAAGCCTGGTCAAAGACTATCGGATACTGACATGCTTGCATTTCATTGCTCCCCACACGTGATCTTCTTTCAATGATGGAAACAAAAGTAATACTGACCTATACTGCATCCATACATAATTAGCTTTTTCTAAAATACATTTTCTTCCCTATTGCTTTCAGTCTGAGTCAAGTCCTGCTCACTTGCTGTAAACTAACCTCATGTCAGACCATATGGTCGCTCTTGAACCTGTCAGGAAGCAAGCAGGACCACTATGAACATCTGGGATAGGACGTGGCTATCTGTGTTTAATAGTGCCACACAAAAACATGAGAGATGGAGGCATTCTTGAAAGTGAGACATTCTCTGTGAGATTCTTCAAATAAAAAACTTACTCTTCACATGTGCTTAAAAAATGAATGCTCCATTGTAAAAATGGGTAACGGGAAAATTATTATCAAGCCTACATGCTTCCTCCTAGAACATTTTTTGAGAAATAAACCACCTGATATATGGGAACAATTACCTTAGATGATTAAACAGCTTAATAAATATTGGATGACTCACATTTGGTATTTGTCAATTCAAAAATCTATAAGGAATAGATGGCATAGATTTACTGTGACAAGCATTTAAAAACAGTTATCTTTCACAGAAAGAGAGGAACAAGTTAATTTTGGAGCCCAGTAAAAATACTTCATGCAAAATTTTTTAGAGGCTTTCAAACTGGGGCTTCTGCTACAATATGAATTTAAAAGGGAAAGTAGGAATCACAGACTCGAGTGAATTCAAAGGGAGGTACCTTCGCCAAAAAGGCAAGTGAAATTTTAGTTTGCCAAGAACCCCATAGTAGTACAAGAAATTGCAATTCGAATACTTCCTAGCATTAAGAAACAAAAAACAATTTTGTTTTATGAAGATGACCTTCTCTAATGATTTGTTACAGCTTTGCTATTGTGTACTTTCTTGCCACTGCCAACTATTTAAATTACATGGTGGTGGTTTTTTTTTTTTATGTAAGCAGTATTTTAAATATACTTTTATAAAAATAATGTACAGAAAGGCTTGGTTGATATAAAAATACTTTAAATGTCTGGAATACATTAAAAAACCCCAACATTTTATTTTGAATTATATTAAAAAAAAGCATCATCATTTAATGTGAATAGCCCTGCTCCAAGGAAACAGGACACACTGTGCACAGAGCGGCATGTTTATGAAAATGCTGATGTAAGGGTAGGCTATGGACTTCCAGGGGACCTAAGTACAGTATAGGTACTTTAAATGTTCCCCCAGTTTTCAAGATCAGTTTTGAGGTACCTTCTATTTTCTAAATGGAAATTTTATATAAATTCTGTAACCTTAAAAAAAACTTTGTTGACCTTAAAACTTAAGTGTATATGTCATTTCAAGATGATTTGTGTAATTTGTCAAAAAAAAAAGTAGAACATGCTTACTAAAACCGACTCGTCTTTTATTCTGCTTCTGAGAAAATCTGACTCTCCCCATAAGAAACGGGATAAATAGATGTTATCTTACAACATAACATGGTCCAATTAATTCTCAGAACTGCTTCCACTGCTGTGAAGTCTGACTTCATTTTAAGACGTCTTAAAATAGTATAAGCCTCCATTTATGAAGACTTTGGTCAAAATACATTAGCATCACAGAGTAAAATATATACTAAAGGTAATTAAGAATTATGTCACTTCATCCAAAAAGGGAAAATATTCACCCAGGTGCTTATCTCACTTCTTGCCTTCCTGACATCTGGGTTTCAATTCTCACATACATAAAATGTGCAGCTGCTAAGGTTGCTCCCATGTTCTACACATCTTTGCACACTGCAATGCCTCTGAATTCACCTCTTGTCTCATTCCATCAGATCATTTTTTTTCTGAATATGCTTCCAAGCCTTGTGTAACTTCAACTCCCCTTACTTATTTGATCTACTCATTAATATACCACTGGTGCTTTTCCTGGGCTTACAAAGATTCCAGCCTTGATACCGCATCTTCCTATACTACACTTTCTGGTGTGTTCTTCCCCTTGCCTTGGTAGCATCCTCTGTGTGACAAACCAATGCGAAATCACTCATGAGACCATGTAATTTTCACTCTAACACACCTTCTTCAGACCTATTTTTATTTCTACAGAAAAATATGAGGAAAACAAGCCTGTCTTGCCTTTTTTTTTTTTTTTTTTTTTTTGTAATTTATTTTATTATACCCATGCTATGGAAATGACACTGTGTGGTAGAAACATAACATTGTTCCTTGACAAACAGTGCTTCAGCACAGTAATACATTTCCTCATTTTCTGCAATGTGTGTGATTCCTGCAAAACACTTCTCATGTTTTCATGAGATAATCAACCTAAAAGTGATATGAAAGTGATTATTTCACTATTATTTAGACACCACTTAAAGAAAATACTTAGGATTTTTTTTCCTTCTTTTAAAACATGGTGTAATCTGCATTTCTTGTGTGAGACAAGGGGCAGCTAAGGGGACTGAAAGGGGTATTAGCCTGCTTTTTATTTGTTCGTTTGTTTTTTGGAATACTCTGTTACTCTGTGGCCAAAGTTTTGAAGTTTGTGAGATTTAAGTTTTTCATGTGAAGAAATTATACTTTGTTTCACTATAAGAGAGATGCACTATAAGAAAATGACTGATCTTGGGACTTCTTATAGCAGACACTAATAGCACATCTTCTAGGAAAACAGAATTAAATAGCTTACTGTTCCTTTATACAGAAAACACTTTCTATACATGGATGGCTAGCTTAACTAGTATCTTTCTGATAAATGACAACAAAGTCAAAGCTATCTTTAGAACGGTCTTCCATCACGCCTTTTTTCAGTTACAATTATTTAAAGTAATTACTGTTATTTCCAGATATCCATCCTGTATTCCATCTTCAGTAGTGTAACTAAGCATATATTGTTTCATGCTGTATTAGCACACATGATGAAAGTGGTTATGCTGCATAAATAAGAGTCAGCACTAACTGATCAGTTGCTCAACTTGTACCTACACTAGATTAGTCTCTTCAAGACCGTATCTAAACGTTCCTGCAAACTATTTCCAACTCAAAAATTCTTGAGTTTATGAGGATGGTCCTCAAGAAGTTTGAACTCTATGAAAACAAACTGAAAAGGCTGAGAGTATCAGGACTTTTTACTTCCAGGGAATCCATTACCCAAAATACCTTTGCAAAGCCTGCAAGAAGCAAGGTAATCAAGACCTAGGAGGCTCCTGTAGCTCACATGTGCAGCACTAGACCCTGACTAGTCCCTTTTTGAGCAAGCTGAGTAAAGGACGAATTACTTGATGAGAAACTCATGTTTTATTCACTGTAGGATACCATCATCCTGAGAACATAAAACCTTCACTACAGACTCAAACCAGAAATACAAATGAAGTTGTTGCCCTGCCTATGGCAGGGGATTGGAACTTGATGATCTTCAAGGTCCTTTCCAACCTAAAACATTCTATGATTCTATGAAGTGTCATAAAAGGAGCTGTGAGATGGATTCAAACAGAATATCTGCCCAAAGGCATTTAAATGAAGAGTGAGCCTTGGCACTGTCCCCCTGTTCCTTCCTGCTTGTATTTGCAGAGCACTTTTCCTTGTATTTTGACAAGTTAGATGCAGTTGCACATATCATCCACAGTTCTCTCCACAAATAAGAAGCTCCTTTTGTTTCCTCCTCAGTTAAAGGATCCGTGTATCACTGCCTACCCATCCCATTCTTCACAATCCAGAGAAAAATACGCAGTCATTACATGTTCTACCTAATTCCATTATGCTGATGTTTTTTTTTTCCCCATTATATAGCTATGGGACACAGAAACTGATGCATTAGTCACAAGGAGCTACCTGTTGGGTTGTTTTGAAAAAAAAAAAAAAAAAACCAAACTTCCAATAAAAAAACACTGGAATTTTTCAGTGCAAATATTATGCAAGGTTGACTACTCTATTCAAATATAACTTTGCAAATGGTTCTTTTGAAGGGATGAAAATACTATACACAATCATAACTACCAAGAGCTAAACACCAGACTCAAATATTACAGAAATGGCTGGCTAGATAAAGAACAGGTATACCTTATTTTACAGCCATACATTTTGGATGTCTTTCAATTTGTAATATTTGATACCAAATTTTATTTTTCATTTTTAGAATTTAATTGTTTGCATGATACATAAAACGTAGACCAATTCTTTATACAAAGAAATACACAGTATATATCAGTATTATTACATAGAGAGAGTAACTGATTATCAATGCATGATTACTTACAGTTGCCAACCCACACAATTTTATTATGAATGTACACAAGATTTCATCTAAATGTTTTTCACATAAAAACAAAAGCTATAGAAGATAAGTACTGAAGTTGTAAAATCCAGGAGACAAGGAAAGATATTAAGAGCTCACAGCTGCTTGGGCTTAATTCAGTTTTTCAACACTTTGTGTGAATAAAATGATGCAGGACATAATTGAATGTTCAATGCATTGAGAGGGTCACTAAATCTCTCATTTGTTTATCTCTTGCAGTCTGGTTAGCTAAAACTGTAACATTTGTCCTGGCGAAACCATTTTTTCCACCAGAGACCAGAGCTTCATTAAGCTATGACACATCTGTCCCCTGCTTTGTGTCTCACCACCCTTCCCTAGCCTTGACACGAGCACCTCTTGCATACCATGGCAGTATTAGTCTGATGTTTCACCAATTTTTCACTTTTGAATCTGGCATGCATAACTGAAAGACTCACACATGAACTTGGAAAGTACACTATTCACAAGACACATACAAATTATTGTGATAATAAGCTTGCAATTTCCTTTTGTTTTCTTTAACACAAAGTAAATATACACTGTATACTGTTACAGATTCTTTTGTCCTTACTTAGGAATGCCTTTTTCTGATGGACACAGGAGAGTATTTTTGCCTGTGAAAGAGAGTTCCAGCTCCAAGCCCATGTATTCTAAATGCTATTAAGTGTAATGTTAAAATTCTTTACATATAGTAAGTCTTTCTATATTTTAAATCACTTTAAGACAGAATTTTAAACACCTCAGGTAAGTTGAGACTAAACACAGAAAACAATACAAAATAAATACAAACATTTACCTAGAGATTAATTAGTATAATCTGTAGAAAACGACAAAGTTATATTACATTTTCTCAGAACGGATATGGTTACACATGAAATTACGAAGAACTATGGATGGTATTGCAATGTATTACTGGACCACTTACTGAGATCAAGAATCAAATTTAGCAATTGAGCATGTAAGTTGACTCTGCTGGGTTTTAAACATATGTTAAGAACAATCATAGCATGTCACCTACATGTGAAATAGCACAACTGAATGTATCTGAACTGGAATGTGTAACAAGACTTAGACATGGTCTGAATGAATGTAATAGATACTATTCTAACGTAAGAAAAAATAATTGCTAACCTCAGAGGTATTTCAAGATAACCACAATATCTGAAAAAGTTGATTATTTTAGTAATTGAGGAATGATTGCACCTTTAACTCTATTTTAACTATCCTATATTTATTTTTAATGTATAACTATTACACAAATAAATGCTACTAAAGACAACCATAAATACCAACACCACCAAGAAATACACAAAGTTATCCCGCACATCAAATTATTAATATGTTAATCTGGTCAATTCTCAAAAATTACTACTCCTGGAATGAGAACATCCACAGGGTAATACAGGTGTCATAGATTTTCTCAGCTCCGTATAAAATCTACTTACAGATTTCATTTCTGAAATTGGATGTGACCATGAAAATTAACCTTCCAGTATTCCTAAACACATTCAAAGGCCCTACTGTTTCCTAAGACAGATTGTTAACACATACTTAGTAAGAAAGAAGTAAGTGACTTCTGTAGTATAATCTGAAAAACAAAATAGAAAAGATTTTTTTTTTTCCCTCTTCATTTGCAGGTCTCTAAATGCATTGGCTAACCACTTCAAAATAAAATAAAATAAATAGAATAAAACAAAACAAAATAAAGGAGGGAATTGTCTGAAGCAGTACGTCCTTGATCAATTATTTAAGGAAGACAAGGCTTGTTTTTTAAGAACGATAAGTGGTTAGTAATTAAAAGTAAGCTCAGCCATTATGAAATTGCCATCAAAAGTGCATTCAGAATTCTGTGTTACCCGACTACTGTTGAGATTAATTAAGCTTTAAACACTTGAAAATAAAACAATATCTAATGTGTTGTAACCTAGTTATTGTTTGCCTGAGTTATAACACAGCTTGAAAACAAAGGTTCGGCTGTCTTGGTGTGAAAACCTAGCCCTCTGGTCCCACTGGAGTGTTGCCATTTAGTCCAACTCAATAAAAAAAGATGCAAACTTAAAGAGTTTTGCTGGAATCAAGAATCTTAATAATTTCTAAAACTTAGTTTAATATATCTAGAAAAGGAATGAAGTTGAGGCTTGCAATAGCAGTTGTCTGAATTTAATGACTGAGCTCGTGTACTGTAGTCCTATGTTCTTCTGCTTTCCTGAGAAACTGCACTGAGCATGCATAATACAACATTTTATGACACATGAGGTAGACTAAATTCTATTTATTTATTTTGTTTAGGTTTTTCACATTTATTGGAATTCACACCTAATTAGGTTCTGCTTTGCTGTACCCACAGACTTGTAACTTGCCAAAAAAAGCAAGTTTTATTCTTTAGACTGTAAAAGTCTAAATTTCCAAATTTCCCTGATTATTTTTAAAAAATCTTGTATGTTAAAGGTATTCATACACCAGACATACTGTACTGTGATATGGATATCACTTCCTAGCGAACTTTTGCATTTCTACACTTCTACGTAGTTCAAATTATACTAAATAACACATCCTAGCAATGCCACAGGAGAAATCTATGTTCAGAACCCACCTGTGAACATTGTAGTTACTCAAGCAGTTGCAGCTATGGAATACACATCTGAGCTACAGTACTTTTAACAAAAACAAAAGTTCATGACTTGAAATTGAGTGAGATTTCTTGGCTAGCTTTTCCACAAAAGCACTTAAAAGGTGCTCCTGCTCTCATTGTATGAGGTCTTTCTTTATATACAGGTCAGCAAATTTCTTATCACGATGTTGCTGTAAAAGAGAATGTTGTATGAATGCAAAATTGTACATATTGCAAAAATTACATGAATGTCTTAGATTAGGTTACTCATTGGAAATCTCCACAGGAAGTGTTTTCCAGATTAAATGGTGAACCCAGTTCTCTGAACTTTAGCAATCTTACTGACAAAAATTATCTTTCCTTTACACAGGACGTGTTTAGAGTATCTTCCGTTCAGGACAGTTACTGTATTTTGGGGTAAACCAACTCAGAGGGCAAAACCTCAAAGCTTACAATGTTCTTACCATTTTCTCAAATTTTATGTAGCAGCAAGCTTGGATATATGTCAGAGAATATTTTTGACCTAGGAAGTTTAACAGACTGCGCCTATGCATTCACTGAGAGAAACTTGCTGTGGTTGCTCCTCCTCATCCAGTCTGTCCAGCTGCTCATGCTCCCACTCTGAATTCCCCATGGCACCCAGTACAGTAACATTCACAACAAAAGAAACAAATTTAATTACGCGAGAGATGAATATCAGAAAAAAATGCTAGTCACAGTGGTCAGCCAGAGGGCTAGGTGTACATGTCCAGGTATGGGTGGCTTCAGTCAACAGAATTTTAAAATGGCAACCTCAAATAGGATTTCTTTACTTAGAACACATTTCACCAATATCCAACCCTTGTGCAATGCTAAGATGTTCTAAAAACCAGATGTATGCACACACCTTACGAAACTCTTTCTAACCTCCACTGATTTCATTCTCTAAGCACACCTCCTACACTTCCTCCAAGACTGACAGGTCTCCACCCCTCTCCTATATATAGGGCAGGACCTATACATAGGTTCTGTACCCCATCCTTTGTAGAAGCAGTTCTGAACCACACCCTACTTTCAGCCTTATCTGTCTTATGGAGAAACCTATTCCCAAAATGCATGTCAAAGTTAGGACACACCATAAACGACAGGCCTTAGGGCTCATGGATTCCTGTTTGCCTTGACTGATCAGAAATCTCCCTTGCCCCCGGCAAGCGTCAGCAACTGAACAACCTACAGCATTGATTTGTAACTGCCTTAAGTGCATTTTTTCCACAATTGTGCCTCAACAAAAGAGAAGAAACAAACAAACAAAAAAAAACCAAAAAACAGAGGCCCTTGTTAGTATCTCTAGAAAAATAGACGCATGCTGCAGGATCTGGTTCTGGTGGTGGGGAGGACCTGGAAGAGGGGGGACAGACTTCCCCTTGCTTCTTTATCCCAGTGAAACCAAATACACCCACTGAAAACACAGTGGCAGCAACTCTTCCCTCCTTTCCCTTCCTCTGGAGAAAGACAGTGCAGGGTCCAGTAATCCCAACCTGTCTAGTTGCAGACCACACGCAGCGTTAGAGAGGCAGAAAGACTAACCCTGCCTACAGGGCCTATGTCGCAAGGGCTCCTGTTCTGCAGCACACAGGTACCTGAACTAGCTTTAAATTAGCGACATCAAGCGCCTGCAGGAGTTGAGCCACAGTGGCGTATGGCTCAGCTTGACAGAGTTCACCCTACTTCTCAGCAAACTGTTACCGCCCCCCTAGCTAGTGAGGCTGAAGGCAGCTACGCAAGGCTACAATAGAGCGATTTTCTGGATAAGAGGAGGGACACCAGATGGATACAGATGACGAAGTGCAGGGAAACACACTTCTTAAGCTCCCTTCTGCAGCGCTGCTGCCTGTGTTCTGTGCAACTTCTTCGGCTGCTTGTTCACAGGTAATAAATAGGCCCTAAGCCTTCAGCCTTCAACATTTCCAGCATTAACCTCCACTGGACAATGATAGCCTGCCCAATTCCCCATCTCTGTCATATGTCTTAATGCATAGGGCTGAACTAAACCTTTGTCCCTGGGGACAAGTTTTGGAGGAAAAGGCAAAAGCCCTTTGTATTAAAGTTCTACAGCTTTCACGTTAGAAAAGAAAAGTAAATAAATCTATCTTTGGCATTTTGCTAAGTTGGATGGAAGACATGTTCTTTCACTTCATTTTGTTTTGTGGTCTTTATTGTGTAGATGTTTGTCTGATTCCTTACTGGAATTATTTGTATCCATGCTATTTAGATCCTTTGCAACAGAATGAAGACGTGATGGTGCCTCAATTTTCCACTATTGTTTTTCTCTCTGCAACACTAGCTGTTACCAGAGTTAGAAATTTATAATATATTGTATTTGTGCCATCCCCCTAAAACAATCTGACAAGAGTTTTTAAGGGAGTTCCATTTAGAGATTGCAATGTCAGCATTTTATTGGAAAATACTTTCTACAAGACAGTTCAGATGGAAGCATGTTTTGGGAAACAATGTTCTTATAGCTGATGTTTTAATTGAAAATGGTATCTGAAAATACAGGATCAAATGATGCAGTATCAGCTTTTAAAAATAACATTTTTTTTTTTTAGGAAACTCTGCTCTTTCATGATATCATAAGATACAAAATATTGTTTGAAAACAGCATTTAATTACCTTCTCTCCAGGAAACCACAATCAGAACATGGCACTTACTTACACTTATCTGAGATCAATGAAATGCTGGAAATGTATCTTTCATAAAGCATCAGAAAAGCTCCATTTACTTTTCCTGAAACATCCTATTACTTGGGAATTTCAACCAGGCCTAGGAGTATGCACAAATGGTATCAGCTTTACAGGAAACGTGTTTGTGCAAAACAATACAGGTGTGTCAGCCAGAGATGTATTTAAAAAAAAAAAGCCACCTCACCTTACTGCAGTAAGAAGATAGTATTGAAACAATCAGCTGAGGTCATTCTATTTAAGGCAAAAGCTATCTTTCAATGACTCATATTCTGACATATTAGGTCAAACGGAACTCAGTTGATACATGCCAAGAAAATTCCTTGACGTTCCTCTGACAGAGGCATATCGTTTTAACTGAGTGGAGTAACAGGCTTATAGTAACTGAATCTGGAAATACTACTTTTTTGTTTTCCATTTTGTTGCAATCAGTGTTACAAGGACATTTTACTAGTTATCATAAATCTTTCAAAACATTAACTATATGGTCACAACATTTTACAGAGCATGTGCTGTACACCTGCAGACTTTTGACAAGGGATTGGAGAAGGTATTACCTGAAGAATGAGACAGCATAAAACAAGGCATAATACAAGGATTCAAGTGCTTAGCGTCTGATATCTAGAATGGTCTATCTACAGTAACAACTTACAAAAAACCAAACAACTACCAGCAGGAACTGCAATTAATATTCACTATAGGATAGTATTATTAAAGCAACAGTTTTCAAATAGTAGAATAGAAGATTTTTTGTCTGCAGATGATTTTTAAATTCTACATGTTCTTTAAGGATAAATTTACTTGGAGCTTTACAACTTCCAGTGATATGACAAGCATACCAACTTTTTAGATTTTCTTAAAAGCCACATCATAGGCACTAGAAATGCAGACAATGAAACAGGCTGAATGGAGAGGAAGAACATGCCGGGTTCCCTTCCTGATTCGCTCACTTGCTAATTCATTGATCTTCTGCAGGTCATTCAAACTGCCAGTATTTCCAGCTGCAGCAATTATGTCATTACTGCACCTTTTGGAAACTACTTTGAGATGATACTGCTCCAAGAAGACCACTATATGTCCCTCAACACTTCCAGGGCATCAGCAAGCTCTCAGGGACCCTGCTAGAACCTATCCATTAATCTAAACCTACAGCTTTGATGCAAATAGCAAGCTGTATAGAAGCTACAAACAAAATTTTACAGCTTTCTGCTAAGATTTGCTGAGTCATTTTGCTGGCACAAAAAAAGACTGGAAAAAGAGGCAGAGGGATGCTACACAAAGGCAGTGAGCAGCCTCCAAGCAGGGCAGTCCCCGAAAGGACATGTAGTCCCTTAGAAACAGTCATTCCCTCACTTCCTGCAGATTAACAAGGCCTCAAACTGATGCCAACACAAGATGATCATCATTTTACAATCTGCCCATGCCTGTAACATTTTACACTAAGAACTCTCTATTATAACGCTTCCACAGAAGACATAGAATCACAGAATCATAGAATGGTTTAGGTTGAAAGGGACCTTGAAAATCAACTAGTTCCAGCCCCCCTGCCATCGGCAGGGACACCTCCCACTAGACCAGGTTGCTAAAAGCCCCATCCAGCCTGGCCTTGAACACTTCCAGGGACAGGGCATCCACAACTTCTCTGGGCAACCTGTTCCAATGCCTCACCACCCTCAGAGTGAAAAATTTCTTCCTGATATCTAATCTTAATCTACCCTCTTCCAATCTGAAGCCATTACTCCTCATCCTATCACTACATGCCCTTCCTTGTAAAAAGTCTCTCCAGCTTTCTTGTAGGTCTCCGCAGAGCCTTCTCTTCTCCAGGATGAACAATCCTAACTCTCGCAGCCTGTGTTCACAGGAAAGGTGCTCCAGCCCTCTGATCATCTTCATGGTCCTCCTCTGGACTCACTCCAACACGTCCATGTACTTCTTGTGCTGAGGACTCCGAAGCTGGACACAGTACTCCAGGTGGGGTCTCACAAGAGCGGAGTAGAGAGGCAGAATCACCTCCTTTGCTCACATTTCTTTTGTTGCAGCCCAGGATGCAATTTGCTTTCTGGGTTGCACATGCATATTGCTGGCTCATGTTGAGCTTCTCATCAACCAGCACCCCCAAGTCCTTCTCGGCAGGGCTGCTCTCAGTCCAATCTCTGCCCAGCTGTATTTGTGTTTGGGACTGCCCCGATCCAGGTGCAGGTTGCACTTGGCCTTGTTGAACTTCATGAGGTTGGCACAGGCCCACTTCTCAAGACTGTCAAGGTCCCTCTGGATGGCATCCCTCCCCTCCAGCATGTTGACCACACCACACCGTTTGGTGTCATCAGCAAACTTGCTGAGGGGACTCGATCCCACTGTCCGTGTTGCCAACATTAGCTAGCAGCAAACAAATGTAATCCAAAAGAAGTATGTCTCAGAGACTCAAAATCTTCATTGCTACAGTGAAAAGGTAGACAAAGGAAGGGAAATTCAAGATTTCTTCCTGAGTTGATTTGTTAGCCTAATCCTTGAAGGGAGTGAGACAATGTCTGTTGATTTCCATCTGCTGGTACTAAGGTTAGTGCAATAATCCACTAACAAGTTGCCCTATGAATCGGCGCTCCTTTTGGTTACCTGAATATGGTAATACCAGAAGATACATGTACAAGAACAATACAGCTTGTACTAGCCCCCAGTTTACATTTCATGTTGATTCTTTCAGTAGAGACTTAATGTCCTGAAAATTGACAACTGAACTATTTCTTAGAATTTTCAGAAATTCAATGAGACATCTACATCAATAATTTTACCTGTATACAGCACAAGAGAAAGAACACTGCCCCAAGTTACCACAAATTTAAAAGATAGGTCCGTCTGACTAAGCTAATCAAACCTGTTTAGAGGACAGAAATGACATGATCACAAAGAACAGTTGTTTTCTGGGAGAAAAGAATCTTGGACAATTAAAAATCTCAACTGTTTTTTTAATAAGCTAAAGTAAATTTAATTTGTATATAAACATCTTAATATTCTTCCATAAGATATTAAGAATATCTTAATATTCTTCTATATATTCTTCTTAATATATAAACATCTTAATATTCTTCCACCCCCAGACAAGCCTGCTGTTTGTTTTAATCACAGTATGTTCTTGATGATCGTACAGTAAAGCAAGGTCTGAAACTTCTCATTAAGCTACTGATGAGCTGTAAGAATCAGTGGTGGAGCAACAGGATCTCACTTCCGTGCAGGAGCAGGAAACAGAGAGCACAAATATCAGCAAAACAGCAGAGGGAAAACAAAAAAAAAAAAAAAAAAAAAAAAAAAGAGTGCTGTAGCCAACCAACTAGAGGAAGTTCAAGAACACTTGGGTCTGATCAATTTTGATCCTAAAACAATTGCCTCGTGGTTCTCCACCCAGAAGCAATTTGACAGGGGCTGTGACAATTGGCAACAGTGAAATTCATAATAGCTTAGCTGAAATCAGTTGACCTGGACTGACTGATAGCACATCTTATTGTTTCACAGAAACATGAGACTAGTCAAGGAAGGCATTTGAGTTACTCTGGATTTACAGTGTGAAGTAAGAAAGTAGCCCCTGGCTACAGTAGAGCTTACCAAACACTTCTAGCAACAGTATAATAATTAATGTAACTCTGAAAAGCATAAAATAAAGACATTCTACTTTCTAAACTTTGACACACATTGGGAAATTGAATAAAATTCTCAACTCATTCTTCTATTTCTGCCTACTTTTCAAAACTATCAAACATGAAGTATTAACACATTTTGTGTTTGATCACCAAGATAGCCAGAACTTTTTCCTGGTTAAGAATGCAGAAATCTGACAAACATTCCAAAACATGTTTTCTCTCATTATGGAAAAAAAGTCTTATTTTGTCCACCTTAAATACTTTTGGGCAGGAATATTCAGAAGACTGGCACCATGTATTTTATCTCAAAATCGAGAGTGAAATTCTATATTTCTAGGGAGCTTTGACACGTTTCTGATTTTGAGTAAACATTCTTTTCTGGTTAACAGAGTTCTTGGTTAATGTTACCTTTAAAGCATTAAATCTTCATATAAATCATTCTGTTATTTTAAGAGACAATGAAAAACTACTAACTGAAGAGTGCATTAGCTCTGTACTTTGAATACAGCAAGACCAGAAGCAGAAAGAATTGTATTGTTTGCCACCTAAATATATGAAAACTTTGTCTATATAACAGGATACTGGCCCTTACTCCATCTGGCTTAAGTGGGTACTCACATCCAGTCTGAAAACTGTGAGTCTTGGCATTTAATGAATAAACAATAAAAACAGTATTTGTCTGTTTAGTATCCATCACTGGGAAGAACTATGATCTAACATGACAACCCTTTCCAATAATGAGGTCCATCCTGTAAATGTTCCTTTCTCATGACTTTCATTTCTGAATTATGTAATGTTCTACAAAGATCACCTTGACTGCCTCATGTACACGTACAGTTGTTAACATTTGACAGAGAATTGCCTTATTCCACTCTTTACGGTAGACAAAAGCCTGCATTGCGGATTTTTCTTTGGAGGCTTTTGGGGTGAAGGAGGGGCAAGCTCTGGACAGATAGGAATTGTACAGTTGATACTACATTAGCTTTTCTTATCTACTTTCTTTGGCAAATTCTATAATTTATAGCATGTTAAACATCCCTGGAATGTGCTGTTTCCTTTTGCCTATAAACATGTTGTATTAAGATCTATAGTAAGATCAAGCTGCTCTCCCACACCTTTTACTCATGATCTAATCTAAGACTACAAATCACCATTTGCGTTTTCCTAGTGAAGACAAAATCAAAAGAAAAGATGCCAAGAGTAAACCACCATATACCTACATGTACTTTCAACAATTCTGTATATAAACCTGCTATCCTAAAAACACCAGTATAATACATCCATGCTAGTAAGACAATTAAAAAATTATCTTCAAGAGAAATGCACCAAGTTCTCCCTAGTTTTCTGAACACTCTTCCTTAGATCAGCTCAGATGATGGTGGACAAGAGCTTCAGAAAGACATTATCTTTTTAAGAGTGAGCATGGACCCCCAGTACTGTAAATGTGCATGGAAGAAACGATACACTGAATTTATGGAAAGGCGCTATATTCACCTGGAAAACTAATGATTAAATTCATATAATAACTGATGGAACAACAGGAAATGAATGACCTCAGCTTTTGCTGCACAATTGTAGATATATGGAAGAAAACTACACATATGAACTATGTTTCAATTACAGAATGACAGAATGGTCAGGGTTGGAAGGGACCTCTGGAGATCATCTAAGTCCAACGCCACTGCCAGAGCAGGGTCACCTACAGCAGGTTTCACAGGACGGCGTCCAGGTGGGTTTTGAATGTCTCCAGTGTGGGAGACTCCACCACCTCTCTGGGCGGCCTGTTCCAGTGCTCCGCCACCCTCAAAGTAAAGAAGTCCCTGCTCACGTTCAGATGGAACCTCCTATGTTCAAATTTTTGCCCATTAGCTCTTGTCCTATCACTGGGCACCACTGAAAAAAGACTGTTCCCATCTACCTGGCACCTTCCCTTTAAGTATTTATAAGCATTGATAAGACCCCCCTCAGTCTTCTTTTCCTGAAGAAAACTGCAAACAACAATACCCAGAGTGGGAAAGTCCACAACACTCATTCCACAAAGTGCCAAATTAGACAGCCAAGGTCTCTACTTCATTTTGCTTATCACTATATTAAGACTGCAAACTCTTTACTTCCTGTGCACTCACAATTAATGCACTGCCTCATTTTCAACTTTCATTCAAGTTTCTTTGTCACAATGTGCGTCAGTTCAATCTTATCTCATTTAGAATTCCACAGACAAATTCAGAGATATATAGTCACTCTATTACCTCCAAGGTTCAACCAAAGAGGAAAGATTTTTCAGGGAAAATCTTTGAATACATTCACTTCATCTGTGAAATCCAGACAGTAGCCTATCCTGATTTAGATATACCGGAAGTAGTCCAGATTTGATCTTCAGCTTAGATCAGCATACGATGCTGAAGACTTCTTGTCACATTGCTTACTCTTTCAGCTGGAACGAAACATTTTTCACTCACAAGACAAAAATAAATGCCTCTGAGCACCAGCCATACAAAATTCACCTAAGACCAAGATACCAATTAGTGGAAGAACACTATGAATTATTCACCACTAACTGCTGAGAGAAACACTCCATTCTTCATTTAGAAGGATTCTTTATTGATATCCACCCCACAGACACGCTCACATAGGCTTGGAATGATACAGCAGCAAAAGAAAAAAAGACCAGTAGGAAGGAGGTAATATAGTTTATATGAGAATTCTCCTCATTGCTAAGAGTATTAAACGGGGGGGGGGGGGGGGGGGGAGGGGGGGCATAAATCTACTTTCCCACTACCTAAGAGGGAGTACCAACATGACAATAGTTAATGGTCCATTACTATCATCCTAATCTTACTGAAAAAAATGTGGGTTCTGAATACTTGTATCTACATATAGAACTGTTAAAGACTTCTATTAGCCAAAAGAAATTCTAGGGTAAAAACATGCTATGACATCCTTCATTTAGTGACACAGCATGTTTTTACCCAGAATTAGGACTGAACAGAACAATCGCTACCTTTTCCTACCTTTTCCGCCAGACATTTACACTGAAAAACCATCTTGCCAAAAGGGTGTGAACTAAATTTTTTTTGATAGAAAAACTTGGTGCAGCTAACACTCACTTTAATCGAAGATGTTAGAAGGTGCCTTGCACCATAGTTCACATCCTGTACACTTCAGAAGTTACATAGTTCATGAACACTGTATTACTTTACTACATTATATTCTTACAGAGACTTTTTTTAAACATCATAGACATATTCTCACCAAAGATAAAAGTGGATAAATCCACTGCATAAAAAAAGAATCATAAACACATTTATTCTGAATTAAGAATATTAAAATAATTTGGTATTAAACTGTCAGTGAGATTAAAAGGAAAATTTTTAAAAGTTTGCTCTATGAATGAGATGGCAATACTGTACTTATTTTGCTAGAAGCATACACAAATCTAACAAAGTATTATTGGATTTTAAATTTATTTTACATTTCAGCTAGTTACAGCTATCCATAAGTGATGCTGTTGTCATCTTTTAGCTTCACACCTCTATTTATGTAACACGTTTTATGAAGTGGTTTATACACACAGTCTCTTACATTTATTTACTTACCAACAGTATCACATGGTTCATCTTTATGTACACAGAAATCCTTCCTAGAATTGGGGGGGAAAAGAAAAATGTTAAGCAAGGCAAGCTGTCAGACCGGTAACGACTGCGTGACCTATTTACAAATATTTTTTATGGCTCAACGAATAAATACAGAATACCATTATCTCAACAAAGAGCATGGGGAAGCAAAGGCCAAGATTACCCAGAACACTTAAACTTCAGTTTATTTTCAGAACAGATTTAGGAGTAGTCAGGTGGCAAAACATGTACCATATATTTAAATTGCATTGTACCTAATTTCTGGTTTGGTTTTTTTTTTTCCCCCATGTAAGTATCTTGAAATGCCACAACTCTAAAGTTAGTCTTTCTTTCATTTGAAATGAAAATATCTTCAGTGCTTAATATCAGGTCCAAAAGCAGCATTGTAATGCAGCATTTAGATCAGAGACAGAGTCAGAAAGTTTTTGTGCTAAAAAGTCAATGGTTAAAATGACTAATAGGAAGACATTCTGGAGAAGCATTTCTGCTAGAGCAACCCATTCTAGTAGTGGAAGATTTAAAAATCAACTCTCTGGGAGAAGTCTATCTTATCTCCAACACAGTTTTTAGTAGCCATAGCTCTATAAATAAGACTACTCAATTGCACGAAGTAGAATAAATATTTAATCTCCTTGTTAAACAGCATCTGTTTGGGACTCATTTTAATTTCACACCTATTTTACCTGATCTCAGAGACACATAACAAAGGTATCAAAAGAGCAAAGGAAAAGCTTCTTTTTACTGGCGTATTTATAATTCATGCTATTTTTTTATTTTAAGCAAAAATAGGGCTGCTGAAGTATGCAAGAACTGGAGGGCGGGGGGGAACCAACAGGTGAAAAACAACACCTCCCCACCCCCTTCCATGTATAGCATCTAAGCAAAATACAACTTAGTTCCCTGAATTTCCTTCCAATATGTAGTCAAAGAAAGAAGCTTCTGTTCTTTAGCTGTACCACAGGGTAATAGTCTCTGTTTTTAAAGAGGGATCATATGGGCCAGAGGGATTTCATTTTGATACTCTGTCTATGAAGGTACATAGATATGCACATACATTGATACAGATAAAGATACACACATATATAAACACTCATTTTCCAGGTATAAAAATGCATGAATTGTTTGACGCATGACATGACAGAGCAGACTAGTGATACTTATCATTTCTACAAATGTAACTAGTCCAAGAGCTTTCTGTTTGGGATTATTTTTGTTTCCCACAGACTATTCCCTCAGAGCAATTTAAGCCCAAAAGCAATGTCAAGCGGATGGCAAATTTCTGACACTTGTTAAACGCCACACAGCCAGAGATACAGGGTTATATAGCTTTTGATTCTCCAGCCACCATTGCCATATAATTACAGAGTAGAGAAGCAAAACAACAGTGCTAAAACCAAATCTTGTGAATAAACTGATAAAGTCTGGGAATCCACTTAAACAGCCCTGGAAATCGAGCCAAAGGTGGCAAACAAGAAACTATAATCAGATACAGAAGAAAGTTCTTTTATTTTTTCAAACCTGCAACAAATTGCATTGGGTTGTAACACAATTCTTTGTTTTGTGCTATGTTACACAAGGGACTTATTGTCTTGTTAAGCAACATGACAGAATGATTAGAAATATGGTACTTGTGGTGAAGCAAGAGAACATGTGTAAAGACAATCTAAGGACATAGTTTGTCTTCCACGCACACTCATACAACTACCATAAATATTAACTGATGTAAGAAGTAAAAAAAAAAAAAAAAAAAAAGAAAGAGAGCATACCTTCAAATGTACAAGAATACCATCTGACATTTAAAAACTGCCAATATCCAAGAGGTTTTTGCTTATGTAATAGCTTTGTTCTCATACACTTACTGAGCTGTTTTTGTTTTGTTTTTCCTTCTTGGCTGACTCTGACTATGGTTATGCTATGCATCCAGAGTTTCATTATGGGACTTGGGGGAAATGGTACTGCTATGTTTTGGCAAGAGGGAAGTACAATAAACCATTCTTAGTTCCTGATTTACATTGAAAGAATGTAATTCCTCCTTTAATTTCCACGAATATGAAAGCATTACATACATTTGAGACTACGCTCCTTAGTAAAGATTTCAGGTCTAGCTCTCACAGAAATTGTTCCCTAATTCCCACACAGTAACTTAAATATTCCATCATATTGTAATGATGTTCCTGTCTGTATATATAACTTACACACACACACATATATATACACACCTCTACACTTTACATATATGTGGAATTGGCACACTGAAACTACACAAAACAAAAGAGAGGATATGGACTGTTCCAAGTAAGAGGAGGCATAAAATAGAGCAATAAAGCACACTACAAAGCCCTCGGAAAAGCCACTGAGATTATTTGCCTTTTTGCTTTTCCTCCCTTGTCTTAGCAAAACAGGGCAATGATATTAGCATTACCACTAATAATATAGAAGTTTTGTGGCAGAAGTTAGTAACCAAGTCCAACACTGAAAGTAAGAAACTGGATAAAGCACACTAAACTCCCCTTCTAACCAGTATCCAGCACACAACTTCTATTACTCTAAATGGTTACTTTGCATGAACATGGAAGGGAGAAGAGGTACTTATTCAAGTGAGAGAAAAGAGGAGCTTTCATGAGATTTAGGACTGATTTCCCAGCTTGAACGAGTTGGCTAACCCTAGAAAAGAATTCTAAGCAAGAACGGGTAACCACTAATCCATTGTTTCAGAAAATTATATTTAGTTAGTGCCTTTTTAATTGACTACATATAGCATTATGAAGGGCCTTCACAGCAAACAAAGACCAAATATCCAATGTCTAAATATAAAATATCTCATTAAATTCTCTTTTTTAAAATAAATCCTGATGTGTAGACGGGATGTATAACAAAAGACAACAAGAACAGCAGAGCAAGACTAAAGAAGAATCCAGACTTATTTTTAATGATTAGTTTGCACCAATTTGTCATTTTAGATAAATTTAACACTTGTTTTAGGCACACTGTACGAAAGACCTATTTCTTCTCAAAGCCAGTTTATCATTTCCTTCCATATGCTAGAATGGACAAAAGAAGAAACAGAAGAGGACAGATAATGGATTTTACCAGTCTGCCAAGTCTTCATTCTGGCTTTCACCCTACTTTCAATTTCTTAACTTCTCTAATGTTCGTAATTTTGAAAAAAGTACAGCAGGCTTGAAACTGTAGTCTAACCCCTGCTGTTGTCATTGATTCTAGGACTTACAACCTTTTAAAATGTTGCTTGGGCAATAACCCTCAAATACAAGTTATCTCAAATCACAAGTTTTTTTATAAAGAATAGTTGCAATTAATGGCCCCTGTGTCAAATAACATCCTCATCGTATTGCAAATGCCTTCATTTGCACAGTGCTAAGTAAATAATGACAACATTGCAGATGTTCTTATCTCTTCAAGTATCAGGACATTCTGAAATAGTTCTGACATATAGACTGGGCACATACTTACTAACTAATAAATGCACTTAATTTTTTTTTTAAATTAAGATCAATTTTGGAGTTAATGAACCACAAGATAAATTACATATTTACTAGTCAGTTGGAAATTTAAACAAATGGACAATGTTAGTACCATAAATGTTATTTCAGAAACTGTTTAGTATTTTGAGGGTAAACCTCAAATGAACCAGTATGCCCTGGATGGTGTATTTTAGCAAATCAGGACATACTATATTTACATACTTTAAACAGTTAAGAGATGACTTAGGCTTTGTACGGTTGAACTGAGGTTAAAAAGGATAATACAAATAGGTGTTTTTCTAAAGTTCATCTTTCAGCCAAACTAAAAAATACCAGCTCAGAAGTGTGATAAGTGAATTAATAACTTAATTGAATTTGTAGTTAACATCTCAAAGCAGATACAGAATTGTTAGGAAGCCAAGGAAGGTGTTTTTGAGTGGAGTCCAAAAGAATCTGGACTCAGCGTTAGCATTAAACGATGACCTGGAAGAAAATAAGAGAGCACTGATGGTAAAGTTTGAAAATACAATGAGTTCTGGTAGCATACAAATAGGAATGAAGACAAATCAATTTTTAAAGATGTCTAGTCTGAACAACTTTTATTTTTATGTAGCCAAAACTGGACCCTCAAACTTGATCAGATATGGCAACAGCATGACAACAACAACAAAAAGAAATGAGCATTTGAAAACAGGCACTAGGACTGAACTCTATCCTTGGATAAAGATGCAGGAAAATATCAGACGTGGCACCAGTACAACCGTTCACACACTACTGTGTCCAATTTTGGTGTTTATGCTTCAAAAAACAATTTGAAAAATGGGAACAGGTCTGGAAAGAGCTAAGAGAATGATTACATGTCTGGGAAAGAGGCTTAAAAACCTCTCTTAATTAATCTAAGAGAAAGATGAGTTGTGACTTGATCACAGCCTACAAGTATTTACATAGGGAGGAGTTTTCTAACAGCTCTTTAGTCGCAAAGGGTAGAAAGAGTTGAAAGCTGAAGTAACAAAAATTAGAAATAAGACATAACTGTGCATTCTGAAAAGTAAATAACTGGGGTAATAGTCTACTTCACAACACAGTTAATCTTCATTTATTTTAAATCTTTGTCTTAAGGCTGTCTAGCTTTCTTATTCACCAGAAAAATAAAATGTAAAAACATCTGACCAAATTTAATGTTAGGGACTTCCCCTAGATAATCAGAGATTTAAAATTCTGTTTAGGTCCATGTAATGCTACATTGCAGAACTGTACGAGTGAATAGAATATACGTAGCCTGCGTACTAAAGCTCAAAAAAACAAGCTGATAGAAACAGGTAAATTCATGCAGATTTTTCTCACGTGTGTTCTTACAAGCATTACCACTTCACATATTCAAAACCCTTGAACTTAGAGAAGAAAACACTAAAACCCACAGCACGTGATGACTTAAAATTACTGGGATTTTTAAAATACACAAGATAAAAATACATGTCTTAAAATCAATGTGATAAACACAGGAGATACAGTGTTTTTTTAAACAAAGGACACCTTTGATTCTAAACTATGCTCTTTTCATGTTTCCATGCTTCCTTCTGCATCTACAGTCCTACAGTAAGGACAAATAGTAAGGACGTGTGAGGTTCTCATGTACTGCCTTGATGTCTGCTGTTAATATCAAAAGAAAAACAGTAAACAACATAAAACTTTGCAAAATTTTCAAGAGATCTGGCGGTCTTGAAATTACAGTGATGCAAAAACACCACTATGAAGACAAAATTAGGAATTTCATCTCTCACCACGCACTTGCAAGAATTCATTTTTCTAGAGCTGAATTTCACTAGAAGTTTAAGAACAGCAATAGCAGCTTAATAAACCAATCTCTACCCCATTACATTTCAACAATTTTTGACTGCCAAACACTGCAACCTATTTGGATGACCCTGTAATATTAGTTTCTGTGCAGGGGTCATTCACAGGTTTCCACCCCCGGCTTTCTTGAGGAGGTATTTTTGGTTCAAACCATTATCATCAGAAAGGTAGTAAAAAGCAAAGTCAGGGAAAGAACTGTACTTCTTGTGTGTGTTGGAAGGTAATAGCAGCACTTAATAAATTCTTGTCCAGTCTTTGGGGAGAGTGCTGGAGGGTTGGAACGATTGGAAATGAAACAATACTTAGCAAATCTAAGTGCTCTTTATGCCATTGTCTACTTTTATAGAATGAGGCACTTTCTGACAGTGAAAATGCCTCACAGCATCATTTCAGTTACATATGTTACGTATCACGCAGAACAAAGGGATTTCAGATAACACTGATGAAGATAAACAGCTGATGTACACTGTGAACATGGAATATCACTGTGTATCTGATGAATATTAGGAGAATCAGAGATCTACTTTCTATCACAAGCTCACATGAAAACGGCAGTTCTTAGGAGAATACAGAACTTCATTTTTTTTTTTAAATTGTTTTCATATTTACTAAATTTCCTAAAACAATATTGTGACACAGATCAACCTATGCACTGGAAAAGAAGCATGATTTTTAAGTGAAGTTAGATTCTCCCTCATTCTTGTATCTTTTTTTTTATTATTTTTTAAATTCACATCAAAGCTTTCATTACATTGTTTGCAATAGGGGCAATATGAGAACTTAAGTACGGTCAAAGAACAACTGTGGATGCCATAGGCCTTTTCCTGCTTTATTTTCAGTTACCTCATTCAGGTCAGGAAACCCATGCAGATAGCAACTGGTAATACCATCTCAGTGGCCACCAAAATCAAGGGCTTATCTCTGTGCGCTTGCACGCTGTAACTTCAAAGGCAAGGAACATGTTGACATGCCATAGTATTTTTTTTCCTCAGAGAAAAGTACTTCATGATGTGTATATCTCTAAAGTAATAGTGCTAATTTATAACTGTGAATCGGATCATTTTATCAAGAGTCCTTAAAACAATTTCTGTCTTAATTCTCACATTCTCCTTTTACTTAACCTCCCTGGGGATCTTATCTAAATACACTATTCAAACTTTTTCTTTCTGCCTTCCTTTCACTTTATGGCACCACATTCTAAACAGGACATTACTTCACCAGAATAAACCAATTTAAAGGGCAACTAAAAAAAAAGGTCACAGGCTCAAACAGGACTACAGTAAAGTAAAACAAACAAATTGGCAGCAGATTCATATGCATCAATACAGCCTATTTGGGCAGCAGAGAAAGTTGTGGGGAGAAGACGGTTTTGCTTTCCACTTCATGTAACAAATGCAAAAATAAGTACCTTTTGCATGAAAAGCCTACGACGGCTCTTTGACTGTTGAGTAACAGTCTCTATTACACACACATTGTGCTCTTTGTAGTTAGGCACAAAATGTTATCTCTGCAGAATACTCAATACTTCATTTCTAACTCTTTTGGTTACTAACAACTGGCATGCGAAAGCACAGGAAAACTTTTTCAAAGCATTCTTGTTGTTCTATTATCTTGCTAGACAAAAAAAGAACTGTGGGTAAGTTTTAGGAGGTCTGCCACAGAATGTGTTAGATAACCAAAACTTCACATTTTTACTTGAAAAATACCAAGCAGTTGGTGTTCATCTGTCTAAACAAAATTATTTCTCTCAATAAAGCAGGTCTGCTGTCTAAATCTGTTTGGAGGTTGTGACAAAGGAGCTTGTTCTGTGTTTGCAAAACAGAATGAGACTCCGAATTAACAAAACACACAAGTGGAGCCACACATGAGGTTAGCTATACCATAAACCTGATGATGTGCAGAGGGAGCCTGGATTAGCAAAACATTCCCACAGTCAGCAAACCGCACTGGTTTGATTTATTAGCAGCTAAAGCAGCTCTGAGATGGAAGGTATTATGGTCCAGAATATATATATATATATATAGTCCAGAGAATAATACAACTGAAAAAAATAAAAAAGTCAGAAGAACAGACCTTTAATTTCTGGCTCCAGCACTGACTTACTATCTGACATCCAACCAATCACTTCCTTGCTCTCTGTTTCAATTTCCTTAACACTGATCAGAGATTTACTCCAAAAAACTTATTAAAACTGACAGGTAAGAAATTGTAGGCAACACCAAATCAGAATATCATTATTACAAAGCACATCAGAAAAGTATGTCTTAACATATGTTTAGACTTTCCAAAATCTTTTTTACCATTTAGAAATACTGCATGAAACAAAAAAAGTTCTCTTGCCAAACACACTGGCTGCTAAAGACATCTCCAGACCACCGCCTCTTGACTGCTTAACTAACGTCTCACTTGCATCAGTTCAGAACTCTTCCCAGAAAGGCTGCTTAAGGTGAAGATGGAAAAGTGAGAGGAAAGAGGTGTTACATGCTGTATTTCATCGTATCTTACTACTCAGGAGATACATCTCAAAAACTGAAAAATGCAGCCCTAGACTTACTCTCCTGGCAGTGCCCGAGATGCAGGCTTGAAGGGTTCGACGGTCCCTCAAGCTGCTGATGCTGTGGCAGATACTGCTGTCTCTGCTGATGCAGTAAGAGAGCCAGGGTATAGGCAAGAGGTCACTCAACAACCCCATGTTTCTAGCAACAAAGCAGTATGCAATCACTCGACTATCCTTGGACAGTCACAAAGTACAACTAGATGTGGGAAGATCTGTTTGCCTTTAGCTATGCTCATCAACCCAATGCCATGTATGATACTTAGCCATCCTTTACGCCTTGGCTGAAGTTCACTCTTTCCTACTACTCACACTTTTCCTTTTTCATATAGACTCTTCTCCCACCGACACACTCACTGCTATTAAAATCAGTCTTGGGTCTTAATCTGAAAAAATTCTTTCCAGTCTGTCATCCCAAGTCAGTTTTCTGATGAGCTAATGGAAATTTCTTACAGAGAAGATTATTTCTCATGTCTTCCACGGTAGTTCAGAGGAGCCTGTGTGAAGGACTACTGCTTAGCTAATGTATAAATATGTAACAAAATGAATCTGGCCCCTCAAAGCCCCAACAATCTATAAAACAGACAAACACAACAAACAGAGGGGGATGGCACAGGTAAGAAGAGATGGGTGTGGGCTTTTCTAAGAAGAAGTAAGGGATTAAACAGCAAAAGTAGCAATAAAACTGTCACCACAGACAATCTGGACTTCATCATTTCCTGTTTCCTGTATGTCCCTGGCCCTCCAAAACAGGGAAATTTAGGGAAGCATTTTTTTTGCTTCACAAAATTTAAATACACTATAGATATAGGAGTAATCAGAATGTAAACTAATTTAAAAAATGCATACAGTTCCTAGTATGATTGCCCTTAACAAACAGTAAAAAGCTACAAGCAAGTTTGAAGACTACACACGGTTTTAAGATACCATGTCACCAACTAGCATGGAACAGTACAATAGTATTCCAATATATACCATCACAGGAATTTTCTTTGCAAGGGAACTCTGAAGGTCATCCAGTCCAAGGTCCACCTCAAAAATGGCACTAAGCACAACCCTAGACCAGTTGAACCTTCATTCTTTCCTTTTCTTTAGATAATGGCTATATGCAGTCTGAACATCAAGATGCATCCCCCTATGCACCACTGATAGCCAAAACCACAACAGCATCTGCTTGGGAAGAAAGAGGTGAGGTGGAGGCATATTTCCTTCTAAATGTGTGAAATGCCTGATACTTTAAGAGTTATAAGGAACTGCAGATCTGGGATCACACCCCTGTGGCTGCAGAGCAGGTACTGTGTATGCGATGTACCTTCAGCACACAATGAGACATACTAGTTCTCAACCCATTAGAGGGAAGCACAACTCAGTAATGTGCCCATTTTCATGCTGATCCAGCTCTGAATGGTCTAAATATGCTTTTGTGTTTTGAATGAAAGTATCTACAGGTCTGCGCGTGCTGCCTCTTTTAAATGAAGGCACACAGAGAGGGACACCCAACCTATAGTCTTAGCTATATAGCCAAATAAGAAACAAGAGAGCGACCTGTTTGACATTTCACGTTTACCATCTGGGAACTATTGCTTTCTGAACCATCTTTACCACCACTTTACCTTTGAGCCCTGGAAAAAGCCTGAAGTTGCACTCTTCCTCACTGCAAAACTAAATCCTAACTGTGTTGGTCATCTATCAATTCCTTTGATCTATGTTCGTATTATGCCACTGACTATTTTTAATGTTCATCTTCCAGTATTTTACCTTGTGATCAGTATAGCTGCATCAACTGAAGACATGTCTTCTCCCCAGCTTGTTGACATTTCTAAGTGTATATCATTCTTCTTGCCAAATTCTTCATGTTGCCATTTACAAAAGCTTTCCAGCATTTTTTCACCGTGATGTCCAATATACATATCTGCCTGGAAATAAAAATCAATTCATCGTATTGGAATTAAGATTCTGTAAATAGAATTAAGAACATTTTTTGACTGAGTTAGCAAAAATATTCTCCTTTTTAATGTGTAGTATATTCATGGCAGAATGACTTGAACTTCAGGAGCAGAGACCATCTTTTTAAAGATAGAGGTGAAGACAGTACACAGAGACATGTACAGTGGATGTGTTCACCTAAACTTTTCTTCCATTCATTTGCTGATATTTTCACTACCCCTAGTGAAGAAAAGGTTAATGATGTGAAGATCCAGAATTTGAACATGAAATGAGACTTCTTGACATGCTGAGAGGACACTGAAGAAATACTTTCTTATTCACTGGAAAAATATATTTTAAAATTAGAAACATGGATAAGGGAATTCCTTTTACATGAACTAACTGAAATATGAAAGGATTTCCACAATATTTTGTAAAAAAAACCAAGAAATCAAGTTGACATTGTTATGTTTGTATGATATACAAACCATAGGTTAATAGAAAGTCTCAATCAAGAGATTCATGCAGTCAGGTGAAGTCCCGGGTGAATGTAAAAAGGGAAACATTGCACCCATTTTTAAATGGGTAGAAAGGAGGACCCTGGGAACTACCAACCTGTCAGCCTCACCTCTGTGCCTGGGAAGATCATGGAATAGATCCTCCTAGAAGCTATGTTAAGGCACACGAAGGACAGGGAGGTGATTTGAGACAGCCAGCATGGCTTCACCAAGGGCAAGTCCTGTCTGACCAACCTAGTGGCCTTCTGTGATGGAGTGACTACAACAGTGGACAAGGGAAGAGCATATAGATGTCATCTATCTGGACTTCTGTAAGTCCTTTGACACGGTCCCCCCCAACATCCTTCTCTCTAAATTGGAGAGGTATGGATTTGACGGGTGGACTGTTCGGTGGATAAGGAATTGGTTGGACGGTCACATCCAGAGGGTAGTGGTCAATGACTCAGTGTCCAGATGGAGATCGGTGACAAGCAGCGTCCCTCAGGGGTCCATATTGAGACCAGTACTGTTCAGTGTCTTCATCAATGACACAGACAGTGGGATCCAGTACACCATCAGCAAGTTTGTGGACAACACCACTATGTCATTGATGAAGACCAGTGTCTTCATCAATGACATAGACAGTGGGATCCAGTACACCATCAGCAAGTTTGTGGACAACACCAAGATGAGTGGTGCAGTTGACATGCCTGAGGGACAGGATGCCATCAAGAGGGACCAGAACAGGCTTGAGAGGTGGGTCCGTGTGAACCTCATGACGCTCAACAAGTCCAAGTGCTGGGTCCTGAACCTGAGCCAGGGCAACTGCCGGTGTCAACACAGGCTGAGGGATGAAGAGATTGAGAGCAGCCCTGCTGAGAGGACTTGGGGATGTTGGTTGATGAGAAGCTCAACACGACCTGGCAATGGGCCCAGAATGCCAACCACATCCTGGGCCACATCAAAAGAAGCATGGCCAGCAAGTCGAGGGAGGTGATTTTGCCCCTCTATCTGCTCTGGTGAGACCCCACCTGGAGTACTGCCTCTAACTCTGGGGCCCCCAACATAACAGGGACAGGGACCTGTTGGAGTGGGTCCAGAGAAAGGCCACAAAGATGATGAGAGGGCTGGAGTACCTCTCCTATCAGGACAGGCTGAGAGAGTTGGAGTTATTCAGCCTGGAGAAGAGAAGGCTCCAAGAAAACCTTATTGCAGCCTTCCAGTACTTAAAGGAGGCCTACAGAAAGGATGGGGACAAACTTTTTAGCAGGGCCTTTGGCAATAGGGCAAAGGGTAATGGATTTAAACTAAAAGAGGGTAGATTTAGACTAGATATAAGAAAGACATTTTTTACACTGCGGGTGGTGAAACACTGGCACGGGTTGCCCAGAGAGGTGGTAGATGCCCCATCCCTGAACATTCAATGTCAGGTTGGACGGGGCTCTGAGCAACCTGATCTAGTTGGAGATGTCCCTGCCCATTGCAGGGGAGGTTGGACTAGATGACCTTTAGAGGTGCCTTCCAACCCAAACTATTCTATGATTCTATATCAGCTGACTCATCTTTCTTTGGAAAGAAAGAACAGGATTTGAGATGATGCCTGAAAGGTGCAATGAAAGAACACTGTTATATCACAGCACATTTTGTTTGTTAAGGGACTGGCTGACAAAGAACATCAATTCTCCTACGATCCACTGGGTTTAAGGGAGGTGATTTTTGTACTGAGTTATAGGAATGCACAAAAAGCAGAGCACAAGTAGATTTTCTTAAGAACCAGCCGATTTCCACAAGGAAGCTTTATTTGATTGACTTCCAACTGCAAGCACAGAAAAATCACAAAATGTGCAGCACATAAATTAGGAGAAGCTTAATCTTTACTGGGGATGCCCAGCAGTGTGAATAACTAAATAATGCACAAAAGCTAAGTGAGAAAATTTGTAAGCCATTAAATTCAGTGAATATCACAAGCCTTTGAGCAACATGCTAAGTAGCATTACCTTCTACAGGCTAAGACAAAGATAATATATACTTACTGGAGTCTCATGAAGGAGGACAAGCTTATTCACCCGAAGATTTACTTGTAGACCAAGGCTCTTGTGCTGGAAAAGGTTAAAAACCTAAGATAAAAAAAAGTAAATAAAAACCCGTGCTTGTATCGCACACAACACACTGTAGACTAAAAATAACAGAACCTCAAAGAACCTCATATTCTACTGTGACTGCTTTAATTTTCCACAATTTGAACAGAACATTAAGCTAATGAATTGTGTTGGCCTTCTGAGGGGAAAACAGAGCTTAGGCAGTATTCATTCTGGGAGCACAGAAAAGACCTCTTCCCCTCAATGGCCATGACCTGTATAACCTGTAGCCTTTTTCTCCAAATACTTACATGTGCATACTATACTAGACACATGAAAATTTCTATTCAGTTAAATTCAGGATCATGGCCCAGGCGGTCTGAGCCAGGACATGGCAATAACTCTTCCTATCATTCAAAACAGTTAAAAGTTTTTACTTATTCTTCAGCTTATGCTCCTTCTTTAGAACAATCTTGCCTTGTACATTACAGATGACAGTTTTCACTGCTTTATGCACCAAATGAGTGCACTGCAGCTCCAGATAGAGCTGGGAGGGGAGGTAATTGTCCAAATGCATTACCCTCTGTTTTTTTTCCAGCCACTAATGATCACACAACCCTTCTCAACAACAATGTCACCTCTTCATAATAAGCATAGATCATGAGAAATCATCCAATACTCCACCATTCCCAACAACATCATGGGCTTCTAGCAAAAAAAAAATAAATCATCTTGTTCATCTCAGTTTCTGGTTTCCCTGAAGATATAAGACAGTACAGACAAGTCTGCAGCACCATGGTTTTACACTGCAAAACATAAATGGAGCAAATCTTGACAGCCTGTTGACGGTCATGTACTGACTGCCTCGTACAGGTGCTCAGTCAGAATAATTAAAAGGAGCAATAAAACCAGCCCACAGCATGTGCATTGTTGACAAAACACAAAAATTAATTTTAAATTTCCTACCATGTTTAAGATGGTCAGAATAAATCTTCTGGCAGCATCCGTTCCATGATACGAAACCATAGCTGGATCTGCCACCACAACAGTTTCTATATTGTACTCCTGAGGCAACTTGTAAGAGTATCGCTTTCCTCTTCCACTTTCTGATACTTTCTGATTCTTGTTTTTTCTTTTATCTGCAACATAAAACATTGCTTGACAAACTCATCCTTCAAACTACCCTTACAGTACTTTCAGGATTTGCTGCCTCTGATTATGGTATAACTCTGATTATGTGGAATGTAAATCTACGTACTCTAATGCACGCTTACTGAGCACTGTCAATGCTAAGGCTCAGAGTGAAGGCCAGTATTACACATAAATGTTAGTTCACACCAAGAAAACAGGAATCTTATCCAGCTGCTCAAATAAAGTCAGTCAGATTCTTTGCATCCGAACATTTTTATAAAAAAGTATGTGACTCATTTTGGTTTGTGGGTGAAGACTCAATTCATGTTAGGTTTGACAGAAAAATAGTTTCGCTGACATTGCAGGATTATCTGCCATCTTCATAAATCACAAAGAAAACATCTTGATGTAATTGTATCTTAGCATAAAAAATGACAAATACAGATTTGCCACAAATTCAATATTAAGAAAATACATGGAACAGTTCAGTGATTTGCAAAGATGAAAGAATATTTCAGATTAATGACAGAGAACAGTATGTAGGATATAGGTTTGTCAGAAACAAAAAAGTGAAGTTTCACTGACATAACTTCAAAGCCAGTGCTGCTGTCATTATAAGCAGCTAAAGTAAAACAACAAAACCAAACCCTGGAAACAGGCTTCTAAACCTACAGAAAGCTCCAAATTGAAAACATGTTACATTTATGGTAAACTAGAGGTTACTGCTCTTGTTAATTTTAAGTTTCCCCTCCAAAAACACAACAAATCTCCATTACTACTACAGTACATACGGAAAAATAAAAACTAATTACACAGAAACAATTCAAGCCAGAAGGTGGTCAGATATGCATACAGCATTTAGCAATGTCATTTGAAATAATTTAATTTGAAACAAAATATAAGATGAAACTCCCCGTTGTAATAGCCAAATTCTGTTAGATCCCCTTGAAAGGACATAAAACTTCTGGGACTCATCTCATTGAAGTCACTGAAATCAAGTGAAATTTTTTCCAGCTTCCACAATGGAATATTGGGCTCTCTGTTTACAACAAAAGTGATGCTTGAGATGACAATTATAAACACATGTTCTGGAAACAATCAAATATTCAGAAATTTTGAGGAAATATTTTGCAATTAATCAGCCTCATCTCTAATAGGAAAGTTCCTAAAGTTCATTTTATAACATATAACTACTCTCCAAAAAATAAATCACTCTTCAGGAAAGTGCTAAAAATGTTCCTCAAAAGTCACCGAACTCACAAATTAACTTTAAAATATAAGATATCACTGGAAGATGTATCCGTGATAATATAAATGTATGTGTAATATAGATTCAATGTAAATAAAATGCAGATATATACTTTTCAATGTAAAAAGTATAAGGCATACAGGCTTTAAAACGTTGTCTCTTTATCTGCAATAATTTGTTGAAGACTATATATACATATAAAAAGTGATTTGTCCATCCCGCTACATTTTAGAAGGGCTTACTGATTCCTATACAACTAGTGACAATGCTAACACCGACACGCATACAAATTTACTAAAAGAAAAAAAGTATATATTCTCCAGAAATAAATATATCTAAAATTAAACTTAACTTCGCTCATTTTGAGCCTTTAGACACTTGCTTAGCCTTATACATACAGCCGGCCTCCAGTTTTACTTGTGTTTCCTAACTGTGGATCTACAGCCTAGTTTATAAAACATTATGTGTGTTTTCATCACTCTTTTGAGAATAATTTTTAATGAAACTTCAGTATCAGGATTTGTGCCAAAAAAACCCACACCCTATAAGCTACACAACTATGACTTACCATACAAGCATCTAATGCTGCAAGAGTAGGCTATAGATCTAAGTTTAAACAGTAAACTCATTTGGGTTAAAAAAGATCTCTCATGAGCCATCTGGTCAATCTGCCTTCCTCCTAGGAGCAGTGATTGATTCCAGTGCAGTTTCCAGCAACACAGTTTATTCATTGTTCACTTCTTTGTAAAAAAAAAAAACAGCAGCTAGTGGTTGAAAACTTTAAATTTAATATTAGCATGGCTGCTGAGAGAGGTCTGCTAACACACCTCTCTAAAAGTTTTAGCTAGCGGTGCATTTTTATTCAGAACTGACAGCAAGCAGCCCACGATAAAATACGGCACTGTGCTAAACACTAAGGTCACCATAGTCCCATAAACTGTTGAAACCTCTGTCTTTCATGATTGCAGTGTATGAGAAGACTGCACAGCTCTGTGGACAAGCTGGCTGCAAGGGGCAGTGCCCATCATTTGCCTCAGATATCTGCCAGGTTAACAAACCAAAGGACAATCTGTTCGTGGCCAGCCAACCTTTTCCAAATTGCTGGCAGAATCCCCCATCACATGAGATCTCATTTATCTGAAAATTTTAGCTCTTCCCTAAGACCTTTAAATAAATGGAACTAGTAATTTTGGTACCCATGGTATTCAAACAACTGCTATGATTACCGCCAGATAACAGGGAAAACAGGCTTTAGGGAAAAACACTTGTTTCTTTATATACTCACAAATATGTAAAAATTACAAAGAATTGCATATTATTGAAGGTACAGTATGTAAGACACTACAACTCCTGCAAATAAACATACCTACATCAATCACGCCTATGCTAATAAGATAAAAGTCAGATTAACTGAAAAAAAATGCTTCTTGGGATTAAAGATGCATAAATTTATCTTGAAAACTTAATTACATTGGTGAAATAAAAAATAAATGCTACAGGAGGGTTCTGTGTAGTATGGCTTTTGTGTTTTGTGCAACTGGTAGAAAATATGAAGATTCCATATCAATTTATTATTTAAACCCAGCTCACTGAAAGGAAAGCTAGAAACACCCCAGTATTGCAGCAAGAAGGCCTGAAATACTGCAGCAAGTACCTTTGACATTCAATAGGCAATTAAGAGAAAATAACAAGAAGTGTTAACAAAATAATAAAAATCCCCTCCAAAAAAACTAAAAGAGCTGAAAATCCAGCTGTTATAACCACAAGTTGCATAAAGTACCTGAGCCAACATTAAGAACAGGCTATGATTACAGGACTCCTGGACGCTTACAATTCCTCAGGCACAAGAGTGTTGCCTGAGTACATCCACATAAGGCCCAGAGTACAGAGTATCACCATCACTCCACAGGCTTTCTTTTCCCAGGAAAAAGAAAATGGGCAACCCCACTACATGGAAATTGCAGTATTCTGGCTGGGTCAGGAATATTCAGGAGCTTAAGAGGCCACAAGCTACACCTCTACTATAGTTTGGATAAGGATTTAAATGTCTTAACAATGAGTGACAACTTGTTTCTGACATGCGGAATGGAAACCAATAAATCAAGCAGCACCAGTGTCCATCTAGTGCAACCTCATAGATCTAGACCTGTGACCAAGATTGTTTATGCATTTTATTTCATGATTATCACATGGAAACAGGCTGTAGAGCAAGAACCAACACAGCTCTCCCAGCTGACTGCCAGTCTACATCCCATAAAGTCAAACTTCTGCTTTTGATCCAGCGAAACTAGCAGGCTTTTTCCTGCAAAACAGCATCACTCTAAGAGGAGAAGCACAATCTGCCCGTAACTCAGAAGAGTATATTGTTTATCACCAGAACTGAGAAGTAAAAGAAGAGGCTTCCAGTCTCCCAAATACAGAAGGGATTCAAAATTCAGATCTACTGTATCCTGGATAAGAGCTCTCACTCACTAGTTTGTGTGAAAAGGAATTTGAGAAGACTCTCCCCACGCCCCCCACCCCCCGCCCACCTAAGTGCCCCATGGCTTTACCATGAGTTAGGTTCACTGTGCAAACAGCTTCAGCCTGGAAAAAATTCTTCAGATTAGGTAGAAGGAAAAGAGCTTAGCTTTCCAATGTGGCCCTTTGCTCTAATAGCAACTGCTTCTCTCACATTTTATCTGTAACACACTTGTGAACTGATTGCTTTGAAAGATTTCATGGACCCTGTGCTAAAGAAAGGTGTGGAGTGTGAGGTCTCTGTATGTGCAACTGGCTCACATATGTAAATAAAAATCACACACACATTCAACAAAAGGATACACACGCACACTCTCACAAGTCCAGAAAGCATCTGCTCCTGTTGGTACAATACTCCCCTCCCCTAATTAATAAGAAAAATCCACCCCATTCATAAAAACAAGTTCTTTGTTCTCTCCAAACAAGTTTAGCTGTGTAGCATCTTTCAATCCAGCCCACAACAGTAACGGACAACAAACAATACCTTCTTTGATTGCCTCTGCTAGTTCTGCATGAAAAGCTATTATTTCCAATAGTCATCCTTCAACACCTCCAGCACAGACATTCATTCCTTCTAATAATTACAATTCATCACTGGCAATACACATTTGCTTGATGCGTCGCCAGTCTTTGAGATCAATGTGGCTCAAAACCAGCAGCACAAATACCTGTCCCAGCTCACCTATTCTGACACACGTGTACTGTAAAAGCAAGATATCCTTTGGTAAGATAGGTCCATATTGCTGAGAAGGTGCCATATTGCTGAGATAATTGTTTCTCTGTGCCTCACAGCTACGACTCTACCAAAGGCTACCTGAGAATATCGGAGCGCCCCACATACTCATCTGTTTTATCTTTGTTTCATTGATCTACTCAGTTTAGGATTTGACTTAAAATTCTCAAATATTGCTACAAAGGCTTATTTTTCTCGCTTCAACCCACCTTTAAGGCTGTGCCTGTACCATGAATGTTTTAGTGATATTAGCTAACTGCACGTCACACCAGCAAATTGTTCCTTTTATGCGTGGGCTTTTATGCAGGGCTTTTATGCGTGCAACTTACTGCAGCCCTCCTTAGTAAAATAACCGGTAGCAGCAGAGTGAGGGACTGGTCTTACTGGTACAACAGCGTCAGTTAGAAATTGCAGATATTTATACCCCCCTGGCAATAAGGTTATGCCAGCCGATGCTAATCAGTTATGCAGAGCCTGAGTTATTTTGAAATTTCGGTATGGTAGTAGAGAGAATGAAAGTTATTTCGAGCAAATATTTGAATCTCTGCTGACAGACTGTTTGCACCAAGCAAGAGCCTTGGGCATAAGAATATGAGAACAGAATAAGCTAACTTTCTCATTTCAGAGCATAAAAGAAAGTGAGAGGATGACTGGTAATGAACACAAGAGAAAAATAATGTCCTTACTGAAGAGTGCATCTTTACTCATTTTCATACACATCATGGTTTGCTATTCATCAGATGCCCCTCTCCCCTTTCCCACTGCACACATCTTCTGCATACTTTTCCTTTTCTCTCTTTTTCTCACTCCCAAACACATGCAGGCATGCGTGTTCTAACTCACTTATCACTAATAAGGAAGAATCACCAGCTTTACTTTCTGTGAACAACTTTTGCTGATACAGAAAATTCCACTTTTACATAAGCAGTGGCAATGTAATACAGTGCCTAGAAGAGAAATATAGAGCCTGCTGGAGGAAGTTACATGTCATTTACTTAGTTCCTCTTAATAACTACAAGAGCCTTGCTTTACTAATTCATCTTTGATTTCAACCTGTGGATGGATGCCTAATTACAGAAACAATACTTCCAAAATTGAAAAAAAAAAAAAAAAAACAACTGTCATTTTTATTCTGTAACCATATAAATCAGACAGAGCAGTATAAATGTTCAGAATGAATCACACAGCCACAGAAAAGTTTTGGCTAGAACAGATTTCCAGAGGTCATCTAGGCCAACCTCCTGCTCCAGTCCAGGCAAGTGTCAAAGTAAGACCAGCTCTCTCAGAGCTATCTCCACTTCAAGTATGTTTTGTAAATGTCTGAGGGTGCAGATTCCATGGCCTCTCTAGGAAACCTCTTCCCGTGCTAAGCATTCATGCTGAGATTTTTTTTCCTTATGCCCAAACAAGATTTCCTTGAATCCAAGTTACAACTGTTGTGTTGCATCCTGTCACAGCATACCTCTAAGGAAAGTCTGGCTTCATCTTCTCTCTGTAGCCCCTTAGGCACCAAAATACTGCAGCTGCATCCTTCCTTCACCTTTCTTCACCTGACTGAAATAACCCAGTTCCTTCTGCCTCACCCCAAACGTCATACAATCCAACTCCCTAGCCATGTCAGTGCACCTCTGCTATTTCTTTCCACTTCGTCAGTATCTCACTTATACTAGGTTAGGAAACATGAAAAAAATACCTATAAATGTGCACTCATTCCAGTTTATTTCCTGGGGAAAAAACAATTTCTCACAACAACATTAAAAACACCCTTAGCTCATCCTGACTTCAAAAGACTGAGATGTCCTCTATCCTTTGAAGAGGAGGAGATGATGACGAAGCAGGAAGAGCAGAACGTCATCTTTCACAAAAGCTATTTTCGCCCCTCTCCATTGAAAGCTATTAAGTCATTACTATGTGCCAAATTTTTGTTCAAGCCCTTCTACTTCAACAACTTCTCCCTGCCAGTAAGGAAGAAGCATTAGGATTGTATCATACAGTTCTTCTAAGTGTCAATCATAGAACAAGCACACTGTTATAAAAATTCTTTCAGTTCAGTGTCAGATCCATTTGGAAGTTCAAGACTTGCTACTACCCGAAAGCGGGATGAACTGTGCTAACATTTTAAAAAGGAAAACTAAGTACAAACACTGCACATAGTGAGTAATTAAGCAACTATGAAAACAGAGAGGGACAAGAAATAGGTTGTAATTATTAAGTTGAAGTAAAAAAATTACCCAAATATTTCTACTTTCAAATATAATGGGACATTAAGAAGCAGTGTCTATTCCTCAATGGACAGTTCCCTCTTCCAACAAGTGGCAGACTCAGCTTGCCACCTCAAAGCCCACCATAAGTTACTGCTACAAGAACAATCAGGTACGCTTTTCTTGGGGGTTGATTTACTACTATCTAGATATCTTAAATATATGTCTGCTACATTAGATCTTTTCAGTGAGATTTGTATATTACCTGTAACAACACCACAGTACTGATTCTGAGAAGCTGGCTTTTCAGTAATTTTCTCCTCTATGGACCTTTTTCGTCTGTACACCCTGTGTGCATGACCTGTCACAGCCAAAGTGCGATTGAGTGGCTCAATAAATATGAAGTCCTCATTAATCTGTATAAACCCCATCTGCAAAGGAAAACAAAAGGAACACATAAGATAAGAATTTAAGAAAGTATGAAATTGTGCACAGTCCTGCAGAAGAAAAAAAACCCACAAAACTCCACTTAAGAAAACCCTCTGTTTTAGTAACCTTACCAGCAAAGTGACTACCTTTATGTTTTACAAGCCCTTCTGCTTAAGTGAACTAGAATAAATTTCATTTATTTCAACTAAATCTGTGTGGGTGGGTGGCTACATGCCAGTAGCAGATGCACAGTAAAAGATGTGGAATGCTAAAAGTTTGCTCTGGGAGACCCATGGGGTCATTTAAATATGTACAGCATGTACAGAAAAGTCTATACACTAGTTTTATTACTCAGTGTATTGTCACATTTTCAGATAACTGTACTTAATGAAATAACAGGAATAATTTAAGGCAGAAGGATACATCCTGAACAACTATGAAGCTGGAAAAGACATCTTGTGACACCCCTTTTACACTTTTTCATGTTAAAAAAAAAAAAAAAAAAAAAGAAGTATAAAAAGGCAGCAATCCCTCCTTGGTAGCTAGCAGTTAAAACAGAAAAACATTCTAATACAGCCATTTAGTTAGTTAGTTTCTCCCCCACCCCAACATATTTATGCACACAAACATGCATAGAAAGCTAACATACCAGACGCATATCTAATATTACAAGAGTGTGGCCAAAGTTAAAAAAAAATACTGTAAAACGTATTTATATAAATACCATACAAATCTAACTCAGCTCAAATTGTTAAGCTGCCAACACACACAAGTTCTGATTAAGAGTAAAGCTCGAAACTGCAAAGATTTGTGGGGTTTTTTCCTCCTAGAAAACGTCATCAGCAAGACCAACAGTTAACTTTCTCATTCTCTAAACTTAAAAACCTATTAAACAGTTTTGCTGTGATACATCCGGCTAAGGGAACCAAAGAGCTTTTCTGTATGTTTCCATGTAGTATGAATGGAGCGAAATGGAAAAGATTTTTTTTTTCTTCTGGAATTATGTAGATGCCATTATCACATTGGATATCCTGCCTGACATATGGATAAATCATCAAAAAGACATTCCAATCCAAGCAAGAAAACAAAATTAAATTTTATAGGTGGTACAAAGTACAATTTCCTTCAAACATAAGCGGGCATTACTTTAAAAAGAAAAAAAAAAAAACACACAATCTCCCTGCCCAATCCCATTAAATAAATGTGAATATATGTATTTAATTTTTCAATCAGCTACATTAGCTGCAGAACTCCGAACAGATGTTGAAAGTTCATCATTAACATTGCACAGAAACATAAGTGTAGCTGGGTTGGTTTGGCTGTTCTGTTTCCTTTTTGCACTTACTTTTTAGGTCAGTTTATCTTCATCATGAGCTTTAAATGTTATGCATTTAGAAGATTAGCTACTTAGGTATTGCTAGGGACTTTCCGTACACCTACCAGATACCACTTCTACATATCTTGAATAAAATTACTTTTACATAACAAGTAACTTTTCTAATATAAATTATAAATTGTGACATTTTATTTAAAAACATAGTTCTCAAATACTAGTAAAATGTATAAACTATTTTTCATTTGATTTTTATGTCTAATGCTGAATTTCACTCAGGCATAGATTTTTATTTTTTTTTTAAATCATTATTTAGCCTATGAAAGATATTGATAAACCCTGGATATCGAACAGGAATAGCAGCCCATCAGGTAATGCTGCAGGTTTCCCCTGTCCACCTACAAAAAACAAGACCTTAGTCCACCTTGAACAAAGACTCAATCATAGCATATTTGCCGTATTTCTTCTGTCTTCATACTCTTTGCTGCAAAATGAAACCAGGGCTTTAAGATGCTGTTCTTCAGACTGCAAACTAGACATACTGAGAAGCTGTGCTAGGACCACTGATATTTTATGTTTTCTTTCAGCTCCTTGAATAAAATGAAGGTAAATCCGTTGGTAGAGGACTCCAAAAAATTGCCAGTCTCCCAAGTCAGAAGTTAAAAAACTGAACATTGACGTAAAGTTTATTGAATATAATGAACCTCACTTATATATATATTCAAACAGGTAATTTTAAGACAAATCTGGACAACCAAACAATCTCTGTAACAATTTTGACTGCTTTTTAAAAAAAATAAAAAAAATCATGACTACTTCTCTATCTCTTGGACAAGTTCACAGGTAGAAAAGGGAAGACGAAGCTGTATCCATGCCAATCATGCCCTTATTTTTTCATAATAATTAGAAGTGGAGTTAAGAAGATCCACCATAAAACTAAACACAGAAAGCAAAGAAAATCAAAGCCATGCATTAAAGCACTACAGTTTCAATGTGCTTTTATATATTGGATGACAGGGCCAAATACAGGCCTCAGTCACTTCAAATGGGAAAACTTCCTTGTCATGAAAATGCACAGCAAAACAAAGGTTGAAAAAAATGTCAAAAAATAATATGCATAGAACTGTAAGTTAGTTCTGAGGAACTGATTCGTCTCCCACCAGTTTCATCTGAAAAACTACCATTGCTCACAGCTGCAATTGAAAAGGCTACTGGGATGGTAGACCTCTCTCATGCAAAGGTAACATACATGCCATTCTTCCCCCGGCATTCACATATCCCCACATTTTCAAGTTCCGTGCCTAAAATAAACCAAAATTTAAATGTAGCACACATACACCTCAGTAGAGTTCAAGGCCAGAACAATGTCATTTGGAAAAAAATTCTTCACATCTCCTAAGTAAGATGAACTGGGTACTTGCTCTGCATTTTATTTACTTTATGCAGTAGAATGAGACCTTAAGTACAGGGCAGACTTCATCAAACGAGTGCGTAAAGCATTACATGGGACTAAGTATGGACACTCTGAAATGAAATGACATGCACCATATGTATTTTAGAGTGGACACTTGACCTTATAAATGAAAGCTTTCCACAACATACATTGAAATCATATCAAGACTTTTCACTTAAAAGAAGCACAAAAAAGCCATGTGGAAACAATAGCCCTGAATGAAAACTAACCTTTTGTCTTATCTAAAATAAAAATAGTGCACATCAGAAATATGCCAATAAAGACAAAAAGTAGGCAGATCAGAATTCTTCTGAAATATGAAAGTTGGATTTTTTTTTCTTGCATTCAATTGGAAATATCACAGATGAGAGATAAAGAATGAAAAATATCTGAATATTCTGGGCAATTGCATTCGATAAAAGACATTACAACAGAAACTGCTATGGCATCTTATTTCTAACATTTATGTTAGAACACTCGTGCCAACCTTTTCTGCCCAGTATTTCTTTCCTAAATGGACAGCAATTTCTTTTTTCCTATTTGGAGCATATGCAAGGATTTGACATTGCCATGTACCCTATGAAAACCTGTAAGTAAGTCTACTGTTTCTAATAAAGTTATATTACCATGAGAAGTCATACAAATGTAAAAGTGAAGTAAATTTGTGAAGACCACCTAAGCATATAGTTACCAGATACTGGGTATAAGCCAGGAAATGTCAAGATTGGGAAAGATTTCTATTAACTCTTATATACTCTTCCGTGCATACAAATTCAGAGTGGTAGCTTAGTATCATTCAAAGTTGAAACAATGCAGATTTTGAACATAATATTGTTTCTTGCAGAATTTATACAAATAAGGCAGCAAAGGAATGCAAGAAAAATACATATGCTTCCATAAAAACTGGAATTGAGAACTAGGAAAAGAAGAAAATATATTTTCCCTTGCTATCATTATCACAAAAAAAAAAAGGGATGACAGAAAAATATCTGCAAGCATGTCCTACAGTTAGAGATTAAGTCATTACTATTTTAATATCCCAGAGAAGAGATGAGGCTAAAATAATACTGGTTGAAAAGGAGACTTTACATACCACTAGACAGTTGTGAAGGACCATTTTGCCAATATGTTGTGTTGCTTTCATCAGAGACTTATTGAAAAGCAATAATAAATGCAGAAGACATAACACAGACTTCAAAGAAATGTCAGAACATTAAGGCTTTTTTACTTTTTTAAACAAAGTAGTTTGCCAGCTCCAAAGGATGAGTCTCAGTGGTCTACAATTTATCGTTTAGCCACTTACGCAGTAGCAGTTTCTAACCCTACCGCTTAACATGTCAAAGTGAAATATTTCATTCACTGAACAATTCATCACTGTGGTGGGTTAACCTTGGCCAGCTGCCAGATGCCCACCCAGCCGCTCCCCTACTCCTCTTCCCCAATAGGACAGGGGGAAAAAATAAGATTAAAAAAAAAAAAGCTCATGGGTTGAGATAAGGACAGGGACACCATTTAGCTATAACCGTCATGGGCAAATAAAACCTGACTTGCAGAAAGTTAATTTAATGCATTGCCAATTAAAACAGATTTGGGTAATGAGAAACAAAGACAAATGAGAACACTTTCCCCTGCACTCCGAATGGCACAGGGCAGATGGGCAACAGGGGGTATGGTCAGGACTTAAAAGTTTCTCTCTGCTGCTCCCTCATCCTCACACGTTACCCTTCCTCCCTCTCCACAGGCTGCAGTCCTTCAGGATAAGCCTGCTCCAGCGTAGGCTCTCCATAGCCTGCAGAGTCCTTCTGGTCCTCCCCATGGAGGACCCACAGTGGGGGTATCTGCTCTGGCCCCTGGAGCACCACCTCCTCTTCCTCTACCCTTGGTGTTTGCAGGGTTGTTTCTCTCACTTTTTTTTCCCCTCACTCCTCACACTTTTACCCTTTCCTTTTCCCAGGGGCACTGCTGTCATGGCAGAGGGGCTCAGCTGTGCCCAGCGGTGGGTCTGTTGGAGCCCGCTGGAAGTGGTTGTGGCCAGCAAAGGGCAATCCCTGGTGTCATCCCGCTGAGGCCACCTGTACAGAGTTACATTCCTGTCCCCCTCTTGTAGGTTATTACTACCAGCTGCATGCTTGCATGGACACAGGCATACCTAATAATGGTGTGTTCCCCTAAATGAGCAACAGATTAAAAATTTCCTTATTCTCACCTGAAGTAAACTCCCACCATGTTACTCCTTTCCTGTTTTCTCACTACTCTTTTGTCTCCTCATCCATTCAACAGGCATCTTAAACTAACATTCAGTACGAAATGGACATAGAGTTGTCATGTCATGATCCCAATAAAAATTTTCCCTGCATTCTACTCTCTGCTGTCTTGTAAAGCAGATGGACACAGTGTGCAAGGACAGGCCATACAAAACTGTACTTCTCCACGCTCCCACTGTACACCCCAAGGCACACAGCAATACTGTCACAGGAAACATGCATCCCTATCAGATGTAGAAAATATACATATAGTTTAATAAGCATATTACAACCATCAGCACCAAAATATTAATGACATCTGCAGTATAAAAGTGAAAGGTTTTCTTCAATATAGAGTTCAAAAGACAATTCTTGTTTCCTCGTTCAATACTTGCTAGTTTTGAAACACATTCTGGTAATTGGTACTATTTGTAAAATGTCCCAGAACTGGAGATTTATTATTGACTAGAGAGGCGAAGTCTTTAATTTGCATATGGGTATCCCACTCTGAAGAGGTTTTCCTCCACGATGTTAAAAGTCCAGATTAAATTTATTATCATGACTCTAACAATGCTATCAGGACCTGACTTCAGCTTAAACAACAAAAATAAAAGTTTCCAGGTCTTACTAATGCATATAATAAAGCAAGTTCAAACAACTGTTCAAACTGCGTAAATAACAGGGTAAGAACTTCAAACTTCACATGTTCTTGTTACTCAAACACACTACAGCTTTCCATCTTTCAGTACCTTCATTGCTGAAGGCTGAAGAAACAATTCGTAAGTGCCAGCAACTTCTGTCTTCAATTAACTGCATTTCCGGGCTTTGCACAGCATACACATTGTATTTCTCCTAGAGGTTTTCTCTACCTGCTCACTCCACTCTGCTGCATAGAGTTAGGAGAAGTCACAGCAATGAGACAGTCAGTATAATCTCTGTTGATCAGCTTTCAGCAGCCAACATAGCATTCAATCCAATCCTTTCTGGGTTTTTTGTTTGGTTGGTTGGTTGTTTTGGTTGTGTTTCTTTTTTTTTTTTTTTAATGGTAGAACTGTGCCCTAAGGAAGCACACGTGTACACACAACGCCACACCTTATAGCCCTGATAGAGGAAAAACATTCAGACTGTTATGCAGAGACTCCTGAGTTAAAAGCATGAGTTCAGGTACTGGCCCCCAAATTTAAGATCTGTAGAAATAACTTTTCCATGGCTTTTAAACACTTCCAAACTACTCTGCTTCCAGTCCGTTTTAAGATACACACCACCCTGAATCTCTATGAAAACCATGTTTTATCAAAAAAAAACCTGATGCTGCACATGAAAAAGATCTCTTAATTTTTGTTAGATAGGAACGAAGTACAATAGTGAAGTATGCAAAACTGAGAAGGGTTTGCATATTCTGACATATTTCAACAGGTGCTATTATTCACATAACCTTACTTAACTGAGCAAGAATCTCTCAAGCTGACAGTGGAGAGTGAAGTGTAAGCTGATCACAGAAAGGATACAAATCCAAAGGAATCTGATTTGTTGAAAAGAAAATTAAGTAAAGAAGACCAATGTATAAAGAAATTATAGACATCAGGTCCACCCAGAGGGTCTGTGGTTGTTACCATTCAAACTTCCGTTTGCCCAATAATTCACTGCCAGCCAAACGCTAAGATGTTTGGCATTTCCTCTGGATTCCAAACGTCATGTTTCCTAGCCAGCAATATTTCCTTTTTTAGACCTAAGTCTTCCTCTACAAACACATTATTAGAAATTACTGCTGTATTAGGTACAAGTGGTACTTAAATTGCCAATATTCTAATATTTGCTATGATTTTTAAGCACAGTGCAGGATGGTAGCTAAACAAAGTACAGTCTACTTAATTAGTGACCATAAACAATCATTGTCTCCCTCCACAATAAAAACATTTTAATAAGGCTGCGTGTACAATAAATTATTTTGTAACACGAGTTTGAGATCTATTGCAAGATGTTACCAGTTATTTTAGATGTTAGCTTTACTGAATGGAAGTACCTAAAATAGATTTTAGCATTTATGCCTTAACTGTTTGGAGACCACGTTTGCAATATTTTCATTTCTTAAGAGATTTTTACAGGGAAATCTTTCAACAAAAATACGCAAATTGCATCATTTTTTCAGAATCTCCCCATCTTAAATCTTGACACCCTGTTTCTCGAGGAAATCTTCTCTCTACCAAAGTTGTCCTCACTCGGTTTTGCCAGACTGGCTGACCAGCTGCACCACTGGTAAAATTGCCGACTCACAACGTTAAGAACACAATCACAACTATGTTAAATACATATGAACAACTGGACTGGGTCTGAACAAAGGTTCAGCCTGTACAGTATAGTCTCTCTGACAGTGCATAACAGATGACAAGAAAGAACATAAGAACAGAGCAAACAGTTTGTACACTAACAGCCTACAGCAAACTCCAGTAGAAAACTGGTACCAGTAGTTTTATGGTATGCATAAACTTTAACTGCAGTGGAAATAAACGGAACAATTCCTTCTCCTCTCATTTGCTTATTTACAAGGTTACAAGACAAAAAGAACTATTAAAGAGTTATTTGCCATGCAGGAAATATTCAAGTTCTTGACTGTGAAAAAGGCTAACAAGATACTAAAGTGCCTTTTTTCCAACCATATTGAATGAGATCTCAAAAAAATATCACGACCATTAATAAAAAAAACATGACAAGAAAAATATGGGAAAGGATCTATTAAGATCCTAAGGTACTGAAGGGTGGACAGGGGGTTTAACCTTCCATGACTCATAGACTCCACTTTCTTTGACATTCATTTTAAAAAGCATCCTTTATTTCCCACTTTATAATGAGTAACATATAAACACTGTTCTTGTGAACCCTGCACTGCAAGTGCTTAAAGACATTGTTGGTTAAGTCCAGTGCTGTCCTTCAGCAGACCAGAACTCAAAGAAGTCAACAGATTTGTAGGTTTGGAAATGATTCAACGTTGTCAAATATTCACTAGTAACCTCACAATCCATAAACAGTTGACAGCCTCCGAAATATCACTTTAGAGCTGTGACAAATCTAACATACCTTGGAAACAAGGCAATTGAGGCAACATGATATATAGTTACAACTCTGAAACTGATAGGATTGTGAAATACCTATTGATTTTTATTCAAGTTCGAAGACATTCACTAGGACCTCAAGAAAGGCTGCTTTGATACAGCTATATTTTCCCCATTAAACTGAACTTTAACTTGTTTCTTGCATTCTGAAGTCCCTTGGCACTTCTCAGTTCTTCCATCCCACTCCACAAATGCCTTTCTTATCATGAGATATTTTATGTATGTGACCATTAACAAATATTCTTAAGGTATTTTAAAAAAAGTTACAGAAGTGGATACTAAATTGCTAACATGTTACCATTTTAGAGAATGTCTGATAAGGTTATAGGTGATGTAATTTACATTCTCCAAACTAAAATGTACCTTGAATATTGGAAGTTGGAAAAAAAATGCTTCAGTGTAATTTGTCTTCCAATGGCAGTTGAAGCATAAGGAAATTCTACCTTGCACAGAGGCAAGATGCCAACATGTAGCTGAATGGCAGTGCCTTATGTAAAGAAATTATTTTTTTTGCTTCACATGACCTGCAAGAAATATGGGCAGCCCAGGTGGCCATAAGGAGAGAGAGCACACCTATCATAAGGTGACAAAACAACAAAAATAGAAATTATAAAATTAACATAAGCACAGATAGTTCAAACTGTGAACTTCCAAGCATTTCAAAAAAAGCTTTTCAATGCTTACAGATAAATTTCTCATTAATAACACTAAGCTTTAAACTGTTCCAATTAATTCCAGCTTTAAAAAAAGGAAGAGAAAAGCTGTAAAGGCGGATATATGAACAAGTGTCTATGTCAAAACCCTACCTGTATCACTACAAAGTTATAATTTCCTTATCCATGTTTCATATCTGTTTTTCATTTCAGCACTGTCACTTTTATCATAGGACCCATGGTATCTGTGTTTACCATAAAAGTTCTCGTATCTTTTGCTTTCTTCTGCCTCATGGAGTTTTCTAAGTTCACAAAAATCCATGCCAAAGATGAAAAGCTGAAATATTCCCCATGATACAATACTGCATCCAGCTCTGGGGCTCCCAACATAAGAAGCACATGGACTTGTTGGAGCGGGTCCAGAAGAGGGCCACAAACATTATCAGAGGACTGGAACACCTCTACCATGAAGAGAGGTTGGGGTTGTTCAGCCTGAAGAAGAGAAGGCTCTGGGAAGACCTTATAGCAGCCTTCCAAGTACCTAAAGGAGGCCTACAAGAAAGCTGGAGAGGGACTTTTTACAAGGGCATGTAGTGATACCACAAGGGGTAATGGCTTTAAACTGGAAGAAGGTAGATTTAGATTAGATATCAGGAAGAAATTCTTTACTGTGAGGGTGGTGAGACACTGGAACAGGTTGCCCAGAGAAGTTGTGAATGCCCCATCCCTGGAGGTGTGCAAGGCCAGGCTGGATGGGGCTTTGAGCAACCTGGTCTAGTGGGAGGTGTCCCTGCCGATGGCCCGTGAGGGGTTGGAACTAGATGATCTTTAAGGTCCCTTCCAACCTAAACCATTCTATGATTGTCATAATAAATGTATAACGTTGATATAATATTTATATTTCATGGCCTTTATACCAAATGGTCTTTATCCTACATGATGTATGGTTATGACTCTTTTTAATCAAGATACTATCTAAAAGGGTGTGTTATGAATTGTTTCACAGTTCACAAGGGTGAACATAAGGGTACAAACCCCTTTTTACTAGACTAACACAAATTTCAGAACAAGTACAAATTCTCTAGTTATCAGCACAGTATATTCATTTTTCATGATCACCATCTTAAGGAGATACTGTTTAAAAATCTGTAACTTTTGAAGAATAATATTAAAATGCCAAAGTAGTTATTACCTTTGCTTCTCTTGCCATTTTACAGTGTTCTACAATGACTATATATATATAAATACACACTCCTCACTCTGAAAAATCCACATAGATGCAGGAAATAAAATTATGTGATCACAGAGCAGCATGCTACTCATGAGTAAACAGGTATTCACTACACACTAAATTGCAAATAAAATATGTAAAATTTATCAATTCTAATCACACTCATTTCTTTAAGTGCCTTTTTTAGGCAAAAGCACAACATGTGATTCCTAAACTTTGTGGTGGTGTCTTAAAATCAGATGTTCAGTCATTGCCATCAGCAGTGAAACTCATGAACCTGACACAAGTCCCCCCAAGTGCTACAGCTTTCTGTGCAATGTAACAGGCTGGTCATCAGGTTCAAGTGACCACCGACACATGCTCACTACTCTCTGTTCTTCTTCTTAGAAATATCAACCGGCTATAGACTCTTGCAACAATATTGCCACATCACTCATGGAGTCCGCTTGTTCAGCTTGTGACACTCTTTCCAGAAAACTCAGTACATTTTCAACTACTGTACACTTGCCCTTTGATCTTGATATCCTTGATACTGCAGAAGACTGCAGTAGAACTAATATACCAATGGTCAAATCCTGAAATTATGTGTTCAAACCCCCTCTCTTTTACCCTGCCCAATGAGCTCTTGCTTAGGTTCTGTTTGATTAAGCTGTGGCTTAAAGGGTCAAAAAAACCCCAAACTTAAGAAGCACCTGTGACAAAGGACAACACATCTTAATACACAAAAAAAGGTGTGTATTCTGTGAAAGAGAGAAAAAAACAGAAGGAAAAGACCACCTGCGACAAAGTGAATGATCTGGACTTCTCCAGTGCTGATTGGAGCACTTGGTATTAACACAGGCCATGCGTATTTTTCTGAACAAATGAAAGAAGCACCATCTGAGAGAACGATTGGCTGATTCCTCTAGTGACTTACCTAACATAATGGATTTTCAGTTTTTTATTACTGTCTCAAAGTCATAAAAAGCCATTTAATCTTTTTACTCTAGCCAGGAAATCAAACAAAGAGAATTATACATCACTCATGAAATTATAGATGTGCTTGTAAATTTCAGTTGAATATTAAAACCACTCATCTAAACTCAACTTGCTAAATCAAATCCAATTTTTTCTTTTATGTCATGTGCAGCACGCATTATTTCATTATTCTCTTTATACTACCTTCACGCTGCTCAAGTCTTATAGTAGTGAAAAATTAATAAAGGATAAGAAACAGTCAAGAACAGAGAACGGAAATTGCCTTTGCATTTAAATGTGTTATATCCATAGGTCAAGTCCAGCCCTCTATGCATTCAAGACTTTGTAAAATATAGGCTTTCTTACACTTACCCTTGTAATACAGATCTTTTATCAGCCTAGATTACTTTTTAATATATTCCCTTCCTGTTCCTGTTAATTAAAGTAGTTTCAACAGAACTGCTGCTTTATTATTTTTCTATTCCTATTTTAAATTTGTTTCAGATTTCTCTCTTCTAATAACTGGAATTCCTTCCAGTTTCCTAACCTTAATTTATACATGGCCATTATTTTAGGTCCATCTGATCCTGGATCAGTGTTGTTTTCCTCCTTGGCCAGCTCTGTAGACTCCTTGATATTCACTCCAGTGTTTTTACAAAAGGTACTTATATCGCAGTTTCTGCTGCATGACGATAAACACACCAGCCTTTGACTGTTGATTGATGAAATAGGCTTTAGTACCATAATTATCCTTGTAGCCACAACTGAATTCCTCCCTCTGAATATCAGCAAACAGAATTGCAAGCCATATTTCAGCTATCATTTCACTGCACCTTTGTGAAATGAGAATTAAATTTCTGTATCCCCACTAAATGTCCATGGTTTAGATGGATCTTTCACACCCACATCATGCCTGATGGCTTACAATGATCATAAGCAAACACACAATCTCAACCTCCTCTTGTGACTGCCAGCTAAGTCATCAGTCTATAAACCAAATCTATAAACGTAGTATAAAAACAGTAAGCCATATCAGAAGCCACTTTCACTTTTTGGTCTGTTTAATTTTCCTGTGCCTCCCAGCTTTGAATTTACCACTAAAGCAAAGTCAACTCCTCATGTGTTGATTCAGATCTTACTTAGGTTCTTCGTGACTAGACCTGGCTAGAAGCTTTCCAGAAAAGAGCGAGTTTTCCTTCCAAAATTCTGAATGATCAAAAAGAATATGCTTTTTATCATTAAAACACTGCCATCTCTCCACATCGATATGAACAAAAGTCACACTGAAAACCAGGCAAAAATTACTGGAACCCTGTCTCTCACTCTGCCAGCTAAATTTGTGAGTGGGACTTCAGAACGATCATACCAAGTTACACCAAAGGTACATCTTCCACTGAAAGGCAGCCAGCTTCACGTGGAAAATGAAGTCTTTAAGAAGTGGGAAAGCACAGAACAACAGACAAACACATAGTAGGATAATTAGTGATAACAGAATTCCTATCATTTGTTATTTCCAATTTGTTATTTTAAGGCCACCGTTACATCTGACATTCTGTTTTTATGAAAATACCTTTTTTCATCTCAGTGTCCTAGATCTAAGTAGTTTTGTCTGCTCATCTTTGATGCTATTTACCTTTCCTGTATTGTAAGACATACAACGTGTTACTAGCTAGATACAGTAGCGAAAACTGTTTCTCCTAAGAAATGTGCCAGCAGGTTCATTAGAACATCATGTATAAGCTTTCATAGATTCTCCTTTTAAAACAAAACAAAACAAACTTTAAGAAGTTGTTTACTGAAATTAAGCATATGTTATTCTTTTCACAGATTTATTGCTTCAACAGCACACTGTAAATGGACTCCACTGTACACTCTTTTTTTGGCAGCCGTTACCCAGAAGTAGAGTTTAATTATAGTTCGCTTTAGTCAAATTAGTTGTGTCAAAACACTGGAAGAGACTCAATGCTTTAAAACACAGAACTCATCCCAAACCCTTTTAAGTCTTGCACTAAGAAGGCACAGCATAATTTAAACATAGAGAAAAAAATTTAAAGTCACTAGTGCACCATAACTCAAATTTCAAAATATTAAATGTTAAAAGGAGGTAAATAGGACACTGGTGTTGAGTGAAACCCTATAGTTCTGAAGATGACTCTTTCTGGAACAACTATAGAACCCTTTATAAACAATCACTACCCTACACAGACCATCCCATGAACGTTGTGTATGCTGCTCTTTCTCTCCATAGAGACAAATCTAATCTGTTGCAGTTTGAGGTAACTAAAGTATCTTTAATAATAATTCATTGAAAAATACTACCATAAGGCAATTTTAAGTTCTATTTTCAAAAGCTTCAAACAGAAATGGAACAAATATGAATTACAAGCTCCCAAAGCTAAATGTACCATTGACGTTGTATATTTTTTCTAAAAAATAGACGGCAACCAAACCAACAGTATCTAACTGCAGATAACTTATTCCTGATGTATCACATGAAGATAATTCTGTTAACGAATGATTTGCACTATAGTTGCTAGCAACCCTCAGATAATTTAGAATTTTGGGGGTTGAAGAGGTATGATCAGACAAAGACTGTCATCTATAAGCCAGCTAAAAACATAAAGAACAAAGGTAACAAACAAGAGCCCCAGCATCTGTATTGAAGCCACAGAACAATGGAAACATGGGTCTCGTGGAGATACCAATCATTCACGTGAGCTCATTTTAGTGCCATCCAACCTATACATATACATGTATAAATTTAGATTTATGAATAGTTATTGGCAGGAACCGCATGAAATTCAGCAAGGATGAATGCCAAGTCCAGCCCCTGGCACAGATTCACCCCCTGCACTGGTACAGATTTCCCACTGGGTGGATGAACTGATGGATGGACGGATGGCAAGCAGATCTGCTAAAATGGACCTGGTGGTCCTTGTGGGCAGTAGGTGGAGCATACAGTACAACAAAGGAACATATGGAAATAAAGGGGAAAAACTTAATGAAAAATTTACGTAATCCTACTGAAGTGTAACATACCTTCAGAAATAAAGAAAATTTACTCAGATATCTTTGTCCAAGATATAAAAAAAAAACCCAAAACAAACAAACAGTGCTGCAATCCTGCATGAATAATAGAACATTTCTATGTATACAATTTCTAAAACATATAACAGCTCGTTCAGTACTACCTCAGTTTAGGCTGAATAATCCCTACAACTCTGTTCTGCTAGAATTTGTTTTTTTTTTTCTGATAATAACAGCTGATCTATGCCACTGCCTACATCAACAGCACCACCTCTCAAGGAGGGGACGTGTACTTGGCTGTGATGTTGTACTAAGTTGATACCATCCCGATCTCTAAATTCTAGTCCAATTCTATTATTTACTTTTCCTCTGTCTTTGTTTTAAGTTTTTAATTCTAATCTTGTACTGTCACTGACTTGCAATATAAATTTGGCCAAGATATTTATGCTCATGTGTTCTTAACCAGCATTCAGTTTGGGGAGTGTATATGTGTATGCTGAATACTAATTATCTGAGACACTCAAAACTAGTGGCTATATTTTAAAATTTTGACGTAAACCACAATTTAAAGCCTTGCTTTCAATTGCAACACCTACAAAAAAGAAAATTGCAGTTGCATGCAAACACACATACATGAAAAATGTTTGACAGGAGCATAAATACTGTAAATACCTCTTTTGTTCCTGTTACCATGTTACACAGCTAAGATTACTGTGTAAATAAACATATTTTTTACTAAATTGCAGCTACCTAGATTCTGAATACATATTCTACACAGCTATACATCTATTAATCTATCATGTGTTTAGGCTCTACATGTTCTTTTTTTTTTCCTTATGCAGCACTCTGGAATTTTATGAGGTAGAGTAAACCTACTACTCTTAGCACAGCTGACTATTTTATAAAATTTCAAAATCAAATTAGCAAGTGCTACAAGCCATTGTTGAAATGGGAAGTCAAATTTTACACTACATATGTGACAGTCAATTTAAAACCTATTTTGAAGGCACATTGGGTTAAAGACACAATGAAAAAACTTCATTTTTAAACAAACTTAAATTCAAAAGCTGTATCGTATGCATTTGCTCCGGGTAACTATGCAAGGATTGACTAATATCACTAAGAATAGCAACAGGTATTGGCAAGGCAGACTTTGTCAGTGGCACAGCTGTTAAATGTGCAGAATATCCATAACTGCACACAAGGCACACTCTGCAATCTTTAAGAAAACAAATATGATATTTTCAACCTTAGGTGCCCAAAACAATACAGATTTTATGGCAACCATAACTATGTCACAAAAGAAGACAGCACCAATTCTGCCAACCCACCACATAATAAATTACTGGTCTCTCTCTGATCATTTCTCCCTTCACTCAGTAGCTCCTACTCATTATCTCAGAAGGTTGAACTGATTAGTAAAACTAGTTCAATTCTGGAATTATTCTTATCTCTCAAGTAGATTTGCTTCTATTACAGAAAAAAAAAAAAAAACAGAAGCTTTGAGGAAGGACTAGAAAGCCTTAAAGGTTGTCTATTTATTCCAATAACATAAGACAAACTAATAAAATAGGTATCTTTTGCTCAGAACCCCTGCTTAACATTAAGTATTTATTATTTTTTAAGAAAAATAACTCTAAAGAACACCCTATGTCTCTTTCAAAACCACTGTGTTTATGTCAACTACGATCAAGCCCTGATAGTACGGTAAGAGGGTAACCACTTTATGGTTAAGATCAGAAAATAATTTCTCAATTTTAGAATGTTGAAAGGGAAGACAAATGAGTTGTTGCTGTGGAAAAATCATTTCATGGATGCCAGCCTCAAAACTCTCCATCTGCTCTGGTCAATATATGCTCAATAAAGCAACATACAGTATTCCACCCTCTCTGTCTAAACCCTTAACAGATCCAGATCTGACTTCATATCAATTTAGATCAACGGTAGTGTTGTGATAGTAAACATAAAGTTGTATTATACAATCAAGATTCTGATTTTTTGATGTTCAGAAAAATTCGCTGCCTATATCTTCACGTTAAACAATTAATTTACTTTAAAAATAATAACTAATAAATGGAGCTAGAGCTAGTAAAGAGAAGGAAACTAGAAGGCAACGCCTGTGCAAAAGTAACAAAGTGGCCACCTTGCTTATTCCTTTTCACTTGCATGAAAAAATACTGTTAATCAGAAATTAATTTAATTAAAATGGAATTGATTATTCTACTAAGAGAACACATAAACTTTCAGTGCTCACAGCTCTAAATGGTCAAATGCTATCAGAACTTCTGGGTTTTTTTTAAAGAAGTTCTTTCAGCAGCCTCCTAGGATTTTGGCCTTCGGGTTTCATATTTTGATCTGTCCTCATGTGGGCTAGAGAATTACATTTTTATGTTTACTGGTTCTTATTTTCATGTAGGCCTATGTTTCAATAAGATGGAAGACATAGTAACAACAAGGGCCATGCCTTCAGTTTGGTTCATCAAAAACACAACGATCAGAGCTGACCACAATTCAAGTACAGTTTCCAAATGAACTAAAGGAAGTATTAACCAACTGCCAACACTGCTAAACCAAAGGAAAAAAAAAAAAAAAATCAAAGATAACAAATGATTGAGCCCCATGGACAAAAATCTTCATTTTGTCCTCCATACAATCATACATTAAACAGATGTTTTATGTGGTTGCATGACTTCAACTCCATTGATGGTGCACACATCAACTGAATAATGAATAAAGATGCTTCTTGCCTGTTGCCTGAAATGTTCTGGAAAGCCTTAATTTATTTTGCTTCAAAAACTATGCTGGAGCAACATGCTCAACCAACCACAGATGACTAATATAGACCAATAAAATAAACTACAATCAAACTGAAAACCAAGATACAATTACACTTGAACAAACATGATACAGACCTTTAGTTGCACAATTCAAATTGGAAATGGCATAAAAATCCATTTTAAAAACAGCCATCTAACCTGTAAATTATGTCTATTGTGTAGTCATAACTGAGTGATGCATGATGTTAACAATCACTTGGTTTTGTTCATCAAGTACATGCTATATTAAATGGAACCACCACTGATTTACTATTAACAAACAAACAAAAAAAAAAATCACAACCCCAACCATATCCCCTTTCCAGAATAAATACAACAGCTTCTGTAAAGTATGCCAGGATTTAAAAAAAAATATTCCATAAAACTTAAGTTAAAAATTCTTTACAATTAATTGGTTTAATGATATCCGAGAACATTTATTATATAACAGCATTTCAGTATTTATTAATATTGTATAAGAAAGTCCCTTTGCATAGCTAAAAATGACTAGCACTAGAAAAAGCAGCACCTATGGAAACATATCACCTATGGAAAAAATCTGAAATTAAAGATTCAGTTCTTGTAAAGATGTGTTTCTTTACAGCATTTTGGTGTAATATGAGTAACTTCAGCACTTCTTGTAGCAAGACTAAAAACCACTCTTTTGCAGTATGAATGAAACTGCTGTACCTTTAGCTAATGAATCTGCATTCACCCAATTTCTTTAGTGCAAGCCTGGATTTAATCCCTTAAGAATCTGAAATGATATTTTATGCACACAAAATTGTAATAGTACACAAAGGATGAGCACAAAGCATCCTACACTGAGTCCCATGCAGGAGATTTAAATGGAAAATATCAGCAACTGTGTCTGTAACCTACATTAGATAAACCACCTAGACTAGTATCAAAAAGATCAATATAAGAGATCCAAGTTTAAAATGATTCATTCGTGTAAAACACTCAAATAGTGCATACCAATGAGCTACTATTGTTCCAACCTATGTGCTTTCACTGTAGCCACAGAGGGATGTGGCACAGCTCCAAAACCCACCTATGATTGCCTATAGAGAAATTTAATCTCTGCTAATCCTTATTGAAATATCTATCCATGACTCCATTATTTCGGTTTTCTTCCAAGAGAGGAGCTGAACTTCATTCAAAGACTATTTAATTCAAGGCAACACTCCATGAAACTCAGTTTCGGTTCAAATCTACAATTTGCCAAAACTACTAACTGGAAAACAGTAATTCAAGGAAGGAAAATAAATTATATTTATGGGCATAGAACTATAATTCAACAAATCAAGTTAGTCCATCTATAAAATAAAGTTATGCTTAGGCTTTTTATATCTCTGTCTTGAAATACATTAATCCAGAACTGGTGGTTTCAAGAGAAATAAATAAGATTCTTACAATTTATAATAATTTTAGATTCATATTGCTTAAAACCTTAAAAATATATAGAATTCTCATACTTCTAGGACTCCACTCCTAACTGAAATTTGTATCTAATTTTTTTTCCAAACTATGTATAATTTTTTGATTTAACTTCTAAGCCTAGATTCTCCTTCCCCATTTTGGGGAAAAAAACACATTAATTTACCTTTCGTGGCACATCATAGAAACTAAAGTTATGCCACCTCATGAAAGAAGGAATAGTACCTAATTATTTTTCAAGAACTATTATTTTAATTAAAAAGAAAAAAAAAAAAAACACAACACAGATTTTGGAAGAAGGCTTTTTTCCTTTTTTTTTTTTTAAAGCTAGAGTGCTTGTTTTTATGTGCGTAAGAACACAAATGGTGAGCAGAATAGTTTTGACATTAGCATCTTGAACCAAGTAGCATCAGTCTGACTGGCCACTTTTAAGCAAATTTGTTGATACAAAACCAAGCAAAAGATTAATCATTGAAAATGAAATAAGCAAGGAAGGAATTATTTCCTTCCATTATTTCCAACGCAAATAATTTAGTATTAGAAGAAAAAAAAAAAAAAAACAAAAAGCCACCAAATGGACATAGAAGAAATCTTTGTTATTATGCTTCCTTAGGTAGGTTACTACAGAAAAAATACGTGATCAGAGAGAAAAAGGGAAACACGCTAGGACTATCAGGCAGAAATTGGAAGACTAAGCTTTTTATACGCATAATTGTATCCAGTTTAGTATATAAAAACCTCTTCTACTTTTAAGTACTTCACTCCCCTCATCTGTTACTTAATAAATATTTGGGGTGAGGTCCATTTATGTCATAGAGGGACAAAAGAGATCGGGGGTCTACCCAGGCATAGAATCACCTAAGCAACTTGCCATCCCCTAACTTGCAAACTTGTAAATTCTCAAAACATTTTAAAAATTGCCTATATTAGAGGATTTTCACACAGAGCTTATAACAGGAGCATAGATCCAGACAGCTTTACGCTTATAGAGTGTTTTTAAAAAGCAAATTAAGCAAGACCACAATTTAATATTAAGTCCTGAGAATGTGTGTACACATTAATGGCTTTATGATCCCTGCACATACCAAGAGTAAGAACTCACCCTTCACCTACTGCTGTATCCCAGAATAACTGGCATTCAGATTTTTTTTGTCTCTTACCGTGTCCCTTTTTTTTTTTCTCCTGTCTCCCACCTTCAGAAGAAAAGCAAAGTATTTCATACAAGAAGCCTTGAGGCAGAGTTACACCTGAGTTTTCAAGTTCATAACCCGATTGCCAGGCTAATCAGTGTTCTCACTGAGAAAAAAGAGCACTGAGAAGTTTAAGCATATCTGAAGCACAGTTTAAATTTTTATATAAAAGATGGCATTACTATAATGGCTCTAGCCATTACTTGGGCACTTCTCCCTGCCAGCATCCCCTTACGCCCAGAGGGACGTAACAGGACATTTACTCTGTACTGAATCATTAAAAAGTTGTCCCCAGCTGAATTAACATCAGGTGCAGAGATAGCCGTATTTTCCTTAACATACTGCTATCTAAATAAGCTTGACCTGACTTGACCTAGTTAAACTTCTGACATCTAATAAGAACTTAAGGTAGCACAGCTGAGATCATAAAACAAGCATATGCAATTGTTGGAGGATAATCACACGGAAACTAAATCACTTCACAAGTCAGCTTTGGGTACATTTCTACATTTTTGGATGTAAAACTCATTCAGAAAATAGTTCTGACTGAAGTACTGGTAGATCCAAGAAAAACATTCACAGCACAGGCTTCCAAAAAATTTTACTTCTATTCACTTAGGTGCAGATGCATGTATTATTAGCAACGGATGTTACGATATCGATTTATCATTCTACATACATTGTTCTGCAATTAACACTAGAAATGTTCTTCATTCTTCCCCTTCCAAATAATACTTCTTTGCTTACTTTATGCCAGTATTAGAAGCAATAGAAATAACCAAGAAGACCAGATTGCCCAGGCAATGACAGGTTAACAACAAAAGGTTAACTGAACTACTAATGCACAACAGATGTACATCTGATTTTAAATATAATGTAGATATTTTGGGCTATTGGTTTATAAAAGTTTGACCAACTACAGTCTGGATATGCAATATAACACACACATGCACGTGCTCAGCATATTTCACACTACTACCATTACATTGCTGCTTCTGCTAAACAAGGAGCAACCAACCAGCGAGAGACCTGACTAAACCAAGGTAAGGCACAGGCTCTACAGAAGAGCTTCTGCAAACATCACGTTGTCCCCCAAATCCAAATGGCTTTGACTCATCATTTTCTACCCTGGTAAATCCCTTATCACAGCAAAGACACATGCGCATTATTTGCATGCTACCTCTACCTGACCACCAATTTTCACAGGCTCCTCCTTGAATATCCTCACCTACCGTCAACCCCACAATGACTCTCACACCTGACGCTTTCTGTTGTTTCCTCCCCATTTCCCAGCTCCCCTATTTTTATGGTATTACATCTTGGAAATCACAGATGTTCCTATTTTTTCCCCTGTTATAATCTGTCATTAACTACCAAAAAGAATCTCCATTCTTGCAGGTCCAAGAAATCTTTTTAAAAAGGAAAGACAAAGAAAAATGCTTTAAAAATAAAATTACAAGGGTTGCAACACAGAGAACATTTGTTTCTTTTAAAAATCCTTGTTCATTTGCTATAGAAGAAACAATTGCCACATATCATGAGAGATTAATAGGAGTCAGGGATACAAGACTTGGAGAAAATGCTAATTTCAGTAACCTTAGTTGTAGCTAGGAGAGGCTCAATGCTCTGTCTTTTCTTTAAAGCAGGTACCTTCAAATTAGGGGGTCAAATCTTTACTAATTTAATTAATATAAAAACTTTACTCATTAATGGACTTACTCGGATTTTCTGATTCACCATCTCACTTCTGTATCTTGCAAAATAACCTTGATATTTTTATTAATTACAATGGGTAGAGATCTCAAGCAATTCACAACAGTGTCTTTTTTTAAAAAATAAATCTAGGACATTTCTCATGATGGCTTGGAAATATATTGCAAAGGAAGTATTTGTACCGAAACTAAGTACTTCAGGAGAAGAGCGGGCTATTATAAGCAGGATTGGAATCACAAATCAAACCTGGCTCGGGATGCAGTGATTACATGATTATAGGATAGCCCCTAGAAGGAGGAAGAAATCATTACTACATGATCTGAGGCATCAGCCCAACATCTCACATACCATGCCACAGTGTCTAATATTAAATGAAACAGAGATCATTATAGTTCAAATGTAGTCTTGGCCTAAATCAAAACTGATTTTCTGAACCTTTCAGCTTTACACTAACACTATTGTTCCTATGTTTAAAAGACTTATCCTTCCTATCAACTAGCAAGAGTTCTCAGGTACACAAACCAAAAATCCAACCAAATGATATTTCATCCAGCAAGGCAACGATGAATAGCGGCAGGCTACTGCATCACAGCTCAAGCAGCAAAACAGAAACAAAGAGCTTTTAGTCCTTTATCTTTAAATAGATCTTCATTGGTTTATGATTCTTAAATGACACTAATCAAACATTTAAAGGGATACCACTTCCATTGCCCCTTTTCTTTATGAAAAAATAAAAATAAGTCATATTTAGTAGATGTGTTTGTAATTGACTTGCTGTTCAGGTAGGATAAAGCAATACTTGTTAGTAAGTGCTTTGCTTGCGCATATATGCTCATTATTCCAACTAGCCATAGTCAATTTCTTGATTTTAATTTTCCCTGGCTTCTCTACTGTATTTACAGTTGTGCTTCATTAGATGTTCAAGGTGAGATGATAATTAAGAGTTTTTAACATAACAGAGAGATTAAGGCAAATAGCAGATAAACTTACGCTGGAAGAAGGCATGCCTGTGCCTAAATATGCCAAAGTAACCTCATGTAAACAACTTTTTTGGAGCCCAGATTTCTTGGAAGCCTGGCTGCTGTTCTCTCTTCCAGTTCCAGTTCCAGTTCCAATGCCATGTAAACCCAGAAGGAACACGCCAGCTCAGATTCAACACATACATTGAAAGTATGTGCATCCTTCCAGGAGTGCCACCACATTTCATTGGTTCTTCTACATTATGCAGAGGTGGGAAGCCCAAATTTTAGTACAACACTTTATTTTCCCAGGGGTGCTTCTGTTTTTTTGGTGGTGGGTTTGTTGTTTTTTTGTTGTTTTTTTTTCTGCAAAGAAACCCACTTTCCTAACAGAGCAAAGCTGCTTTCTGTTCAGGGCTGACTTTTCCACTCATGCCCTACCTCGCCCACCTATTTCTATCGATGACAAATTTTACATTGCCCATTTAAAAAGGTTTAAGACACAAATAAGGCCTAAGTTAAAGTCAACAAAACAAAACTAGGTGAACCTGTGACCTCTCAGAAAGGGATACTCACAGAGTACCCTCATTCACATATTTATTTCTGTCCCTCAGCAAAGTTTCCTTTCTTTAACTAACTTGCAATGCAACAGTAGGCAGACTGTGCACCAAGAAATAACGAGCTTAGCATTCCAAATAGGTAACTGAAAAAGCCTCCAAAAAACCCACCTGTGTTTTCCCACATCTTCCTGTCTTGAGCTAGCTCTAGGTTTTAAAAGGAGGGGATCTAAACACATATTTTACTGCTTGCATGTGTCCCCTCTGTCATTTAAGTATCCCAGGAAGCTGGGTGCATAAGAGGGAGCGTGTACTTCATTTCATCCTGGCAGCCTTTAAGGATAATCCTATTTAATTTTATAATCCTCCTTCTGCAATGTTAAACTTTACCCTGTATGTAGCAAATGGACCATGAATATTGCTAACAATCTTTTTTCTTTCCCCTGTTATGAAAAACTGTTGGTGATCTCTGTTTTCTACTGCTTACCCTCAGCACAAAAGAAGCTGTAATTGTCTCCAATTTCTTTTGGAAAAGCACCTGGTGTGGAAGTTGCTCAATATCGACGTGTAACTGCAACATCATTGAAGCGGGGAGGCAGAGGTGCTATTTTTGGCTGACAGGAAGCTTGGTATTTCACCCGTTTCAGACTCGTATGTTAGCACTGTATGGTCTAGGATGTGTAATGAGGTAGTCTCTCTCCAGCTTGATCGAAGCAAGGAAGTCTGTTAAGAATCCTCAGAGCCTTACACCCGGAGCTCACAAGCTGTAACAGCACAGCTTTCCAGGGCAATTTATGAAGCCCATGAGCTGCTCCTGACCACCTGTTCCAAGAGCCCCACAAAATCAGGGATCCTCACTAATGCGAGGACTTACCTTGCACGTGCACCGCACAGCAAAGGTCAGGCTCACTACTCACACCCAATGCAAACAATCTGTGCATTCCCAGTCAGCGTGACCCTATGGCAGGAAAGGAGTTGCAGCAGGTTAAGTATGACATTGCCACTGAAAGAAGCTGTACAACTGAAAGGCAGAAGTTCAGTACAGCTCTCCAAAACTGTCCAAGCTCTCCAAAAATTCAAGTACACTGGCCACGTCAGACACCACTCTCATTGTAGGATGTGTAACTAAAAATTATATTCATTGGGAGTTTTCCCACATAAAAATGTTGAAACACTGTGGTTAAAACCCTTCTCTAGCAGGAAAGAGGTCAAAACAAGGATTGAGCCTTTTCTCAGGCTGAATCCTATGCTCAAGAGTGACCGTGTGCAGAACTTTAGGAATACAGAAAATACATTTTTTTATTTTATTATTATTATTATTATTCTTTTACAATTTCATTCTGCTTGTTCTGTTAAATCCTGCAAAGTCAGACTATCCTCGATGGATAGGTACAAAATAAAAAATTCCAGTTTTGTAGAAGCTCTACTATGTGTCCTGAATTTTAAGGGTCATTGAAATTTAGAATATTCTAAAAAATCTAAAATATTTTTAATCCATCGTGTCATTCCCTTACTATTAGTAAAATCACTAATCTTCAAAACACGGTTTTCATAAGAAATAAAAAAAAAATATACATCTCCTGTAAAGCTGCTTCAGGTTTTTTCAAATCTTACTGAAGTACCATATAAGCATTCTATTAGCCAAAGAAGGTGCATAGGTTTTTTCACATTCTAGTTTATTTCAGTTTTATTGTTTTTTCACATCCTAGTTTATTTCAGTTTTATTGGTGGGACATTACCGTCAGAAGTATTTGTTAAAATATTGTTGTCCAACGATACTTGGCACACCTCTGCATGCCACAGCACTACTGACATCCATTCATTTGCTGATGCTGACAGAACTGCTTTGGATAGTGCTCTTTAAATGTATGTATAACAGCTGGAGTAGATCTGTGACTACTTGTCCATAGACTACTGATCAGATTTATAAATACCTGCTTGTTAACGACAATGAGGTCTAACAAAAGCACCATACACTTTAGTAGAGAGAGCTCTTCCCTGGATTGGATTGGAGATGTGTTAAGACTTGTTCCCACTCAAGTCACTGGGAAAGTGCACATTAATTTTCATTGCAAATAGTATTTGACGCTGACTCTTCAAGGATTTAGGGAACTATAAATATGCTATTGACCATTCCACATTCTTAAGATCCAGTGAAAACACAAAACCACACAGACAAATTTCAAAGCTTCTCTCCAGCAAATTAACCCAGCTGGCAGTGCTGTCTATTTAGGCCAATCTCCACACACGTTCTGTTGGACAACCTGCTAAGTGTTGTGATGAACAGCATAGCTGCACAGAGCGGCATTCTCCTGTCCATCCTGTGTGTACACTTTTGCTCCTGTTTGCACCTCTTAACAGTCTAAACATATCCCCTTGCTTTAGGTATAAGAAGACATTCAAATCCTTTCTCTGCCTAGCTGTTCTGTACTAATTGCAAACTGCTTCATCTAAAAAGAAAAAGAAACATTGGGAAAATCCCTGCCCGCCACTATGTAGCCATGGAATACTACCCAAGCAATTCTCTGCTGAGAAAAAATGACATTAAATGCCTGCCTTTCTGAAATGAAAGCAGTAGGGGATAAAGCACATGTTTTCTGGGTTTACAGCTCTCTTTGGGGAAATGCAGTGAGACTACTTCAAACTTCCATGCTAGCAGCAGAGCAGATTGTTGGTAAAGAACCAGTAGGCAGATTTCTTAATTCTAAGTCCACAGCAAGTTTCTCCTACAGCATGCTCTAAAAGAACTACCAGTTGTAAGTTATATATTTACCAGTCACAAATACAACTGTTCAACAACATTTGACATGCTTTTTTTTTTCTTATTTCAAATATTATAGCAAAACATAAGCAAGCAGTGGAAACAACCATTTAAATAATTAATGGTCCAGCTCTGCAATTCATCACTTTCAGAAGAGCAGTCTCACTGGCATCAGCAAGACTGCTCAGCATACAGATTGAGAATTCTTGGAAACCCCTCCTTATTCATCTTCCCACAGCACCGGTGCAGAATCCCAAAATGTACTCAGAGCAAATCCCATTGAGCTACAAAAGGATGAAAGAATCCACAAGTGTTTTACCAAAGAGTTAGATAGAGCTGTCACCATTGATCATGTGAGCTCAGAGATTACACCAAGGTCACAGTGATGGAGTTTCTAGACGGTCCATGATATCTCCAGTCTCTAGTTTGATTAGAAAATATACATTGAGTTATGTTTCCTTCAATTGCCAAGACAGGCTGCCAAATGAAGCCAATGGTGGCAGTCAGAATTTGGTTAGTAATTAACTGGGAGTACAGCTCTCATTTTTCACTTGTATATTCACATGATCAACATGGTATGTTAATGAACCCCATTATCACCACACCTCTGTACTGGCTTTAGATGAACAGCTCACAAAAAAACCACATTACTGAAGATCTCAAAACTGTGAAATAAGATACATGAGGAAGCTTTAATGTTGTGCTGTACCTTACATGCTTTACCCAACTGCAAGCAGTGAACTACTCAAAAAAAATCAAAATCCCACTTCAAGAGGATAAGGTGCCTAACATCTTCAACAATATTCTTTTGTCTTTCTGCCTATCGAAGGAGCAGTTAAGACTTCTACACAGACATTTTTCAATTTCCTGAATGTCACTGGCATGTCAAGTCTTCCCATGCCTTGGGAAGTTGTAATGAACACCAACATCCTAACTTGGACGGTACAGCATTTTCATGCAAGGCCTTTTTTAATTTTGTTGAAGATCTGGTATCTTTCCACAAAACTAGCCCTAGAGCAACAGCCACACATCTGTACTGCCATGTACGACCCTTCCCTGCACATGATGGCCAAACCTCTTCTACTGGCCTTTATGCTTCTTCACCCTTCCTCCTGGGTGGCAAAATCACTGTTGTCAGTCAGACTACAGTTACTTTCCTTGGTGAATGAATTCACTAAAAGGCTACTGAAGAACAGAATGGTAGAAGTTGTTACACAGAGATGCTGTATTTCACAAGAAAAAGAAAAATTGCTGAGTGGAATCTAATCTGCATATTAAGGGACTTACAGCCCACTTCTTTGGCTTTCCAAAGTGTACGCAGCCTAGTAACCCAACCCAAAGTCTGCAAGGCTTTGAAATGACAGTATATCTAAGACATTCATACCATATTTTCTCTGAAATTTCTTTATGTTTAAAATGAAAAAATAAACTGTAATTACCTAACTACAAAAAATTATTTGTAGGTTCAAGTTTCAAGGGATTTTTACATCTTAAAAGAGAAAATGTAGTTTGAAATATTGCTTGGCTCTTTTCGCAGGGCAAAGCCTAGAGGAAACAGGGTGGAATATGCAATGTATGTATGATGTTTTTCCAAGACTCTTGGAAACAGAGCAACTTACATATGTGATAGAGCCCAAGCAATGACTGAATAAAGAGTGACAAATAACTTAAGATTTGCTATGACAACTTTGACATAATAGCACTGTGCAATTTTTTTTAACTATGTGCTTGACACAGCAACATTCTCGGAAAGAACAGCTGCTTAACTATTTCACTGCAAACACGAATATGCAGTTGAGGATCATGACACCACCAGTCAACATCAACAACAGTTTCCAATTTTATTTGAGATACATAGAACAGTTTATATTTCAGATGCAGCTTTCTAAGTGGGGAACACCATCTAGGCACATGCATGCGTAGACAGGCTGGGAGTAAGCTAGTACTCCTAGGAAAAGTCTGACTTAATCAAAAACTACCAATGGGGCTCCTAGGGAACTGGAGTCTATTGAAACAGTGAATTTCAATTTATAAATCAAGTCAAAGTCAAAGGAATTACAGATATGCAATGATGTACATCACTTTTGAGCAGACATTTGCAATAGGTCTCTCTACCAACTTCTTTGCAAAGATTTTCTCTAATCTAATTTTACCCACACACAATGTAGAAGGAAGCAAAATTCTAACAAGAACAAGGTGCACAAAAGTCAAGTGCTTTTCCAGAACATAAAAATCCTTTACCTGATTGCTTTCAAACCACCTTCAGTTGACTTCCAATATTTTTCACCACAATTAATTCTGCTACCATGCATTGGAAAATCTGACAAAATGTCAATAATTAGATGCCAACCAGTCAATAATTAGATGCCAACAGTTGTGTGAAACTTGGCGGTTTTACCTTGCAAGAGTGCAGGCAAATATTTTATTTGGTATCAATCCACATTATGTTCCTTCTCCACCACTTTCAGTTTGGGTTTTGACTTTTGAGTGAGTCCAAACAGGCAAATGAATAAGCAGTCAAAATTTCCACATTTTACCTGGTTTCACTTCATGACCATTCAAATAAAAACCAGGCAGGCATATCTTCATGAATTAACAATGGAACAAGTTAGATGTTAAAATTTGGAAAGAAATATAAGAAAACATCTATCATGCAACTGTGGTGATTTACACTCATCCAGCCACCCAAAAAACACACAGTCATGATGCTGATGTTAACACTCGCTAGCGCCATTACTGTTTGTATTCTATATTCTGTAAAGTGCTGCAGGCGTGTGAATTTATGACGCTATATAAAGGCTCAAAATGAGAATAATAGTAGTAACAATTGGGTTTGGGTTAACACCTGCCAGCATTTTACATCATCCCAGCTGCTTTCTACTCTTTCCATCCACCCTCAAGTATCTTGGGATTGCAGCTCACTGGATCACCACTGCTGTTGTCAGTGTGCCCAATTCCAGTCTTTATCTGGTAAAAATCACGACTGATCCAGCAGGTGAAACTTGTTTTAAATATGGCAGGTATGCCACAGAAGTAATAACCATTCAGAAGTTCTGGCTGTATTAACATTTCTGCTGAGAACATACTCGTTGCGTACTTCTATGGAGGAAATCAAAGAAGGGTATGTAGTCCCAAATCCAAGTAACTACAGGTTCCACATGTGGGAAGTTGTGAGGTAGAGAAAAAAGGCCAAAGGAATGAGAGAAAAGGAATAATGAAGATGAGAAAGCAGACTCAAAATATTGGTAAAAGTAGGAAAGCCAGAACAGTCTGAAAACTAAGATGTAGAAGATAAGGAAGATAACACAGATGAGGAAGGTAACTTTTGAATATAGGATGGGAATGGTGAACAAAGGGATTACAGAGGGACTGGAGGAGAGATACATGGAAAAGGAAGAACAGTGAGCATGGAGGTAGCTAATTACAGGCACGCACTGAAGACCAAGATAAAATTAAGGATGGACATGAGAAAAGCTGATGAAAGAATGGCATAAGAATAAAAAGGAGATCCAAAAAAAAAAAAAAGGTATGGGGCTGAGGGAGGAAAATGTACCTGGAAATGGGACAAAGAACATCAAAACTTTATAGGATAAAGGCACAAGTAGGATTTGAGAAAAATTATGAGTGGGATAGTGGAAGTATGAATAGCAAAATGGTTAAAAATAAGGATAAGTACAGAGGTAGGACCCAAGAGGTTATGAAAGAAAGGATATGAAAGACTTCACGAAAGAGATGGTGCTGAAGAGCAGCAGAGGAAGTTGACACTTGGATGGAGACCTTGGTACAACCCCTGCATGCAAGGTCATCTTACCAATCCACCACAGGTACTGAAGGAGGCGAAGGAGCCCGGGTAGCGGAGGACAGCACCACTGTAGTAACAAGCTCTCTCGGGTTGTGACTGTGCAGCACCGGGTGGGCTTTTGCCCTCACCCCCGAGCCGCTCCTCCACGGCAAAACCAGGAGCCAGGAAGCGGCTGTCCCTCTTGAGCAGCAGGTAGAGCTCCCGAGCAAATGCCGGGATCCTCAGCAGCACCTCATCTCCGTCCTCTGCTGGAGGTGGTGGTGGTGGTGGAGATGGTGGTGGTGGCAACTGAGAGGCAGCACCGGACCCCTGGGGCAGGGGGGACCAATGGTAAAACTCCTGAGACTCATACTCATCCTCGGTGTCCTCTTCCTCTGCCACCTGCCCCACAGCCTGTGCCTGCCCCTCCACTGAGGAGGAGACTGAACGCACCTCCCGGGAACTGCCAGCCACTGGACTAGATGTGACAGGGGTGCTGAGGGTGCTGCTCCTGTTCCCACAGCTGGGGTCGGCACTGCAGCCCCCACCACCACCGCTGCCACCCACCGGCTCCTGATGGCCCCTGCTCCACAGCGCAGGGAAGACGATCTCCCACTCCTCAGTTTCTTCTGAAGCATGGAGACCTGCGGGAAGGCCAGCAGATGCTTTAAATGAGTGGAGCACCCAAAAGCATAAAGCGCTCAGCAGAAACCTACCCTACTGCCCTCCTTCTGGCTCCCATCCCACCAAGCACCCCACCCAAAATACAGTGGGCTCCATGTGGCCCTTTCATCCTGTCCTTACACATGGCAGACAGCCCAGCCCCTAGATTTCTCTGTGCCTGTTCAGGGGTCTGGAACACACCACCATCCTGGTAAACACTGAGAGAGAGCTGGAGCTCAAGCTGGGCAGAAGTTGTGTTTGTACCAGTAGCTGAGGATGTTCTTCATGACCACCATCTCTACGCAAAGGAGAGTTGCACAAACCTTCCATCACACAAAGTGGCAACTTTTTCATACAGCTAAAAAAAAATACGTTATTTTAGCAGGGCAACCTGAACAACAACAAAAAAACGGAAATTTCAACCTTGTTCTCAGCATGTTTTGCAAGACCTACTATTCCAAAAGTGCAGCTGAACGCACACACCCCACCCCACAGCCGTGCATTTGCAAGCGCACGCACAAGTGGCATATGCATGCGTCTGCTGTATCACCATTATCATTATAACCAAACTGAACTATAATCACTAATTAGTGATGTCTGCGTATTACACACACCGTACCACAATCCAACCAAAACTCCCAGCGTACCAGCACCGAGTTTATAAACCATATGACCACGCACAACCTCCGCCAGCCTGAGACAGAGGGCACTTTTGGTAACACGTTCATCCTACCCACGCCAGGACCAGCACCGCTGCGGTGACAGGGCAGCGCACGAAACGGGAGTAAGCACCTCGCAGAGCCGAGCGCATCGCGACGCGCCCTCGCAGCGGACGGCAGGCGTTACCTGCGCACCCACCGCTCACAGGGGACGGGGTCAGCCCTTAAAGCCGCTGTACAACGGGCAGGTAGCGGCTACCGGCAGCCGGCGGGGCACGGCGGCCCCACCGAGGCTCGGCCCCGGCCCCCGCCCGCGGAAAGCGCGCACTTACCTGCGGCCAGCCCGCTTGACAGCACGCACAGCTGGTAGAAAACGCAGCAGACGCGGCTCAGGCGCATCCTCCCGCCCATCCCCATCGGCTCCGCGCCCGCGGGACGCCGGCAGGCAGGACAGGGAGGGCCGGGAGGTGCCGGGCCGAGCCGAGCCGAGCCGAGCCGAGCCGGGCCGGGCCGGGCCGGGCGGACAGCGCGGCGGAGCGCAGCCACCTGGGCGCCCGCCGAGAAACTGCAGGCGAGGGCGAATAACCGCGCGTCCCGGCGGGGCGGGCGGGCAGCACGGGCAGCGCTGGATGTGCAGCCCGCGGCGGGCGCGTGCGAGTGCGTGTGCGGGCGCCGGCAGGCAGGAGCGCGGCCCGTGCGCGCACACAGCGCCCGGCGGCGGGCGGGCGGGCGGCTGCGCCCCGGCGGCGGCGGCGACCGACCGCGCTGCCCCCGCCCGCCGCTTCGCCCCCACGGGGCGGGACGCGCCGGGACCCGTCCCGTCCGGGCCCCGCCCCGCCCCGCCCGGACGGGCACCCGGCGCGGCCCCCCCTTCATTCCCAACCACCCCCCCCGTCCCCTCCCCCCCGCCCCAAATCCCGCCGCCGTGCCGTATGGGCCGGCGCCCCGGCGGCTCCGCGGGGCGGGAGAGTGTCCGGGCCGCGCCCCGCGGGCACCTTGCGCGGGGGACCGCGCTTCGCACCCCGCCCGTCTCACCGGCATCGCGACAGAAGGAAGGGCTCCGATCATTCCCCCCACCCCCCAACCCCGCCATCAACGCGTTCTGCACAGCCTGTGCCTCGAATTCAAGGAGCGGCAGAGGTTGACCGTTTCTGCCCGGTTTTGTGCAGTTTTGGTTTGGTCTAAACTCCCTTTGCCCCCGCTGCGCAGCTCCCGGTGGAAACCCCATCTCTTCCCACCCCACCCTTGTCAGCGGTGGAATGATTGAACGAGGAGCTGAGCAAAAGCTTTAAATGCATATCTAACATCAGCATAAAGGGAAGAAGCAGCAGGTAAACACCTCCCTCTGGAAGCCTGATTCCTTATCATAACTTCTGCTGCTTTACCTACTGCTGTTGGTGTCAAAGGTGACTGCTATGCCTTGGGGGAAAGCAGAGCAATCTAGTGTGGAGAGGAAAGCCATCTGTGCTGTTAAAGGGTAAGCTACGAAGTTGCGAGAATTCTTTCTAAAAGTTAGTTGTATAAAATGAGAAGCAAAACAAACAAACAAAAATCACATGTTAGGGCTCTGAATAAAAAACACGTTTAGACTCCACAGAAGTCAAATGCAGCTGGGGTTTGCGCTCTGCTGTGTTCCATAGCTGCTTGAAACCTACTGCTGCATGGGTATGTATTCTCAACTACCTCCAAACAGTATTTATGATTAGTTGTTTGGTTTTATAGGAAAAAATGTTACCATACAGTAGTCCTTTTTTTTTTTTATTTTGGCATTTGAGCCAACTTAACGCTAAGCAAAATCAGAGGGACTTCGTAAAAACAAGATGACAGATTTACATCTAACAGTTTAGGAAGAGGGGAGTTTTCCAGAGGTTGCAAACTAGTATTTGCCTGATAATTAGGTTATCTTAAAAATTCATTTAAAGTGAAGCTTTTTTTCCCCAGTAAATAAAAACATGCGTACTGATCTGCAGTAGAATTAGCTAATAGGCCCAATACTGCAGCCTTTCCACAGCCACAACTCTCCTTACAACCGATTAGGAAATGCTATAAGCTGTGGTTTATAAACTTTGGTGCAAATATGAGACAGAAATTCTGATTTTTAAAACAATTCAGAATATATAGGCAAGACGCAAAAATACACAGACAAAACCTTTACTTACAGTGCATACAGTTACATCCCAAAAGGTATAAATGGACAACCAGCAGGAATAAGGAAAAAAGACATGGTGTGTGCATTTGCTCGTTTTAAAACTGTGAATTGCTGTAACTGTTTTCAATCTGCTGAAGTTAAGTTAGTCCCTTTGGACCAAATTCTGCTTCTTTTATTCACATGTATAATCTTACTAAAAAGACAAAAGAACTGCTTTTGTCAGTAAGGTAAGCAGAACTTGGCCTTTTCAGCACAAGCTGCAGGGGGTAAAGAGACTGTAAGAAGCCAATTGAGAGTGACTTTAATATATTTGACTTTATCACCAGCCAAAAAATGAGGAACATTTCAAGTAAGTATCCACATACGACTGCAAGGCAAGCTAAAGTAAAAGTGGAGCTGCAACAGATTTCTTTAGCTCATTTTATGTTTTCTTTTTATTGTATCAATAGTTAAAGTAAAAATATAGGGGGAAGTTCTCTATGTTTAACTTTGGGGAAAATGCACTATAAAATAGAGCCCCTACTGGTGTTCATTAGTTTTAACAAAGAGTCTGGTCATAGGTTAATACTGGTAGACGGTATTGTAGCCCACCACATGCTAACTGTCGTCACTGTGAAACTAGTGCAGAGAAGTCTAAAAGAATAAGAATTAAAAGAACAAAACAATGCTTTCATACTGCAATTATTTTGCAGAGAGAATAATATTGTATCCACATGTACTGTACAAAAGACTTTATTTTCTTAATCACAAAGCCACCAAAACTCTTTGCAAAATAGTTTCTATTTTACAGAGCATATTGCACGCAGGCTAGTATTAACTATACCTTCGTAAAACTGGAAGAAATAGTGTCTTCAAACTCAACATAGAGTAAAATCAGAAGAAACATTTAGTTTGCTTCAGTAAATTCTTAAAACTGTGCTTCTTATCTGAAAGGTCTCAAAAGCCTTTTGGCATTTGAAGGGACTCGTGTGGAATCACAAATGCATTAAGTAACAAACATGTTGATTTGTGAAGTATAACAATGACCCAGACCATCTCACTGACATGATAAAAAAATGACAGAAAATGAGGTAAAGAACGTGTCCTCATCAGTCCTTCCTGATTGAGATAAATCAGCTTAATTTTGTTGAAATCCATAGAGATTTGGCAATTTCCTCTTTTTCAGTCCTCCCTGATGTTAAATATACAGAATTGTGCCATCGGTCCCTCAGGGGCTGCCAGGGCAAGGGCTCTCTCAGACCCCACCACAAGCTGACTTCCTATTTCTTCAACGTGCCAAGGTCATTCATGATAGTGCCCCAATTGCTGGTGACATACCATAGACATCCCAAGCTGTCTTTTGAAGATGTGGGTGTTGTTCTTCAACCTCCACACCTTTCACCACTGTGGTTTTATTTAAATCTGTGCTGCAGTTACTGTCTTACCTTACGCAAGCAAGGGCAGAATTTCCCCCCATCACATAGGGAATCTGTTTCAGTGATTTAATTCTGGGGATTAAGATAGGTATGGACAAATCATACTGTTGAATTCAAAATGTCAGCTTCTAGCAATACAGACACCACGATCAGTCAGGGACTTTCCTTGGTTTATTTTTTCTTTTTACTTAATCATCTAACTGTAAAAGCCATCAAGTTTATACATACAAAAGTGATTTAAAATTAGCTCAGCTTTACAATATATACAAGATTGCCTCAAGTAATTGTTACCAAAAAACCCCAAAGCTTTAATCTGCTTCACAGGGAAATAGTTCTTAATTATTTGTGCATATGCTTTATATATATATGATTGATGATATCATTGATTTTTTAAAAATCTTTGAGTACATTTGTTTCAAATTTTTACAACTTAACAAAATATGCTAGGTGAATGGAAAAAATCTATTCTGTTTTGAATGGTGCTTACTACCTTGAGGCCACATATCATATGACCATTGAGATTAGAAACAGAAACTCACATCTTCCTGTTTCTAGGGTGCTTTGCAAATGTTATCTCAGTATAAATAAACTTGTTTAAAAGCAGATCGAACTAAATATTTTTTGTAGCTGCAAGATATATGTGAACCAATGCAAATTTTCTCCACTTAAACGTGAATTAAATGAGTTTTTTCCGTTTTAGAAAACGTTGTGTTCCCTGTCCCTTGAACCAAACAGTGAATTTCCACTGCCTGTTAACTCACGGACTCTGAATGTTTAGTCTGTAATTCTATACTGTTATTTACATGCTCAAAATGAAGGATTTATTTAAAATGTATGTACTTAAGACCACTTCAAACAACTTCTCTTTAGCAGATCTTGCTTCAGAGCAAATCTCACAGTTACATCTAAACTCAGTAGTACAATCAGATGACCTGTGGAGTAAGATGTGTGTCGAACTATTGTGAGCTTAATACCTCTACTGGTTTAAAGTACAAAAACTTAAAAGTGCAAAGCTAAGCTCATAGCAGCTCAATGCTATTATGGTATGCCATCAATTCTTATGATCCTTTTGAGTTCAGGTTATTCAGTGAAATTTACCCCCAAGTCCCAATTCTTACCTTGCGAGTTACTTCTCAAAGTCATATTGTGAAATTGATGGAGATCTTTGTGGGTGGTACATATAGGTAAAAATACACTTTTAACACACTATTTATATAGAATGTTTGGCAGAGTCACCATTTAGCCAGAATAGACTTTCAGAAATCTTTTATTATAGCCTTTTCATATAGCCAGTTTGTTGTTTTTTTTTTTCTCAGAAAAATTGGTGCTTGGCAATTGTTGACAATTTGACAGAAAGTTGAATCTGTACAATGGAAAATACTAGACTACTGTACTCAAGTTGAAGCCACTTAAAGGACAGCAGGCTCTCTCTGTGAACCTCAGTCCCACACAACTTGCCAAGCTAAAGCCTCCCGCAAAGAGGAGCTTCCTCACTTTTCTAAACTGAAAATCATCTATCAAGCAAATACATCACTTGATCAATTATGGGCAAAAGGCTAATCCAGAATGATCAACTAATACTCAACATTTTTGGAACACCTTAAAAGAACAAGACTTCAAATTTGAAAACTGCAAGTCATCTGTTGGAGAAAAGAATTTGCTCATTCGGGAGAAAGCTTCTCTGAGGCAGAAATCAGATCTCTCACTTTTGAACATAAAAAGAAAGTTAAACCAACACAAGAAACAGCATAATAGGTCTTAAAAAAACCCCTGAACACAGATTCCCTCCCCCAACTTGAAAACTCTGCCCATGGCTAGTGACTCCGTTAGTAAGGTTTCTTTTGTACATTAAGGATTTCAAAGCTCTGCCTGATTTCTGCCAATAGAAAAGCCAATCCGTCAAAATACTGAGCTTCTCTTCACATTCAGACAACTTCAGAAGAACATGTATTTGCTGAATTTTCAAGAGTGTGAAAAGAACTCTTTCTGAGTTTTTTTTCCTAATTAGGAAGATGGCAAAGGACAGCTTAATTTGCATTTTGGGAGATAGCTGAGAATTGCTAACATGTAAGCATTCAAACAAATGCAGAGTTCTATCTAAAACCTTCTATCTATAACCACAGAAAAAGCAAAAAATAATTCAAGACCTTGTGTGGCATTGAGAATCTCTGATAACAGTTATTTCCATTGACAGTGAAAATGTACGTACTTTGATTCTGAAAAAAATTACTTGGTTTAAAGAATTAGGTGGAAGAATGATAGAAAAAAATTACAGATGTATAATAAAAATACTTGGAAACAGTAATAGTTTAGTTAGTCTATCCTTTAGACATTTGTCCTTTATAATTCCAAAAATTTATTATTCAAATGGTAAAGCAGATAAAGACACTAGTTTTTAAGAACTTTTGACATTGCCTTTTGAATCATATCTTCATTAAAAATTAAGGTTTCAGCTCTTCCATGATTTACATGCATGCCTGAATTTAGAAGAGTAATCCTTTTGAGTTCAATGTGTATAAGCTTAAAGTTGTTTTATAGGTGCTATTGAAATCTTGTTCCAATCTTGATAAAAGTCTGCCTGTGCTCAACAGCATGTACAATTTACCATCGAAACCAGTGTATCACTATTGCTATCATAGAAGACATGCTATAGCACAGACTACTTGTGGAGAATGCATTCACATTACTATTAACACTGCATGGTTCTTCTTGGCAATTACATTTTAAAATAATACAATAAGCATGTCTTAGAATAGTCATGTCTTCAAAATAAAAATACTGTTTACAACTGTATTATGATTTGTAAATGTATATGAGAACATGGAAACATTAACTACTAAGAAAAAAGCAATAATGGAAAGTATCCTTGAAATTTGATGGACATGAATTCTCATAGTGCACGGAAGTTTCTCTCTGAAATAAACATGAAATGAAACTCACAACTGCCAAACGGTAAGGGTAGATTAGAAGATCAAAGAAATTTTGCATCATCAAAAAAGGTTGAAAATTAGAGTTCTGCTTCCTATTGGAAAATTATCCTATTTGTGACTGTAGCGTTTGTATTTTAAAAAATTCTAACCTCTTCTAATTTATATCAGAAACAAAATCAGGGAACTTGACTAGGATAGTTCATCCTTTCCCTATCTGCATGTACCCACATTGAAAGGTGGTGGGGACAGCAAGCAAGAATACAAGCTGTACAACAAAGGAAAGTGATTGGTAGGAACAACAAACATCTGGAACTGGGTACAAAACTCTATGGCATTTATGATCAAACTGGAATAATTTTCAACCACATTAGATTATTAGTGAATGCTAGGTAGAAGTCTGCTATGTTTAAACTGGTAAGTTTAAAAGATTCTATGAGCCATAGTTATCCCAACCCTACAAGGCAACCAGTCTGTTTCAGAATTTATTCTGATTTTATGCAAAGAAACGGAGCAATCATGTTAAGTATTATACAGTGAGTTAAAAATGCCCTTCCATTACTGACATACACTGTTTAAATGCCTGAGTGGTATTACTATCATGATGTATTTACACCATTTTAGCTTCAGAAAAAAGCAAAAAAAAAACCTCTTTTTTTTTTTTTTTTTTTTTTTTTGTCAAAGCATATAAACTTGAAGATAAAAATGAATGGGAATGATAATATGTAAGTGGGAAATGTGAAAGGCAATGTGGGCAAATCTTGTATAACATGAAATATGGCTCCAAGAAGCGTTTAAAAAACTGAATAAATTTTAGAGATTCTGGCAGTTAAAATGCTGTGTGGTCTTCAGTTTATCAGTATAGATGCATTACTATTTTTATTATGTAACAATAATATATATTACATTAATAACTCACACAGAGAAAAAGAAGATAAGAGGCTGGAGAATGGATACAGGGTCAGGAGAAGCCAGTGTAGGGGTGACTGAAAGCTGATCAAGATAACAAAGTCAAGGAAAACAAAAGAGGATAAAAAGAAGATAAAGAGATACCACTTCAAAAGCGGTAAGTAAATCAAAGGAAGTGGTCCATGCAGCAAGGTTCTTTTCCTTCCTGTTTTGTGAGACATATAAACAACCTTGCCTTCTGAAACACATCTTTCTTTCTATATAGATTTAAACAAAGCAGGCGATATGATCGCTGAACAAAGATAATCACTGATTTCTTGACTTCCTTCTTCAACATGTCACCCAATTGCAAGCACTGAAGATATCGTGAAGTCTTATAGAAATGAAGTTAACTAGTCTCCAAGTCATTATTCATTTAAATGACATTGCGGATATCCTATTTGCACTTTCCCCTGCCACAGGAGAGAAAGACTTCATTATATCTACCAGATAAAAAACAAACATTGTAGAAATTATTTATTTTTTCCTATTTAAAGGATTTATTCATAAGAACTGCTGTGTGGTAGCCTGTAGAACAGGCCGCCTTGCTCTTTCGGCCTCTGTAACTGGGAAACCCATTAAGACCACATGAGTTGTCAAAGCATACAGTATGTTACATACCATATGAGTACTGTCCACAGGCGCACTCACTTTTCAGGCAGGCCAATGGCAAACAGTGGCAGCAGGAGACTAGCTAAAATATAGAGAAATCAAGGTGACAGCACATAAACCACAGGTTGTGCAAGGCCTCTGTTAAACAGGCAAAAAGCCAAGGACACATGGCTAAAGGTTTTCCAAGCTACTCACTAGTAGTCTTTTGCTTGAATTGATGTGGAAAAAAAAATACTGGTGTCATATGAGATGTTTCCAATTTTCCTGAATTCTTACTCTCCACCTCCCTCTCCCTCCCATTATGCTGAGACAGATAAGAACAAAGTGCAAAAGTTGGTGTACTTAATGGAGGTCAGGCAGTAAAAATAAAAAAATTGACAAGCTGCACAGCGGTGAACATGTTCCTGGCCAAAGCCAGGAAGTGTCAGTCAACAGAGTGCTCAAAGATCTCTGTTGCAGAGGAGACATTAGCTCTTTTTTGCAGAGCACGCTGAAGATTAGAAGTGCTGTATATCATTATTATCCAAGAAAGCTCTGTTTTCCAGTAAAATGCAAATTATGATGTATGGTAAGAAAACATTGGGATTATTTATAAATACTTTTTCTAAGCCATCTGATGTAAATCTGGCATTCATCATTGCTCCTGCTTTTTTCTGCCAGTGTAAGAGCTTGTAGACCAAGGATTTTACCTCCATGCCTAGATAGCAGTATAAGCCTATTTTACGGCCAATATGAAGGAAGCAGATCTCTATGTATTCAAAGTAAGTACTATACTGTATGACACCTGGGGCAGGTAGCATAAACATATCACTAAAAAACCAGAAGGAATGGCTATCCCACCAATAAAAAGCTATCAGTTTTCCTGATACTAAAAAATACATGGAGGAATTTTCCTGTTGATGGAAATATTTCCCACAGGACGTCAAAGTACTGGCTTATTACAAATCCAGTTATGTGGTACCTAGCCCTAACTTTTAAAGGTCCTACTACCATAGCGTTTTACAGTTTTCAGTACTTTTAATCTACTCACATGCCTGAAAGATAGGAAACCATATTTTTATCTTTATTCTTGGTGAAAAACAATCCAGTGATCTGTTGAAAGCTACACAAGGCTAAAGTAGTAAAAGCTGAGTTTAAAGTCACATCTGTGATTCTATGATCTTTCACTTCCCAAGCTGGTGTCTTAGATACCAGACCCAGATATTTTGATATGTACCTTATGTGAAGAAGATAATGTTAATCCAAGTTGTTATAAGTTCATCTATTTCCTAAATAAGTAAGATTATCAGCACTTTTCCCCTCCCATCTTTTACCTTACTTTTGATGTGAAGAAAAGGAGAGGACCAGGATCTAGAAGCGTATCAATAGAGGTGGCTGACTTGACAAGACCGGTGTCAGCATGATAGTTTTTCAGAGATAACATCTAGCAACAAAAGATACACCCATATGTTTCTGGTGTTCATTTCACTGCTGCTCACTTTGATCAGCACTGATTAACGCCTTGATTTGGATTCTCAGTTGCCTATCACCAACAACTTTTTAAGCTATCCAGCCACACATTTTTTCAGTGAAATAGTATCATCCCAAAATTTGGCAGCCCACTTTCCTTTCATGAGGGATTTCTCTCCATTAAGATGTCCAGCTCTTCCTCCATGGAAGAATTTTTGTGAGGGCTGCATCCATGAATTGGAAATAAGCTCACCCATATAGCAATCACAATTCTGACTCACAGAAACCTGATTTCTATACAGTGTTTCCTCACTCTGTTTTCTTTCCGTAAGTCTTCCTACAATCCAGACCTTATGAACACACCTACAAGAAGAATGAAGCTTTGCAACCAGTACAGTCAATTCTGACTACTAGCTTATTTTCCAGTAGCTCACACATTCAAGGAAGAGTGAAAATGTGGGAAGATGCTCAAAGAAAGACTTAGATGTGTTTCCCTTTTTCTTTCCTAAGGAAGCTGACCTTATGTAAACCCAAGTACATAGCAACTCATCATGGTGGTAGGGAGAGATAGCATAAGCATACCAGAGAGCTTCCCTCTCCCTCACCTCTCCTCATCATATAATTCTGAAAAATATGGTTGGACAGGCTATGTATCCACCTTCCTGCCCAAGAAACAGTTGTAATGCCGGTGTCCTGTCTGACAATTGTTTAGCAAATCAACCAGGATATTTAAAACCTCAATGATGAAAAATCCCAGCTCTCCAGTTGATTAAATTAAATTCCAGCGTTAAACTGTTATCATAGAATCATAGAATGGTTTTGGTTGGAAGGGACCTTGAAGATCATCGAGTTCCAACCCCCCTGCCATAGGCAGGGACACCTCCCACTAGACCAGGTTGACCAAGGCCACATCCAGCCTGGCCTTGAACACCTCCAGAGATGGGGCCTCAACAACCTCTCTGAGCAATCTGTTCCAGTGCCTCACCACCCTCAGAGTGAAAAATTTCTTCCTAATGTTCAATCTGAACCTGCCCTCTTCCAGTTTAAAGCCATTCCCCCATGTCCTATCGCTACATGCCCTAGTAAAAAGTCCTTCCCCAGCTCTCCTGTAGGCCCCCTTTAGGTACTGGAAGGCCACAATAAGACCTCCCTGGAGCCTTCTCTTCTCCAGGCTGAAAAGCCCCAACTCTTTGAGCCTCTCCTCATAGGAGAGGTGCTCCAGCCCTCGGATCATCCTCGTGGCCCTCCTCTGGACACGCTCCAGCAGGTCCATGTTCTTTGTGCGCTGGGGACTCCAGAGCTGGATGCAGTACTGCAGGTGGGGTCTCACGAGAGTGGAGTAGAACATGAAGTTAATTAGATATCTTATCCTTAGAAGCAGAGACATGGAGCAAACTAAGTTGTTCCTAAATACACTCAGAAGATGGCTTTAAAGGGAGAATATTGTATTTTAAATATAAGTGTTATGCCCACCTGCCCTGGGCTCTTTTTAAAAGAATGGAATATACTTTTTCATCTTGCAGCTACCTAGGGAAGGTAAGTATTTGCAGAATACAGATCAGAGAATGTTGGGGTTTTTTTTGCCTCAGGAAACCTGTGTTTGGTATCTGCACACTGGTGCCAAAGCAGCACCTCCAGTTTCCCTCAAAACATAGCAAGATTTCTTTGTGCATTACTTACCCCAATATTCAGCAGTTTGCAGATATTAGGAGAAAGACTTCCTTTGATCTCTGTAAATAAAGACATCTCTTCTGGAAAAGTTTCTCAAATGTAAAAGGAGACAAAGAAATAATTTTTTTGCAAAGCAACGAAGAAACCTGGGTGGGGGTGGGGAGATGGGGGCTTGATAATACAACCTGTGAGTTAACAAATTCAAGTTATTACAGACTAAAAGGAAGAGTGGGGTGCCTTGCCTGGTTAAATATCTTCCTTCTTTGTAGCCAGATGTGCCAGCATAAATGGCCTCTTATGACTTCAGCTACAGCTATGGGGGTTGTGAACGCAAAAACTTAGACAGGTAGGGCTCTTACCATTTAATCAAAACCTTAAATTCAGCTTTAAACCATTGGTTGCTTAGAAGAAACCTGAATCCAGAAACCTGCATTCAGGCATTGGTTAGTGCTGGCAAGGAAGATAAATATGGTTGGGTTTAGTACCTATGCACCGTGGTAGCTATCACTGATATTTCACAGTCTATATAAAAGCATAATTGGTATTATCTGTTTTCCAGTTGATATTTATATAAAGATAGATCAATTTTGATTCCTTTTTGACCTGAAGTTGTAAAGGCTAGAGTCCTTTGAAAAACATAGGTGGTTTTACATGCTAGGAGGACCATATACCTTATATTCTCCTTTAGCATGACTTCTAGAGAAAAAAGAGATGAAGGCAGAGCAAAAGCAAACAGGGATATGGTTTGATTGCAGGAAATTATGTGGAAATTGACCAAATAAGAAAGCTCTTCCTCTAACTGTCCCTCATGACCTGTGAAATGGACATCTGAGTAGTGGAAATGCACCAAATGAGTAAGTTCCTTCTTTTCTCCCTTTTGGCCTATGAAAAAGCTAATGAGAAAGACCACTGCCTCATTCAAAAAAATTTACTTAGAGGGCAAAATCTTCCTCCCTTTTTAGGCACTGCAAAACGTATTATAGTGATCGGTTCAGTCCTTAGTACACAGGAGATCAACTGCATTTGTTGAACCAGCAGGAATGTGCAGTTCAGATCTGTCTGGCAGTGGAGTGTCGTCTTGCCCATATTAACACATCATAATTTTTCCCTACTTACTCTTCTTCCTTTCTTAAATACTTGCCAGTATGAAAATCAAGTGTCTTTTCTGTTAAGTATTGTGATTCATAAATACAAGCAAAACTGATGAATGAACAAGGAGAAAACAAAAATAAAATAAAAAAAAAAAAAAAAGAAAAGACAATATCCTTTTCCCTTTAATGGTTATAAATACTGCAAGGTTCCTGCGGTGGCTGTCTGACATACCAGCTCTCAGCTTGAAGTCTGCTGAAATTTTGCTCCCGCTTTAGTAACCCACAGAGCTTTGCAAAAGGCATGCTATTTTAAGGCATTTAAGGCATTATGTCAAACTTCTGCACGCTTTCTTTAAAGCAGAGTTCCTATTAAAAGAGAAACGCCCATCCAAATAAAATTAATCCCACTTACATCTTTCAAATGATTAATGTGAAATCCCTAGCATCTATCAGTATGTTACATCATTTTCCTAATATCCATCAGTATATATATTCTTATACTATTTAAGAAAAACAAACACTGTCATTGATTTTAGATGAATATGCCAGTCATAGTAGATCAGCAGTAGATATCAAAGTTCTAGGGCTCTTGCGGCTTGATCTGAAAAAAAAACCATTTCTCTTTTACTGAGTATTCAGATATAAGTCGTGTGTTTTAATAGTTCAGTGGAGACAGTCATATTAATGAGACTGCTCAGCTTTCTGTTCCTCAAAGCTTCAGGGTGACATTGGTCAAAAGTGGTGATGATACTTTTTATTACCCGTTTGGTTTTTGGTTAATTCCTTCCTACACCTTCAGTAGAAGATTTTGTTAGAAATGTATTTAATTTATTTAACTTAGAATAATAACTGTATTTCTGTAGTACATAAAGTAAAGCAGCAAGCAAATGGTGATTATAAGCAAATCTGCTGCATCATATTAAAGATATTTTAATCAATACAAATCATAAAGGAGATATGTATAATGAAGACAAGTAAAAAAACTTTTATTAAGAAAGCAAATGCTATCAATTAAAGAGTGTTGCAGTCAAGTTTCAGGGTGAAATTAATGCATTTTCAACTTAGTAAAATAATAAAAGTTCAATTAAATCTACTTTCTCTGAAAACAACTTGCACAGAAAGACTGAACTCACTTTTCATGTACCTTCCCAATTTACCAATTGCAAGCTTCTTAAGAACCACTCCCAATTTTATACACAGTGAAAAAGAATGATTTGTCTTTTTTGGTGTAATATAGTTATCATAATCCTTTTTAAAAATGTTTGATGTTCACAAGAGGGTACAGGTGACTGCAAATTTCAAAACTCTTTTCAGGTATCTTTTCACATCTTTTCAAAATAAAAGTGTTTTTTCTCGTCTCTTAGGTCTGTGATGAAAATAATATTCCTGCATCGTATAGATCTCTTCAAAATAAGTTTGATTCTCAGAATATCTAGCCGTAACTTCTGAAAAAGCGTCTATGTGAAGCAATTTATTTTAAGAAAACAAAGAGAAAAGCAGTTGTAGAACCACTTCAGAGGACGCACTGGATAAAATGACTGGGAATAACTAAACTCTGCTAGAGGGAGCTCTGCAGCTACGTATTTACTCAAACAAGAGTACACTCTTTACAAGAATTTGCAGTCTACCTACTGTTGTAGACAAAGCTAGTTGAAACATGGAGCTAGCAGCTTAAACATTAATCATAGCTACAGTAGACAAAGCTAGAATTTTAAACATTAATAGCTAGAGTAGAAAAACCCTATAGATCGTGGCATATGAACTGTAACAGCCATATTACAACGTGTAAAATAGCTAAATACAGAACTGGCCAAAACTGATCTAAGGGAAAGTAATATTGTATAAGAAGATGACCACTTAGCAATGGTTAGTAACGAAACAGAAAAAAAAAACAAACCGATAAAAAAGCAAGAAGACCTCAGACCTTAATATTGTTATTGGTCCAAACTATTGCACAAGGGGTGGAGAACTTAGATTGTAAGGTTATAATTGCCCAGGGATTTCTTTGTTCAGTGTTCTGCTTCGAGGGCACCCAGCTCGAGCTGTAGCAATAGCATTGTGTAAGGAAGACTGGCCAGCACTTGGAGGAGTCGGGGTATGGCCCTGCAAAGGAGCCTTCAAATAAAGAAATTGGCTATGCTCCAGAAAATTTTAGAAGACGAGAAACCTCAGCAAATGGATTATTGGTATGTATGAGCTATTTGGGCATATGACCACCATGAAGAGGATGGTCCCAAACGGGTATGAAAGCCTCAAGGAAGAACTTTAGCCACAGTAATTGTGAGTAGTTTAACTGAGGTGTTTGCAGAGCTGGTCTCTGCACCACCCTGTGCTCCTCCCTCTGTATCACTTGTTGCTTTTTCTGGGCTTTACTCTGTGTTTTTTTTTGTGTTATCCTTAATCCACTTGCAATGCACCCAGTGGTGGTGGGGCACGTGTGTGTCTGTGTGTGAAATGCTCCTCTTCCACCTCCAGTGTTAATTTTAGTAATAAATTGACAGCAAGTGTGTTTGTGAACCAAACCACCTCTGACATCTGCAGCTATTTTAAGGATCACATGCCAGGGTGGCAAGGAGAAAGTTTGAAAGATATTGTATTACCTGGAGGTTTTATACTTGTACAATATGTAGATGATTTGTTATTTGCCAGCAAGACATACAAAGATTGCTTAAAAGATGCTATTTTTCTATGTACTGCTTTAGCAGAGAAAGGTCACCATACATCTTTCTAAGCTTCTGCTGTGTCAGCAGAAAGTAAAATATTTAGAATTAATATTAACAGAAGGACAAAGATTAATAGACCCAGAACAGGTCCAAGCTATTGTAGAAATGCCTCGACCTGTAACAAAGAAACAACCGTGCGGATATTTAAGCACAGTAAGATACTGCAGACCCTAAATATCAGGGCTAGGAGAGTTAAGTAAGCCATGGGCAGAAACTACCAAGGCAGAGGAAAGTGGAGCCTATACATTGGGGTCCAGAGAGAGAAAAGGCTTTCCAAGCTATAAAAGGAGCTTTAACTTCTACTCCAACACTGGGGTTGCCAGATTACTCCAAGTCCTTTGAACTATTTGTGCATGAGAACAAAGGATTAACCAGTGGAGTCCTTACTCAAAAGCTTGATCCACAGTACTGCCCTGAGGCTTATTACTCAACTCGACTGGATCCTGTAGCAGTAGGGAATTATTCCTGTGTTAAAGCAATAGCAGCAGCAGCAACTATCATAAAAAGGAGCAGACCATTAGTTCTGAGTCACCCAACAACCGTGTCTGTCCCACATGATGTAGAACTGATTCTTAAACAGCATGCTATGCAAGCATTGTCCCAACAAAGAGCACATTGTTATGAATTAACAACATTAAATGTGGATAATATTACTTTAAAAAGATGTAATGTTTTGAATCCTTCTGCTTTACTGCCTGTTCCCTCTAATGGTGAGCCGCATCATGACTGTGAGCAGGTAGTGTTTCACTCCAGCCACCTATGGGAAGATCTGCAAGATCAACCTCTAGAGAGCTCTGATCTAACCCTTTTCACTGATGGATCTTCATACTGTGTGAATGGAAAACGACACAGTGGTGAGAAACTTAAAGGTACTAGAAGCAGAACCCCTACAACCCTTGGTGAGTGCCCAAGGGGCTGAATTAACTGCATTAGCAAAAGCAGCCTGGTGGACACATCATCAATGGGTAACTATTTATACTGATTCTAAATAAGCTTTTGGAGTATATCATGCAACGGCCATGCTATGGAAAGAACGAGAGTTCCTTACCTTGGTGGAAAAGAGTATTTCTAACGGAATAGAAATCTGAATGCTGTTGAAAGCTATAAAGCTTCCAAGGGAAATTGCTGTAGTATGCTGTCCAGTTCATACCAAAGCTCCAACAAAATTGAAAGAAATAATAAAGTTACTCGAATTTGTAGTCAGGTAGGTTTGAAATGGACTGAAGTTTTAGGAATAGTACTATGGGATATTGAGATATTGGAAATACCCCTCACCAACCTCCAGGGTTGTCCTCAACAGGAATATTGTTTGGCAGACACTTAGCTGTACCCAGGACGTTTGTCCCTGCTAGGACCAGCCTGTTAGATGGAGATGAATGAATTACTAAATTTATATTGGCAATACAAAAACGTTTCAAAATAAAAAGGAATTGCACCCAGTGGTACCAGCCCGCCCCTCCAGAGATACAAGTACATGGTTTGCAGCCTGGAGATGGAGTTTTATATTTTCCCATAAATCTAAACTGGAATCCAGGTGGGAGGGCTCATATACTGTCTTATTAAGTTCTTACTTTGCTGTAAAGATTACAGGGAAGGAAACATGGATCCACCACTCACATGTTAAATGGTAACCTGAGGATTATTCAGTAGATGAATAATGACCGTCAAAGGAGGAACCTACCGCAAGCACTACTTTGGAGACTGAAACCATTTTAATTTCCAAAGAATGAAGGAGGTCTGAATTCATATCATTTTTCTTTCTTTTCCAGAGCTACTTGGACACAGGGCTTCCCAGACACCTGGTCAAGTGTAACATCTGAGGCTGTTAATAAGGAATTTCACCCCTCTTGGTATACATACCCCCCCTTATAGGAGAGCTTATGGAAATTTTACAGGTGAAGCTACTAACATTCACTGTGCTTATTACACAAGTACAAGGAATATCTAAATTTATACAGTCCCATTACAAGTGGAGAGAAAACCTCTATTTTAACTTGTCACAAACCATAGTCCAAATTACTGAGAAAACTAACAGTTGGATATCTACTCACCTCCCAAGTCACTCAGCTTCAAGCATTTCCCTGTTAGGGATCCCTATACCAAACAACATATGACGGACTACCCTATGGATAAATACTACTATCAAGACCACATTGATTCACAACAACGGAAAGTGGCAATCCCAGAAGCAAATACGCAGCATGTAAAACGTCAGACCCTCCCCAGTCAACTTAAGGTCTTATATAATAGTACTACCCTTGTGCGAAACTTTAATGTTTGTAATCAAAAAAATGAAAACAGGAATAGCAGGAATAGTTGGGGCCTTTTCCAATATACCCTGACCTGTACCTGGGGAAAAAGGGTGGGTTTGCATATGGGGTCAGGCAGCTCGCAAAATATTGCCAGGAGATTGGTTGGGAACTTGCAGCTCGGGAGTTGTTACTCCTAATACTTCTGCATTCCCAAATTTGACTATGGAATCAGCATCATGGCTACAGACATTTGTCGGTAGGACCAAACATAGTAATCTGCTATTAGAAAGACCAACCACATTCCATTGCTTCGCTAAATGGTTTCTTCTCTGGTTGGGAGTGAGTGAATTAGAAAAGGCCTTAGTTAATATTTCAGCAGCAATAGAAATTCTTGGCAATAATGCTGCTGATGCAATTACATCATTACAAGAAGCTATTTCACAACTCCCCAAAATTACACTGCAAAATAGAATGGCATTAGATACTTTGTTAGTGTCACAAGGGGGAGTATGTCTTATTATTAACAGTTGTTGCATGTGCGTTGACGACAGTGGAAGAATTTCAGCCAATGTCCAGAAGATGTGGGAACAAGTAAAAGTGGTGCGGAAAGTACAATTGAACAATACTTCAGCAGATTCCAAGAAGTATGGTCTTGGCTCACCTCCTGGGTACCAGGTTTAAGAACTTGGGCAAAAAGAATTCTTTATGGGTTATTAATTTTTATAATGATCTTTGTAATACTGTTTGTTTGTGTTCAGTGTTATAACATTTGCTGCATTCAACTGTGCTTACACCTTAGAGGCTATAAATACTTTGCTCCCATATTATAACAGGAACATTAATAAAAACAAAGGGAAGACTGTTGTAGACAAAGTTAGTTGAAACATAGAATCATAGAATTGCCTAGGTTGGAAGGGAACTTTAAGACCATCACGTCCAACCATCAACCTTACACTGCCAAAACCACCACTAAACCAAGTCCCTAAGCACCACGCCTACCCATCTTTTAAATACCTCCAGGGACGGCAACTTCCCTGGGCAACCTGTTCCAATGCTTACCAACCCATTCTGTGAAGAATTTTTTCCTAATATCCATCCTAAACCTGCCCTGGTGTAACTTGAGGCTGTTTCCTCTTGTCCTATTGCTTGTTACTCGCAAGAAGAGACTGACCCCCACCTCACTACAACCTCCTTTCAGGTAGTTGTAGAGAGCAGTAAGGTTTCCCCTCAACCTCCTTTTCTCCAGGAGGAGAATCACTTAGATATTAATAATAGCTACAGTAGGCAAACCCTATAGTGATATATGTATATGCCTGTTCCTGGCATGTGAACTGTAACAACCATATTAAAACATGCAAAATAGCTAACTACAGAATTGTCTGAAACCAGCCTAGAAGGATGTGCTGTTTTATAAGAAGATGGCCACTTAGCAACCACTTAGTAACGAAACAGCAAACAAATCAAACCAATAAAAAATCAAGAAGACCTTAATATTACTATTGGTCTGAACTATGGCATGAGGGGTGGAGAACTTAGATTGTAAAGTTATAATTGCCCAGGGATTTCTTTGTTCAGGGTCCCTCTTCAGAGGCACCCAGCTCAAGTTGTAGCACTATTAATAAAAAGGACTTTGATCTCTTTTTGGCTTATTGATTCATCGGAAACCTAGAGTTGAAGTCTGTTATGGTGGCTGGCATGCTTAATTCCAATAATGCTACATAGAATTATGATAAATTAACATGAACTTGAAATGGCATACATATATTACGTCATCCCAAGAACAACATCTAGGTTACTGATGATCTGTAAAACATGAGTTTTTGCTTCAAACATTGTTTTTATTATCAAATTAGAGTCTGCTTTTAACAGCAGTGTCTTTAAATGGTAGTTCTGTTAGGGACACAAGAGCATGAATAAAGTCACATGATAAGGAATAAACTTTCCGATTTTCAAAATGAAATGTAGACAGAGAACATGCTGTTTTACAAGAAATGCAGTGAAAAGCCTGTGTTAGGCAAAACATCTATTGGTTCTAGGGTACAACCAGCCTGGAGAAGAGAAGGCTCCGAGGAGATCTTATTGCAGCCTTCCAGTACCTAAAGGGGGCCTATAGGAGAGCTGGGGAAGGACTTTTTACTAGGACACGTAGCGATAGGATGAGGGGGAATGGCTTTAAACTAGAAGAGGGCAGGTTCAGATTGAACATTAGGAAGAAGTTTTTCACTCTGAGGGTAGTGAGGCACTGGAACAGATTGCCCAGAGAGGTTGTTGAGGCCCCATCCCCGGAGGTGTTCAAGGCCAGACTGGATGTGGCCTTAGTCAACCTGGTCTAGTGGGAGGTGTCCCTGCCTATGGCAGGGGGGTTGGAACTGGATGATCTTCAAGGTCCCTTCCAACCAAAACCATTCTATGATTCTATGAAAACATATCAGCTCTGAAAAAGTTACAATTTCTACTGATGTGCTTTAAGCTGATCAAGAATTCAACTCCTTTACTCAATTAGTCCCTTAAATTATAGTTAAATTATCTCAGTTCACTTCATCTGCTTGTTCCTCAATAGGTAAGTCTGTCTTCTTACTCACTGTTCAATTTGCTGCCTTCACACAGATGTGCTGCCATGACCTCTCAGCGTCTGCTTTGCATTAGCGTGTCCTGGCATTGCTAGTAGTCAAAGCAGTACAAAATTCTCTTGTGTGAAATGGACCCGGTGCAAAACCTGTGTGGAGCAAGAAAATATTCTGACATTTTACCTGCGCTAAATATTCTAGCCACTATAACTGTGTTGCTAGCAGAACTGAAACCTGCTAGTTAAGGTTTATTTCAGAGGACTGTACACGACACTGCAGTGCTCTGCACAGAGGTGGCCTCTAAATGAAGGAAAGTACAAAGCTAAGTGTGGTGAGAGAAAAGCCAAGAGTTTTTTTATTAGTGCTTTTGCTTTAATAAAACATTTTATTTATTAATCATGGTGGAGTTTACCTCACTACTGACTTCTGACTGTATCTCCCTCCCATATACATCTTCCTGAGCAGAAGATAGAGGTCAGTGTTAAAAAACAGGGAAGAAAAGCTGACTACTACAAGGTAGTTAGTGGTATGCTTCAACTTCCTATGTTGTGCTTACCAGAAAGATTTAGTATAAGACTTCATTAAATACAAGGTAGCGAATGGTTCCAGGAGGAGCTTTTTGCCATGAATAAGAGAGCATATAAGGAGTTATAAAGTAAATAAAAGTAGAGCGTGATTTAGTTTTTTCCCCCTTAAAATGGGAAAATACAGACATTCTAATTTCATATTATTTAAATAGGGTGGGTTTTTTTGCAAATAATTTGTTGTTAAAAATATGACAGAAAAAGATCAAAATAACCAACTAAAACAATGGCCTCTTGAGTCCAAGCATCTTAACAGATGGTTTCTGTTAAACTTCTATTGCTTCTTCAAGAAGAATTGCTTTAATGTCTACTACAGTTTTATTATTATTATTATTATTTTGAGAACATACCTACAGTATTTTAGACATATAATATAAGGGCAAAACTATGCCAAAAATCTGACAGAAGTATTTCTAACGGGCTTAACTTCTATTCCTTTTTTCAGCTGCTGATTCAGGTCACGTTTTCATTTACCTTCTGCTACTGTTGGACTTGATGAACGATTCTGTTCAACAGGAGGCTCTTTCACCACAGTTCAGTTTCTTGTCAGGGTTTCCTCATGCTTTTCTTCATCAACAGCACATTTGAAGAAAAAGTGCTTAAAAATATTTTGTTTCCTTGGCTTTAAAAAAGCACAACTATTTAGAACTTACAAAAAGGCATCCAGCAACCCTTATGGAAATTTGTTGACATAGAGTTTGGTCCTGATCCCAGACAAGAAAACTCTCATGACTTTAAATCTTTTGTAAGCATAAGAGCTAACTATGTAATATACTTATCTTTGTGTTATTTCATAGGAAACACATTCCAAAATGACTAAGTGATATAAGTCAGTATCAGTACATTGTATTCCAGGACAATATACCATTCCTTCTTCTAGAATAAGTGTTATGCAAAAGCAAAGAAAGATAGAAATATGATAGATTTTTCTATATTCAAAAGACCAGTGAAAATGGGCTAGGGTGGAATTTATCTCACAGACCACTCTTTGATTTCCCTTATTTTGCTGTTAGAGTGAAATTAAGAATGATAAGAAGGGATTCCTAGTATCTCTGAGTGAGGTACATTCCAGGTATTACCTGGAATAAGCTGTGTATAAACTTCCTCAAGGTGTATTTGATAGGGTGGTCTCTGCATTCGTATGATTTCTCATATCTTTCAGATCCAGCATTAGTAAATGTTGCAGTGATTTGTTATTCTCCTTAGTAGATTCTGTAGTCATGAGACTACATGCCTATCCACACAGGCATTTTATTAACCTGTGACAGCTATAAGACCTGGTTCTTCCAAATGGCCTTCAATTTCAATTGCTTGCAGAAAATGGTAGGTACAATCTTTTTAGTAAACCTCTCTCTCAATTTAATAGCCAACAAACAAACAGAAAGAACTTCCAAAAATATGAGACTGTAGACTATAATTTTTAAATAAACCCTGAGTGTAGTAGTTCCACAAAGCGCACAAAATTTACTACCAAAAAAAATATTCACCTGTTTCTCTAATGATGTCACCTAATCTAATCTAACTGAAAGCAAATATAATGATCTCACCAAATGTCTGCCTCCAAAAACACTGTGGTTACTACTAGCATTACCTTTTTTGGAAATACTACACGATGCTCATGTGAAAGGAACCCAAACTGAATTTCATTGGCAACTCTTATTCTGGTTTTCCCAACCTCAGGGTTATGCAATCAAGAACAGAGACTGAATGTGCTAACACAGTGCAAGCGTATTTTCACGAGCCACCCTCTGGAGGGAAGCGAGGCATGTGCTGGAGAAGTCAGGTTCTCAAGCTCTGTCAGGGTAGTTATAAACCTTCTTGTCATCATCGTTCTTTTGTTTTCTTAAGCATTTACGTTTTACTCTGCGTCCTTCTAACCTTCTGTCTCTGTTCCCCTCCTGTTACAAGGCGGGGACCTCAGCCATGGCTTAGTAAGGCTGCTGAGCTGTTTCATCATTTCTCCTTTGCACTCCCTAGAAACTAGTCAGAGCAACCTTCGTGCTCTCCTTTGCAGTGTCCAGCACCAGAGTGATTAAAGAAAGCATTTAATATAGAATCTGATAATGCTATCCTTTAACCAGTTTGTTAACCTTTATCGTGGGTAGAGATACACTCTGCCTATGGCACACATGGACACAATGTGGGCATGTAGTCAATAATGAACAGAAGTTTTGTATGGTCTGTGTGAAAACCTGGGAGCAGAAAAAAGCTTACAACTGTATGTAAAACTAAAATGCTGGAGCACATGGCAGTCAGAGAGGATTCACTTTTTTTGTGGTAAAAATATATCTGAATTAGTTGAATAGGATCATGGCATTGAATGATAATACGGTAAGACCACAATCACCACCTCTTACTCTCCATGATACAGACAAGTACAACAGTATAAAAGAAAGAAATAGTACAAAAAACCCCAAACCGAACAACCTTTGTGCAAAGTATAGGGTAGTTAAAAGACAGAGCTAAAAGCCCCACAATATGACATCAAAAAATCAGTAATTAGAGTCACTCAGCTCAGCATGAGAGCTTCTTAAAAATATCAGACTGGGAATGCATAACCTTGAGCATAAAAACAAAATAGCCAAAGGGTGTCTTCAAAAACCATGGAAATTTAACCTTATCAAGAAAAAACAACATAATATGTGTTCTGTCAGGGACAGTGCAAGACTGAATTTATGGAAGCTATCAAATCTAAAGGAATTTTAAAAGATTATTTAAAGCAAAAACCCCCACCTTTATGTAACAGTAAGGAAGTCAGAGAACTAAAATAGAAAATTAGATTGGTAGTAATGGCTAGAAATAAAATAGCAGGTAGAATGAACACTATGGAAAACTGCTGCTAGCGCCCTAGCCGTAAAGATTGTTCTGCTTGTATCTAGCCATGCAGATGGCAGAATTTTTCATTAGCTTCAACAGCTGTGGGACCAAGCACTGATTTTCACTACCTAAAAACCTAGGCAATCCATGGGACAAAAATTAGGGAAGTAATACTGAAGGAAAGAGACAAAATTGTTTTACTAAACAAAATAAACAAAAAAATATGGCTGAGATTGGGTCAACTACAGTCAAGTAGACCGTATATTTTATCTCAGTGACCAAACAATTGCATTTCTGTTCTGGAATACCTTTCGCTATCCCTTCCCTTGAGGGTATCATTATTTTCATTCATTGTTACCACTTGGGAACTAATATTCTAATATTGCATTATATTTCACCACAGTTATCTTAAATTAAAATCTTAGTTCTCAGTTTTACAACAGTAAGTAACTAGGATAGGTTATAATATGCTCTTATATCAGCTACTTTCCTACGTCAATGTATGTGTGAATTCTGGTACTTGCTGGTGTCCTTTCCAGACCAATTTATGTAGGAGAAACGTGGGTTTGGGCTTTTTTTTTTTTTTTAAACATGTTATTTCTTTCAAATGAGTTCTTAAATCAGAAATAAAGTTATTTTACCTTGGAGATTTATTATCTTGACTTCCCATACTGAATTGTTTTGCTTTATGCAGTGGTTTTGCTTCTTGCTTGGTGACAATAAATGATGACATTTTTCAACTTTAGGTGATGTGAACTGGTTAGAAACATTCAGTTTTCTTTTAATCAACATCTGTATAGAGTGAGCAGGGAACATAATGTGTTTGTTCACAGTCTGATGAGAGGCATACCAAGAAGTTTGCATTTTTCTGAGTATGAACTGAGGATTCCAGCTGTGGTGTGCCAGGAATAATCTAGAGGTATGGCTTAATTACACAGTAAGATATTTGTGTGAATTGCCATTTTTCCCCTTCAATCATAACAAGTTTTTGAATTTGTGCCATGAAAGTTAGTGTGAACTCAATGTCCAGTTTTGTTCTGGACGTATATTTGAAGTTTGCATTAGATCATGTTCAACTAAAACAAGGATACCAGGAACAATTTAAAATCCACTGAGATCAGTAATATTTTTCCCCAGGCACACCCCCATACAATACATTCAGTAGGTTTTAGTAAGTGATTGTGAAAAGCATCTGGACCAGACAGATACACACACACAAAGAAAAATACCATCCTGCTATTCAGTCGAGAGGAAGAAATGGGCTCTTTACTTTTGAGTGTGTAGAGGAATTTGTAATAGGTTGAGAGGATCCATGCATTAATGGACTGATAGACAGAGACACCAAGGGCAACCTGGGTCATAGGCTTGAAATCCAGCTACTGGGAGGGTACCAAGGACAGAGTCCTGCCCTGTGTTCTTCTGGTTAACCCAGGAATTTGGGAAAGCTGCCCAAGCATGGACAAACCCACAGGCCTGTCAGTAAGAGGAGTGTCTGTACTGCATGTGGATACACCTGCACAAAAACACAGTGTCTGAGTTCGCTTTCCTCAGCTGATGAATGTGTTGGATAATTAAAATTAATGAGGATGACTTAGGGTTCCCAGGGAGGAAAAAACAGAGGAATATCAGGCAAGAAACTGAAAGAGAAGGCTGTAAGGAGGAAGAGTCATGTGGAGATTTGTCTTCTTTGGCAAAGAGAAGAGGGCTCAATGGACAGTATGAGGAGTGAATATGGGAACAGGAAGAAAAGCAAAGAAACAGTCATTCTAGTAAAAAAGAGAAAAAATGTAATAATGATTGAGGCAAGCAGACCTAATACTAGAAGATGTCGGGTCCTGCACTTGGGTCACAACAACCCCATGCAGCGCTACAGACTGGGGGCGGAGTGGCTCGAAAGCTGCCTGGCAGAAAAGGACCTGGGGGTGTTGGTGGACAGCCGGCTGAGCATGAGCCAGCAGTGTGCCCAGGCAGCCAAGAAGGCCAACACCATCCTGGCCTGCATCAGGAATAGTGTGGTGAGCCGGACTAGGGAAGTAATCATCCCCCTGTACTCGGCACTGGTGAGGCCTCACCTCGAGTACTGTGTTCAGTTTTGGGCCCCTCACTACAAGAAGGACATTGAGGTGTTGGAGCGTGTCCAGAGAAGGGCTACAAAGCTGGTGAAGGGTCTGGAGGACAAACCTTATGAGGAACGACTGAGGGATCTGGGGTTGTTTAGCCTGGAGAAGAGGAGGCTGAGGGGAGACCTTATCACCCTCTACAACTACCTGAAAGGAGGTTTTAGAGAGATGGGAGCTGACCTCTTCTCCCTGGCGACAAGTGATAGGACAAGAGGAAACGGGTTCAAGTTATGTCAGGGCAGGTTTAGATTGGATATTAGGAAGCATTTTTTCACTGAAAGGGTTATTAAACATTGGAATAAGCTGCCCAGAGAGGTGGTGGATTCACCATCCCTGGAGGTGTTTAAGAAAAGGGTAGATGAGGTGCTTAGGGACATGGTTTAGGAGTGGTGGTGTTTTTATCAGGGTAGGTTAATGGTTGGACTTGATGATCTTAAAGGTCCCTTCCAACCTCACTAATTCTATGATTCTATGATTCTATGTCAAATAAATGAAAGTCAAGTAAAACGCAGTGGAACAAGAGGATTTGCTCCAAAAGGGGATACATACAACAACAAAGACAGATGCTGGAAAGTATGCTTAGTGGCAAACCTGCTTATGCAGCAGTTGGACTATCCTGCATGGAAAGGACTGGACAGACCCTGAGTATTATACTTGAAAATTCATGTCAAAGGTATAGGCCCTTTGGTAATCACCATAGGCGCAACAAAGACAGGACATTGATCATTTGTAATCCAAACAAGACACACAACAGGGATCAGAGGACAAGAAATATCAGTTATCTTTGTCAGTTCTTCCAGGATTATCCTAGTAATCGTTACAATTTAGCATAGTTGGAGTTTCTTTTGTGAAAAGCAGAAATTTCTTAAGGATTTCACATATACTGATTCACATCTTCACAAAAGACTACAATAGCCCCATCTGGGATTCTTAACTATGAAAAAACTTTCATTCAAGAAGACTTTGCTTCCAATTTCTCATGAATGAACAGTCAATCTTAGCTTGGCTACTGAAGACATTCGCAACTGCCATGGTAGCCCTCTTCTGAGAGCAGCTGTCTTTGAAGTCACATAGGAACCAATGAAATTAAGGAAGTAGAAATTTAAAAACCAAACCCAAAATGAAAATACAAACAGAAACTTTGTATTACATCCCGAACTGCGGAAGTTTGCTTTCTGAGAAACTCTTGCTAACAGTCTCTGTAATCCTCTCAGCTGAAAGCTCTGGGACAGAGTCCCCAGTTACAATCCCCCTATATGGAAGGTAGGACAACACCATTAGCTCTTCTGACAAGTTTTTACAAGGCTAATTCTGCTTATTTTTATTCCCTGTGAACTTATCTGCATACATGCCCTGAATGAGAGAGACAAGATGACTACTGGTAGTGTACCTAGTAAATTAGAATATAAAGCTGAGTAATAGATACAAACACTGCTTTTTTATCACCATCACAAATTATCTTAGCCTATAAATAAATTGAATAACTACATAAAAAAATACTCCAAGTTGGATTTATCTCTATCATGTTGGACTATGGTTATAACCCTTTTTGTTCCATTAGCATCAATAGCTAGAGTTTACATTCTTTATTTTCATTTATTGTAAGGACACAAACAAGCATTAAAGATCAGTGCAGTATTGTGCCATGAAACATAGAACGAGAGAAAAACAAGGATTTAGATTTTTTTTCTCTGACTACATATGCTGCCACAGAAGGAATGTTTGATAGCAATTCGGTAATTAGGGAGTTTGTCAGAGCACAAAGAGCACAAATGAGAACTAAAGCAAGTTTTCACCAGTTTAAACTACAAATGAAGTGGTATCTTGCTTTCTCCCGGTAATTTCGTTGATCAAAAGCAACTTGTGTGTTTGGCTTATTTATCAGTTTGAAACTCCCTGAGTGCTTCTCGAGTCTCACCAAGAGATACTGTTGACCAAAACTCAAGCCAAAAAATCATTTGTCCTTTCTGAAGCCAGCCTTTTTCTTTGCAAGCCAAAAGTCAAGTCTAAGTTTTAGTGAGTTTATCCAAGTATAACAAAAATTCCTCATCATGAAACACTCAACCAACCCCAAGAGTAGACAATTACTTGGAACTAGTCACTGACTGAGATGTTGCAGATGTCATGGAAAAGAAAGCTCATATATTTTTTCTTGAACAGTCATCACGTAAAACAGTCTTTACCAGCATCTTTGTCACTGACACTCTAGTTACCTCCTGTGATACTTCAGGAAATTGCTGTGCTAAGTCTTGAAAAGGATTATCAGGCAGCGTTGCACCTATAGCTTTGAGCTCACCAGTCTAGCAATGACTTTATAGGCAGCAAAATAGTTCTTCACAGCTATTTATAGCCAGTCTGGATCAGCAAATGGTCCAGACTATGACAAGGAAATCCTTAATCATAATGTATTAGAGTGATTTCTAATTGGAGTTTATATAGAATATGGACTCTCTATACTGCACTGTTGCTATCTCCAGTCATGTTTCAAAAGCAAGATCCAGAGAAAGACACACTAAATGTGCAGTGTCTGTACTGACCTTAATTATTCCTTTCATTGCTACTTACAGAAAGTATCGATTTTTGAAGTTGTTCTGAGGATTTGGTGTTCATATGGGTACTACAATTGCCCAGAGCAGTAAGTTTCTTCACACTTGATCAGCTCAGGTAGAAGCATTTCACTCAGCTAAATTGAATTATTTAAATATTTAATTAAAAATAAAATATTGCTATTTATTTAAATAGGAAATAAAAAAACTCTAAAATAAATACCTTCAGTAACCTAGTGGAACAAGGGAAGTTCATCAGTCATTTCTTTTGGCCGGGATTTCACCCATGGTATATGCCATGCAACCAGAGTTGTAAGCAGTCCTAAATGTGGCACCATAAATGAGCAGCAAAATGTTATGAATATCTGATGGCAATTCTGAAAGGCTGATGAATATCTCATGGTTAATAATGTATGTAAAGTATGCAATTGGAGTAGTGAAATTAGTGTACTTACAATGTACCACTAGTTTACAAGTGGTGTCCGTGTCTAACATTAAAGTGAAAGTTAGTGCTCAAGAACTGCACCAGAAACTATAATGTTATATTAAACCATTGGACTACTTCTTCCAATGAACCCAAACCAAAAATATTAAATGAGATACAGTGTGAGCAGAGAGGTACCAGAGTTAATAGACTCTGTTGGGCTCAGCAGTTTGGACTTGGCAGCAGAATTGCTGGAGAAGCCCAGCATGAAAAGAAGCAGCAGCAGCAGCGCAAAAAGTGATTGTAGCAGAGGTTGTAATGCAACCTATGTTTGATGAATCTTGATGCAGTCAGCCTAATAAGCGGAAGAAAGTGACCCCATTGGGTGTTAGTGCCTTCAGATTTTAATTTTGTCATTGTAAGAGTATAACTGAGGTATATTACTTCTACCATGTGCAAAAAAAGCTGCCACAGTACAATAACCTACAGAATACCTACAGAATCTACAACCTTCTGTTGGATCATGTTGTCAAGCTTACATAAACTCAATGAAAATGCACATGACTCAAGAAAAGAACTCTTCATTCCACAAAGGCAAGAATTTCCTACCATACTATAAAAGTTGATTAGGTTTATATATAAGCAATTCACACATGGATTATAAAAGTACTTCAGACTTCAACAGGAATTGCCTGCAGGGTCTACTTGCAGGGTTGGAGCCTCAAAATGTGAAAGAGAAATGCAAAGGCATCTGCTCCTTCTGTTTTATTTTCTTTTAAAGCTGGAAACCAACCCAAACTGGGTTTCCATGCCCAAAACAGCAACACCTGTCTTTGTTTACAATTTGAGACCTATGTCTTAAAAGGAAAATATTTTTAATAAATACTGCAGGTGTGAGAGAAATTATGGATGGACTCTACTGTTTTTGGATGGGGTAGAGTTAATTTTCTTCATAGTAGCTTATATGAAAGTTTTGGAAAACATGAAGTTTTGTATTTGTGATGAAAACAGTGTTGATAACACACTGATGCTTTAGTTATTGCTGAACAGTGCTTATGCAGTGTCAAAGCCTTTTCTACTTCTCGCACTGCTCTGCCAGCAAGTAGGCTGAGGGTGCATGAGAGTTTTGTGGGAGACATAGCTGGCACAACTGAACCCCACTGCCCAAAGGGATGTCCCATACTGCCTACTGGGGTTAAACCACGACACAGGCCCAGTAAAGATGCAAGCACCTTAAGATATCCTTAAATATAGAAGTTTTAGGGATATGCTAGTACAAGTCCCCTTGATTGAGATTGCTGTACCTGCAGAACTGGTACCTTCAGGTTTTGTCCTTCTTTAATGTACACTTTCAAAAAACTCCACTGATTACAGGTGTAATTCCACATCCCTGGAAGTCTACATGTGGTTCTTCCTTCAGACATTAAGATACCAGTGAGATCCAGGTGAAAATTCCTCACTCAAACTTACTGATTTTTCTCTTTTAGATTCCTTATTTTTACACAGAGACTTAAATAAATAAATAAATAAAATAAATTCTCATCTTTTTGTAGTATCTTGTATTACAACTTATAACTTTACAAGATTATTTGCAAGGAGGAAATACAGATTCATTTACTACACTGTTTATAACAGGCAAGAATAAGTCTCTACACCCCGAAAAGCACAGGACTAGAAGGGTTCTAAAGCAGCATTGAATCCATCTGTCTGCTCAGTGTGACAAGTAATCTCATCCACAAATGGATTAAGGAGATGACCCATTTCAGTAGTCTATTTTCCCATCACTATTCCTGTTGGAAGGTTATTTTATAGCACCACTAATAATTAGAAATATTTATCTTATACTGATGATTTATAGCTATTTGCTTTTGTGTCGTTACCATTATTGGCCTTAATAGCTGATGTATCTATAAGGCTTTCTCATTTGGAAGAATTCTGCCCAAACAAATGAGCCCATTTCTCATTTTCTTGTGAAACACTTTCTATTCAATTTGTGAAATATCCCTTCTCATCACCTGTTTCGCTTCACATCCGTCTTCTTTACAGGTGGGATCTTAACTCTGCGTAGTAGCTACAGCATTTCTTGATCTCTGCTGGGAACAATGTTACTTAGTAAAGCTTCGGATAGCATCTGCTGCAATCACAACAGTATCCCCTCACATTCCTATGATTAATAATCCACTGAGTTTTACACTTTCTTTTTTTTCTTTTCTCCTTCCAAAAGGTCAGTCTCCAGTTTAGAAAGGAAAACTTGTATTATAGTTCACAAACATGTATCACATGAATTGCATGCACACCAAAAACCAGGCTAGTTTTTCACTCTAAGTTGAAGACCTTCCTCTGAGCCCTACTGTACCATAGGGGAGGGCTTTGCAAGATTCTGCAGTGAAGATTATGAAGTTCCTCTGACTTGGGGACGGTAAATAAGTGAAATTCTGTTTTCATCTTTAACATAACGTTAGGTGTTTGGAGGTGAATGGAGGTGATTGTGCTCCTGTACTCAGCACTGGTGAGGCCACACCTCGAGTATTGTGTCCAGTTTTGGGCACCTCAATACAAGAGAGATATCGAGGTTCTGGAGCAAGTGCAGAGGAGGGCAATGAAGCTGGTGAAGGACCTAGCAAACAAATCATATGAAGAGCGGTTGAAGGAGCTGGGACTGTTTAGTTTGAGGAGGAGGAGGCTGAGGGGAGACCTCATCACTCTCTATAATTATTTGAAAGGACACTGTAGAGAGGTTGGTGCTGGTCTCTTCTCACAGGTAATTAATGACAGAACAAGAGGGAATAGCTTCAAGCTCCAACAGGGTAGATTTAGACTGAACATTAGGAAAGAATTTTTCACAGAAAGAGTGGTCGGGCATTAGACTGCCCAGGGAGGTGGTTGAGTCACCATCCCTGGATGTGTTTAAGAGACGTTTAGATGTGGTGTTGGGGGATATGGTGTAGGGGAGAACTTTGTAGAGTAGGGTAGATGGTTGGACTCGATGATCCCGAGGGTCTCTTCCAACCTAGACAATTCTACGATTCTATGATTCTATAATAATTGCTAGTTCCATACTCCCATGCTGTCTAGCCATCCTGCCTTGGCCCTTGAATTCAACTTTAGCATCGTTCTGGAAAGGTAAAATACTAATTTAATTTTGGCTTATGCCTCTGTTGTCCTCCTTTTCAATTCCATCTTCACTGCATAGTGCCACCACTTTCGTGCTCTATTTGTTTACATGACTAAAGAAGCTTTATCATGGGATTTAAATTTCTGTTGCAAGACCTTCTGATTCTGTTTTTGGCTCCATACAAAGATGTAAATTCTGGCACTATGGTACACATGAAACCACTGTATTTGTTCAGAAGCAAATAGCCTTGATAAGGCATTGTATGTGAATACTCGTTTATGATTATATTCCTTGTATTTTATTTAAGATGTTTAAAATGTAAAGGTACTTTATTTATGTAGAAAGGCATGCTGCAAAATGCTGAGTATTTTTCTGAAGGGTAAACACTTTCTTTAACATAGGTGGAAGTTGAGAGATAAGGTTGCTCAGTCTACAAACAGTATCCTTGACTATTACTATTCATTGTGCAAAAGCTTAAAGGAGCCAAGGGTTCTGCTTCATGATGACCCGGATTTGACAGTGAGCTGGGTGACTAAATCTGAACACAGTCCTATCACTATCCTGAAAGGGATGGGAAAAAATATCAGCACTACTGAAGAAAATGTGGTTGAAACGTGGCAGGGAAAATGTGGCAGGGAAATTCTCCCTCATGATTTTTCTCTGCAACTGATGAAAGTCATCTTGTTCCTTTAGTGCTTGCTACTGAGGTCCTCTTAATAACGGCCAATATCATTACATTAAAAAAAGAAACTACTGCTGACCTATTGCCAGCTACAGGTCATTTTCAGAGTGAGGACGAGACTACATGTATAAAAAACACCCAATGCTTGTGCTAGGAGAAAGGCTGGGCATGAAATACAAACAAACTCATGAATAGTAGTTAAAGGGAAAGACAGACCCTGTTCGTAATCTTCAGTAATTTTAACAGTTATTTTTAAGCAGAGAGCCAAGTGTGTAGGAGTGTAAGCCGGCTGCCCCAAGACAGATAGCGTAAAGATGGTAGTGACAGAAATCTTGAATCCTGAGGTTACCGTAGCTTTGTGCTTGGAGAACTAACAGTCTTGCTACCTATGGCCATTTCATATCTCAATAACACATGAAGTTATATTCACCGACCAATTCTACTGATACAGAAAAAAATATTCTTTAACCGCTTACAACTTGTTATGGATATTTTGGTGCTATTGCTTAGATTGAATAAGTCGTATATATAACTGAACAACTCAGGTATTTTAATTACTACTTAGCCTAAACTGTGAAAGTTGAATTTAGATTCATATACATTGTCATGCACCTTTGATGGCTTTTAAAATCTATTTGAAAATGTGATTGATTAGATTTAGCAGTACAATTAAATTTACTTACTAAACTTTACAAAATTTATTCAGGTATTTGTATTTACAAGTCTGGCAATTTTAATTAATTTGCCAGCATTTCCAAGTTCACATGCAGACATTTTGGATGAAAATCATTCCATTTAACTTTAACTACTGGATTCTTTCTACATAGTATTCTTCATCATAAAACCATTATTTGGTATGGAACCAGCAAAATTGATCCCAAATAAAAAATCATTTTCCCACCTTTTTATGATATGTGCTGTTTATCCCTGGGGTCTTTTTCCAGTTTGTAAAATGATTCACGTTCTGAAGTACATATGATTAAAAGTGGTTCTTTAGAATTCCCTCTAGAGATTCAGTCTGGAGACAAGACCACCAGCAGGATGTGACTGCCTTCTGGGAAAATAAAAACAGTAGACTTCCTGGTATTTTCTTGAACAATCCTAATTTCATCATCGACAGCAATTTAGTAAGAATCACAATATTTGACCCAATATATCTTGCTAGTTTCCTTCTTTTTTTTTAATGGAAACAGAGAGTGAGACAGGTAGCTGGGGATTTGCACCTCCTGCAGTACACTGCACTTCTGTATGGGGATAGGATTTTCAGGGAATATTGATGGGTGACTTACACTGTCCAAGAAAAATACTCCCTTGGCCAATCTTGAGGAAAAGGTAAGTATTTGAATAGTAGGGAAAAGCTAGCAATAGGAATGATCTAATAGAGGAGTTCGTCGTGGAACCTCAGGCAGTTGTTTTCTAAACCAACACCCTTTTTCGGTTTGAACACAAGCAGTAATGGATATCTTCTAAGTTAACTGTGAGCATCTAAGGCTGTGTGGGCTAAAGTACAGCTCACAAGGTTTGTTGAAGCCAAGGTCAGCAGACGCTCCCAAAAATGCTAAATGAAATTTTGGGTTTGGGTCCCAATAGATTTACAAGGTTAGAAGGTTTTTTTGTATTGCTTTTCTTCCTTAGAAGCTAATGAGCTCTTCAAAGACAAAAATCTGTTTATTCCCATTGGCAACTAATAACCCCAATGAAATAGATATGTGTTTTCCATTGGGGTTTATACCATTTGCTCTAACATTTATATTACTGGCTTGTACAAAGGAAAGAAATAGTAGCTTGTGCTCATAATATGTTGGGCAAAATATCAAGAAGATTAGGCCACATGGTAGAGCAAAGTCTGATGGAAAACATACATTCACTGCAGAGAAATAGTTATGCCAGAATGTAAGAAATTCTACTGCAAAACAGTGTCTGCCTTGTATTGTGGTCTCTTACTCCCTCTCCCTCTCTAAGATTTTCTTAGCAGGAAACTGGACCTTAGCAAAAAGGATCTGAATAGCAGATTACTTCAGGAAAGATTGAGAGAGCTAGTGTAAGAATAGAGAAGGGGAAAGATGGTAACAGAGAAAATCCAGACCAATTTTTATAAGCAAAAAGTTTTATCTTTTTCTGTTCCATGAAGTGATGACTGCCACAAGTACTAAGCAAACTACAGATGTTGAAGGAGACCATCAAATGTACTTAACAATGTTTATGATATTTATTATTATGACCTCATTTGAGATTGAGTCTAATAGTAATTATGCTCTGCAGCTGCTAGTCCACTGACGGCCTCCTTCACTTCCATGGGGAATAACGAAAATGCTCCCACCACATCACATCCATGAAAAACAAGCTCCTCGCTAGACAAACTGTTCCTTCACACATTGCAAGGCTGCAGACTTCCTCTGCCCTGCTCAGCAAAGAGCCATAACCCACAACGCAGCTGCTGTCTGCAAGGCTGAGTGGCCCAAGATCGGCCAATTTCACCTGAGCCAGAACCGCATTGACGGCACCCCTTTTTTCACAGTTGGCACCCCAGGGAGCACGCTGCAAGGGGGGCTGAGCTCACGGTGAGCATGGCTGTCTGTGCAGGACACAGCCTTTGCTTTCAACGTTTGCTAAGCCGGCTTCAGCACTCTCCCTCACAAGCCCTGCCTCACCCCATGCACTTATCTTCCTCTTAAATATATATTGGTACACTGGGTAATATCCTGTATCCTACTGACACAGAAACACGCTAGGGATGCTTAAGCCCATCCTAAAGCCTTAAGGATTTGAAGAGGTGTTTTGGGTCTTATTTGTTCAAGGCTTGCAGTTCTGACAGTAGCAGTTAGTTATGGTTCTTCCACTGACTTGCCTTCCTTTTTTGTTGTAACAAGGTATAGACAAAAGTACATTTTTCTGCCCTAGATCTAAGAAAGATCACTAGTCATTTGGCCTTTCAGACTGCACTGGGATGTAACTCTAAAAGCAGGGCTGCCTTCCTGTTGCAGAATTTACCTCCTGAATTCATTGTCCAGTTGTAGCAAAGTCATACTTCGTAGGTGGGATCGTTTCACAGAATCGCAGAATAGTCAGGGTTGGAAGGGACCTCTGGAAATCATCTAGTCCAACCACCCTGCCAGAACAGGGTCACCTACAGTAGGTATAGTTACTTTGGTGAAATATTTACTGACCTTTGAAGGTGCTACCACAAGTACTGTCCCTGTTGTAAGACCTTTATCTTTTTTCTTCATCTTTGGGTTCTTCCGAACCCACAGTCTTAGCAAAACACAAGCGTCTCCCAGAATAGTTAAGATGCAGCCAGCTACTGAAATTTTAACCGTTTAAGCACTGCCTAACCAGATGTCAGTACTCTCTTGTCAGCTGCCGAGTTCTTCCAACTTCCTTCTGACTCTCACCATCACAGCAGCTTTTCCCCTCCTCCACATTGTTGCCCTACGGGACCGGTTTATCTCCCACAGCTTCTTTTAACCAAGAAATCATTCCCTCGCAGACATTTTCCCCACCCGGTTTAAGTCCTGTCCCTGGTCCTGTCCTCACCCTTATCTGTTCCTCAGCTCGCTTGTTCTTATTACCATACTCAGCTGTAAGGAGATCAGAACAGGAAGGCTTTTGTATGTATGGCACTGGAAAATGAGGCTGTGGTGAAGAGAGAGCAAGTAAAACCACTTGATATGTATATAAAGCCAGGCTGGACAGGGCTTTGAGCAGCCTGGTCTACTGGAAGGTGTCCCTGCCCCAGGCAGGGCAGTTGGAACTAGATGATCTTTAAGGTCCTTTCTGACTCTAACCATTCCATGATTCTATATTGAAAGGATCCTTATATGTACAGATATTTATACGAAGTTGTTCAACAGGGTTGTGTTCTCTTTCATAGTTGCCAAAAGACAGATGTTTGTCATTCTTAGTAACCAAGCAATCTATAAGTGTGAAGCGATGATAAAAAACAAAAAAAAAAAAAAAAAGAAAGGAAAGCCCTGCTACAAAGCAACTTCTTGGTTTTTTTCTCCATTTTGAAAGGAAAAAAACACATAAAACATGCTGCTATGAAACCAAAACAATACATGCAATGTTAATTTCAAGCAAATATAAACTTTTTACAAGATGTGTGTATAACATGGAAATGATTAATGACAGTCATTGTGTAGCTTTATTGTTAAGTAAGATTTACCAGACAAGCTAATCTAATTTTTCTGACATGAACAAAATAAATACCAGCATAGCATAATATGTCCATTTGAGCATTTACTATATGCTAAACATTTTATTTCTGCTTTACTCAAAATGAAATAGAATTATCACTTACAAGGCAAGATGTCATGCTAAAACACAATTTCCCTTCTTAATAAATATTAACATTTTGCTTTTGCTTTTTGCAGAAAGTTCATATAATTAAATCCTGGTCTATCAGCTGATTTCATTGTGCTGACTCACACCATGTCATAAGTAAGAACAGGATTTGGCATATGCTTGGGGTAAAAAAACTGTAAACTCTTTCATTGTTTAGAGCTGCAACAGGGCACAGAGCATGATGGGGAGATGTAAAGACTATGCAACTCCATAATAAGTCTCAAGTTTTTCAAGCCCATCTGAGCAAGTGGGTACCTGTCAGCCTAAAATTCAAAAAGGGCTAGCTTGCAACAGCTGCAAATGGACTTATTTTGGGGACTAGTCCTAAGACCAGTGAAAGTAACAGGAATTTTTTAGTTTACTTGTGCTCTGTCTTCATGATAATTTTATTGCTTTGAACAGTTTCAGTTGTACAAATATTGACTGATTAAGTTTCACCTTATCTGCAGGAGGTGCATTCCTCCATGGGCACATCTCTTTCAGAAGCATCAGATCGAAGCTGTTTACACTTACCTTGCATTTGGGTCTTCAGGTCCCAGAGAGCCCCTGAAGATCCCAAAGCTCCCAGCCCTGCCATCTTGCAGTCCCATTTCCCTTGCAAGCAGGATGAACCCAAGCAGAGTTCCAGCTACTAAAAATCCTTGTGAAAGGTGACTTCAAGGACCTTCCCAGAAGAACAGCAAGCCTTACCTATCTGCCTGCTATCTGTTGTAGAGCACCATCACAAGAAGGAACTGGAGGATGCTGAGCCCCATCCCTGTGCTGGGGTAGGTGAAGAACATGTCATATGGTCCTTCACATGCCCTTCTCTGTCTTTGTGCCTCTCTCATCATCTTCTGTTGTCTTTCCGTGTATCACTCTGCTTCACAACGATGTATTACAATTATCTGCTCCCTTTTCAGCTTTTCAGAGACATCTGCAAATCCTGACACACATTATACCCAGACTGAGCTGCTAAGAAGAACTCTTACCCTCTTCATGCTTTAGGTAAAAAAAAACGGATGTGGGATTTTCTGTGAGATGGGTAGATTTAAAAACACATCAGCGTTGATGGTGCTTATGTTTCTTTATTTCAGCTCAATGTGAGGAACAGCCTGTTGTCTAGCAGCACGAACATGCGTGAGGAGGTCATTACAAACGGCCCTCAGTGGATGCTCACGGAACAAAAACTTTAAACAGACTGCAGTGTGAGCCTACCATAGAGGAGACAGCACATGTAACTCTCCAGTGTCAATAGCTGTGGGTTGGACAGACATTTACAGATCAGTAAATTCCAAGCATTTGTTGTGTTTAAAATGGCACAGGACACTCATTTAGGAAAGAGACTTCCCACAATCACTGGCAGGAAAGAAATTAAATAAACCAGACAAAGAAGTGGCCATATATTGTTTTTGAGTTGGACAATATGTATGTCTGTTTCCCTTTTGTGAAAGTCTGGCTAGAGAAATTATCTTCAAATTGAATTAACTGTGACAGTACCTGCATTTTATTTTTAGATGTGATGCTTTAGATAAAGCATGCACAATCCTGAACAAAAAAACCCCAATCTTATCATGATTATCTGTTCCTTCTTTTTTAAATTCCTGGATTGTATTTTCCTAAGATATTCAACCCCTTTGATAGGTCTTCAATTTTTTTTTTTTTTTTTCCAAATTGCAGGATTGATGTTCACCCAGCTGCAGAACACCAACACCCAATAGTTAAATCTCATGTTCTCAACTTTTCAGTTATTCCTGAGGAAATTAAGTAGACCTGTTTCACAAATTTAAACATAATCTGAAAAAGTGACAGTGTGGTCAGTACATTCCAAAAATATTTGTGTTTATAGATCTAATAAACACCTTATATGAAAATATATTTATTTGCTATGTTATGCCTGCAAAAGTTTACTTTGTCATTAATAGCGATCTATTTGTCCCCTAAGGATTTTGTGAAGTTTTGGGTTTTTTTTTTTTTAGTAAAAGTCTCCACAGTATTGTCAAGGGGAACACACAGCATAGATGCCTATCATGAATGCAACAAGTGAAACGTCGTTACTGCAGTGTTTATAAGCTGGTTGCCTTTTGTAAAAGAGCCCCACAGAATGGAAACAACTGAGCAGATGACTGGTAACTGGGAAGAAAGACAAGATTTCTTAACAAAGAAGCTCTCATTCTGTGAATAGCCACATCTCATGAAGAAAAGACATGAGCACATATTGTGGTTCCCCAGCTGTCAGGGAACATGAGTGCAGAAGCAGAACAAACCAATTCAGTCCAGACAGTCCAAGACAGAGCGATACCAAACCCAGTAGTAGCACAATTGAATTTTTTAAGTCAGATTTTTATGAGGCACAACATTGCTGATACTTGTAGAAAAACTGCTCTGAGGAGCAGCATTTACCAGCAGTTTATGAGAATCATTATGAACACAGCTCTGTTGGTCATTTTGTCCTAATGTAGTAGACTTTCAGACTCTGCTAAACATAAATAATATGCCATATGACGTGTAGTTAAGGCAAGATGTTTGAATGAGAGCACTGCATAAAGTATATGAGATGATACTTTTGATGTATCTGTGATGTGTCTCGGTGGCTTGGATCTGTGGATTCCTCGTCAGGCACAGACACTACTTTTGCTACTGATCTTTGAGAGGTTGCTTTGGTAGAGACATTAGTCCTAACCTGCTATCATTCCTGTTTAAGACGTTCTTGTACAAATTGGCAGGTTCCCATTGCCCCTTCTCTTCATTTTTGCAGGATGCTGGGATGATAGGACCTACCTCTCCTCAGTTTCTGTCTGCCAAATTTTGGGAACCCCACTACAAGCTATTACTGTTGTTTACCCCCGCAAGACATAGAATACCTTTTTCTGTATGGGAAGGACCTTCAAATACGGTACCATATTGATTATTCTGTTTGGCCTTTTTTGTTTCTTTGAACTTCTGCAATTCCTCATTTCCTTTGGCATCAGTTTCAAATATTACAGGCTCACTGCATCCAGTTTTCTATTAAATATGACAGCTGTACTTGGTTGATGCCAAAGTATAATTTGACAGTGCAAAGTATGAATGACTCCACATGACTTTTCTAAAGGTACTTTGCTGCTCTGAGATAGTTTTCCTGTTGGATTGGGATGAGTGATTTTATACCTAACCCCAAACTTCAGTACCTGAAGTCACTCTCATTGGTCTCTTCATTGAACATTGCTGCTATGTTAGATATACCATGTCTTGAAAAATAGGGTGCAAAATCAGCTCTGTTTTCTAGCAAACTTACCTTTGGAAAATTAGATTTATGGGATTTTGGTGGGCTCTAGGGACTGTAGGTTTACTGTGGGTGTGGACTGTAGGTTTGCTTTGAGTATGGCTCCCCAGTCAATGTACCAGATTTGTCTGCTTAGTTTTGGGGCTTGTCAGTTTTTGCTCAGACTGCAAACCCAGACTATTTTGTTTTATTTTCCCTTCATTTATAGCATATGCAGGAAACTATGACACTATTCTTCTAAATATTTTGCCAAATATTATTTATGGATGTTCTAGAAAACTCTGTCTGTTCCTGGTCTTGACCAGTTTATCTCAGCTTTACAAGGGCTCCGGCCAGGCCAGAAATTACAGCCTGTAATTGCAGCTGAAGAATAAAATTCTTCCATAATTTTACTTGTCTTTTATATTTTTACACATATCTTCTTAATTTCCTGTAGAAGGCAGTGTTAGCACATAATGTAAATACCTACCTACGTCTTCCTGTTGCACCAGAAAACTACTAAACACAATAAGTGTTTTAGTACAAGACAGTTTAAAAAATAAAGCTATTGTCTGAAAAACTTGGTTTGTACTTGTACCCATTTATTTGTAAGTACAGAATGAGGTACCCCTCAGCAATCTGATTTAGCAGATCTGCAACCTCCACTATCTTGGTTCCAATGGCCTTACATCTACATATGAGAAGCCTCCACAGCAAGTAATATTATCCTTCAAAGTAAAGAGGTTTTAAAAAATCGTAGCAATGTCTCTGAGTATAGAGTATATTTTCTAAGAATTTATATGCATTATTTACAAACAAATCTTAATTTAAAACATGTAATATTAGCAAAGTAGTATTTATGGTAATTTGATCTCAATTATTGCAAAAGAGAGAAATATCAGACAAACATTTTTGCGATATCACTTCCCCCAAAGTTCCAACGTCATGTCTAATGATGGTTAAAAAGCAAGGGAATATTCTAGCCTAACATTGAAAACATTAGGATTTAATTAGGCTAATTCTAAATAATTTAGATAGCAGATATCAGGACTTCTGTATGGAAACAAGGCAGTAACTCATCTTGTTAGACGGGACTTTAGCTATACTCAGAGAAAATATTCATTTTAGTGATATACAACTAAGGTGCCTGAGGAACCTAAAGTCTCTGCTGTAATTATGACTGTGTTTACATGGGTCTAGGCTAGCAAATAATCTCGTTCTTTTGCACACATAACCAATACAAGCCGTGCCGCGTTAGCGTGACATCATTTCTAAAAAAGTATACAGTGCTTCACAGCAGAGCTTACTTAGCTTAGGCTCTGTGATATTCCAATGGCACTTAAATTGCTCTTCTTGGCTCAGACTCTGGGAAGAGCTTGCTCATGCCTGTTGTAACATACCATTTGGTAATACCTCATGTAATAATGGTAACGTGTTAATTAATGTAACTGACTGCATGGCGGGTCTTCTTTTTTATCTTGTTTTTGAGATGAGAAATAGAGTGGAATGACAGGTAGTAGAGTATTTTGCCTCTTCTTTAGCCTGGAATCTGAGTAACCTGGACTTTTAATAATTTTTAAAGATAATCACAGATCCTGAGTTTTGTTCATATTTGATCTAATATTTATGTCCTTTGTTGGTGTCTGCACAATAATTCTTTTCTATTGCAAACTCTGCACTCTAACTGCTGTGCGTATCTTTGGAATTGCAATTGTGGTCCCTGGAGCTCCTCACTGTTGCTGCCTCTCAGTTTGGCTTCTCTGGGGGTCCAAGCTGAACTGGTTCAAAGAAACAAATCTGTTTAACTCTGCACTGAAGGAGCGCTCATAAAATTGATTATTACATGGTAGGTGGAAAGCCTACAGACATAGCTCAGCAACTGCTTAATAAACTTTATTAAGCTAATTGTTCTTGACCCTTCCTCAGAGTTGTACTGGCATCACATTCACAAGTCTCTTTCAAGCTGTTTTTTAGCTATATCAGAAAATTATATCCTTTCTGATAATTAATTTTCCAATTTATCTTTTTTCTCTGTCTTCATTATTAAAAATTTTTCTTTGTTTCCATGTTTGGGTGTGTTTCCTCACATCACGTGGCTTTATCTAGAAATCATGGTAGTTTTATACTGAAAGAGAGGGAAAAAAAATAGTAAATTTCTAAATCAGGTTGTTTTATGGGAAAGACTGGCACGTTTCCATGTTGGTAGTTCTAAAATTATGAAGTGGTAATTACAGATTAAATTCACCTGCATTCACATAACCTTATTTAAATCCTTTCTAAATTTGGCAGATGTGCTTAAATGGTGCAAAATGTGATCACACAAGCCTCTGCACTGACTTTTAATTTAAATGTATACAGTTCAACCTCCAGAGAAATTACACAATTCTGATTTCTAATAATTTTTTCCTTCTGGTGAGATACTTGGTGTCCAATTTTCTGCCTTCTACTCAGGAGAGTTTGAATTACAAAAGGAATGGTGAACAGCCAACTGCTCTCAGTGTGCCACATTGCGATTTGAACATGAGAAGTTGTGGTGACCTTGCCATTATATGAAAAGAATACACAAAGTTATTTCAGCTGTCAACCTAGTTGTAGTTGAAGAGTGTCCACCAGATACTCAGGACTCATATTCTAATTATAAAATAAGTTTCCAGGAAACTATTCCTTCATGCCTCTATCACACTCATCTGTCATTTGCTAAGTCTCTGAAATATTCCAGACTTGACCTTGTCCCTGTTTTCTGTTTCTGCTTCTCTCTATTACTTTTCTACTGGCAGCTTTCATATACCACGTGACGTTTTGTACCTCGTTGAAAAGTCAGGGTGTTTCATAAGTAAAGTTTCCTGGATTGTAGCATCCTTATTACTTTAAATTAGACCTTACAGAGGAGCTCTTCAAGTTAAATCATACAGTAATTCATAGCCCAAGTTAAAAAAAAAAAAAAATCCCTTCAATTAGTCTGGTAAAAGGAAGGATTCTCCTGTAAAACTATGTATAACCAGGGCAGTAAAACTGTGGAAAGTGCCTGCAGTAGTGCAATTGCTTCCTACTTCAGTTTGCAAGTCAACATTTTACAAAATGAAAGAAAACAGAGCTCACACGTTATAAATTAGTCTCATTGCAACACAGATGAGCATTCATCAAACAAAATTTCTGTACTTGAATTTTTTGTATTTTTTTATGTAGTATTGAAAATGTGGCCAGTAAAAAGAATGAAATAAAATCCTTCAAAGGATGATTCAAAGCAGGGATATCCCTTTCCATTTATTAGAAAGGAAGCTTCTCAGTATAAGTTTGCCTAAAAGTGGGTGCTGGAATAAATTTAAGGCTTGCCATCAGTATGAGGCAGTTTTGACAGTCATAAGACTGTTCTTTAGGGCTGTACTGAAATGTCACATTCTCATAGCCTTACAAAGTTGTGTTGCTTTTATGAACAGAGAAGTGGTCATTTACTCAGCTTGGAGGGGAATTAGTAACAAAACCCTGTGAAGTAGAAAAAGCTAATGCGGATTTTAGCATTGGGATTAAGAATTATTACTTAATTTTTTCTTTGAATTTGTTTCTCCTTCTATAAAGTGTGTGTCACAACTTATAACATGCTTCATACCAGAGAATTTTCATCAAATTTGTTTCATATCTTGAGCTAATTTTTAAATGTTCTTGCAAAAATTAAAAAAAAAAATATTGCTTGCTCCAATCTTCTTTTATTTTTGTGCCTAAGGTTCAGAAAATAAATGCAGCAAATACATTTAAAATCCATAAGTTTATAAAATCGAAAACCTTCAAATTCATCATGCAGCTATAGATTATGTATTTTTATATATGCATTCTTTATGAATACTCCCTTTTCAATTTTGAGGATTAAAAGGAACAAATTTTATGGATCATTTTGGAGAGATTCACATTAAAAAAAGCTATACTGAAAAAAAAAGCTATACTGAAATCTTGTATGTCAACTTAAGTCATCCAGTATGAAATAAAAGAAACTACTGAATCACACAGGATTGTATTCTTGTTTTATTCTGCAGTCTCATATTGGCAAATTCTGAAATACCATTCTGTATAAAGCAACATCATACAAGGATCCACCATTTGGTTCAAATGAGACCTTAGCATTTAGTTTAAGATGCGGAACAGAGACAGAGAAGACACCAAGATGGAAGAGCAAAGTTAGGTGTAGTTGGAAAAGAAGTTAACATAGTAAATTAGACTAATTTAGGAAACATTTTGAAAAACACCTTTTTGAGGTTGATCAGAAGGTTTGTCTAAGTAGAAAGCTAAGGAATGGCTGGAAGATGATGTTGGTATAGTAATGTTTACTGGATAGACAGATATGCCTGGCTATGATACTTCATTCCCCCCAAAGTTGAGATAATAAGGATTTATAAAGACTATAAAGAGGGAATAGCAATAGTCCAGGTAAGAAGTGATTAATGCATGACTGAGGGTTTCAGCAAATGAAAGGTCATTATAAGACCAAATGCAGGCAATGATCCATAGGTTGAAAATTTACAGAAAAAAAAAAAAGATAAAGAAGTTTCTTGAAAGTCCAAGATTATTCACAGGGCTTGCTTTTATCCAAATATGAAAAGTAAGAAGAATGAAGACAGTTATGTATTTTAGCACTATGTTGTTTAAACAGGACATCTTGAAAGAAAATCATTATGAAATGTTCAAGTTTCTTGTATGACAGAGCTACTTTCTCTGCTTTTATACTCCTACCTCTTAAATTTTTCTTAAAGAACACCAGCATGTCTGATTGTCTATGAACAAATTCTACAAAGTGAGAAAATAATTGCTTTTATGCTTTTATGCACTATTCTTTTAATGAGGTTTTGTTTAAAGGACAGAATATGCAGCATTCACTCTCAACTTGCAATAGGCAAGGTGTTATGGTTGTGGAAACTCTGAATCTTTGACCTCAAAACCCTTATTCAGGAATGTAAGGTTTGACTGCTGTACCAGCTAAATAACATTTATTTTTAGATTTTTGTTGCAAAATGCAAGAAAATATTCTGCCAGCTTCATACATAGCTGTGTAACAGAGTATTGAAGAATAAATAACATTATTTAGGCCAGATTCCACTGACAAAACTACAGAGGACTTCTCTGAAATTGTAGAAAAATGACAGGAATGATTTAAAAATTTTGTAATGCTATACTTTTTCAGCTCTGATGAATAAATATATTTTATGCACGTCCAGTTAGCCCATACAGCAATAACAAAAAAAAACCCAGACAAATAACATAATCAAAGTTGTATAATCTGCATAGTTTGGGATAACAAGATAAAGATGAGTAGCCAACAACTGGCTGGCTATAAGGTTAATCCCTTTTTTTGATAAAATGATAGGACTTTAGAGGTAAATGTACCTAGTGGCAGGGCAGTAACATTAGAAAAATGTAGAAATCATGCAAGGAAATCTAAGTTCAGGAAGCTAACAAACAACAAACCCAAGTGATTTAGAAAAGAAAACCATTATCTAAATAGTTTAAATAAGTAGTTGTAGGAGTACTTGGAAATGCTTGTTTTATTAAGCAGATGTACAAACCTACAATCTTATATACATCAATCTACTTGCCAGTCAGTTTATATGGAATTTTTAAATAGTTACTAGTACTAGCTAGTACACAAAAAACGCGTACCTCAATTAGTCTATCAGAATTGCCTTTGATATAGGTGGGAGCTTTTCTTGAATAAACTGCAATTTTAAGAATCTTAGTCAACAGGCAAACAGAAAATATATGCTAGCACATGTATGCCTGAATACACTGATATATAACAGAATGCGGGATCAGGTCCTTGGACTGTAAGTTGTTTGGGGCAGAGGACTTCTTTTCCTGTACTTGTTGGCAGCATCTAACCAATAACTCCATTAATAATAAAAGAACTGGAGAGGGCAGATTATAGCTTCCCCAGGCAGTGTTCAAAGTTTTGCTCTCTAATCTACCATATGACATTTCGTTATTGTTATCGTTATCATGAACATTGTCAGAGAGAAATGAGATTTTTGGACTAGTGCACCTCGTCCTAAAATGAAGATGTGGATTCGCCAGTTCTGCTGGTGGGAGCTCATGCAAGCCACACTGCATTGGCTGTGGGTGAGCTGCCAGAGTTTCTTGAATGTGGCCCTTAATAGAAGACCCTTGAGCACTCAGAGGTGTGTATAGTGGTGTATCAAATCATAGAATCATAGAGTGGTTTAGGTTGGAAAGGACCTTGAAGATCAACCAGTTCCAACCCCCCTGCCATAGGCAGGGACACCTCTCACTAGACCAGGTTGCCAAAGGCCACGTCTGGCCTGGCCTTGAACACCTCCAGAGATGGGGCCTCAACAACCTCTCTGGGCAGCCTGTTCCAGTGCCTTACAACACTCAAAGTGAAAAATTTTTAATCTAAACCTGCCCTCTTCCAGTTTAAAGCCATTCCCCTTTGTCCTATCACTACATGTCCTAGTAGTCCTTCCCCAGCTCTCCTGTAGGCCCCCTTTAGGGGCTGGAAGGCCGCAATAAGATCTCCTTGGAGCCTTGCATTTCATTTTCAGCTCTCTCTTTCTTTTATTTTTAATTAATGAAATATGTATACAGTGAAAAAGAAAGAAAATCTAAAATGTAAATTGCTGGTGACTTGTAACTACTGCTACTAGCCATTTTTGGTGTCACCTTTAAAACAGCAATATTAACCCAGCATAGTTCTTGTATAAACCATCATGTGTTCTCTGACAATATGTGTTTTATTTTAACTTGATTATTTTAAGTGGCAATATGATTCAACCATTGTGTTCAATAAGATAAAATTTACCCTTGACGCTAAATCCTAATCACACACGGTACTACATATTTCATATTTTAAAATGAGAGGAAAAATCCTCAAGGTGTCATGTTACATGAAAACCTTTGTTTGCTGTCACATTATCATCTTGCCCTTCTGTCAGCTGAATTGACTGACACTGTTCATGTGTTATATTCCAGTTCAAGGGAACCTCAGTTCAAGGCATGATATCCTACCACAATGCAGAGAAAGACAGAGTGACTGCAGTATCTAGTGGCTTTTATGCAATGATTATGCCAATGGAAGGAACAAACCAGATGCAAACACCCTTATCGTTGTACGTAAGGCAGGCAGACCTCATAACAAATGCTCTCTCACCCTCTGCCTCAGCATTCAGCTCCAGAATAACTCTCACTGGGCTGTGAGGAAAGGCTACAGCAAGAGGTGTTTCCAGCATCCTTGGTAGTCCCCAGCCAATTATGAAGCCAGTACCTATGACTTTGGCTACACGTTGAAGAAGTTGTTGCGTGCTCCCTGACTGGTACCGGTCTGACTTTACCTCCTAATAAATTCAGTGAAGCTCTTCAGCACTCAAGTCCTTGCAGAATATGACCCAGCATCTTTTTAAAACAACATAGCTTCAATAGAAACATTTGATGACAACTGTCCAAAGAATTTTTAATTCAACAGGCTGACTGACTACCTGAAGCAGACGTTGACAGGACAAAACATGCCGCATTTTAGTTCATGAATAAACATTAAGGGGGAACTGCCAATTAAGAAAATAAAAAAGTCTTGGTGAAGCTCCCTCTCCCCTTTCGCCTCCTTCCTGCCATCCTCAGTGGCGTTGTCATCAGTCTACCATTTGCCCTGCCATGTGATAACTGTGATAACAAGTTTGAGCTCTACCCAGTCCTTCCTGGCTCATGATCATAGAAAACATCCATGAAGTGGGGGAAAAATTACTTCCAAAGATTAACGTTACCACTGTACAGACACTCTGAGCAAAACCATGAGCCAGGAACCGTAGGCCACTGAAAGGCATCGCAAAGTGAAAATTGGGGTGATTGTCTTCTGCATCATTTTAAGTAAACCACTCATTTCCTCTGACATGGTCACAGAGCTGCAAGTTTTGCTTACACAGGATTCTTTGAAGTGCTCCCTGCTACTCTCTCTATCTTTTTAATCTTAGTTCAGTTTCAGCTTTGTTCATTAAAAAAACGTCAGTGAACTATTGTGTTTGAATTCTGACTTAAACAGGCCACTTGGGGGTACTGTACTGTAAAGCCAACAGAGCAAGCAACATAAAAAAGGCAGACATAATCTCATTCACAGCCTAAATTTGCAAAAGGACACCTGGTATATAAATGTGTCTGGATAGGAACAGGATTTTTGTCATTAATTGCCAGCTGTTGTCTGTAGGAGATGATAGAACTATGCCGTGAAACCAGGAGAAAGTGTTCCTTAGGGCCTCCATTGCTCGCCTTCAGATGAACTGGGGCGGGATGGAGCACAGAAAAACTCACAAGCGGAATTAGATCTTTTCACAGGAAAAAAGACCCCAATGTTTATACACCATTTATTTGCTCCCTCATTGTGTGTATTCTCAATTAAGGGCTTATACAAGGTTTCAACCTGGCTTAATTGCTCATGTTTTTCCACAGCTTCTTTTTAGAAAGCATACCTTGACTATCAATAAATTCCGTTAAAAATCACGAGTGGTGCTATTCAAGCATATAAATGTGATAAATGTCTGCTAAGCCACAACTTATGGAGTATTTTCAGCAAAAACAATTATTTGCTTTAACTGTCAATTCAAAAATAGCCTAAAAAATAACAGACAGTAACTGGCAACTTTAAAGCGGTAGGAAACTTTGGTATGTTGTTTTGATGAATTGAATAGAGACAGAAATAGTAAAATTCAGGTCAAGGGAGGTAATTCTGTCCCTCTACTCTGCTGTCATGAGACCCCACCTGGAATACTACGTCCGTCTCTGGAACCTCCAACACAAGAAGGACATGGACTTGTTGGAGCAAACACAGAGGGCCACAGAGATGGTTAGAGGGCTGGAGCACCTCTCCTATGAGGACAGGCTGAGAGAGTTGAGGTTGTTCAGTCTGGAGAAGAGAAGGCTCCGGGACCTTATTGTGGCCTTCCAGTACCTAATGGGGGCCTACAGGAGAGATGGGGAGGGACTCTTTATCAAGAAGTGTAGTGGTAGGACAAGGGGTAAAGGTTTTAAATTGAAAGAGGGTAGATTTAGATTAGATGTTAGGAAGAAATTCTTTACTTTGAGGGTGATGAGGTACACAAACATGTTGCCCAGGGAAGTTGTGGAGTCCCCATCCCTGGAAGTGTTCAAGGCCAGGTTGGATGGGGCTTTGAGCAACCTGGTCTAGTGGAAGGTGTTCCTGCCCATGGCATGGGGGTTGGAACTAGATGATCTTTAATGTTCCTTCCAACTCTAACCATTCTATGATTGTATGAAAATTGCTTAATACTTTACAGATCTATAGTGCTTCTTATTTGAAGGTACCAACTTAATACTGTGGCAAGACACATAAATATGAAATTTTAGAATTATACAATGTCTTAGATATATAAAAAGAAGCTGATACATCATATGAAGTCATACGCTGAATCATAAAACCCAGAAAGTAAATCCTAGAAATACTTCAAGAGCAGATCTATCATTTTGTGTTGAGCTTTCAATAAAATATTTTTTTAAAAAATAATGTTTCTCTGATCATGTACTTACATGAACTAATGAGTACAGCTTTCAAAAGCAACCAGATGACTTAAGACAATAAATCCTGTTTCTAGTAGCGACTTATTTATCTAGGAGAGTGGGATATAAGTTCCTAGGTAGTAATTTCTTGAAAATGATAGATTTTGATACTTTTCAATACTTTAGTTCCAACTGTGTAATGTGCTGAGTACTACCCCTTTTAAAAACAGACTTTCTTGGGTTAAATACTTAACACTTTTTCATGTGCAGACCTTCAGCAACTGCATAATAAAAATCATGCACCCCATTAACTTTCTGTTTTCTCTAATGTAATGTAAGAATGTAAAATTATAAAGATCCTCTTGGATTGTTTAATCTAGTCCCCTTTTACTGCAAATAATCTTCTTATGTCCTCTCTTCCATCGACATGTAATCTTCCACTTAAAATTAACTTGTCCCTTTTTGTCCCTCTAGGAAAGTTCCTCCAAAACCCCGTTCCTTGAATTCTTAGAAATCTAATTTCCAGTCTGTGTTTACTTATAACAAGTTTGCACTCATTTGGTTTTCCTGCATGTATCCCTTCCCCTCATCAGTCTTCCTGGTAGAGGTCAGTAGCTGGGGTTTTTTAAGTCACATTGGATGAGTGAAAGATGTTTTAGAAACATCTGCAGAATGATGTTGTACTTCAGAAAGATGTTTAAAGGCCAGCTATTGCAGATACTGAAGCTCTGAAACCTACTTTAATTTCAGCTTTAGGACCCTTACTTAATTAGAATCAATATCAGTTTGCAAGTGCAGGCAAAAAAAGATGAGATTTCTCTGCCGAATCACTGAGTAGATCATTTTAATCTAAAAAACTGGAAAGGGTGAGTTTTTCAAAGGTTTTCAATGAGTTGTCTTTTCTGTTTATTTTATCAGTTATTGCTGGACTCTGTGACTTGGAGCAAATTTTTCTTTGCTGAGTTACTTCTTCATTAAACTGTTGTCTACAAATATGTGTATTTTCTGGATCCTGGTCTTTTTTCTGTACACACATCCAGAATTTCTCCCACAGCTCCTTTACCCTTTTCATTTCATTACAAAATTTAATTCGTACTCTGAGACTATGAATACATTAGAATCTTACTTTTCTCTTTTTGCAAAGCCAGAGTTTTATCCTATACCAACGTAAAAATATAGAGGTGAGTTGGTTGTTTTTTTTTTTCTCAGGCAGTGGTTGGCTGAATGAATGGTTTCCATCAAGTTTCTAGCGAAAATACCAGGTCTAGAGGAAATCTCAGAATGGATTGCCCTTCCTGTTTTCTAAATCCTGGGAGCACACAGATAGAGAAAAATGGTGTTTTTTTTTATTTTTCATTTCCCTTTTTCACATGAAAGCTTTTTTTTTTTTTTTTCAAAAAACGTACCCATCCATCTTGTCAGTAATATATGATGTGCCATGTCAATTCTATAGCCCTCTCTATCTGAACTGAAAGTCCTTCAAGAATTACCACAATCCCTTGTGCATCTCACAGTCTCACATACACTGGGGGAAAAGAAACAGACCAAGCTGTTCAAAGCAAATTTGTCTCTTCATCACAGAACTTTTAAAAACTATTTGCAAAAGAAGTCTTATCACTTAATGATTTTATTGATTGTCATTAGTATTGTCAGACAGTAGATGTTGGGAAAAAACCTTACGATAATACTGCTTGCTCAGGTCATGAATTTGGATGAAAACATGATTATGTGCTTCTCTGGAAGTTAATTAAGGTACTTTTAAAGGAAGAAAAATAATAATCAGCCATTCCCTTATCCATCTGCAAAAGTTTAAAACTGGTACAGTTTTCTTCTAATATTTTTTTTTGACTGAAAAAAAGAGAACTAACAATTAAGAGCTGTGGAACATCAGACAACCTATGCTGAAATGATTTTCTAAGCACTTTATAGTGGCAGCTGAAGCAGGGGGAGATTTCAGCAAAAAGTGGATAATCTGACTGAAGGTATGCAAAGTTGGTAAGCCAGATAACTGAGCAGGCTTGACATATTGGCAGTTTTGCAAATAATTGTACCGAGCAGTTTATGTTTATGATAATGTGCAAACATTTTAGAGCTTTTTCAAGTAGAAATAAGGCTGGGACCTATGCTCTAAGCTTCTCTTACTCTGAAGTTATAGATAGCAGAGTAGGCTTCTGTTGGACATGCATAATAACCATAAAAATGTTAAACATAAGCACAGTGCTTCAGGGAAAGCTTGTTCATGGCTTGGCTTGTCTCTACAGTCGACAAAACTCTCTTTAACACGAAAGCAGAAATGGATTTTGAAAGCAGGCTGAGGGGTTTGCTATTTAGAGATAGTGTTCAGTTAAAAGAGGGTGATGTAGGAAGGCAAGAAAATCAGAGAAACTTCTCGGAATCACGGAGTTTCAGAGTTGGAGGGACCTCTAGAGATCATCTAGTCCAACTCCCCTGCTAAAGCAGGATTGCCTAGAGCACATTACTCAGGACTGCATCCAGGCGGGTCTTAAAAATCTCCAGAGAAGGGGACTCCACAGCCTCCCTGGGCAGCCTGTGCCAGTGCTCTGTCACCCTCACCGTAAAGACGTTTTTCCATGTATTTGAACGGAACTTCCTGTGTTCTGACTTGTGCCCGTTGCCCCTCTTCCTGTCACTGGGAACCATTGAAAAGAGCCTGGCTCCATCCTCCTTCAACCCACCCTTTAGATACTTGTACGCCATAATAAGGTCTCCCCTCAGCCTTCTCTTCTCCAGGCTAAAGAGTCCCAGCTCTCTCAGCCTTTCCTCGTAAGGGAGATGCTCCAAGGCCTTAATCATCTTAGTTGCCCTTCGCTGGACTCGCTCCAGCAGTTCCCTGTCCCTCTTGAACTGGGGAGCCCAAAACAGTATTCCAGTTGTGGCCTCACCAGTGCAGAGTAGAGGGGGAAAATGACCTCCTTCGACCTACTGGCCACACTCTTCCTTATGCAGCCCAGGATTCCATTGGCCTTTTTGGCAACAAGGGCACATTGCTGGGCCATAGATAATTTACTGTCTACCAGGAGCCCCAGATCCTTCTCAGAACTACTTCCCAGCAGGTCAGCCCCTAACCTATACTGGTGCTTTGCATTCTTCCTCCCCAGGTGCAGGACCTTGCACTTGCTTTTGTTGAACCTCATTAGGTTCTTCTCTGCCCAGCTCTCCAGCCTGTCCAGGTCATGCTGGATGGCAGCACGGCCCTCTGGGGTGTCAGCCACCCCACCCAGTTTGGTATCATCAGCGAACTTTTTATAAGAAACTCACATTGCCTTGAAAAGGGGGGGGGGGGGGAGTAGAAGAGAGACTTAAAAGTAGGGAAAGACTGAATTGTGTGAGACTTCTATGGCATTTTTAGTAGGAAAAACTGAGATATTTGAGATGAAAGGTTAGAGATAGGTAAAATACATACCAGAAATGGACAAGAGCACATCTTTTAAAATTATTTTTTTAAAATTATCATCATTTAACTGATATCATATATGTATCATTAATTTATAAGTATTCAGAAAAGTTAATTGTTATATACACACACTACATCCAGATGGTCTGAATAGCAGAAAGGAAAATACATGTGATGATATGACATATGGGTTCTAAGGGAGCAAACCTAACATGCAGGGGGCCAGAGCTCTGCAATAAGGTCTCCACTTCTAGCTACATGTAGTCGCTTGCTCTTACATTATACCTAACACCACCCACTACTGAACAAAGCAGAATGCTTGCAGTATTGTGCTTAACTGGTGTTACAGATGGCAGATTCCTTTTGTGGTTCAAAAAATTCTTCTTACAACCGAAATGCCAGCTCCAACATGGGTTGGAGGGGTAATTAGGAGCGTGAGTCTGCTGCCGTCTCCTGGCAGGCTCTGTCACAGAAGATCATGATGAACCGACTTCCAGCAAGATAACAGGAGTTAACAGCCCCACAGGGGAGTCCCAATACATACCCATATGCTGTTAACCAGAGGTATTTTGATACTCCAGTTACTGAACTGATGGGAAGAAGGCAGCCGGAGATGCAGTCAAGGAAGGTGGCTAAACATCCGTGATATCAGAGCAGGACTTAGATTAACTCAAGAGGGAGTGAATCTGATGAAATCACATGTTCCCACCAGGTTGAGGAGAGCTGCTGTTAGTCTCTTTTTGCTCAGTTTGCTTTGGACCCATGCTAATTCTAATGGCAAACTGTTGACCTGCTGGACTGAAGTGGTCAGCATCATTTCAAGGATGGAAGTTTATCATCAGTTTAAGATAAAGGCTACAGAACCGTTGCTTGAATTTGATTCTGCATTTGATGTTATTGGGTGGGTGTACCTTTCATCAAAAAACTCCCAGCACTGGTAAATTTTTGGCAGGTTTGCTAGTTCTGTGACAGCAAGGTAGCCACATATGAGACACTAGGAGGTTACTGTAGTTTCACTCCAACACAGACCAGAATACAAAGGCTTTCAGGGCTCACTGGTAGGTTGCATTTCCCATGGAAGCTTTAGGGACTGCAGTTCCCAGGACGTGCCCGGGCTCTGCTGTGCATTTGGGTGGAGCTGAAGGTATGGGGCACACATAGACCAAGTCTGCCTCAGGCTGACTTGCCACCACAGCTGCAATCATGTAGTGGTCTCAGGTTGGAATTTAATTTCTTTTAAAAGAGAACTTCAGCACAGAGCTTTTCTTTTTTAAAATGGGTGGTAGAGGACTGTGTGACAAATCTTGAAGTCCGGGGAAAAAGCCAGGTTGAGAAAATTTGTTTCCGTCGTCATCAGTGTTTAGACTCTGCTTTGGTAAGGAAGCTAACCAACAGGAGATTTCTGCTAGGCAAAGAAATGCCAGGACTATTTGAAAGCAGACAGCCACAGACATGTACTCTGCTGTTCCTAATTATGTTGGTGTAAGTCAGCATCTCACTATGATTCCGGGGGCAATATGTGCCATTTTTATCATGCTAACTGCAGATGGTGCTGCCACAGAAGGTCACAATAAGCTCTATTGACAAGGGTTTCCTTAACTATGTCAGAACAATCAATTGGATATATATGAAGTATACTTTTTTTCTCGTCTCTGGCCACTCCTGTTTCCATAAACATGGGAAAAAATATTTCTCCATTGCATTTGAGACTGAATCACTGTATCACGGTGCATCATCTCCATACATTGCATTGTCACTAAATACACCACTGAGGTTGAGAGCTTTTCCTAGTCAAAAAAAACACAAAGAAGCCAGAATGTCCTTGATGCTGGGTCCTTCACCACCACTATAGTAATACTTACTAGTGGATGAGTCTTTCAAGTTTATCATCTGTTGCACTTTAAACACAGATAATCTCATTGACTTTATTCTCAATGTTATTCCACAAAGAACTGCAGAAGAGCTGGTATATGGGAGCACAGAAACAGAAGCAGCATTTGGAGATTAGAGGAGGGGAAGGATACATCTTCATTCAGTTTTGATCCCTGAAGAAAGTAGTCATGGATTTGTGTGCCAAATGCTTCTGAAAATTTATGAAAAATAAATTCTGAAAAAAAGTTGACTCTCCATCTAAATAGTGACATTTGAGCCTAAGAAATGTAATGATGTAGACTGCAGAGTGAAACAGCATGCAATTTAAATGACTAATCTCAGAGATAGAAGTTTAGTCTGAATGTCTTGATTAATGCAACTACTCTACAGTCAAGTCCACAGTGTAATGGGAAATATTCACTTAATTCATATTGATAATGAAATATTAAAGTATTTTTACTAAAGAATGTATATATTAAGAAAAGTAACTGCATAAACTCTTTATTAGAAGTAATCTGCCCAACTCTTAAATTCCATTTTAAAAAGAAGAGAACTGGGGGAAGTGATCTTGAAGTTGATTATAGTAATAGTAACAGCAACAACTAGTTTGTCCCCTTTTTTAACCTTTTCTGTTTATGATTAAGGTAGTTTAAGTTTAGTGTATAGCATCTGTTTTCTTTTCTTTACAGTTGAAATTACATAATCAAGTCTCCATGGACTGAATGTTTATATAGCCTTTTACAATTTTAAAATCTATGTAACATACATGTTATTTGTTTTTAGGCATAGTATTTTAGCAAAGATTATACAAAGGCTATGCTGAATGGGGATGAAGATCGTAGGAAAGTGGTAAAGCTATTAGAGATAATTCTAAATGTCAAACAGTAGGATTTAACTAGGTGACAAATAAGACATTAAACAGGCCGCAGTCTTTGCAGAGATCTTGACATTACTTTGTAATGGAAGGAGGATTGCAGACATGAATTGAGTTCAAAGGCTTCTAATGGAAGCAGGGTGGGGGAGACTCCTTAGTCAATAAAAGTCTGTGTGGTATCTGTCTTAACCCTTGAAAGTCAAAAGGTCTGCACAAACTAAATAAAATAAAATAAAGTAATTTAAAAAAACCCACCAAAACAACAACAACTAAAACCTAAAACCCCAGATGCACATATAAAAGTGGCCATTTGGCTCCTTTTGTAGGACAGCTTATCCAGCCCCGTTGCCTACAATATTTACATCAGTATCTTTCCACAATGCAATGCTCTTAATAAGCTGAGTACAAACATGCAAACCCCCAAACCCACAACTTGATAGAATAATCTTTAAAAGAGGATCCTGCATCCCATTTGGATCAGAACAAACAAGAGAAAACAAATTTTTGGAACAACAATATGCCAACTACCTACTGCAACTGAGTGTGAAGTTCAATTTAATTTAGTGTAAAGTTTCTGTATCGAATTTGTAACCCCCAGTACTGTAATTACTATAAAATCAGTTCCACTCAGCTCAAAATTAGATAGTTATTAAAAAGCTAGAATGACTTTCACTATGTTTTTCATCAAGAAAAACCACAACTATAAAATCTTACATCTCAGGAACTTTTAGCGTTGGGTTTTTAGTACTGATGCTTCAAGGATGAAAATGAGCTAACATTTTTCATCCCCTATTTCTAGATTCACAAGGATATAAGTACAATTCACAGTAGCTCAAGGGCAAATATTGCTTACTACGAACCATAAATCAGCTAATTCTGCTACTGAATTCTCTCTGGGAAGGCATGGCATATAGAGGAGATAATCACATTATAACTACTAATATCAGCATTTTATTGAAAAGTAAACAATTAGATAAAAAGGTAAAAAAAAACCAAACCAAAACCAAAAAACAACCAGAATACATTTTAACTTCTTTGGGAGAACAACAATTTCCAAGTTGTTTTCACCTGGAGTTAGAACTTTAACAAATGGAAAAGCTTGATTTGTTTCCTTCTGCAAGCGTCCCAAATGAGATTAATTAGGAGTTGGAATATGGGTGAGAAAAGAAAGGCATCCAAGTAAACAAATAGTCCACTGGGCTTTGAAGATTATCACATAGATGTTGTTATGCAGAATCAGAGAGTGGTTGAAGCTGGAAGGGACCTGTGGAGATCAAACAGTGTAACCCCCCTGCTGAAAGCTGGGGCAGCTAGAGCAGGTTGCTCAGGTCTGTGTCCAGTCATGCTTTGGATATCTCAAAGGGTGGAGATATTGCTAAATATTTTAATAGTTGCATGTTTATATAACAGAACTCCTCTTCAGGCATGCAAGCAGTAGGTACTTACTCTTTCATTTATCTCACCTGATTCAAGAGACTGTAGGCTGACATTATAAATCATTTTTCATCTACATCCTTTCATGCTCAGCAAGATGCATCACAGGGACTCCTGTTATTAAATACCTGGTTTCCACCTGAGCAGACAGCTGCCGCTCTTTGGCATCCATAATATCTTTGTTAATCTTCACTTAAGAAAACTCAGGTCATTATGAATATAGAAAAATAAAACGTCTAATTTTGAGTAAAGAGTCATTTGAAAACTCCAGACATAGTTCTGAATGCAACACCTAGGGTTGGCAAGAATCATGCGTACCTTTGAGGGTAGGAAAGTATTTCCTATTAATGGCAACAAGCTTCAAAAAAACCCCACTGCAGTGGGCAAGGTGTTATAGCTAAATTATCTGTAGGCATTAGATAAAATTCCGCTTGGCTACTTCAAGGATGAAATAATCAAATGAGTCAGTAAAATGTTGGAGGGAGCTCCCAGTATCTCTTGTGGGACCTTTGCTAAAAGGTTACAGAGCAACCTCCCCCTGCAGATGCGTTCAGATAATCTGTGCCAGAGATAACGTATCCACAGGACACTGACTAATACTTCAGAGAAAATGTTCTGCTTTTGAAAAAATAAAGACTGTAGCAGGTGGGAAATATTTTCTGATAGTATTCACAGTGACTATACCACAGGAAACCCAAGAAGACCTTTAACTGTTCCCCTTCATCCTGACCACCTCCTTCTTGCTTGGAGTCAGAAGATTCGTGACATGTATACACAGCTCTTGTCTCCTGGGCTGCAAGGGCAAAATGGAAATGTCACAACCTTTCAAATGAAGTACATATCACCCACGCAAGGAATTGCTCTTCTGACTCACATGGAGAAGAAAACAAGATCATGATCTTTTACTCCCATCTGTTTCTCCCACATGATTTGTGTAGGCTGGTGTACTGTTGTCAGTAATCTGCCACTCCAAGAAGTGGAAGGATGATGATTTCTCCCATCTTCTCTCCTGAGTACTTTCAGGTTAAAACATGAAGTCATACAGTTACATTTAGGCCAGAATAGGAAAAGAAAAACAAAAATCCATAAAGGTAAGATTTCTCCCACAAAAATAAGAGGTAGCAGTAGTAGTAGGAGTTCAACATGTTAACTTTTTGCAGAAAAGGCAACTTCAGAAAAAACTCTTCTTTCTTAATTTTGTACCTGAATACCTTGTAGTAGTGAAAATAATATTTTTCTTGACACTTTAAAAACAATTATTCAGTGGTCATTAGATGGTGTTTGTTTTCTTTCTATACTTGCATATTTTTTTTTTATTACTGAATTTTGTTTATTTCATATTAACTTCTGAAAAATTACAGTGAAAAGTTTGAAAAAATCTACAATTTCAAATTAATAAAGTATGGTAAATTTTAGACTATGCTACTATCGTGTTTATTGGTTCCAGAGGTAATGAATTCTCTTTTAAGGAACAGAAATAGTTTTTTAAAATGTGCATTCAATTTTGTGTGGAAAAATAACTGAGTACATATTTGCACCACAAACTGTTTGCAGCTTAACTGCTAATTGCACCTGATTGTAGCTGGATGCATAAAAGTTTTTGTAATTGTCTGCCAACTCGTGGGGGATGCAGGTGATTCTGAATATCTGAATTGAAGTCCTTTGTAATTCTTGGTCATAATTATTTGGGTGATCAAAATTGCACTGGCAATTTCCAGAAGAAAGTTTTACTAGTGATTGTTCTGAACTGAGGGCCATGTAACCTCCCTGCAAATACCCATAAGTTACATGCAATTTATAAAATGGGCAGAGTAAACTGAGGTTTGTAATCTTCCCCATCCCTCAGTCAAAGAGCCACTCATTAATGTATTCATTTAGCAAACAAATCATCAGATTATTTTCAAGTATTAAGTACAGTAAATACATCATTCCCAATTTGCCATTGCAGAATTCTCATCCTGTTCTTTACACAAGTATGGATATACAAGGAAAATATCTGGTCATCCACATTGGATCTCATTCTTAGCTGAAAGAAGCTGTAGCTCTCATAGTTTCCCAATCTGCACCAAATATTTCAAACCAGGAACACTCTCAGCACCCTACATAAAAAAGCTGTACCACAGATCTTTAAAACTCATTATTTTCCATGGGATTTTGCACATCTCTCTGCAAAAGAAGGAACTATCATGAAACAAGTGATAGAAGATGATTGCATGGGTAACAGGTAATGACAAAGGTGAAGTCACCACAGTTATCTAGTTATTCTGAGCTGTTCTTTTAATTTAAAAAAAACTTGAAATGTTTGATTTAAAAGCTCTTAATAATGAAGACAGTGAGTGTTTTAGTATTGACCTCAGTAGCAGAAATTTATAAGACTTCTTTAAAGAAGAGATGCGAAGAGCTTGAAAAGAAAGTCAAGGTACACCAGATGGCACAAAGAGGAGGATCTAGGCAGACCTCAACTAGAAATGTCCATGTTAAAAAAAAAAAAAATAATAAAATGTTGCAACATTTCATGTTGAGAAATCAGATGATAATAAGACAAGAATAATTCTCAGAGATGAAATTAGAGTCAGAGCAAAAATGTCAGATTACAGATCATACTTCCTGGATTCTTTTCAGTCTTATTTTATTTACTTGGAAACACTGAAACATCTAGTCCCAATCAAGTTCATTTTATCTTTTCTGTGTGGGTTTTATCTGAGCACTGCAAAATTAAACCCTGCTAACTGTTTTTACATTTCCATACTTTCTTTCTAACTCTGGAGATGACTTTCTCATGCTGTGCAGAAAGTGATAGAATACCAGTTTTTAGATGATGATGATGATGATTATTATTATTATTATTACAGCTAAATTTTGTCCTCAGTATTTATTAAGCAGCATCATGTTTCTTATTTGATGCTTTATTTAATACCCATTAGAGTTTAGATTTGCTGTCCCAAACACATTTTAATGATAATTTGAGTGGAGTTATTAATTTCAATACTTATTGTCATAATTGTGAGGTGGTCATTTTATTTACCTTAGCAATAGATATAATCATAGATGAAAAGATAATTCTTCATTTTGGCGAAACAATACTGCTTCTAAAGTTTTGTGACAGGTGAAGGCTACAACAAGCAGACTGTGTAAGAATAAAGCAGCATATCTGACATTTGTCTAAAATCCATAATATCTTCAGAGAGAAATGTTCATCTTGGCAAAAATTTGTCTAACACAGATTCTTTTTTTTTTGTGCAGAAACTTGACCTCGTTGTTTTGTGTAGTGACAAAAAGAAAAAGAATCAAAATAGAACCCCAGAGACAAAATCCCATTGAATTAGACCAGAACATTTTAAATATTCACAGGATAGGCTGTACTACAATAAAGAAGTTTCACGAGACTCAGAATGCATAATGATGTATTACTACTGTTAATCTTTTTCAACATTTATTAAATTCCCACCACCTTCACCAAACTGTGTCAGGCAGCCCCTACTCATTTCAGGGTAGGTGCCTGGTAGTGAAATGCATGCATACAAGAGCCCAAAGCACTGAAATCCAGAGACAAAAAAGTTGAAAAAAAAAATCGTGGTGGAAAATCTTCAAATTTTGTAGCTTTATTACTGATGTTTGATACATGGGTAACTGGCTTACATAGAAATGTCCAGTTCATCCATTTCTGAAACTGGACAGAAAAATCTCCTCTACCTCCATCTCCGTAATTTTGTTAAGGAGTGGGAGTTTGTCAAACCTGAATTTTTAGTTATCCCGGTCACATGCCAACCTGAAACCAATGAAGCCTGGGTTCAAATTGTCTGTCTGGCAAATCGAGGCATATTCATGTGCTTTGTTACTAATAAAAGATTTTGCTCTAATCATGAAGTTTTGATCAAAACTTGTGGACTAAAAACATTTACACTTGTAGCCCAGATTTTCATTATACCTGTTACAAAATGTTTAGGAAATCGACTGTAAGTATGAAACCAATTACAAGGAACACACAGGGACCTAAAAGTCTGCTGGTGTTGACTGAAGGATCAGGCACTCAGAAGCCCACTGGGTTTATACCTGGAGCTAAACAAAACCTGAAACAAACATGACTGTGGTACATAGTAGAAAGGATTGGGAAAACAGACAGTGGAAAGAATGAACAAAAATATAAAAGCTAAATAATTAGATACATTCAAATATGCATATTTTTTTCCTTTCAAGTTCAAATCTAAGTATGGTTCAAATATTCATTTGAAAATCAAACTTGTCTTGAAAATCCATACAAATGGTCCAAATTGCTTTTGCATGGGAAAGCACCTATTTCTTACAGTAATTAACATTTGTGCTTTGGCCTGGCGTTTTGTGTACCAGTTTTAATAAAAAGTCCAATTTCCATGGATAGAAACCCTGAAAACAATGGTTTACCATGGAAATATTGACACAATGCAGAACACAATAGGACCAGTTCTGCTTTTATACATAAATGATTCATACTGCAATGAGTCACTGTTCTACATAGGGGACTTGATTTCCTGGCTCCATCGCCGCTCAGTTTATATCCTAAAACATTACAGTTGAATGTTTGCAATGATATTAACTTGCATAACTACAATTATTAATATAACCTACCAAATTATCTACAGAGCTACATAATTTATTCTCCTCTGTCACAGATGTAGATAGCAATGCCATGCTTCATCAAAAGCTTCTCATTTTTGTACTTTTGAAGATTAGGTCAGTATGCCATATGGTTAACCTCAAGTTCCCTCAAGAAAAACACTTCTTTTTAGTCAATATATCTAAAAAGCTGTAATTACTTGGCCTTAATTCTTTGGAATTATTTCAGTTGTACTCTCTTGTGCTTATTTGTTATTTCTTATGGTTTATTGAGAGCTGGTTGTTTGCCTGATGCTGTGCAGACATAAAGACATAGATTGAATAATGCACTTTATTTCTAATGTTCTTATTTTTGTGCAATATTGTCATTTTGACGTTTCACACAGACAGTTGAAACTCAAACTGAACTGGGAATTTATATACAATTTTCCACAGTGACTGCATGCAGGCAGATAAACAAAAGACGTTTATTTCAAGCAGACAAATAGCTTGTACTTTCATGAGCTGAAAAACGTATAACCCAAATACAAAGCATTTAAATTCCATAATCCCATGTTGTCCTGCTGCTACAAAGACAGCTTGTAACAAAACCCCACTTCCAAGTTAGAGGCATTTGATAATTTAGATTCGCATTTTGAGGCTACAGCCCATTTCTAGCCAGAGTTATCCAAATCCTTCCTAATTTTAAGCCAAAAGTCAACAGAATTAAATGAAGAAGGGATCTGGCCAAAGAATTTGTGGTGTAAAAGGATTTCTAGTATCTTATAAAAACCCGATGCTAACCAGCTAGCGCTTTATATGGTCAGAACGAACATTTATTTCCTTGCTGATGTACTACTATCTCCGCTTCACGGTTTTCTAGGTGCAACAGCAAGCAGTTAGCATTTCTGCAAGCTAATAACGGGGCATCTTGCTGGATTAGGAAAACCACAGTGCTAACACATGATGGAAATGCAGTCATGCCTCTCTAAATAATATGAAGCATAGCAGTCGTAGCTGTTCGTTTGTTCCTGCTCAGCACTACAACAGTAGGAAAAAGCTGATGAGGAGAAATGTTGCCACGTAGTGGATTATCTGTTCCTTGAAATCCTGAAATAAATGAATTATACTTTTCTTAGCAGTTAGACCTTTCCTTAAGAAAGGAAAAAAAAAAAAAAATATCAGACACAGCCAAATGCGTCAGGCAGATGTGGCTGGAGAACCTACCTGAGGTGCCAGCTGGATTTGTACTAGCATTCTTGGAGAGACTGAAGACACGAATGGCTGCTTTGAATTTAATATATGTTATTTCCTGCCTGCTGGCGTTACTTACGGGACATTTGCTGTCCACTCTGCTGTGCCCTCCGAATACTTTCTTTTTTTCCTTCAATATTTTCTTCGATTTCAATATGGACTTTTCATGAAATGAAACAAAAATATTAAATTTTTGCCTTAAACATTTGGCTCCAATCACTTAGTTCTTAACCAAAGACAGACAGCAGTTCACAGTGAAGAGTAAAGACAAATGGTTAACACATTTTAAGATAGATTTTTGGCAATGAAAGAAATTTGTGAAATAGTTTCTGACTTATTTTCTGAAACAAAGATGCTTACTAGAACTACTAGAATGTTTCTGTGACACCATTGCCCTTGTGAAGCTTATTTGCAGCTCATGTTGTAATTATGTAATATGAGCCCTGCTGGTGACAAACAACATAGTTTATCCAAAAATCTTATTTATGCAAACTAAATCAGTAAGCTTTACAGTACAATTGGTGGGCTTGACCTTAATCTTAGTGGTCAAATACTCTACTCCACCATCTAGGAGTGCATTAACAAATGAGCGTCCTGTTGCCAAAATGCACTGGAAATAATGAGAGCACAGAATTTGGGTTCTTTGTATGGACAGTGTACACCAGATTATGAAGGTTCCAGGGTTAGTGCATTCATATGCGAGTATGCATATATATCTACACACACACACATGCTCACAAGTGTTTTGGATGTGCGTGTCCGTTCCTCTAGCTTTTACATATTATTGGCTTCCTAACAGATGTATTGTGCACATAGTTTTGAGAACCATTACTCGGGTCTAGCAAGTGAGCATTGAACCCTGAGTCTTATTTCATCATTTAAGTAGTACTGTGACAAGAGACAAATAAAGCTATAGAGGTTTTTTTCTTTTTTTTTTTTTTTTAAATATTTATTTTATGGAGTGGTTGAATCCCAGTGCCCTATAGCTCTACGCAGCCATATCCTTACTCCTGCATGCGCCTGCCCACAACCCGTCAGGTTCCTATCTATCTTTTCTTGGCCTGACAGCCCAGCGAGAAACAACACGCATTGTGGCTTGGTGAAAATTGCCGACTGACCGGCAGCTCTCTGTGAGCTGACTGCCCGGCTGGTTGCTGTTTCTTGGCTGCTGGGTGAGCCTAAACAGAACAACTCAACTTTGATGGATGAAACAAACAGCTCTGGAGCCTGAATGAGGCCCCTGGGCAATATTTTGTGCAGGCCAGTTGAAAGAGCTTAATATCTTTGAAAACTCGATGTCAAATTTTGTTGAAACTGTCCAAGGGACTCCAGTGTACTAGTGAGAGAGACACAGACACACAGACGGCATGACTGCCTAAGCCTTGTTTCCTCAGGAAACTGGGCTAAAAATGTGCCTAGAGATATTTTTAACATCCCAAACTATTAAGCAGTCCTCAAGACAAGGAAAAGAAATACCTACACTGCATATTGTTTGGAGGAAGACTTTCGCAAAATTCGCAAAATAAGAAGAAAAGTAAAAATCCATTCAACGCTGTCTATATCAATGATTTGGGGTTGAAAACGAGTGCCAGTGCTTTCCACAACTTAGACTTGAATGAAATCAGCACAAATAACTACAACCATTAAAAATGGCTGTTAACTATAAATGCTTATAAATCAGTTCATAGCAACAGCATGTCTCTTGTTGAAGAGAGGTGATTCCTATTAGACCCGCACAGAATGTCATCCCAGATAAATTCTCTGTCATATGTTGTGTTTTTATTCTCTTCCAGAAATATTTACAGGTGCCTCCCATTTCTACAAAAGTGTCCATACAGTACTCACTCTATAGTTTGTCTGATATTTTGTGGGTTTTGCTCATGACTTCCAGATGACACGCTCTGTTTTTAATTGAAGAGAAAGCTAATGTGTTTTGAATATGAAATAAAAATTAACAAGCATGGAGGAAAGAATATTCTTTTTTTATGAGAGTGACTATCTAGAAATACTGTCACAAGAAGTGTTAATGCAAATATGCAGCTGTTGTCAAAGTATGACTGAAAACTTTGAAAAGTTGGGGAGGGTGCAGAGTTTAAGCATATGTCGGAGTTAGTACCTTATATCTTCATAACTTTAAAAATGTGAACAGTCCCATTGATGTTTATGAAATCATCTACAAATTTAAACTTACAGATCTGCTAAAGGAACAGAATTGAGGCCTATATGATAAGCCTTATGTAGGAAACTATTCCTACCATGAACTAGTAACTAGGTCACTCCTGGAATTGAAGTAGAAGGTGTAGAAATAAGTCAATCTGCTTTACCACTGGAAAAGAATTTAATTTCTTCCATTATATATTTGTATTTCAGTAGGCACAAATGACTTTTCTTTCCAACAAGATGATCAGTCAGAATAAGTTCCAAACAGAACTACAACAACTTATTGCAAGAGTGCCGGAGATGTGCCTTTTCCACAAGGTCTCGATTTCAGTAGGGGCCAGCCTCAAGTAAGTCCTGTACCAGGGTCTTGCGAGCTTGTAAGGACCCGAAAGGCAAAAAGATGGGTCTGTGTGCTAATACAGAGATAGAGTGAATTCTCTCCCATGCCTGCCTACTCTGCTTTGTTGTTAGGATGCTCCCTGGAGCTGTTTTGGCTAAGGCCAGCTTATGCTTTCCTAAGCATAATTTGGGCGATAGCAAACTCCAGGGAACTTTTTCAATTAGGAAGGTCCCAGTGTGACTGTCCTGTTTTAAAAGATCTAGCAGTGGCAGGAAAAGGAAAATTTAGTTGTGTGGACTCAACCCAGGCTTTGGAGCCAGAATACGGGCCCTGGTTTATTTTATTTAGCAATACAGACAAAGCCTTAGTGTCTACACTTGGGCACTTAATACTGCATGATAGTGCTCAAGTCCGCTGTGGACAAGCTACCATAGCAAAAAGCAGTTTTTCTTCAAAGAGAGACAATGTCAAATATAAAGGCAGTAAGGACATGTAGAAATATAATCACACAGCTTGGAAGAATTTGCAGGAGCAGATAAGAGCTTGCAGAACCATCCTGCAATTCCGCCTGGCAATCATAAATGTCCTGCCCTGGTCCACAGGCTCCATGATTAGACCACAACAGCAAGTGTGCTGCAGGCACTGAATCTGTAGATTCAGCCTACAGTAAAAAAATGTTCACCTTATTTTGGAGCTAGTAGCTGTACCTTTGGCTATTTTACAACTCTGCTTGAGCAAAGCAGACAGGAGTTCACTCAAATTTGCAGTGAAAACTGTATTACATTGTACTACAAGGAAAGGTGGTAGAACTCTTTGGAAATTGCATTCCATTCCAATAGACTGTAAGGAAATTAATGGAAATTGTTCTTTCCTTTCTTATGTTACAGTATTTGCATTTGATGAGAAGATACACTTTCATTAATCATTTCATTTTACTTTGAAATGCGTTTACTTTGATATACATTCTTTGATATGAATTCTCATGCATATGCAGGAGACTGCATAAGGAAAGAGGTGAAAATACCTTAAATTATTTAGTTAGCTGGTCTGTTAGGATATAGAATCACAGATTTCTCTGAGACTGCACTATGCCTTTTGTGGGTACAAATGAGGTACATCTAAGCTCTCTCCTGTATATTTTTTATCTGTTACATTATATTAGATCTCCATAGTCTAATTCCCATGTGATTTTAATATATACATTGCCTTTAGATTGCTGGGAGACTAGATTAATAATGCAATATTTCAGTAGTTCTTTTACATTCATTCTGTATGCCAAAACAAAACACTGATTTTTTTTTTTTCCACAACTGTGCCAGTTTTCACACAGCTGAAATCCCAATCATTTGAAAATACATATGTGCAGAAATATGCTATTAAAAACAATTCAGAAAACACTGGCAAGTAACACTTCCCTACTGTGAGCAACTGATTTATATTTGTGACTGAATATTTTGAAAATCAGGAGTAAAAAAGAAGAATAAGACGTAATAAATAATTTTCAGACAGAAGTGTCTATCAACTTCCCACTGTGATTTTTGTCTTGTGTGAAGCACTGTTGAAAGCTTTTATTGCATTTGGCGACATAAATAGACCACAATCAATGTTTAAATTAGTAACATTTAAATATGTTTAAACTATATGCTAATAATAAATGTCCAAGGTCCATATACCCTGTTTATTTGTTATTACTCTTTGAATAACTGAAATTAAAAAGAAATATGCACATTTCTTAATGTATTCAGTAATTATACCTTCAGAGAATAATCTTGTGATTACTGGTCGTTTGAAATAGCAGTCTGCTTATCTATCGAATCGAATGGTTTGCACACTTAGTACTTCCCAAGTGACAATATTCAGACCTCCCTTATATGCAAAACAAAGACAAATGAAAGCAGCCTTACAGCACTGTTTTCCAGCCATGGAAAGCAATGTTTTATAGTTGCCCATGGGCATCTGCCACTTCTTGTTTGTTTTCTTCCCTTCTTCTTGCTGTGGCCATTGTTTCTTTCTCACCTCTGCTGGTGCAGAAAGTCCACTAATAAGTCGAACTGGCCCCACGTGCCCCCCCCAGCCCATGTGCCTGGGGTTGTTTCCATACTGAGCTCCTGGTGTAGGGGAAGTGCAACAAGGACACTGGAAGTGGTTGAAAGCAGGACAAATTTGCTTGAGTTTCCTACCCTGTGCTAGTATTGCCAGGGACAGATGCTGCCTTACCTATCTGGAAAGTTGCACGATATTTCACATTCCTACATTTTTAAAGTGGTTTTGGATCTTCGGGCAGAAAATACCATTAAATTTATTTTCAAGGTAAACTAAAGTATTTGTGTTCTAAAATGCAAAAGATCTTCAAGTCTTAACCAAATTTAGAATCACTACTAAATGCTTTTAAAATACATTTTAAACCCAAGCTAATTAAAATTAATTCTTTCTTCATCTGAATACCAAAATCTAGCGTAATGAAGGCTGTTTGTGATTCCCTGTTTTGTTGGTTGTTGGGTTTTTTTTCTTTCCAGTTGTAGCTGACACCATCTCTAATATGTGAAGCAAATATGAGGAGCAAATTTGTATTACTGCTTTCGATGTTCGTGGGGTCAACTGTTATAAAAAAAAAGCATCACTCCAAACTCATGTTTTGGCAGATAAAAGAGTTGTTTACAACGTTTTGTGTCTTGCTTTAATCGCACTATGAAGACATAGTTACTAGAAACATATTTTTATTTCCATCTGTTTGTTATTACTACCAACAAAGGGCTTACCTACTTATTTACAGTCATTTTTCTTGATAAAAACGTATTTCTGAAGACAGTGAATTTCACACAGTTTGTATATGTATTAATGATACCACATTTACAGTTCCTTTCACAACAAAAGGGCAATTTTTCTACTGTAAGTTACAAGATACTACAAGTAGGAGCTAGGTAACAAGCAAGTACATTTACATTTAAAACTTTTAATTAATAGGAAATTATTTGATACCACATACTAATAGCTCGGAGCAGTAACATCAAAAATATTATTAATAGTATTATATTAGTAATAGCAATGTTCCTGAGGACATATTCTTATTGGTACTGACTACTTACTAAATAGTCTTTGCTGTATTTCAGTGATACTGGAAATTACTCAAGTGGCAATGAACCTGGCTAAAAGATCTAAGAACTGTTAGGTATAAATTTGCAATACTATATAACATACTCCACTGAATCACATATCAAAGCAGCAGTGTTCCTTTGAAGTGCCCTGTTATTATGGATATAGTGTCTTTGATATCAACATAATTTTTTAGCATCATCCTATTAAATTCAAGGAAGGCTGTATACATCTAATGAAGTTATTTGCAAATCTCTTAGACTGATTTAAAAATTACTGTTTCATTGATTAATACTTTGAGGTTGATTAGGTGCATCATGAAAGAAACAGTGAAAAGAGCTTATTGGCTTTTTCGTCTGTCCTGCTTACGCGAGCCTATCAACAAGCAAGTAGAATAACAAAGTAGGGTCAATTTTTCAGCTTTGCATTTCAGTATTACAAAATTTTTAAAAGTCCATGTATACTATCATGTCACTAAGAACATCATTATGGATGCAGAGTCAAGCATGTACAGGACTTGGACTTTCCAGAGCGCACAGACATCTGACAATATAGAGGGAGACTTCTTGACTGTAAAGCCAAAACATAATATATAAACATGTACATAATGTGAGATACCTCATTTCAGAACATAGTGGTGTTTCATAAACAGTAGGATAAGACATTAAGTCCCTTCTCCTTCAAAAAGAGACCAGTAAAATAATTTCAAAACTTTTACTGTTCATCAGAGTCTCAAGAAGTAATAAGACTGAATAGCATTTTTAAAAGAAATCAGAAAGAGAGGGAGAGAACTTGAGTGCATTTATTCTGGTTCATTGCTAATCTTTTGCTCATGAGTAAAAAACAGCATGAGTGAGAAGTTTCCTAGAATAAAGACTTCAAGAACTGGACATAAAAGAACTGGAATACTAAGGAATGCTATTAGCACAAGATTGATAAACATGACTGATCTTCTACAGTTACACTAAAACTCTTATGTAAACTTGATTAATCATTGTCATGAATGTTAGTATGTATGTATTTTTAAAATAGTAAATTTCTTAGCTTTGCCCAGCAAAATATAGTATTTGTGTATCCTTTGAAGAACAGATTTACTCTAAATATATGTTCTTCAAGTATTTTTTAGAGCCATCTGTTACAACATGCTCTAACACAATGTTAAAAAAATGTATACTAGGAATTCCAGATGAAATGGTGTTCAAGGAAGAAACTGATTGTTCCCTCCATAGGCTTATTCAAGGCATAATGAATAATGGACACAAAAATCTGAAAAATGTGGAGTATGGAAATGTAAGATTATGTATTGTTAAATAGGATCTGTAAATGTTAATCCAAGTTATGTATTCCTATGTGCTTTACATCATTGTGGTCACATACTTGGAATAAAAGTCAATCTGGAACTAAAGATATGCTTGTCCTCACACAAACTTTGTGTCTCAAGAAGAAAGAAAGATTATTTCTTAAAAAACAAGAATAAAAATCAGAGAAAAATATAAGCTATTTTTTTCACACTGTTAAAGCTGGAAGACAAATTTAGGTTGAACTGTTTAATGATTTTTTTAAAAAATGAATTAAATCTAACATATCAAGGTTTTACTCTGTATTCTTGAAAGTTGAAGAACATTCCTATTTTAGGTCTATTTTCATTCTGCTATATAAAATACAATATCTATTATTTTATTCCCTAGATTTCCAGTAACAATGATAATTAGAAATCAGTACACCTTGGAAAACTAACTGCTTTTGATATTATAAACCTTATTTCAAGAAACTTTTATATCAACTTTAAGAGAGTCTTGCTGTTGTATGTCATAGAGTCCAAATGTTTACTACAAAATTAGGTCATTACCATGTTAGTTAACTCACTAGTAGTCAAACAAACGGACCAATTCACTACAAAAGTTAAAAAGGTGGCACAGATAGAAATTGTCGTAGGTGACGAATGGCTCATACAACCGTGTTAGACTGAAATGTATGTGTCTAGTTCCTTGGGGACGTATTCCTTATAGAAGTTTAAACATAAAGGCCATCTTTAAAACTCTCTCCAGGACTTACAACTCAACTCGACAAAATCAAACAATAACTCAATAGAGAAGAGATGGAAAATGCTGCAAATTATTACAGTAGAGTTTGGGCCCTGATAGGCTGCATGAACAAAGCTGAAGAAGACAGAGAAGGTGATCTAGGATTACACAGGAGAAAAGCCTTTTCTTTCCCCTGGGTTGCTTTAATTCTGTGAAAATACTAACCAGTTTATACCAGAATTCCTCTCAAAACAATTCATACAGACTTACACATACTCATTGTGAGTTTTTCAAAGTGTAACTTTTATTTTCATGCAAACAACTGACCCCACCAGCTTCTGAGTCCCGCTGAAGAAAACATTCCTAACTTAATGACTAAATGTGAGATTCACTCTTTTTCCCACTGAAATTATAGGTTACATGCAAGTGAGCACCTTCAGATTACATGTTTTCTTCTGTCTGGAAAAAATAAAACTGTGAAACATTTCACTCCAGTTCTTCCTGCCCTCAAAAAAAGATTACAGTTGTTCTGTTTCCTAAACAAAACCCCAAAGACTCTCTCATTTGCAAGTAACCTCTAAAAATAATAGTTTACTTTGCCTATACAAACAAGCACATTCACAGACTCATGTCAAAGAAATTTGGACAATAAAATCCGTTGTTTCATTGTAATTTGCTATTATAGCTAGATAAATCCTTCACCATGTTATTATTTCATCAGTTTTGAAAGGAACTGAGATCACACATAGTTATTCCACCATACTAGATCTTTTCCAAAAGAAATAGAAATATTTAAATTTTTAGTGAGTTTCAGTCATTTACAGTTCAAATCTGTAAGGAAGAACCACGTATGAATTACAAATGCAGTTGCTGAGCCATATAATCTATTGATCCCACTGCTTTACCATATCATTCTAATAAATAATTAAATTAAAGCCTAAACTCTGAAATGGTTTTTTATAAGGAAGGCAGATGTTTAAGACTCCACAAGAAAATCTGAAGCACAAACACATAAGAATCTCCATCTTTAGTATTATATATATAAAAAAACATATATATATAATGCATCATCTGAAAATATATCTGAAATATATATCTGTACAGAATAGTTAGTTATTAGAAGATTGGACTATGTTTTCAAAGCCATCAAGCTCTTTTTAAGGACAGGAATAGAGCCTTTGAAATCACAAGAAAGAATTTTCTTGACCTCTGCAAAGCCCATGGAGAGCAAATCTCCAGCTGCCACGTAATGAACAAAACAAAATCCCAATGATAAACTGACATTAACAGATGCATAGTGTTTGTAAATGTTATTTGTTCTTTTAAGCCAAATTTTTGTGATTTTTATATAAAATTGTAATGCGTGTGAATAAACAACTCTTTAATAATAAATCCCTTTATTGTTATAAATGACAGAACACATATTTCATGCTGATATGACCTGGTGAAAAAAGAGTTTTATCACCATTTGTTTCAGCCACATGTTCCCATTCACGTTATTGCTTACAGAACTGAAAAATATTTATTTTATGGATTAGAATATGTTTTATGGTTTATAGCAGATTCCAAAGCGTTACATGATGCTAATGGGGTGAACTTGTAACACAAAATATCATAGCCTCTTTACTAAATCTTCACTCAACCCTAGAACTAAAATCTTTTTGAAGTACTATTCACTTAAGTTTTCTGCTCATATTACTATATTTTTCTACTTTAGAAAAAGGGACTGACAGACAGAGAGAAAGGAAAACATGAAAAGAAAGAAAGGAAGAAAAATAAAAGGAATCAGGTGTATTCTTTCTGTGTCCCATGGCTTTTTACTGTTTTAATCTTCCCCAGCCCCACAATTAACAAGGATTTTGGGGGATGGCAGAACCCTTTATTTTGGAATTTCCTAGATGTTCTGGAGCCTACAGGGTCTTTTAAGAAGTGGTAGCTGAGTTCTAACCTTTTCTAGGTACTGACCTCTAATTTCACTGGGATTTTTTGGTTGTTATTGGATTACAGACTTGTCAGACAACAGCTGAAGAACTGGAAGGGAATAGTGGATTTATTTGTTAGGTCTTTTGCAAGACTTTGGCCAGGTTAAGGAGTTCAGTGTTCAATTCTAAAATATTTTTGTTCTTAGCTGTAAAGAAGGAAGAGAATTTATCAAGGTGATCTCTCCTGAAAAGAAAAGAAAAAAAGACAAAAAAAAAACAACAAACAAACAAACCATAAGATTGAAAATCTTTATTCTACTGTACTCAAGGGTTATTCCAGGATGTGACAATTAAGTCAAGTCATACAGTAATTTAGCATTCAACAGCCAAATTCAACCAATTTTTCTCAACTTGACAAAGACCTTCATTCCTTTCCTCCTCCCCCAAAGAACAGATACGGAAAGAAAACCAAGCCTTATGTTTTGCAGTTTTTTACCACTTTCAAGATGCGCTCTGCAAAGACCAGGTGCAGTCTGTAAATCCCAGAGATGAGAAAGCTTCTCTGATCTAGCAGAGAGCAAGAAAGGAACTGTACACAAATTAGAGAATGAATAGAAAGTAAACAAAGAGGAGTCATGTCTAATAGAAATATATTCTTTTGAAATTTGCACAGTCTAAAACCAAACTCAAGTCAATGTGTTTCTAAATTATTAAAGATTGACTTGATGCTCTAGACTGTACTGAAACCCCTACTTTTTTTTGCAAATTCACTGTCTCTATACCCTTTGGTGTTCTGAAGTTCTTCATCTGCATCTTCAATAGTGAAGAAATTAAGAGACATAGGAAAAAATTCCTCTAAACCTTGTGATTTTGGCGAAACTTGCTGTGGAATGTAACTCTGTATCAAGTACAACAATGCAAATTCTGAGGCTGGAGGAACTCCAATTGTTTTCCCAATCTGTATCAAATCAATGCTTATTACAATTTTAAAGGAATTTATTAAACTTAATAAATTAAATTGAACAAACTTGTTAAAATTCTCAGCTCCCTCAGTTAGTGATAGAAAATGTCATTATGATGGATTGTTGTTCACCTACCCTTCTACCAGTTTTAAAAAGGTGAACTAATAGTACTGATATATACAATGTCATTTACACCCTTCACTGATTTATGTCTTTCATTCTTTCAAGGTCTAATCATCAACTAGATTAACCAGACATGCAATACAAACATAATTTTTCTGTGCTATAATATATTTAAATTCTAACACCTCTGTGAGAGCAAACATTCATGAGAACTATCTAAAGATACAACCTTCAATATAGTTAATATTTTACTATCAGCTAATACATGAATTTGAAAAATTGTTTTTAACTTTTTTTTTTACAACCTATAGAGTTTCAAATCTAGGAGTGATTTTTAGGAGATTGGGGAGAGGATATGGAGGGTTGGTGGTAAAATAAGGGTTAGAAATTCATATTCCAAGTTAAAATATTCATTCAATCACAAGTATTCAGTAGTTAAGGTTTTAGGAAAAACAAACAAACAACTGCTGCAACATTAACAATAAGACTCACGCAAAGTGGTAGCATTGGTATATGTTTAAGATTTGTCTTTTAATCTGTTACAGATGCAAAGCTTTCACTGCATCTCCTTGAATCCTGCGTCACAGGCTGTGACCACCATATGAAGTGGCAGGAGCAGCCATCAGCTCTGGCTGCTGTCACTGTGTCAAGGTCTCTTCTTAGAGCCCTGCTCAGCAATAAATCAGCTGAGAAAGTGCTCACCAGTACTGAAGACAGAAGGAAATTAAAATTAAAATAATTTACAAAAAGCAGCAGACCAATGCAAAATCAATACAAATCATTAATAAATTCAATACACACAAAGCTCAACTGTGAGACTAGCCCTGCCTTACATTAGATTAAATTGATATTCCTATTTAACAATAATTTTTGCAGCAATTTTTAAAAACGATCATGTACTTCTGCAGAGAAATACATACTATACATTTAGTTATTCAATACTTATGACTATATGCAGCTTTACAGTGCCCGTAAATAGAAGAATGGATAAGATGAAGAGTATCTTTGTTTATTTCTTGAAGCATCAGCTACCAGCTATATATCTCAGTGTCAATAAACCCTCAGCATAGTGCCATCATAGTGCATATGCACCACATGTGGCCATCCATTACATAGGAAATATCAACATCATCCAAAAGTTATAAAACATATGTAATATTAAAAAAAAAATCCATATATACATTACACACACTTTCTTGCAATGACTATACTAAACCTTAAGAGTAAGCAAGTTTTCAGCCATTATTTCATAGTTTTTTTTTTTCAAATGTGTCTATTATAAAGACAGAAAAGGGGAAGGGAGAGAAGGAGGGAGGAACACGGAAAGGAATTTTGACTAAACTCCCTAACTGCAAAGTATCACCCATTCGGAGGCTGTGACATGCAAAGAGCTTTATGCTGCAAAACAGGACTAACTCTACATCAATAAAACTGTCCGCATGATTTCTCGCAGCTGGGTGATAAAAAGGGAAGGAGGAGAGGAGCTGGAGAGCAGCTCAGCCTTTCTTCGGTTGTTTATGCACCTAATGCAACAACGAGGGGATTGACCCGGCACATACCGTATGGGTGCAGTATGTCAGACTGCTCCCCCAGCAAAGGGCGCTGCACCCCCAACAGCTGGTTCTACTCTTGTGTTCGTGTGCTCCATTGACGCCATTTCAGCCTCTCTCTCCCTCCCACTGAGCTGGATTTCAGGGACAGAAGATATGACCATGGCACTTTTGTGAGAGAGTTAATAAACGAATGTCTGGTTGTCAAATCACAGATGGTCTCGCTAGTTCTAAAGTTTATAGTGAAAGGAGAGTGGAGACAAAAAAACATATTGCCTCATTATTTATGTATTTTGGTAAATATTATTTCGTATTATTGTTGGAGGTTGATAACATCACTGTTATTCCTCCACTTATGGCCTTGGAAGCCAGGGACGTTACAGAAATAGGCAGTATAGGAATTGCTTGTTCTTCCAACACACGTGTAAATTTGAAAATGTAAAGAAACAGATATTGTGGATGTGTAGTTAATTTTCTTCGTATTTCCAAGGTGATGTCCAGATAGTCATTCATGATATGACAGACATCAAAACTTCACTGCGTTTCTCCAGATTTTTCCAGAAATTCAACTGTGGATCGACTAATTTTTGGAGAATCTTAGCCAGGACAGCACTGAACAGAATAACACTACAAGCTTCGCCTAAGAAAAATGCTTGCAAGCAATAAATATGTTTAAACATTATTAATTGCAGATTTTTTTATTTACTAAATAGGAAACATCATCAATTCACTTAGTACCTGAGTACATACTGATAGCCTTAGACATCTCCTGATTTGTCCCCTGACAGCATGTACAGATAACCCCCATGTGAAAACACTCATTACACAACATCTGTACACCTTTGCAGATGTATAGGTGTACCCTGTCTAACAGGGAGACAGAAAACAGGCTGCCACAAGATAAGAGCTTTGCCTTTTTGGGGCAGCCATGACAAATATTGCAAAAAGAATCAAAGAACAGTAAAAGAGCCTCCTGTCATATGGAAGAGAGAAATTGTGCACCACCTACAACACCAGAGAAATATCACCAGTTTGAAAGACTGTGCATATATGTACAACTATGCAAGAACCAAAACTTGTGGAAGACTCTCTCCTGTGAAAGGAATCTGAGGTTTTCAGGACTCCAAATTCTATCTATACTGGCCTAGGGGCACAATTTCAGGCGTTGGGCGTCCTTTTTGAAATCTAGCCATGTCAATGCAGGAAATTACAGTCCCTCACTGCAGACTCCTTCAGGCAGCACATCCCTTTGGATAAGGTGGTAGAGAAACGCATCTGGTGTGCCTTATCCTTTTTTTTCAGTCAAAATAAGTGGATTCAGGGCACATCCAGTCCGTAGTCAGTTTACAGTAGCACAGCAGGTTTCTACTGAAGGAGGTTGAGTAGCTGTTGTATGAGTAACTTAGATGGCAGCTTTAAGCAAACAGTACCCTCTGGTATGAATGCAATGATGAACATACTTTCCTTTTTCACAGTAAGAGACCAAGAGAAGGTGGATGTGAACATATTTCTTTGTTATTCCTTCAGGAATAACAGGGGTTTAAAAGTCTTTGCAGTAAAAACCCTTTCAACGACAGCAGGACTAATTAAAAATAAATAAATAAGACCAAAAAACCATCATCTCCCTGAGACGTCTCCAGAATTTAAGTGGGCAAAAGTTGCAGAACCACGCTCTGTGATTCTACGGTGACATATGAAGTAAAAGCTGGAAAGAGAAAAGTCTTAGTCTAATCATAAGCAGCTACAGAAACTCTGTGTCCCAGCTGTGATCTCAAGAGAGCCATATTAATATAGGGGTGTTGCTAAATGTATGTGTCCCAAATAGTTGAGACCCATGGAGACCAGCTTTAGATAATGAGCAAAAGAAGGTTAGCAATTGCTGAATACAAGCAGAAGTAGCACAGCCCTTCATGTATCTATCCCCATACCACCTATAAAACTTGAAGTGCATTGAACGTAACATTTAACTTTGGCTGAACTTGATAAACAACTTGAACAGGGTAAGAAATGCTAAACAGCCTCTCCTGCTTTCTGTGCTAACCCACTAATAATTCAAATATATTTAGGCAGCTTCAACTGTGAGACATCCCCAATACGTCCTTAACCATTCCAGTGCTAAGTACTACAGCTCAGCCCTACAACAGTTTTTTTGCAGGCAAGTCCCACTGGAGACAGTGCTGTACATCTCTGGGTGTCTAGCTGCCTATATATTTCTGTCGATTTTAGGATCCAAATGTCTTTTCATAACGGGCTTTGGCATAAAAAAGGGACCATGTATAATACAGAGGTAAAATCACAAAATAAATCAATGTGGTTTACTTTTGGCTAATGCCACTTGAATCTTTATCTACATACTGTTCAAAATACTAAAAGGCTGTTTCACCTTGGTGTTCAGCTCCTCACTCGTCCACACACCATTTTGCTTGGTCCTCCACATTTGTGAATCTTACCATGGGAAGTTCATTATCTTCTTCTTGAAGCTGAAAGAGAGGAAGGCAATAACTGGGAGCTTTCTGGTAAGTCAGGAGAGCGTGGAAAGCATCAGAACTTTGTGCAGCACTGTCTCTCAGAACTAGGGGGATCCATACACTGCTGAAGTGCTTGCTTGGGAGATAGTGCAACAGAGGTCTGCCTGTGAATTTTCAGTCCAGATTTCTTCATAAATTGCCTCTTCATCCATTTTTCACTTGTTAACATGTACCTAAGGCCATTCACAAAACTACAGTGAGTTTCTGGGCTGAAATAAGACAGTGAATGATAAGGATGAGACAGTTGTTTCTAGAACAGTTTTTCAAATCTTTCTAACTTTTAATAATTCTGTTTCTTTCTAGTCAAGCAGATAAGGTTAAGCAGTTTTAAGATAATTTGTTTGGCTTTCTACGAGACAGAAATGGAAGAGGAGATAAGTGCAGACAGAAACTCACTTCACCTGCATGCCTGGTGACCCCTGCACTAGCTGCAAGCACGTAACCTGCAGCTGAAATCAATGTCCAAACTCTATTTGCTACAGCGGATTAAAGTGTGTGACTGGATTTTGCCCCAAAACACCTAAGTGAGGATTGCTAAGGTAGTCTCAACTGTTTTTGCACTCAAGGATGTGAGTGGCAATTTTTTCCCCTTAGACGTGGGAGCTTTCAGTGGGGATGTGATAAAAGACTGTCACTTGTAGACACTTCATAAGTGAAATCTGACAGGTCTGTCATGGTCAGAGGCCCCAGGTGCATTTTAGTAAACTGAAAATTGCAGAATGATTTTTATTACTAATTACCTTAGTTGCATCATTCCTTAAAAATGTGATGAAGTTTGGCCTCACAAAGTAAGAGTGGCTTCTCTCTTAGTTTGTTGCAGCAGTTCCTGGAATACAGGTTTACATAAATTCACTGAAGTAGTGGCTTAATGTTTTATGTTACTAATAGCTTTTGTTTTATGGTATCATTGAGAGGAGGGAAAAACAGTTTAGAAAAAAATAAGGAACCCATTTTACCCTCATGACCTGAACCTTCATTCTTTTCTCTCATGCCAGACCAAACTCTCTTGCAGCCTTGGAAATGTTTGTTTAAGTGTTTTGCTGCCATTATTTTTCGTTGTTGCATACTTCTGAACTTGTGTAAGGAGAACTTAGTGACAGATGAAGCAGAAACAACTGCGAAACTACAATAAATAAATTGTATGTCAAAGTTTTCCAGGGAGAAAAAAAGTGCCAACAAGCGAGGTAAGCTTTAGTGATGATCAAAAAAATCAATTAGAATATAGGTACTTTAAGGCATAAAAAGTATTTTTAAAATAAATTATTATTTTAAGAAAACAATGTTAAATAGCTTTGAAATATATGACAAACATGCTTCTGTTCCCAGCAGAAGCTCTTAACTCCTGAAGATCAGGAGAGATTTGTTCAGCATAAACTAAATTTAATGGTTTAATTTATATTGATCTAACTAAAAAGACAAGAAAAAAGTTAATTCCTTGGGAGGCACAAATCATTCTTTACATAATTATTTATAAAACATTGTCTTTTTTCTTTTTTCCTCAGAATTCCTTAGAAAGGAGTGCAATCTTTTCATATTTCTTAATATCTAAAACTGTTTATCCATTTTACCCATGAAAAATGGGTGAAAATGTCTACTCAGAGTTAAAAATTTGAAAGTGAAATTATACCCTTATATAGTAATATTTTTTTTCCCATTGATTTTATATTTTATCCCAGATGTGGAATTTTTATATTTTTCTGACGCCAGTTGTCTGCAACTGAGCACACATGGCAGGATGTTGTATGTTATAGAAAATTTATGTATGAAAAATATTTACCACTTACTTGTCTTTCTCAGTAGAAATTTGTTCTGAGAAGGTTCACTTGCATAATTAGCTATACACAGTGAATAGAAATGGTGTTCATGGTTGACCCAAGCCCCTTCTTTTGGCAATTTTATTTGAATACTTGAAGTTTCTCTTCTTTTACAAATTACCCAGCTCTAATAACTAAAGCTTTCAAGCCTCACTGCAGATAGGACAACTTAAGTGTCACAGTGTTGACAGTAACAGTGAAAGAGAAGGATGTACCAGAGTTTCAAGGACTCAGCATGGTTGTGAGAAATGCAAATTCCATCCTTTTTCTGCCCCAAACTTTCTCTGTGGTCCTTAACAAGTCATTTTAGCACTTTGTACAAGTGTGCCCAGTTCTGAAATATAATTATGCCTTTGCAGCCTCCGTTAGTGGTATTGTAGTGACATGACTTCTACAAGTAACCAAAATAAAAAAGGAGTATCTGGCCAAAGAGAAGTTATTTACAAACCATCTGTAAGGACATGAAAAAGTGACATAAGTTTTGGACCCCAATCCCATTAAGTATACCTGTATGAAAAAACCTGTGAGCTTTTATGGAGTTTTATTGTCTTGGGTTTTTTTGTCATTTATCTTTAAAGAAACTACCTAGAAGCTTGGGGCTCCGCTAATGCTGTTCTAGACTCTGACTCAGGACCATTAATGTACTTTTTCTTCTTACAATAGCAATGCAAATAAACAGCTAAATCATTGACTAAATTGCATGAACTGAGAAAATAACTTTTGATAGTGTAACAGCAAAGACTAACACAAGAACACTATTAACGGCAAGACAGGACCCCAGAAAAATGATGCTAGTGATGAAAAGAAGGTAGTAGTGGTGAATAGCTTCACCTCAGATAGGATGATGGGGTGAAGTGTAGTGCTGTAAGACAAATGCAGAAATATCGGTGAGTTGGACAGAATAACACAAAGAAACGAAAACAGTAATTGTCTATGCTCTGGCTCACTGGGTAAACCCCGATTGCCCAGTGGCCATTCTCCCAAGACGAATGTTTTCCTGAAATGACGGCAAGAGAGCTAAATCCTGTCACTTTTACCCTAAGTGAAATCTGGATGCAAAGATGGAAAAAATAATGGCTTAACAAAAAGTTCACTTTACTATATAATAAGGCATATATATACATACATGCATACAGCGCTGCGTCACATACAGGCATAATTACTGTGTTTGCATCTTGTTCCAACATGCAGGCTATTTGCTGATATGAAACACCTAGGAGAAAAGCTGTAATTCATTTCGTTGCTTAACTTTTGTTATGTTTTGGTGGGTTGGCAGCCACCTTCATATCGCAGGCTGGAGCCCACAGAGCAGACTGAAGAGATACTTAACCTCTTAAATCATGTCTCTTATTTTCCATTATCTTACAGTTCTAAAATTTCTTGGCAAAAGTATCAGGAGGTTAACAAGAAAAGTTCTTGTTTGTAAATTGTACTTGTGTATATGGCCAAAATAACAGCCTTCAAATGCAGGTTCACAAATAGGATTCCCATCTGCCTAAGCATATCAGCTCTCGTTCAGTCAATTCCAAGCTCTTTCAACATGTTGTATGATTTGTACATTTCATATTTAAATCTCGGTGTCCTTCATTAAATGCTGTGTTTAAGGAATTACCAAGTTCACAAGGTCCTTATATTTGATTTAAAACTCAACTTTCTAGTTTCTCATTAAGACTATTATAGCTGTGAGATGTGGTGACATTAAAATAAGGTGTTCTTCAACCCAAGCATTAGAAGTCAAGTCTTATGTTGCATTTACCACCATTTTCAGTTTCTGTTCTTCTTCCTAGGTGTAAATATGGATTCAGGTTATATTGTCAAGAGTTTACACGCATGTACAAGACATAGCTCATGAGGTAGAAATACTTTCCCATTGAAAATGTGATCCCACAAAAGTATAGTAAAAATTATAAAGCTGCCTTAAAGAACTTCCCTTGAATGGAATTTGGAGAATATCTGGCATAAAAAAAGGTTAAAAATCAGAAGGACAGAAGTTGGAAAAATATAGCCACCTTTTTAGTACACACTGATGTGAGACGATTCTCCCAAATATATATTTCCCCTAAAAGCTGAATTTGCCAAAATTTTCACTTATGCTTGCCTAGATTTAAATCAGTATCAGAATGGAAGACTCCAAAGTAATATTAACTGTTCTACTGTCTTGAAACTGTATGTCCTTCTTGAAAGCTAACAATTTTAAGACAGATGATATGCTTATATCTAGGAAAAGGTAATGTTTTTTCTTGAACTAATTTTTAAGTTCACTCTCAAAACTCACTAATTTTTTTTTTCTAATTTTTTAAGGTCTACACAGTAGAGGTTATTATGTACCTCAGAATTAATAGTGAAGGGAAACTTTCCTTACATCTTCAGAAATAGTAACTGACAGAATTCAAAATGTTTTGCTGCATTTTCGAAAGATGCATTTATTCCTTCACAGTGCATATAATAACTGTGAAGCCAAACAGCTGGAAGCCACGCTGTGAGTATATGTTACACTCCATACGTTATTACTACCATCTCTGTTAACAAAGTACATTCTTTAACTAAATCCTTCTTCTCAAAGTGATATTTCTTTAAGTCTTTGACACAATATGATCAATGTTCTGCCACCGAAGTTTATAAATGAAAAACAAATGCTGAGGGTTTGGGAGATGGTGGCTAGAGAGTAATTTTTTAAAAATGTTGATCCAAGTTACCCACTTTTTAGTTGATCTTGTGTTATCATTTTATCTACATACTCAAAAAGCTTCACAGTAATTTGTCACTAATAGTACAGCAACATCTAAAACTGCCCTGCAGTGTACCTCAGGAAATAAACTGTATACGATATTTCCCTTTAATTTTCTAATTACCTAATTGTAGAGAGGATGGATATACACATTTTTTCTACTATTTGTGTATTAAGCAACTACTACTACTTTTAGGTGGAGGAAAGAGTACTAAATTCCAATAAGAAGACTCTGAGGGTTTGTATTGAATTTGGATGCCTACCCAGACATCAGAAGCTTGTCTAGAAAGCCAGCAAGAATAGTGTACCTCTAGAGACTGTAAGGACATCCTGCCTCTGGCTGGGACACAAGCTCCTGGTCTGTTTTCCTGAGAACTTTAGATGGATCAAGTGTGCAGGGTAATGAAAAGAGATGTCCAAGATGACCCCCTGCCTCTAATTTTGAATTCCTTGAAAAGTTACTGCCAACATTAGGACAAAAACTTTCTAAGGACAGAGATTCTTTTTACTGAGTTACATCCTTTGTGTGGGTTTTTTTTTTGCTATTTTCAATTTAATCATAGAATGATAGAATTGTAGAACCACTAAGGTTGGAAAGTACCTCAGAAGATCATCTAGTCCAACCTTTCATGGGAAAAGGAGCTTAGATGAGATTATCTAACATCCTGTCCAATCACATCTTGAAAATCTCTGGTGGTAGGGTCTCCACCATGTCCCTGGAGAGGTCGTTCCAGTGATTGATTGTTCTCACTGTAAAAAAGTTCATTCTTCTGTTAAGTTTATGTAACAGTTTACTATTTCTGATTTATTCTGTGAGGGCCTATCTGCCTAAAATCAAGCTAAATACAGTTCAAGCTATTGCTTACATAGCTAAAACATAACCATTAATATGGCTACCACCCAGGAGACACCACCTGTGTCCTGATAAACAATCTCTTACCTGTATTAGCAATCTGCTCCTGTCTCGCCAATCCAAAACAGAAGAGACAGAACTTTTTAGCAACCTCTGAGAATAAAGAAGTGGGGGATTGTTCAGTTGTTTGCTTACATTGATCAAATAATTTCTTTAAATTCAAAATGGAGAAGCAGCATTCCTCATCCATGACACATAAACAGTTTAGGAATAGGTAAGTGATACTTCAGTGGTCACAACATTCAGGCGGAAAGCTCCATCAGAATTTCAAAGGAATAGTGAGAGATGGTAAATGCTCTGAGATAATAACCACATACTCATTCCTTCTCTACAGCCTGTTTTTCATGAATTCTCTGTTTCTCTCTGCTAGCTTCCAAAGAGTGCCCCATGCAGGCAATACTGCAGGGAACAACCACACTGAGGGGAGACACCAGGTACCACTCAAAGAACGAGGAGACATGAGAGAGAAACCACTTCAAATACTGGAGGGGGTCAAAGGCCTGGAAGTGCAGCTCTAACTTTAGTTTTCAGGGAAAGAGATACATGAACTAATGGGGAAACTATATAGATTGTAGACACTGGGAAAATTATGGTTTGCATGTATGAAATAATGACTACTTACTCCTTTCTTTCTAGTGACTTGTCTTCCTCCCTCAAGAGTTGACAATGCCCTCAGTGAAGCCTTTAAAAATGTGTTAATCCACAGGAAGAGGCCTGGAGATGTTTCCCGTGCCTTGATACTTTTATTTCATTTCAGGTTGTATTATTTCCTGGTTTTACATATGTCTTTTTCAACACGTGCTGTTAAATTTTACAGCCATGTCCGTCAGTGTCAACCTTTTTCTTCGCAATGAGTAAATTCTGACCTACTGACCTAAATCTCCAACCACAGCAAGTTTGCTTGAAAACTGCTAGTCTGGTATCACCACAGCTCATTAAAAGACTACCATATTCATGTTTTCTTCCTCACTTCATCAGTAAGAGAATAACACAGCACAGTTCATTAAATAAGTACGAAGAAAAATAGCAATTCCTTGTATTATGATCTAAGGCTTACACTATTTTACATGGTTCACATCCAGGTAAATTACAAGCTAAATTTTGAATACAGCAAATGCAAAAATAGCAGCTGTTCACATGCTGTCTGCCTACAACTATCTGGTGGAGGAACGCAAATAATGGCCATGAGGGGAAACCTGAGTTAGAGATCACAAATAATTGCAAATCCCAGATCCTGAATTCAAAATAGAAGTCCATTTTGGACAGCTGTCCTTACAGGACTGAGAAGATTCTTAGAACGACCTAAAAAAAAGGTTGATTATTTTCAGTACTTTAGGATGCTGCTAATATTACTTACAGATTCAGTGGCAAAGCGTTTTATTTCCTTTTTTTTTTTTCAATCTTGCTCTCCTAGCAATCCCAAATCCTAGGGCAGGGGATTGTGTCTGTGCTTAAGGATTTCTGCATAAAACTAAGAGGTGAACACTATTCGTACATTGAGTCAATCATTATGTAACAAGTTCCTATACTTTTGCTGGCTTCCACATTCTCACTTTAGTTCAGTTACAGCGTTACCCTATGCATTTTCAACTCACTGTAAAATCAGGGACATCCCATGGAAGATTTGTGCATGGGATTGGTATGGTTATATTAAAAAAGTACTTAATTCAACATTGACAACTTCACCACATGAGGTCAAGAAGTGCTGACATAATATCCCCACAGGGCTTTTGGAAATAAAAAAGGCGAAGACAAGAGAATGGAAACAGTATGTAAGACAGATAGACTGAACACAAAGAACAAGAGACTGTTTTGTAGAAGTGATTTCCAGTGTTCAAACAATTACTGCACATCTAACTAAAATCCAATTGTTCTCATCCGTGATCTTTAAAGCATTTCTGCTTCTCACAAAAAGTTACACAGAATATTTTTGTTTTCTGTTTTATAATCCATTAAATCAAAAACACATGAATGAGGTTTATGCAATGACATATGGAAGTCATTAATGCTGCTTTAGTTCTCAACTAAGTACCCAATCCTGTACTCCTTAAGTAAGAAAAACTCTTACTGAAGTCACTGTGAGTTTTTCTTGCATAAAAGGAAAAAAAAAAGAGTACTAAATATAATGATCTGTAGGCTACTAAAATTGCCCAGTAACCCCTATGTCAGTCCTTTTTAATAATAGACACTCTTTTTTGCAGGATATAAATTCTTGCTATACAGTGAGTGACTGTTTTCTGTTCAATCGGGGACCAATTTGGCTTCCACAAAGTCAAATGCAAACCTCTTACTGACCTCTGTAGCAAGCAGGATTAGGACTTTTACATAGTTGCTTTAGAAGAAATCTTATGTCTCAACTGGCTGTCACCTTCTCAGTTAGCTGTAGATAAGAGTGGGCTGCTGTATCAGTGTCAGTCACACATTTCTTGACAACGAGAGTGCAGAAAAGCTTACCTGAATATTGCAAGCTGAAAACTGCAAAAATCAGAGGCTCTCAAACCCCTGTATATTGTCTAGGCAAAGGGCCCTATTAGCCTTTTAAGAAGATAACCAAACAAAAAATCATCAGATGTTTTTTTCAGTTAACAAATGCTTCAAAGTACTATTCGTTCTGATCTCAACTCAAACTCATGGAAATAAATGGCAAAAGAAACCACTCACAGCAGTAAATGGCAGTGGATTCAGAAATATTTTTGCCTTTGTGAAGTAAACATATAGATAAGAAATTTCATTATCATTCCCAAGTAAAGACAGAAATGTTGTTTTGTGAAGTATCGGAATTCAAGTACTCTGCATCAAGTTCTGTTCACATTCCCTGTTATTCTGACTTTTTATATTTGCATATTATTCTTCCATAAATAGGTCACCTTGCTGATTTCGCCAAGCCAAAAGATCTGTGACACTGGAAAATACAGATGGAAACTGAAGACTGAAAATAATTTTCAGTAAAAAGGATTAAAGAGAAATATGAGATACCCTGACCTTCATGTATTCCCTGCTCAGCTGAACAACTGCATCTATGTGTTTGTGACATAAGACTGTATATTTGTGAAAATATATGTGCAAAAGACAAATTTATATGGCTTACACAGTCTCTATAGTCCATTAGAGTATTTAAACATGTTTATTTTAAAAGATAAAATCTGTTCTTAGAAATTGGAACGGAGAATTTAGATAACGCTGCGGTGCAGTACAATGATTACTTGTTCCAGTATTTTTCTTGGAACTGACTGACGATTCAAATCTCTGTGCATTCATTATCAGCTTTCTAGTACTTCAGAAATTCATTGCAAGATTTGATAGAAAGCAGGAGAGAGAGAAAAAAGAGAGGCAGAAAAATGAAGGGTAATGGAAAGGAGAGGAGAGGAGAGGAGAGGAGAGGAGAGGAGAGGAGAGGAGAGGAGAGGAGAGGAGAGGAGAGGAGAGGAGAGGAGAGGAGAGGAGAGGAGAGGAGACTGCCATCTAAGTATCTTATGATGTGCAACAGGAATTCAATCAGGTAACATACTGCCTATCACTCCCACTGTAGGTGTGGCCAAAAGGAAGATAATAAAAAGAGTCAGATTTCTAAAGAATTTAATATATCTGGCTGGTAGTGAAAGAAACCAGTTGGGGGGGAGGGGGGCGGGCCTAGGGGGCTATTATTCTAAATGGATTGTAATGAATCATCACCAAGGTTGAAATAAACTCACTTGTTTCAACGTAATAGAAAGTGATTTTGTAGGTTACTTCATAATATATGGATTAGATTCTTAGGAAATTCAATGCTGAATGTCAGAACTTCATGGATAATTAGATTTTCTGTATTCACTAGTAGAGCAGTACACAACAAATTACATGAATTCCAACGTGCATTTCCTTTGAAATTTTATTATACTATATGCCTCATAATTTTTTGTCTGGTGAATCATTCAATATAGTGTTCTTCTCCAATTTTTCCTTTTTTGCAAGAATTACATTCTGTCTTCGAAATATTTTGTAGGGTTCTGAGAACCTGAATGAGCCAACAGTCTTTCTAACAGGTGACAAATGGCTTGTCTTCTCTTATTTAACCCCCTCAGATATCTCTCAACTGTGAAAAGACAAGGTTATTGAGCAGGAATCCTCAGAACTTCTTGTGTTTAGCCTTACTTGAAGGCAGTTCTTGACAGTGATATTTCTAACTCAGGTTGTCCAGTCTAATCTCGAAGCTCACAGAGAAGTTATTGCCTCCAGAAAATTTTTCCTCATACCAAGTTCAATAGTTCTAGGTTAGAATATTCTGATAGTAAGGCAGGGAAAAATTAAATTAGTTTTTTGCAGATTAAACAATGCCGAATAGAAGAAAAATAGTCTGGTTTATGATTTCTACCTCCAAATATGTGTGAAGGACATACATAAGCCATGAAGTCAGTGATTATTCAAATGAAATCTTTCTGAGCAAGAAAAGATCAAGAAAGCTAATTTTGATTTTGTTTTTACTTTTACCTTCAACTGGCTTTAACAAGCTAAAATACATAATATCACACATTTGAAAATTAAAGTGCTAATTAGCGTAAAGACAAAAAATATTTCTGGTCACTCTGACAAAGCCACTAAATCCTTTACTATTCTACAGTCCAATTTTAACATAGTTCTATGCTGTTGTGATTACATATTTACTTAGATGTGGACTACACAGAAATCACTAGATGGGAAAAGGCCAACTAAAACAATTTTCCAGCAACCTTTCCAAGTTAAATCGAAAGAAGTGTTCGGGCGACAAAGAACTCTTTACTTTAGCAACCAATGCTTAACTACCTTAGGGACTACTGACTAAGATTCCTGTTTCCTGGTAGGTTTCTTGTAGATTTTGGATAGATGTTTCTGAAAGGTCAGGAGGATGGTCAGTAATTTGCATGTGTCTTTTTCAGAGATGTGGGCATGAAATGTCTGTGACTCCTATCCTCTTTTTGTTGTAAAGAAAGGAAACTTTTTTTTTTAGAAATACAACTAATTATCAAATTAGTTATCAATTAAGTTATTATTAATGGTCTGTGAGTGGCATCTAAGAGATAGTGTCTTGTCTGCAACTAAAAGAAATAGAAAACAAAACATATTTCTGACACTTGCATTATGAAAGTTATAGAGCTAACGTTTCCTCTATTTCAGTTTTACTAGGTGGTGAAAAACAGGAGAGGGTATCCTGTCCCAGAGGATAGAATGGCAAAACCTCAGCTGATTGCAAGGGTGCCAGAATTTTACCCAAGAAATTCAATCAGAGGGACAAGGATTGCTGGATGTATAGATTCCTTGTAACATTTCATAAGAAAATGCTATTGGACAAAGCTTACTTTTACTTTACTTAAGGTTTGCTAACACATTGGAACTCACCTATGCTGAATATGAACATAAGGTATAAAAAAAATATTATTTCCATGCAGTTACTTTGTTTACCTCATATATTTAAAAACACTTCATGAAAAGTGGGCGAGTATAAACATTGAAAGAGAAAGTCTGGAGATCTCAGAGTAGATCTCCTGCTGTAGCTTAGGAAAAGAAATAGACTTACTGATTAAAAAAGGCTTGTCACACCATAGGTTCCCTTGTACCTCTAAAATTGCTGCAGATGAACCTTATCACCGCTTTGCGGAAATAAAACTAAGTCCCATGATTGTTACTCAGATCTAGTTGGAGAATCCCTATCTGACACAACTGGAAGTCAAGACACCTCAGTGGGAGATGGTCCACTGTTCAAGTCAGTATTTATCTTTACATTTATATACATATATACATATAAAAATATGTGTGTATGTGTGTGTGTATACAGACATATAAAAATATACATGTATACATGTACATATGTATGTCTGTGTGTGTGTGCACGCTCCCTGAAGTCCTAAGAAACTAAATTGGTCTTTTCAATAATTTGGTTCTTTTTCTTGCATTTCCAGGACAAAGAACATAACAGCCTCAGGTACTGAGATGGGGCTTTCCACTGCCCATTTAAGTAAAGGATTAAAACAACTTACTATCCAGAAAGTGAATAAGGATCATCATATCTCATGCATCATTTCTCTACTTCTAACTTTTAAATTAGTTTATATTCAGTGTCTTTCCTCAGATTTTTTTTTCCTAAAAAGAAACCACCAGAGTCACAGTCACAGTAAATACCTTGTGACAGTAGCTTCTACTACAAACATGGGAAGCATCCTGTTTCTCACAAATAAAATACTGTTTAATGCATTTTATTAGTTTAAAAATTATACCAGGTGAAGACAGATAGCATGTCCTACGTGCTAGCAAAGACACAAGGTGAATATTGTGTTATGCAATCAGACAGTCATTATATTTTATATGACACATTCTGTAGAATTACCATGGACAAATATCATATGAATAGACATAGATACACAGAACTATAATTATCTGTCATGACTATTGGAATGCATGACACACCCATGAAAGGATGGATTCACCCATAAACAAATGTTTCCAGTTCTCATAAACTTAGCTAAGTGCATATGTCCAGCTCAACTAGTGGCATGTCATCATGGTAGCTTGTCCCAAGAAAAATCAGTGCATGCCTACTCTCAGAATCACACAAAAGTTATTTAGGGGCTGTAAAAATAAATGCTCTGGCTGACAGTTGTATATGATACACAGAAGTCCAGAATTGACAGAAAATTTCAAAGATTTTCAGTAAATGCAAAAACATGCTTAAAGTTGTTCTTCAGCATCCTGGGTATAAGCATCTATGCTGTAGCGATGAATCTACATAGATTATGGCAGACAGTTTATGAGACATATATTTTAAATTGCTTTCAATACTTACTGTAAATGACTGGAATTATTCTGTATGAAATAAATCTAATGTAACACAGATGTTGGATGTGTTAAAATTAGTGTTTTAGGGACAGCAGTTTCTGAATGCATTCTGTCAATGAATCTAATTCACACTCAAGAGTTTCTACTACTTGTTAAAAGAAATGGCATCCAATGTAACATCAATATCTAGCAACAGATAGCTTAATATGAAGACTTATTAAAAAAAATAAAATAATTGGTCAACATTTTCCACCTAAACAAAGTCTTATTTGAAGAGATATATTGCTTAGTATGTTCCATTCTTTATCAATGGAACAGATATAAAATATTTTGCCTATCAGAATTGTTCTGTTTGTTGAACTTAATCAGTTCGACATGTTCTTAGAAGCCCCGTGGCCCATAAGATATGTAATTCGAGGTACCATTCTTTTCTCTGACCCCAGGTTCACTGAAGATTTCATAGACTTGTAGAATTGTTTTGCCTGGAAGTGACCTTTAAGATCATCAAGTCCAACCATTAACCTAACATTGCCACGTTACCACCAAACCATGTCCCTAAGCACCATGTCTACTCATCTAATAAATACCTCCAGGGATGGCGACTCAACCACTTCCTTGGGCAACCTGTTCCAATGCTTGACAACACTTTCAGTGAAGAAATTTGTCCTAATATCCAGTCTAATCTATATCCAATCAATTTCCTTTCCTGTAGTCCATCCTTCCCTCCTACCAAGCCTTATCATGGGCCTCATCATGAGGTAACATCTGCCAGATACCTGCAAAATCAAGAAATGTTCCTCCATAAAACCTCTATAAAGGAGGAAAAACAGTTTGGCAAGTCAAGCAAAAATATTTGAACATGTTACACTTTTGTATTTATATTTGATACACTATTTTATTTTATTTTTTTTTCTGACACTTTTCCTGGGATGAGCATTCTTCAAGTTTAGTTTTTCAACTTTGCTCAGCATGAGAACAAAACTATGGTACTTCACAAGTTCCAGGTGAAACAAAAATTTCAAGTTTTACGCCAGTTCTAGGTTTGGGCAAGTCAGTAAGAATATGCATTTACCAAGTCTTGCATATTAAGCATATTTAGTAAAACATATTCCTCAAGCTTAAACAAACCCACTTCTTCATATTATGTATAGTATTTAAAGAGTTAATGGCAAACTTTGGTCAATTGCTTCCATTAAACTTTTATCTCCAGAAAGGCAAATATCTCAGACCAATTATGAGCTTAATTTCCACTCCCCTTAGCTCTGTCACTTCAACCCGTTGTTAATTTGGAGTCTTTTTTTTTTTTTTTCTTTCTCATAAGAGTATTCATTCACAGCCTGGTACCCTACTGAGCAATCCCATTAAAGATAATCCCATTTATTAAATCTCCTTTCTGAACAATCATCTTACCATTGCCTCTCTCCATCACAGTCCTGGAAATCTTGCCCTGCCTAGCGGGGGTTGCAGCGTAGGTCAGAGCTTCCCAGGTGTGCTACTGCTGGAAAACTCTTCTAGGGAAAAATTGGGATTCGCTGTTCTTTCCCCCAGCTATTGAGGGAGACTGTCAGTAGTCAATGGCAATTTTCCTGGGCACAGAAGAAAAGAGTACTCTGCTTTCATAGTCTTGGTTACCTTTGCATTTATTTTGTCCCTGTTAGGAGAAACAACTAAAACCTGAAGCATTTTAAATGAGTTCAATAATTGAAAAGTACAGATATCAATACTGCACTTTCCAATTCAAAAATTGTGTAGTTGGAGGAAAAGATCACCCGCCCTCAAGATAAAGGCTCAAATCCACTTAAATCTATCAATATGTTTTCAATAGTCTAAGGATATATCCCAACATTGGTAAAATACTGGCAAAAGAAACCATTAGCATTCCTATGAATTATTCTTTAAAAACCTACACCCTTGCACTGTAGCAAGCTAAACTCCTGGAATAATTCATGTCTGCTGCCAAATGCAGCCGGATGCCTCCCCACCATGTAACAGGAATTTTGTGCTCCTGATGATGGGAGCCCTTAGTGGGGAATCACAGTGCCCCTGACTGCTCACTCTCTCCTTCTCTGTGAGTTATGATCTGTGAGCTGCGAAACTAATAGTTGTGTCATTCATTGTGTTTCCGCAAAAGCTGTTAAAAATTAAGGAGCCATTCAACAAAATTCATGTGTTCACCATCTCAGACTCTGATCCTTGCAAATAAACCTGTGCGGGGCTGTTTGGCTCTATGCCTCCCTGAGTCCTGATGGGATCAGTGTGATCCTGCACAGGTCCAACAGAACAAATTCATGTACAGGACTGAGCCTCCTGCAGCCTCTCTCTAACATAAGTCTTTATGTGAAACCACAAGCAGTTCATATGCTCAGAAAGCTGTCTGACAGGTGTAACTCTTGAGCCAAATCTGTTTTTTGCCTTATACTTCCCTTCGTTAAGATGAGACAAATTATTTGGAAAAGACCTCTTTGAATATTTTCCAAAATAAAGGCTTTTATGTAGTATTGTAGTTTGTTCTGATGTTTTTATGGGATAAAGCAATCAATAAAGGTAGTTCTTGCACATTTTTATAGTAAAGGAACCTTAACCCTAGAAGCCTAGAAGACTACCTTCTGTCTTAATTCTTTTATGATACCTACAGATATGGAATAAGAATCAAATGCACAAAATAAAATGGAATTACTGTACAATCAGAGAAACAACAGTTTCAGAGGTACCACTCTCCATTTAACTAAATTCTCCTATATTCAATATGCAGATATCTGGGTATCTATTGTGATGGCATTGTAGGACTCAGTTTCAGTATACAACATTCAGATATTCTGATGGTAGGTGGGAGCATCACAGAGTAGATACCAATGAAGAACACAGGGCAATAATATTTCTTACATCTATCTAATGGTTCACACCTGTCAAACCAATTCAATACAGCATTTTAAATACCAAAATACTTTTATTTCATAATTCAATATACCAGGCCAAAGTGCTTTCAGCAAAAACAAGGAAGGAAGCAAGGGTGTTACAGGGATTTAACAGGCATTGCATAATGAGTAAAGGGTAGTAGAAGCTGACCCAAGATATGCAGGAATAATTCCCTTGAAATCACTGAACTTTGTCCCTTTTGCACTGGGATTTAATTTAATCCCAGGTGCGTAACCACTTTACACTGTAATAAGCAAGCACTATGATGGTCAACCTGAAACAGCACTATAACGAGAATGATTTTTGCTTTGTTATATGATGTCATTAGAATAGAATAGCTCTTACATATCAATATTTAATTACAGGAAAAAAATAATTTATGATTAATTAACAAATTAAATATTGTATTGTTATATTTATCATTAACACCCATGGGAACTGATGAGTTGCATCCAGAGGTCCTGAGGGAACTGGCAGATGAAGTTGCTAAGACACTAGCCATCACATTTGAGAAGTCATGGCAGTCTGATGAAGTTCTCACTTACTGGAAAGGGGGAAAAATAAGCCAAATTTTTAAAAAGGGTAAAAAAGAAGACCTGGGGAACTACAGGCCAATCAGTCTCACCATCCAGAGGGACCTTGACAAGCTTGAGACGTGGGCCCATGCCAACTTCATGCAGTTCAACAAGGCCAAGTGCAAGGTCCTGCACCTGGGTCAGGGCAATCCCAAGCACAAACACAGGCTGGGCAGAGAATGGATTGAAGGTGGCCCTGCCAAGAAGGACTTGGGCATGTTGTTTGATGAGAAACTCAACATGTGCGTTTGCAGCCCAGGAAGCCAACTGAATCCTGGACTGCATCAAAAGAAGCATGGCCAGCAGGTCGAGGGAGGTGATTCTCCCCTTCTATTCTGCTCTCTCATGAGACCCCACCTGCAGTACTACATCCAGGTGTGGGGCCTCCAACATAAGAAGGAAACAGACCTCTTGGAATGAACCAAGAGGAGGGCCACAAAGATGATCAGAGGATTGGAGCACCTCTCCATTGAAGACAGTCTGAGAGAGTTGGGGTTGTTCAGACTGGAGAAGAGAAGGCTCTGGCAAGACTTTATAGCAGCCTTCCAGTACCTAAAAGGGGCCTGCATGAAACATGGGGAAGAACTGTTTATCAAGGAGTGTAGTAATAGGATGAGAGGTAATGGTTTTAAACTGAAATAGGGTAGATTTAGTTTCGATACCATGTAGAAATTCTTTACTGTGAGGGTGGCAAGACAATGGAACAGGCTGCCAGAGAAGCTGTGGATGTCCCATCCCTGGAAGTGTTCAAGGCCAGGCTGGATGGAGCTTTAAGTAACGTGGTCTAGTGGGAGGTGTCCCTGCCCATGGCAGGGGGTTGGAACTAGATGGTCTTTAAGGTCCCTTCCAACCCAAACCATTCTATGATTCTGTGATTCTATGAAAATATATTTAGCTGTCACATGGAAGTAATCAGTTAGTGCAAAATTCTACCTGTTAATTAACAAATTAAATAATTTGTTAATACAGAAAGTGACAGTTTTTTCACCTCTCAAATACCGGTAATTAATTTTTGCAAAGCAAATTAATTTGTCTTGCATTTCAGTTAATGTTCTGAGCTAATTATATGGTATTGATGCTTTTACTAATACCTCCATCTTTTAAATCTCTGCTGAAATTTGCAAGTAAGGCAGAAAAAGAGGCCTGCTGCTTAGTTTGGAGGCTAAATCTTTGCTAAACACACAGTATCTTTTCATAGAATATACAACTCCTTATGACAGCTTTAGTGTTACACATACTATCTCTTATAAGGAAAATATTAAAAATTATTACTTTGGATCATTTCTTCCAGTTTTTGTAATATTTATTTAGCTTTCCCTACATAAACAACTCAGCTCCTACCAGCTCCAAAAACTGTGATAGCATCTCCTGCATAGGCCAATTTTGAAGTTTTAAAATTAATCACATAAGGAGTTGATCATTCCTTGTAACCTAATTGTGTTTTGCCAAGATTTCCTGGTGGGACCACTCAGATTAATCATCTACTTCTGTTTTCCAGTTCTGCCAGCCCTTCTTCCCGGCTTAAAGTGAAATTTATGATGAAAACCAAAAATGAAAATAATTCAGAATGTTAGTTTCTGTTTTTCATCACCATGTCAAATTTGACCAGCTGTGATTTCCACATGCCTCTGAGGACAAGACACAGAGCCACGGGAACATCTGAGGTGTTGATCTCATCTGGTAAGAAGAAGGCTGAAGGATGCTGGGACTCTGCAGAGAGTTTGAGATTAGAAGTCCATCACCTCTCTAGTGAGACAAAGACCCGATTTCTACTCTGGGTCAGGTAAAATAAACCAAATTACCACTTGTATAAATTGTGCCACCTTCATCTAGAATGTTGGCCCAGCCTCATAGCTCAAAATACCGTATATGTAAGCCTTGCAGCTTTGAAACACTTGTAATCAAATGAGCCTGTTACTTCAGCACAGCGATCACCCTGAGTCTTAAAAATCGTGTTCTTTCCTTCATTTAAACTGCTGTATTTCACAAAAATGATCTCTCCAGGCAGTTCAGAGCTGTGCGGCCTCTAGGGCTGCTTTGGAGACTAAATGTTTTTGTCTCAGCAATTTGAAGACTGATAGCATTAAATTCCTTTTGAAGTAATTCAAAGACAGGGACTCTTAACCTTATTACCTTTGAAAAACATTTCTGCGAGCACATGAAAGAACTTTATAGGGGCAATTATTCTCAGAGTTCAAGCCAATTCGACTATATTTATAAATAGGTACTAAAAATTAGACATTGGCATTATGTCTATCTTATCCACTACGAAGTTACTTACTATTTCCACTTTATTTATTATGCTTTTTCTTAATATTTACACATGCTGTCTTTAATACAAGCTGAGTAGAATATGTCATCCTGTAACACTATACATAAGACCTAATATCATAGAAAAAGCAAGATATTGTTCTATATTCTTATATTGCAAAACATATAAGCAAAGGAGCAACAATCACCTGACGCTTCCTGACAAGACCTGGTACTTAAACAACGCTAAGTGTTTCTTAATTTTTACAACTGGCATGATTTTGAACTCTTACAAATAGTAGGCAAATACCAGCAAGTCCAGAACTAGTGAAAGGAGCAGGGAGGGGTACACAACACTCTAAATAATATGCACCTTTGCCAGGTAATGTACTCTAAAAGGCAACTTTTGCTCATTAATCTTGGATCTATGTATGGAATTCCCACTGACATCAATGAAAGTTACAAGCTGAAGACAAAGGTTGTCTAGTCATCAAGATTGCCTACTCAGAGTAAAGTAATTAATGATATTTTTAATTACTGTGACAGCTCTAAGAAAATGAAAGAACACATTATTATTAATACAGTTATATTCAGATTTGCATCTGAACTTTCTTGTATCTAGAAAGAGCTTGTGTTACTTACAATACTGCTTACTCAAAGATACAAAGTTGTTTTACAAATATCATTATTATAACCTGAAAAGCAGTTAAAGGTGTGGAATGCATCTGGAAAGATGAGAAAGTGATTTACATGTAAGAATGCAACAAATGTTGAAAGAACCAGGGATAGAAGTTAACAATGCTGATTGCTAATCCTGTGCTCTATCAAGGTAATGCTGCTTTCTAATGGAAAAAAAGTCCTTTACTATTTATAACAGGTCCAATAGTTATGCTTTTATAATAAAATAAATCAATTTACAGAAATAACTAAATGTCTTCAAGTTTATAGCTGAAGTGGTCTATTTTGTGGTGTCATACAGTAGGTGAAGAGCTAATAGGTCACTTTACAGACTAGAAAAGCAAATGGCATTTATATTTTTGAAATCTATCCAAGCTCCAAGTGCTTATATAGTAGTTGGTAAACTGTAACAGCTGGCCTACTGCTGAACTGAACAGGATACCTGGTCTAGACATTTAGACACAGATGACAGAATCCTAAATTATGCACTGCTAGTATATATGTTGCATATTTCATACACTTAAACTGCCTAAGTAGACTTCCGTGAGCAAAAATGCTAAGACAATTCGTATCTTTTTTCAAAGAAATCTGTTTTCATAGCACTCTCTTAGTTCTAAAATTACTTTTTATAATGTTATGCTTAAAGGAGTAAGCTTTAAATGCCACACCAAAAAACTTCAGAGGGCAAGTTATTTTTATTTTACACAACTATCTTGTGACCTCTACTAAGTCCAGTGCTCTCACAGCACAAAACACCTGGTCTTCACTGGGGCCAGAGAGCCCTGACTACAAATCTGTGTCTCAGCAGAGACGGAGAGATGAAAGAGCACCTTGGGATGCCTCTAGTCCGAGGGAATTTCACTCGTGGGCTAAAGGGTATTAAGACGCTCTTTCAGTAAGTTTGATGATACTGAGTATTTTATCAGATGTTTAACATAAATAATAGCTGAGTAAAGAGTTCAGAATGGAGGTTGTTTAGCGGCATTCATTCGTTCATGACAGGATATCTAAAATTGATCTAATGAATATTGAAGTACACAGCAAATAGCCTATTTCAAAACATTCTATAGCCTGATGTTCAGAACACTTTTCCTGAGGACATATGATAAGGCTAATATTCTACCTAAAAGAGAGGGAAAGGTATGAATGTTGCACTCAGTCAACCATTAGATAAAACAGTGGGGATATTGACAGCAGCAGTATTTGGGGATTCTAGATTTGGTCACAATTTGTTTTCTTCCATGTAGAATTATGTACCAAATTTAACTTAGCGTCATGAATTTAACTCAGCTTTTCACATCTATCCAATGTCAATTGCAAACTAAACTGAAAAAAAAAAAAGATTGAGGAGAACAGTTAGAGCTGATATCTCTTATGGTCCTTGTTTTCAAGGTGAAGAGTAGACCATTCTCATTCAATTTATTATTACCAAGTAAATATTTCCTACAACAGGCTTAATAATTGCAAAGGAGTAGGTAAATGTCAAGGATCTGAAGTAGGTAAATAAAAGTTTTGCAACTGAGCATAACCACACGATCTTTCTGGGGTATGAAGAAATTAATGCATTGTGTTCTCAACAGTGATTTCTTACTACATTATCCTACAGTAACAGCCACTATAGAGCACTGTTAGTCCATTTCTGTGCAACCAGGTTAGTCTACAGTCACCTTCAAGGTAATTCAACTTCAGTCCTTCTGATTTCAAGTTGAAAAGATCAGGAATATTTACCTGTTTAATGGCAATGGCAAATAAAAAAGGGAAGAAAGGAAGAGTGATGGTCATATGTAAGTAACAGGAATAGGAGAAGGACCACTGGAATAGGGTGCCTGAGCACTGGCATATATTCCCCAGGGAGGCTGTGGAGTCTACCTCCTTAGAGATATTCAAAAACTGCCTAGACATGGTCCTCAACAACTGGCTATAGGTGACCTTGCTGGTGCAGGGGGGGTTGGACCAGATGACGACCAGAGGTGCCTTCCAACATCAACCATTCTGTGATTCTGTCAGGTATGTATACATCCCCGAGTTTATCATCCATAGGGCCAAAGGGAAAGAGTGAGTAAATAACTGAATGCCAGTTCTTTGAGCAAAACAAGATGAGAACAGGCCAAATCGCAAACACCATCAAAACCCACATTATGTCAAAACAATCTCTTTTCTTCTTATAACAGGTTAAGAGCTTTCTGAGCAAAGGAATGCACTAATCTCATTTATTGGGTTTGTCTAGCTTTTGACAATGTTGCTTATGACATTGTATGCACTGAAACACGAGCCAGAGGAAAACAGTACAGGGTAATGCCAAAGTGCCCGTAGTCATTATTAGCACAGTACCAACATAGTTGTCTTGAGCACAGTTTCACATATGATTTTCCTTTGGTTGTTGTTCACCCCCGACCCCCATTTTTTCCCTCATAATCTGAATAATGGCTGAATAATGTTTATTAGGGGTATACCAAAATGGAAGAGACAGTAAGCATACTAGAGGACAATATTTGAAAACAAATTTACATGTTTGGAGTCATGGTCTGAAAAGGTCTTAATTGGTTATATGTGTCTATCACCCTTGTAACTCATAATTTCTTATAGCTGGAGCAATTTCATACATGTTTGGGTACAGATGTATTTATATCTATTTGTATATATTTATGTGTATAAATACGTATATCCATATGTGTGTGTATGTAGACATAAGGATCTCTGCATATATATGTGTGTGTGTGTCTGTGTATGTGTAAGTATGTATCAGCTGACACAGGTGTTTGATTCTAAAGCAGAGATATCATGGACAAGGTCCCCCAGAGAGGAAGAGGAATTATTCAATGCCATGTGAACTTGACACAGGTGTTTGATTTTAAAGCAGAGACATCATGGACAAGGTCCCCCAGAGAGGAAGAGGAATTCTTCTACACAGGAATTGAATCAACACTTTAGGAAGTTTTGGTCGACTCTGCAAGGTTCTTTAATTGAGTTATTAGCAATGTCTTATTGAAGGGGAAAGGTTATGATAGATCTAGTAGGCATTTGACCTTTCTGCTGAACAGATCATTACTATCAAGTAAGATTAAGAGTGGTTTCCTGTTCTTGTCCGACTTGAAGTTTAAGCACACTGGGGAAAATATCCAAGATCATATGCTGCAGGAACTGATTTACTGTTGGAAACAAAAATACACTGGAAACAGTAATGTAGAACAACCTGACTCTCCACCACCACCACCACCCAAAAGAAAATAATAGAAGGAAGCGTTTGTGAACGTGCGTGCATCATTTTCCTAGCCATAAACTAAATAAAGAGCATTTATAAAATAATATACATAAATAGTTTACCAGCTACATGTCTTGACATTGGTATTTTCAAATACTTTTCCTGATTTTGGTTCTATACTCCTAGGTATCCTCTTGTAACAAAGTGTGTAGCCATTCCATAGAATTCAGCTCTGTCAGAAAAAAAAAAAAAATACAATGCCAAAACCAAAACAAAAACCTGGGATTAACCCAAAAATATTACTAAACCAAAATATAGTCTGTGTTTCTCAGTTCTCGTTTCTAGTTTTCAAAACATTGTTATCCATTTCTTTGTAGTTATCAGTTTAATTCTTCATTAGAGAAAAAGAGTGTGTGCATTTTCAAAGGGCAACAAATAAGCAGCAGCAGACATGGGCAACCACAGGGTAAGCTTGCTAGCTGATTACAGCTGGTGAGCTCTTCATGTTACAGTCACTCTAAGTAATCTAACCAGGAAAGTGGAGAGGTTATCCAGAATGGCAGAGTTATTGAATAAAGTTTTGCCAATTTACACATTTAAATGATATTTAAATGGTGTCACTAGCAAAGGGAAGTGAAGTAACAGGTTGTGACAGCACAGAGCTTGAGGGACAGTGTGGGTGGTTAATGGAGAGGAGACTGATCCTTTTCCAGAATTCTCAGTTTATACTCTGAAAAATAAATAAACTTGTGAAATTCATTTTAAATGTGTTTCAACTGCTTCACTTTCCCTCAATAATTTCTAGTGCCCCAAATTATGAAATATATTAAATATTTTTTCATGGCTGATTCATCCACGAGTCATTCCTGTAAAAGCAAAATGACATACAGAGACTAACTGCACCATCTGCAGCATCTGATAAGCTTCCTTAGGCTGTCTGTGAACACGACATCCCTTCCTTAAACAAGTCCAGGTGCTATATCAGAGAAACAATGATTATTCACAGCGTATTTTTTAGGACTATGCTGATAATCAGTGCCTGGTGACAAGGCAGGTCAGCTGGACAAATGCTGAGATTTCTTCGTGTTACTGTATGTCCTTGGATTCCTTTCCCATGAATCAGTACAATAAGCAGGTCACATTATCTTCCTTGCTTCTTAGCATCTCAATATCCCTTTCACCCAGGAGGGTAATTATCTCTTACGTAGATGAAAATTATTACCAAAAAAAATATGGAAGAGTATTTTTCAACATGCGAAAACACAAGTGAGTCCTAACTTTTACCTTAGTAAGACAGCTACCATATGGACTAAATGGTTTAGTAATACCTGGCATGTCTACTGCTTAAAAGTTCACTCAGCCTTTCAAGAGGAAGAAGCTATGCCAGGAAATTAAAAGAAAACCTCAAACAAGGTGGCCTTATTATGTTTGATAGGGAATTTCAGTATGGCATTACTAATTTTTATTTAGTCAGAATAGAACATGCTACGGAGAAGAATGCTCATAGTGGGGGGCTACTGATAGGTAAAAAGCATAGGGAAGGATTAAGTATTTTCACAGAAGTGTAGAAATACTGTGAATTAGCCAAGTGCTTAAGAGCTCAGCTGTTGCAGATGTCTGTCGTTCTGGAAGATGTTTTCTCAACACTACCCTAAAAGTACAAGAGTGTTCTGCTTGACTGAAAAAAGAGAGTTTGGAGTTGCTTACTGGCTGGCAGTGTAACTTATATGTAAATATGTATGAGGCACAACCAAAGCAGATAACAAACCATCATGTTTAAGTACTGCAGAATTCTAATCATTACTATGATTCTTTTTGCAAAGTGAATACAAAAATGACCTAGTAAATGTGTAATACATTACTCGTTAAATGTGTAATATACGCAAGGTAAAGTGTTTTATAAAGCAAGAATTGATATGAAAGGCTTCTATAAATTATAAAAGAAGGATAGCTGAAATAAAAGCAAATGAAAGATCAAATGTCAAAGATTACTTGTCCAGAAATTTACAACCTGAAAACCAAAAAGCACAAACCGATCAAACCTTTCAAGTAATAAATAAGAAAAAGCCCATCCAAAGACTAGATTAAGGTCTTACTAAGAATACAGTCCATAAACAAATTTAAGCTATGTTTCGTGTACTGGTATGGAAAAGCTGATGAGATACATTCAGAAATTAACAGGGAACAAGTGTGATTCATCACACTGAGATAAAATTACTGTTAGTTTTTTCATCAGCAATTCAGAGAATGAAGCTATGCTTTCCTTATAAAGAAATGAATTTGTTTTCCACATAACGCAAGAACTGGCTACCCAGGACAGAGACAGAGCTGAGGTACTCAATGACTTTTTTGCCTCAGTCTTCACTGGCAAGAACCGCAGCTGCACTGCCCATGACGCAGAATGCAAAGGAGAGGACTGGGAAAATGGAGAACCACCCACTGTAGGTGAAGATCAAGTGCGAGACCACCTGAGGAATTTGAAGGTGTACAAGTCCATGGAACCTGATGAGATACATCCGTGGGTCCTGAGGGAACTAGTAGATCAAGTCATTAAGCCACTAGCCATCATATTTAAGAAGTTGTGACTGTCTGGCAAAGTTCCTGCTGACTGGAAAAGGGGAAACATAACCCCTATTTTCAAAAAGGGAAACAAGGAAGACCCAGGGAACTACAGGCCAGTCAGTCTCACCTCTGTGCCTGGCAAGATCATGGAGCAGATCCTCCTGGAAACTGCTGAGGCACATAGAAAACAAGGAGGGGATTGGTGACAGCCAGCATGGCTTCACCAAGGGCAAGTCATGCCTGACAAATTTGGTGGCCTTCTATGAAGGGGTTACAGCGGCAGTGGACAAGGGAAGACCAACTGATGTCATCTACTTGGACTTCTGCAAAGCATTTGACACTGTCCCACCGCGATATCCTGGTCTCTAAATTGAAGAGGCATGGATTCGACAAATGGACCACTTGGTGGATAAAGAACTGGCTGGACGGTCACACTCAAAGTTGCAGTCAATGGCTCAATGTCCAAGTGCAGACCAGTGATGAGTGGCATTCCTCAGAACACATGATGTGTTAATATGGGCAAGACGACACTCCACTGCCAGACAGATCTGAACTGCACATTCCTGCTGGTTCAACAAATGCAGTTGATCTCCTGTGTACTAAGGACTGAACCACTCACTACAATACGTTTTGCAGTGCCTAAAAAGGGAGGAAGATTTTGCCCTCTAAGTAAGTTTTTTTGAATGAGGCAGTGGTCTTTCTCATTAGCTTTTTCATAGGCCAAAAGGGAGAAAAGAAGGAACTTACTCATTTGGTGCATTTCCACTACTCAGATGTCCATTTCACAGGTCATGAGGGACAGTTAGAGGAAGAGCTTTCTTATTTGGTCAATTTCCACATAATTTCCTGCAATCAAACCATATCCCTGTTTGCTTTTGCTCTGCCTTCATCTCTTTTTTCTCTAGAAGTCATGCTAAAGGAGAATATAAGGTATATGGTCCTCCTAGCATGTAAAACCACCTATGTTTTTCAAAGGACTCTAGCCTTTACAACTTCAGGTCAAAAAGGAATCAAAATTGATCTATCTTTATATAAATATCAACTGGAAAACAGATAATACCAATTATGCTTTTATATAGACTGTGAAATATCAGTGATAGCTACCACGGTGCATAGGTACTAAACCCAACCATATTTATCTTCCTTGCCAGCACTAACCAATGCCTGAATGCAGGTTTCTGGATTCAGGTTTCTTCTAAGCAACCAATGGTTTAAAGCTGAATTTAAGGTTTTGATTAAATGGTAAGAGCCCTACCTGTCTAAGTTTTTGCGTTCACAACCCCCATAGCTGTAGCTGAAGTCATAAGAGGCCATTTATGCTGGCACATCTGGCTACAAAGAAGGAAGATATTTAACCAGGCAAGGCACCCCACTCTTCCTTTTAGTCTGTAATAACTTGAATTTGTTAACTCACAGGTTGCATTATCAAGCCCCCATCTCCCCACCCCCACCCAGGTTGCTTTGCAAAAAAATTATTTCTTTGTCTCCTTTTACATTTGAGAAACTTTTCCAGAAGAGATGTCTTTATTTACAGAGATCAAAGGAAGTCTTTCTCCTAATATCTGCAAACTGCTGAATATTGGGGTAAGTAATGCACAAAGAAATCTTGCTATGTTTTGAGGGAAACTGGAGGTGCTGCTTTGGCACCAGTGTGCAGATACCAAACACAGGTTTCCTGAGGCAAAAAAAACCCCAACATTCTCTGATCTGTATTCTGCAAATACTTACCTTCCCTAGGTAGCTGCAAGATGAAAAAGTATATTCCATTCTTTGAAAAAGAGCCCAGGGCAGGTGGGCATAACACTTATATTTAAAATACAATATTCTCCCTTTAAAGCCATCTTCTGAGTGTATTTAGGAACAACTTAGTTTGCTCCATGTCTCTGCTTCTAAGGATAAGATATCTAATTAACTTCATGTTCTACTCCACTCTCGTGAGACCCCACCTGCAGTACTGCATCCAGCTCTGGAGTCCCCAGCGCACAAAGAACATGGACCTGCTGGAGCGTGTCCAGAGGAGAGCCACGAGGATGATCCGAGGGCTGGAGCACCTCTCCTATGAGGAGAGGCTCAAAGAGTTGGGGCTTTTCAGCCTGGAGAAGAGAAGGCTCCAGGGAGATCTTATTGTGGCCTTCCAGTACCTAAAGGGGGCCTACAGGAGAGCTGGGGAAGGACTTTTTACTAGGGCATGTAGTGATAGGACGAGGGGGAATGGCTTTAAACTGGAAGGGGGCAGGTTCAGATTGAACATTAGGAAGAAGTTTTTCACTTTGCGGGTGGTGAGGCCCTGGAACAGGTTGCCCAAGAGGTTGTTGATAGGCCCCATCCCTGGAGGTGTTTAAGGCCAGGCTGAATGTGGCCTTGGTCAACCTGGTCTAGTGGGAGGTGTCCCTGCCTATGGCAGGGGGTTGGAACTCGATGATCTTCAAGGTCCTTTCCAACCCAAACCATTCTATGATTCTATAATTATATAAAAGACCAAACTTTTGATATTGATGAAGCCAGTCTACAGAGGCAATATTTCAGGTCCACATTCAATTCTATTTAAAGACAAAAGCAGTCTTTCCGCCTATTGAGTGGAATTCAGATAAGACCTTCAGTGGATCACCATAAACAGTGATTAATTTTACAATAATTAACATTTATAGTTTGTGCTCAACTTATCCTTTAAAAATCACTTATATTTCTTATCCACCCACTATAGGCATGTCCAACCTTCTTCACGCTGCAAGCTCACATGGCTGAGAGCCATATAATATATATATAAAATACAGCACATGACTCAGATATTTCTCCATGTCAAGTAGGACAAGGCCAGTTTAAGCACACCCTCGTTAGCCTTAACACACCCCACGGCCCAGGGGAAAATGGTCTTAGGGGAGAGATTTTTAGCAGCTCACCCCTTCCTTTGGCAGTGTCTTTGTAGCCCCACAGCAATGAGATCTCTCGGTTTTGTCTGTCTCCCAAGGCTAACCCTACCCCTAATCCAGGACCATGGATGGAGTTTATACATGTTACCATAAATATTATTTATTTTCTGAACCGATATGCAGTAGGAGGTCAGAAATTCTGAACAAGCACCAGAATATCTGAAACAAAGGAGTCACAACCTGAGGTATCCCACTCATGCTAACTTGGCAACCTTTTCTATAGAGAATATCAGTTTAAAAAATTTGTAGCAAACAGAGGGAAAAGAAAGAAAGTGAACAGTAGACTGTCACAAGATACCCCAGTTCTCAGTGCAAATCTATATAGGCAGCTGCAGGGAGATGTGAGCTCAGTGCACCTCTACTGCAATCTGGCCCAAAGAAGCCAGATCTGGTCTGGAAGCTGTACACCTGTGGTGTTCAACCCATTTAACTCCAGACATGATGTGCTGACACATCACTATAACTTCTAGGCAACTGCTGAATTGCATGCAGTTACTGAGGAGAACCAACAAAGCTTTTCTAGACTATTTGCCATTGAATTCTTAAAAATTTAGCAAGGGTTAACACACGGTAATTCGTGAATGACTTAGTTCAGCAACTACATTTAGCAGTTCAGCCTACATTTAAATTTTAGGGACACCCTGTGAAGTTGTATGTGCACCCAAATATTTAACTAAATTCTACACTAATTAATAGATCATCTTTTTTTTTCTATTTTCAAACCGCCGCAGCTATCTGTTCTTCATCCTGTTAATAGATGCAAGACAGTAAATGATGTTTTACAAGCACTACTCGCAACCAAATTCACGCAAGAAAGAGAAAATGTTATTGACAACATCTAGGGAGTTCCTTGAATCAAAGATCAACTGATTACAAAGCCTTCATCAAAGAAAAATATGTAAGAAAACAACCCCAAAAACCAAAATAATTTCCATAAATTACTAGCAGTAAATAGACGAGAGGAAGTTGAGTTCCCAAAAATGTGGTTAAACCTGCCAAAAGGAACAGCTCTTGGCAGCTGTATCAGGTTTATACATTGCAACTACCTCTGAAGTACCAAGAAGGACACAACAGATCTCTGTTTCTTAAAAGGTATAGCATATTAAGGCATTGAGAGAAGCTATGCATCCCTGGCTGGGAACTGCAACATGCTGCTATACCAGCATAGATTTATGGCAGTTATGACTCTAAATGCACATTATATGTGCATTCTGTTCTGGATTATTTAAAGAATCACCCTAAAATCATATGATGAGTTAATTTTAATGCCAGAATGACTGCAGATAGTTTATAATGAAGTATTCTAGATGCAATGTCTGTGCAGGACAGCTGTATCAATTTAACTGAAGCAGAATCTATTTGTATAAATAAGTGAATACGTCTTGTCATACAGACAGACCTTATTAACTGACAAATGAAGCCACTAGGAACATCGCAGCAGACAAAATTTCCTCAGTCAAATGAATTGTTTTGGAACCTGTTTATGTGTCTGCTTATTATTTGCATTAGTTTACCATGGCTGTATTTAGACAGTATTTCATTACAACTAAATCATTCTGCTTCTGACTTGTGACTCAGATCTACTATTTTCTTCTTGCATCTCGATGCCTACCTCTCTTTTTATTTTTTTCATTCCCACTGAAATTAGGGAGGGTACAGACTTCAAAAATAAGTTACCATAACAATTTTGCTGTATATTGCAAGTTGTTTTCTATTTCTCTCATAACTATATCCGAACAGTCATGCTTTTCCTTCCCATTTTGTGAGATTTTGGGGTTGCCTAATATGGAGAAGAGCAATGAATATGTCTTAAATGCAAAAGACAAGCCCTGATATGACCACAAAATTTAAAGTTGTGCAATGTCCAGCATATTTTGTTGCTAGTCTACTTGCTAATATTTACAAGAATGTGGGCAGTTGTTGAAAGGATCTTAAATACAATTTGAATGCATTAATTGTAACCTCTTAAAACTGAGGTCTAGGGACATATATTTCTTTTCCTCTACTCATCAGATGGGAAACATCAGCAATTTCAACATAATTATGGTGTTCTTAGTGATTGTCTAGTATGGATCAAAATTTCTTATTCAAACAGTCATCTATTCAAGCAAAGCTACCTTGCTACAGTGTTGGTATCACACTTGCACTTCCACTAGTTTTCACCAACAGGCATCTGCCTCAGGCATTTTTTGGAAATGAACTAGCCATCAACAGAGACTTCATGTATCATGCCCTTGAACTATCATATTAACACAAAAGTTCTCCTGTTAAAATCAAATTTTTTTGGTGCTACAACATCCGGAGCTCTCATATTGTATGTAATTATTTATCTTAGGTAACAAAAATAGTTACAAAGAGATGACAGCATAGAATGTACTTTTTTCCATTCACTTCAATGACTACAATAGGGGAAGCCAAATAGAATAAAAGGATAGAGCTGAAATGTACTAGAATTGAAGTGGATATGAAAAAAAACCACCTTCTGATGTGAACTATTTCAAACTATTTCTATGTTTTGCAGATGCAGAGCAAACAGTAGTCAAATGAGGACTGCAGTGAAGACGGACCATTAGGCTCCTGCCATTCACCTCCTGCCAAAAAAAAAAAAAAAAAAAGCCCTATGAGTCTCATTTTACCATTACCTTCCACATTAAATAATCTTTGAAATGTCTTAAAGGAGTTAAGTAAATGTCCATCCATCATCAATAAAGATTGAAGAACCTGGCCATGAAGGTACACTTGCAGAGGCATTGACTGTGTGGTCTGTATTCTCTGAAATATTCTGTGTATCAGCAAGTTCCACGATTTGCATACTAGTTCTAGAAATCTTAAACACTGCTACCACCTGCTGGTTAATTTACACTTGAATCTACCAACTCATCAGCAAAGTAAGAAAGGGGAAAAGGAGGAAAATCATACTCCAAAATTATTTTCAAAAATAAATTAGCTCTGGTATTCTCTCAATATATTCTAATTCAGCTCTTTCTATTGTCATAGATGAACAATCTTAGTGTTGTAAGATGAAGAATCCTTTGTTTTTTTCTGAATTATTTGCAGGAGGAGCCATTGATAGTAAGAAAGAGTGGCCTGTGATATTACTTTTCTCCGTTTTCATTTTTATTTCCTATAGTTCCTCTTGTAACTAGGTCACTGTTGTCTGCTGTGTAGAATCTTCCATGTTGAAAGAGGGAAATATGCCAGTGCTCCATATTACTGTTTTAGCAGCCAAGTTGGTGTTGAATTCACTTTTATGGTGTCTGTGGTTCTGAAAAGAAAAGAAAATAAAATCCCTTGGAAAGTTGTATTAAGCAACAGCAATAATTTCTCTGCATTAAAAAGTTACACATACAGTAGTTGTCATGACAACTGAAGCTTGCAGGGTTATGGCAGGAAAAGTTCTTACCCCTTAATGTTAATTAAAACTACTACTGATCATTTAATTCCATGTTTAAAAATTGATTGCATCTACCTTAGCAATTAATATTTCATACATAAAAGAAAACGCTGAAAGGTATACCATTTGACTAGAAAACTGAGGAAAATGAGAGGATACTATTCCTAAAAAGTTTTCTAACAAAGTTGTGGTATTGAGCAGTTCCATTAAATAACCACATAAAAGCAACAGAAGTCCCTGTTAAACTATCTGCTTGGAAAAAAATCAGCCAGTAGTGTCTGGCAGTGAAATCCACGGGCAAAGGAACAATGATGAGCCTAAGCCAGGCTGTTTGGATGAAGGTCTACACTCCTTCACATTTCCTCCATTTTCAAATCCAGAATTATGATCCCACCTGGATTTCAGGTTCAGATCACGAAGTCTCTAAAGTTCAGACGCTCTTTGCTGATTCTAACCATCTCTAAATGGGGTAGTTGGTCAAAAACTGGGAAATAATGACCAAGGATGGTGATGCATGTTTGTCTTGTTCATCGCTGAACTGGATTACTGCATAAAGTGATTAATTGTTAACCTTAATTCTTCTGTAACTTTTCCCAGAATTCTCTAAAAACTTCATGATTTAGGCATTTTTGTCAGGTAGAAACAAGATGTTTACAGACACATTAGCCTACTTCTAAAGTAGAGTTAGCAGAAAAGAACAGGTTTTGAGCTCTTATTCTCTATGTATTGTAATGCCAGTGTTTGGGACAAAAAGAAAATCTATGTGCTAAATCCTAACTTGTTTAGTGCTTCTGTAAGATACTAGTGAAAATTCACTGATTAGTACTAGCCCAGCCTTCAGTTTTAGATTAGATTTAAAGAGGAAAATCATGCCATTACACTCTTTCTAAATTTATGATACCATTAAAAAAGCCCAGACCTGAGCTTATAGACAAAGACGTATTTAAAATTTACATGTTCAAACCATTTAAGTGAATGTTTTATTTTACCTCTTTACCCAGTAATTTTGGTGAAAAGTATCAACCAACCAAAAAGAAAATACAAAAAAAAAAAAAAAAGTTTGTTGCTGTGATCCTTCCAGTTGGGCTAAAACCAAAATAGATTAGCAACCTCATGGAAATACCTCACTGCATTTGCAAGATGTCTAGACCATTTCATAGACTAGAGAGCCCTGATCAATCATCCATTTTTTTTTTTACTTTTGTCTTAACAGAATTCCCAGATTTTTGTTGCATTAGTCACTATGTTGCCATGACACTTGGTTAGCTCCTGAAATTGCATACATTTGTCCTACATTCCCTAAAAGCAGAAAGTCTTTTTCAGCATGAAGTATCGAAAGTGACTTTAGCCATTGAATGTTCTTGGCTAACAAATTTGAAGAGAAAATGAACTGAAACAGAGCATAATTAGATGAGAGAGAAAAGGAATAATGTGGGGTCACATGGGGTATAAGGCCTACTATACAACACGTTAAGGATAACATTGTCAGCATTGACTTTTTTCTGTTTCTGTTGATGTCAGAGGGGGCAAAGAACAGGCAGTGCTAAGCACTTTAGAAAATCCTACCCTAAGGGTTTAAATCCACTTTTAACATAGTAACCAAGCTGTTGTATTCTATTTCATCAATGCTAGCTCCAAAACAATGGAATCAAGAAACAAGCCGGGGTATGCAGTTACCATGTTAAAAAAAATTTTTGTTATGATTTTATGCTCTGTGGCTTTTTTTCATCTGGCAGTGGCTGAATCTAAAACTAGGAACTTTCCTGCCTTACGTCCACAGATCTGTATGACTGAGGGATCAAGCAACATGTGGGCTACATGGGAACACCGATCACTCTATGGCTTTGCGTGCCAAACAGAACACGCTCTAAGAAGGGAACCCTTAAAACTTCGGAAGAGGTCGTTCCACTGAATCTGTTGTTCCAACTTAATTCCTGGGGTTTCTGCTATGCATACTAACTAATCAACATTTCTCAGCTGAGCCTGGTCCCTGTGGCTTTCTTGTTTTACACCTGGGAGAAAAACCCCGCAAACCAACATTTTAACAAGAGTTGGATTGTTTAGATTTGCGTATCAAAAGAGACCTTAGAAATCAGCTCAGCATATAAATGGTGCTATTTTATTTATAACAAAGTCTCAACACCTGATTCATTTCTTTAAATAAATCTTTGGCACAATTTGCACATATCTGAAAACCACCATGTAATTTGGCACAATGCGGTGCAGTTGGCAGCCTACGCTCAAGAGAGGTCCGGGACTGGAACCAAGAGGGATACCACAAGCCAGCACTGAGGTGCGTTAAAAGAGTTACATGGGGAGGATTTCGCAGTGGTTGCCCACACCATGTCTGCTCCAAACCATTGCTATTAGTTTCTCACTTTCAGGAGCATTGAAGTCATGCAGAAAAAATATATATCTGCGTATCTAAGACTTTCTCACTCCACTGAGAGGTCTTTTGCCCCTCCCTACCTCAAGCTCACTTAGGAATTATAATTTTCCACTTTCTAGAAGACATTTTCAGAACTGTAACCTCCAGAATATAGAACTGTAAAAGTATTTTTGTTTCCAAGTAGTCAATACTAGCATTTAGCAGATTCGGCCATTTGATGTTTTGCCTGAGCATTCATCACAGCCTATCTGAATAAAGTCCTATCTCATAGTTATTGCTGAAGTTACGTCCAACAAAAGTTTGCAAGGTGTAAAACGAATTCCATTTCTACCAGTAGAAAAAAAAAAAAAAATTAAAATCTCTTATGTGTTTTTATTACCTTGATATGCAGAGCAGGGAAAAAAAAAAAAAAAAAAAAAAAAAACCCAAAACCAAACACTAAACAAACAAACAAAAAAAACCACCACACACACACACACACACACAAAAAAAAACCAAACCAAAAAAAAAACTACAACCACACACCACACCAAAAAAAAAAAAAAAAAAAAAAAAAACACCAACAAAAAACAAACCCCACGACCACTTAGATTCTACAAAAGATTACAATTTCTGCTGAATAACTTAATTTTCCATTTGAGGAAAGGGTATTGCTGCGATCCAGTCGGTTGGCCCTAACTTGGCTTATTCCCGAGGAACGCACAAAAGAAGGAATCGGGTGAAGCGATCCCAACGCCGGTGTCGCAGCACCGCCTGCTGTCGGTGCGCGGCGGCGCAGGCGAGAGGGTCGAGCTCTGACTCCCACGGGACGTAGCACTTTACCAGTGTAATAGGAGTATTTTTATTCTCCAAACTGCGCTCCAAATGGCTCACCGCGTTTGCTGTAGTTTGGTCCTCCAGGAAATGTTGCTCAACTGTTCCACAATAATCGGAGGCAAAAAAAAACCCAAACAAACAAACAAAAAACCCAAGATAGATAATATTCCAGGTGTTATTTAATACTAGTTTTATTTTTTTTATTATTAGTTCATCAATATTTATTATTCTGTAACATTCAAAATAGCAGGAAATAAACTCCTCATACGTGCATTGTAATTTGTTTATTCTTACCTTTTAATGTGATTCCTGAACCTTCACTTGGATACTGTGGCAGATGGCAGCATTACGGAGAACTTTAAGACCTTTTAGAAGAGAGAGGATTTTGAAAAGGGTAGGTGAAGGACAAAAAAATAAACCCCTTCTGTCAGCAGTTCAGCAGGGGCTCCGGAGGCTCTGCTGCTCCCAACAGCAGCAGTGGTGGCTGGAGCCTTCCCGAAATGCTGTCAGCCCTGTCACACACCAGGGCATGCCTGTGCAAATCTTGTCCCAGGAAAGCTGTGTTGTGGATCATAAGACTTGAACATCCTTCTCAAATACTATGGTAGGTGATTTGATTTCAGTTGTGTGACATTTGCATTTCCCATTGTGTTTTGGGGATGGATGTTATGATGAGAATTCCTCTGAGAGCCAATTGGATGAGCCTGAAAGAGTAGTATGCACTTGGAAAAGTTAAATGAAGCGTTTATATTTTGATTGTTTGAATTTTTATTTAAAAACATGAAGAGAGAAAGCAAAATTATTTCAGATTACATGAAAATTAACATATTATCTACATTATGGACTCTGCTGGTATTGTGTACTATTAATTCAGTGGAGACACTACAATTACCCCACCCTAAGCAACGCAGAATTAGGGATCAGTATCTCTCGAATTTTTGGAAATACGGATTCAAGTCTCAACAGAGAAATGCTGGAAAGGGAATTGTGCCAAAGACAGTGGGATTCAATGTGAAAGGCTCTGGCACTTCCTTCACTTCATGGAACTAATAAAAAAAATTGCAAAAAAAATTTGAGATTTTGTGGGAAGCTGCCTCTAGTAGACTGAAATTCTATTCCTCTTGGAAAATGTTATGCACACAAGAACACATCTCAAGATATTTCTGCTTTTCCTCCAGAAAATAAATCTTGCCAATTATAGATCTCTGAAGAGAAAGTGACACACAGCAAGGAAGAAGAAAAGGCAACAAGGATGGCCATTCTTAACCCTTCTGCTTATTCTTGGGAAGGTTCTTGATATTCCATAGGCTTTCTGACAAGGTGGGATTTCTACTCCATTGACTGCAGGTTTTATGGGCTTACTTTTCTTCTTATTTTTCTAAAAAAAATCAGTATAAAATGAAAAGATGAGCTTCTTAAATCTTAAATTCTGGGCAAGCTGGTTGACCGTGATAATTATTGGTTCCTTGTCAGTGCAGGGAATGGGGAAGCAGCTTATATTAATCCAACTCAATAATTGCACATCTTCAGGGGAACTTTTTTTTTTTTTTAAGATACAGCAGTCTGTAAAGGGAAAAAAATATAAAATCCATTCAGTTCTTAAGAATACAAGCTAGCCTTACAAAGTACTTTTGAAAGATTTCTCATGTCTACCCAGACAAAACAGACTTTTGATGAAGTATGTTAATTTGTTCACTTCTCATCTTTACTAGCAAGTCATATCCCATCCTGTTCTTTCTAATTCTAATTCTAATTCTAATTCTAATTCTAATTCTAATTCTAATTCTAATTCTAATTCTAATTCTAATTCTAATCTTACTAGCTGCTAGAAAGTACTTTTTTTCTTGTACCATTTCATTTCTGAATCTCTTTATCAGAAACTACAAGGTTTCTGCCCCAACTTCTGGACTTCTCTCCAAAAATCTAGGTTTAAATGTGTGTTCATCTTTCTCCTATCATTATTACAACAGCACATTCCAGGCTGTGGTTTTGGTTTTTAATTCTGTAATCCTGGGCATATCCTCCATCTGCTGGAGTACCACAGAGTTGTCTTTTCAATCAAACACTTACCACAGAGCCTGTCACTGAAGAAAGACATGTTGTATAAGTTGTTGCATAAGGCACTTTATTTCAAAAGGCCATCTTCTGGATAAAATTTTCTTCTTGGAAATTTTAATTTTTGGGGGTTTATGGTTTTTTTTAAACACATTTGAAATATAAATTCATTGGTCAGGAACCAAGTCTTTCTCTAAGTTTTCAAACTTGTTCAACCCAGTGTTTTCAATAGTGAGAAGGGCAAATCAATAAGGGTGGGCACCAAAATGTGCTTCTTCACAGGTTCTTTTTATAGTAAAAGAAGGTTGCTTTTAGGGGAAAAAAGGGCCGTGTATAATACTGTAGTAAAGTAATGAGAAAAACTAAGTAACCTGTGCTGTGTAAGTAAAATTACCTGAAAAAAATGACACATGTATATAGGTCATCTAAGCTGACAACTTGCTGAATAAACATAATAAATCTGTAAGGACAAGGGCCAAGTGAAGGATGGCAGAAACATTGTTTTAGATCCATCGAGCAGGCAACAAAACACAAGGTGACCGAAAGTTAGTGTCAGTAAACACAAGGTGATGTATACTGGCAAAAACCAACCCCAACTCCACTTATAAAAAGGGATGCTCAGAAATGACCATTACCACTCCTGGCATGGGACCTTGGAGCTACAAACTCAGTGAAAACGTTATCTTCTGCTTAGGGTTCAAAACAAACCAATAAAACAGAAAATATTACAGTGCCACCATAGAAAGCATTGGTTCACTGCCCCTTCCAACACTATATGCAGTTCAGGTCCCCTCGTTCCAAGCAGAATAATTAATGCTGAAATAGGTTCAAGAGGCAGTAAGGGTGATCAAAGGCATGGAGCAGCTTCTGTGTGAGGAACTCTGGAACAGTTTAGGACACTTCGGGCCAGAAAAGGGACATTTGGTGATGAGGGAATGTCACAGATGTCTGCAAAAATCAAGGCTGCCCAGACAGCTTGTCTAGGGACCCGCTGTTTACTGTCATTCCTGACACAAGAAGTGGCTGGCAGCAAATAAAACAGTAAGAGGAGAGTTCAAAATCACACAAGGAGGTGGTTCTTCCTGGTACAGAGGAAACAAGAAAAAAGCACTTTTTAGACACTATAATTTATACAGGGTGAAAAGGAATCTGGACAGGTGCTTGGAGGAAAATTTACTGAATCTTTAATAAAGATAGAAAATCACATCCACCTCAGGAAATCTATTAAGCTGAGGGAAGTTGAAGGCCTAAACCACGACAGGAAAATACAACAAATACATGCCTTGTTCTTAGTCTTTTGTTGGCCTCCAAGGATCTGTTTACAGCCACTGTTGGAGATTGGCTACCTGCCTAGATAGGCCTGTGGTCTGGCTTTGTACAGAATATTTTTATATTCTGTCTCTGGAGCAGTAGATGCTACTACCAAAGTCCTACTGCTCCACCATGCCTTTAGGATATACATGCAGAAGAGAGATTTCAAACTGAAGGTTTGCCTCCTCTCATAAATCAGGAGACAGTTTCTTATCTGAACGCTTTCTCACACCACTTAACCACACACAAGGGCAACTGATGCAGTTTTTTGTTAAGAAATGAACACACCTTCCTGTTTTCACTTTCAAGCAAGGATATTGTCCAGTGCATTGGCAAGTGTGCTACTGTCCTACATATTACAGCAGGTACATTGTGTTTCTGAATACAAATGAAAAATTTGTAACCTTTTGTAAGATGCAAACTGAAAAAATACAGGTTTCTAAAAAGTGACAGAAAGAACCTGGAAAGCATTTGAATTCAAGATTAAAAGAGAATTTTTGAAGCTGGAATATGAGTTTCATCACCCAGATTGGGGGGAGGTTGGGGTTTATGGAAATAACATTTCTCAAACTTAGCAAAACTAGGTCAAACTGAGGCATTTATTAAGATGTGGAAGAGGCTTATTTTATACTCTCATCAAGTAGATGGCTTTGCTTACGTTTTTTGCAGTTTTCAATATTTAATATAACTAAATGATGTAGAAAGAGTCTTCTCATGAGGGAAAAGCAGATGTATATCATCTAAATCCCCAAACCTTCGATACCATGTATGAAGTATGGATTAAGCAGCCTTTCTAGTTTTCTCTGGTGACTGATTCTTCCTGACAAATCAGCAAAAGAGAAAGACCTTAGTAAAGACTGAGAATGTAAATCTGTATACTGCTCATACGTAGCCCAGCAGAATAATGAAATCTGGTATTTTGTAGGTTTTCCATTTTGTTTTTTGTTGGGGTAGAAGTGTCTGGTAGGGATTTCTTCCTCTCAGAGCTTTGGTAGACATTACAGTTACATGCTTAAGGCAGATCATTTGGCATATGATAAGATCTAGCTTAATATCAAACCTTCTTTAGAAAGCAGATAAATATTCCTCACACTAGTTTTGTGCTATGTACAGCATGAAATGAATTTATTCTTATGTTCTTGCAAGCACTAGCACACTCTTTTGCCAGAAGCCTTCGCTGGCAGGTGACCTACTTTTTCTGAAGAGCAGCACCCATCTTCCATTTCCCAATGTAAATGAAATATATTATCACATTTTACTGAAGAAACTCTTTTTCTGACAGGTTGCAATAATTATGCAGGTATTAAACCAAATCCTGGCTTACAAATGAAGAGCAAATAGCTCTCTAAAGGAGACAGAAATAAACTGAAAAGTAGCAGAACTCAAGATAAACTTCTGAAATGCCCCTAAGACCTTCCACTCCTTTAACTACATTTCTTAGTGGACCTTTGGAACCCCCCTGAAAAAGTGCAGTTCTTACTTCAGTGAAACATATAGTCAGTTACTGAATACTAAAAAAACCCACCTTTTGGATCCATTTCTCCTGAAACGAAAGAAGTATTAGACTATTACTGGAATAGTATGCATCAAACTTACTATAAAATATTCAAAAACGAAGCCATGGGAAGCTTGGTTAACTTTGTGCCAATTAATCCTCGGTAGTTACCATGAGTAAACTATTAATAATACAAAGCAGCAATAATGGATGCTCAAATGTTTCTATGCTCTGCTCTGCTGTATTAGCAAAAATGTACTTCTAATTTACAGGTTCTGTTCTTTAGCCATCGAAGACCATGTGATTTGCATCAGTCCCTCATAACACTGCCTCTTTGTCACATGTGCCTTTGGTTTAAACGGAACCACTGATCTCTCTTGCTGAAAACATTCTGGTATTTGACATAACCTATGTCAAGCAGTCATACTAAAGAAGGAGCAGGACAAAGCTCTTACTTAATATAGTGAGATATATCTGAGTGAATTAGCTTCTTACCCAACAAGGGCTCTGCAAATGCAAAATTTAAGAGTACTCAGTATCTCTAGCTAAATTTCGGGGATAATTTAAGCCTCTTTAAATCTAAAAGTTGATTTTTTGCAGCGAAGTTTGAAGACAAAATTTCACCTCAAATCACTTTTTTACCAAAATTGGTAAAGGAAGTGTTAGAACACTCCCCTTTGAGCATCCCTCAGGGGAAACATCCCCCAGGCTTCTTCTTGCAGCATGTCACTCTTTCTCTGATAGAATATCCTTCTTAGGCTTCTGTCTGGCTCATCTGTGTCACTGTGAAACTATGGATAAGGCTTTTATTTCTTTTTTTTTTTTTTCCTAGACAACATTAAAAGAGGGATTGCTACCGCTGTGTGCATTGCCTGACTTCTGGCAGTGACTGCAAAGGAAATAAGTACTCTGGGACCTAATGCCTAAAAGTCAAAGTCATGGCAGACAGGCAGCTGGCAATAAAAGGTACACTGCTAGTCAGGTCTCTCATTCTACAGAGACCAGATACATAAAAACACATTGCACAACACACATTAATAATGTCATGCCTTAAAGGATTTGTGGTATCTGATTTTTTCCCACATACCTTTACTATTCTCACAAGAACCCAAGTGTAGTTGGCACCACTCTATCAATTCAGGCACTATACAAATGGAAAAACCTTAGTTTAGAGACCTTAGATACTCATTCTGAAAATACAGAGCAAGTAATCATGAAGACAGTTTTATAAGAGTAGCTTGGTTTTATATGGTAGCTTTTTCTTTAGAGGATGTCTCTATAGGGTCGGTAAGCCATGGTACACAAGAAAAATACTTAATGTAAACTGTTATCAAAGTTTTATGGTCTCTGAAATACAGAGAGAAATCAAGGTGCTTCACATTTCCCCTGCCTGTGTTTACCAACACACTGTAGACTAACTTCATCTTAGCAATGAATGTGTTGTTTTCTACCAGTATTTCTTTGCTAGGTTAAAAGTTAAAAGCTTCTCAGCTATATTTCCTTGTAAAAAATTTCCCAGAGAGAACCTCAGCAATTTTCTAGTGAAGGCCAAGCATGGTGGTAATGAAAAGTAACTTTTTCTGACTTTTTTTTAATTTCCTGTACACAATAGGAAAAAGAGTATCTTTTTTTCTTAAAAAAAAAGTCATCACAGAAAATCAAATCAGCACAAGATTAGAGCTCTTAAAAAAATCTAGAAGTAAGATTTTGTCCAAAGATTAATAAAATCTTATTTCTTCCCATCAAGATGTGCTACCAGATTCTCCACCTTTTCTCAGAGGAAAAAAATATTCAAGAATTCTAACATTACAGGGTAGAGTTTAAAGATTGGTCTTCTTTATGTGTAATCACTGTTTGAGTGTGAATCTACTAGTCCTTAATCATAGAATATCAGAAATCATACTATTACATCAAAAACACTTGTGTTTTGATTATCGTACTGCTCACATCAGAGCTCCAAATCTGGCCTTTTTGGCAAGGTCAGCTATAAAGATGCCCAAACTGAGCTCCTAATGAGAACATCCAGAAATCACAGTGGTTCATATGTAAATACAGATGCTTTGTAAGCCTGGGCTGGTTCTACCTCTGAGGGTTAAATATATCCTGCAATAGCATTGTCCTCTGAATCAAAATTTAACTCTGAAGCATTGCCCGATTTAACTGCTTCGTACTTTGCTCCATCTCCTCACCTTTTCAGCATTTAATGTTTTCCCAAGTCCTGCATACATCTGTTTCCACAGTAATTGCTCTACCATTCACATGGTTACTGATTAACCTACCAGTGGAGATGAAGGATTATCCTTAGTAAAGACACTTTCAAGGCACTCGTGGTTTTATTAATCATCTGCAGTCTTCCTTTGAGTGTCACAATCCAACTGTAGTTAATGATGCAGCTCTGAGCATGGTGGGGTTTTTTAACTTCATTAAGTGTGTGAGGAATAGCTTTCTGATTGTCCAGTATATATATATATTTTTTTTTACTGTATCACAGCAACTTCTATCTTGTTTTTAAGCACATAACACTCGCTTTTTAGATGTGTGGGCAGGCTAGATTTTCTTGATGAAGAGAACATCAAGTGCTCATTAAATCTTAATGTCCAAACCTTGTGCATTACAAACGCGGCGCGTACAATTCTTACAATGAAAGAATGTTCCTTAACTTGTTGTTTATGACCTCACCATCTGAATTTGGAGACAAAATATTACTTAACAACTTGTTGAGCATCTATTAATCAGCGGTTTTGAAATCCCTGACTGTCAAATATATTGATAAAAAGAAATATCACCCTTAAATTCAAGAAGCGATGGTAAGTGAGTTGCAATGACTAGCTGGAGAGTTAACACAGTTGTTCAGTAGTGAGTTCAAGTGACTCTTTACAAAGTAATGAGCACAACAATAAAATCGTGATCGTGAGTCCCCGCTCCATCACTGGATTTAGTCTGCTAAACTACAGTTTAAATACAACAGCCACCTCTCCTGTATTAACTCCTCACACTTTCCCTCTGGCTAGCTGCTGTTTCCAGCGCAGCATGCTCTGCAAGCTGCCAATAAGGGGCAAACTGTGCATTCCTTGCTTTGCTTCTGCTATCCAAGGCCCTTAAAAGATCACGTTTTCTTCAGGGTCAACCCCAAAGCAGACCTCACGCAGCCTGGTGCGTATCTATATCTTCCAGCTGCTATGCATCTGACTCACAAGTATCTCCCCTCTGTTGCTCCCCAGTGAAGAGTGTCAGAACAAGCTATTGTTAAAATTAGGCTGTGTGGACTCACTTGCTGTCACATTTTCCAAACAGTTGTGCTTCTGTAAAGTCAATGGAAAATACTGTCATCCTCCGCGCGACCGCGAAAGATGTATTAGTTTGGAGGCTGCTGTCTACAAGTGTGCACAGAAGGTGAACCACTGTGAAGCACCGAGCTTTAAGTTGTCCCCAGACTGTCTCTGCTGTCGTAGTGACACATGTAGTGTAATGCCACGTTAGAACAGAACTAAGTTGTCATGAACTTGAACAGGATACGGAAAACAGAATGTGTATGTATTTAAACAAAAAGATTTATAACAGACATTGTGGTTTTTAAAAGGTACTAAAGGCTGTATCATTAAGTGAAGTTGTTAAGAAATAATTATCACTCTCAAGATACTGTAATTGAAAGCTGAGTAAAGCTAATTGGACTATCAATCATGCAAGTTAAGAGCAAACTCCACCAGGGATTTGCAGCATCAAGGTCTTTGTGCAAAAAGCTGTGAAGTTAAATGAATAATCTGTAAGATGTTGGCGTGCTTGTGGAGGGACACTGGCTTCTGTTGCCGAGATGTTCTAGAAGTAATAAAATGCTATGAAATGTCAGCAAAACCCCATAGTTAAGGCATGTGAGTGTGTATGTGTGCTTTTGTGTGTGGCTCGGGGCATTTAAAAATAGAGGACATCAGAGTTTTTTATTTAATCTTGAACACTCAGAAGTTTTAATTCAGGACTGACACAGCCAATAGTTTTAGCACTAAAGCAGGCTTTACCTATGCCAAGTATGCAAGAAAGTTAAGAATTAAGGGAAAGAATAAATTAAGTTTACAGTTTCCTATGCTATAAACTACACTTGTCATGAGAGGTCCCAAAGAAAATCTAGTACTTACTGGAAGTGTTCAGGAGTACATGCAATTTTGGAATATGAAAAAAAAAGGTTGAAAATCAGAATACCTGAAATGTAATTGGCTTGCTTTAATATGGCTGAAGCCACATTCTACTGAAAATGAACACTTATTGAAGACCTCAAAATGTGATACCTTGATTTTATGATTACATCTAAGATGTTTCTATTTACATATGAAAAATTCAAAGATGTATAATCCTACAAAAAATACCCCAGAGACAGGGTCATTGTAATGTCATGGGAGAGAACATATTCTATATAATTCATCCTTACTCTTGTTGAAATACAGCTTTACTTTCAAACATAATGTTTTTTTAACATAGTTTAAAGGTCATAATTTAAGTACTAATCAAAAATCTTCATTACAAAGCAACCACCAATCAAGCAAACTCACTCCTCCTTTTATCTCAGATGCTTATAAGATACAAGAAAGATTGAATGGGACTGTTTTCTGTTTTCCTGCACAGGCCTATAGGTACCAATGTGACTGAATTTGTCAAACGTCATTGTACTTCAATGATACTCTTCAGCCTTTGATCAACCTTGCCAGTTTAACCCAGTTTTTCCAGTCTATAATTTCCTGTCATGCAGATATTTTTTTCCTGGGTTGACTATTTACTAACTTCCATTCTCGTATTCTCAGACAATAGTAAATGTTGCCAAGAGACTCAATCATTAATAATTAGGAAAGGGACAGTGGGGAGGAACCAATGGTAGACTTACTAGAGCTAACCACCCTGGGAAAATGAAAGCATTGCCACCTTCTTTCGCCACTTGCTTTCTCACAAGCAAAGATATGAGATAGCAACACAAGAAGTCATTTGCCTGCACTACAATGTGGATGTTCAAGTTGGAAGGTAAAAGGCAAATTGTCATTAAATCCCTTGTGTTTGGTACTTGCTTTCTTTACATATGGTATGTTGTAAATTTCGATTACTGAACCAGTTTTGTTACACCCACCAAGGAGTACAGAGGGACAGTGGCAAGAAGGGGGGCCCCAAATAATACCCTGCCCTGGGCCACCAGCCCATCAAAGGCCCATCACACAAGCCCTAAAGGAGCCAAGAGGCAGGACAGTAGGTGGGAACCCAAATCAAAGGCTTCCGAGGAACAAGTCACCTTGCCATGGCCCTCCCAGAGCTGTCCCAGGAGAGCCACAGCCTCTGCCCAGCATGAAACCCATGACCAGCAGCCATTGGGAGCACCTCCATGTCACACCTCTGACTGAGTGGGGTTGCTGCCCAGGGCTGGGGGACACATTGCGGGTGCAGGGGAAGAGCAGCTTGGGGTCCCACAGGATTTATTATGGGATGTTTGAGGAGAAAAGAAAGGTCGGAAAAGGGGGTTGAGGTGATCCGGGAAGGAGCAGGAGTGGGAAAATGAGAGGCAAGGGTGCAAAAAGTAAAAGTTCTACCCAGTTTGTTGGGTAAGAAACTGGCTGGATGGCTGTTCCCAGAGAGTGTTGCTGAATGGAGTTAAATCCAGTCGGTGGCCGGTCACAAATGGTGTTCCCCAGGGCTCGGTACTGAGGCTGGTACTGGGGCAGGTTCTCTTTAGTGTCTTTATCAGTAATCTGGATGAGGGGATTGAAGGCACCCTCAGTAAGTTTGCAGACAACTCTAAGTTAGGCAGGAGTGTCAATCTGCTTGCAGGTAGGAAGGCTCTACAGAGAGATATGGCCAGACTGTATTGATGGGCCAAGGCCAACAGTACGAAGTTCAACAAGTCCAAGTGCCGGGACCTGCACTTAGGTCATAACAACCCCATGCAGCATTACAGGCTTGGGGCAGAGTGGCCGGAAAGCTGCCTGGCAGAAACAGACCTGGGGGTGTTGTTTGACAGCCGTCTGAATGTGAGCCAGCAGTGTGCCCAGATGGCCAAGAAGGCCAACAGCATCCTGGCGTGTATCAATAATAGTGCAATGAGCAGAACTACGGAAGTGATTGTCACCCTGTACTCAGCAAGGGTAAGGCTGCACCTCGAATACTGTGTTCTGTTTTGGGCCCCTCACTTCAAGAAAGACATTGAGATTCTGGACCATGTCCAGAGAAGGGCAACAAAGCCGGTGAGGGGTCTAGAAAACAAGTCTTATGAGGAGTAGCTGAGGGAGCTGGGGTTGTTTAGCCTGGAGAAAAGGAGGCTGAGAGGAGACCTTATCACTCTCTACAGCTACCTGAAAGGAGGTTGTAGAGAGGTGAGGGTTGACTTCTTCTCGTTATTAATGAGCAATAGGACAAGAGGAAACAGCCTCAAGTTACACCAGGGCAGGTCTAGGATCGATATTAGGAAAAATTTCTTCAGTGAAAGGGTTGTCAAGCATTGGAACAGGCTGCCCAGGAAAGTGGTGCAATCACCATCCCTGGAGGTATTTAAAAGATGGGTAGATGTGGCGCTTAAAAACATGGTTTAGGGGTGGTTAGGTTAGGGAGGCTAGCAACAGTGCTAGGTTGATAGCTGGATGTGATGATCTTAAAGGTGCCTTCCAACCTAGACAATTCTGTGATTCTGTGATTCTATGAAAACGGGCTGGTGGCAGGGAAGTAGTGGGCTGGTGGGTACGCTGTCAGCCATGCCCTGTGCCTGGCCACCACAGCCTGGCCTGGCTGCTCACCAGAGTCCTTCCTCTTCCTCACTCTGTCACTGATGGCTCTCCAGTCTGTGTGTGTGTGTGTGCGCACACGCACATCAGAACATGTGTTGGTGCACATATATGGGGCCTGAGTGCAGCAGCTGGGGTTGGAGGGGGGGTGGGAGCCCCCTGTGCCTCGTGCAGCAACCACAGTGGGTGTGAGTATGCAAGTGAGTGTGGAAGTAAGTGCCAGAGAGGATCATGCCAGATAAGGTGCTGGGCCAGTGAAGCGGTCAGGATCAAGTAGGTGTGGGGATCTCTGAGGGCAAGAGTACAAGGGGTTTGGCCATGGAGACAGAGTCCCAGACAGCTCTGTGTGTGTGTGCGCATGTGCGTGGGCCTGTCCATGTATGTGCGTGGGCCTGTCCGTGTATGTGTACATGTGTATGGGTGTGCAAGTCTGTCACAGCAGCTGGTGTGGGGCTGCAGCTTCAGAGGTTGTATGCCCTGATGCCAGCAACTGGGGAGACTGGGATGGAGGGGCAGCTGCTGGGTCTGAGGGTCTGAGCCGGCTGCCAGAGGCACCCACCTTGTCCATACGTGTGCGCACGTTGTCACTTGTGGACCCCAATACTGCTACGCCAGAGAGGAGAGCAGGATGAGGCCCTCAGTGCTGCTGGGGCCCATGCGAGTGCTCTGTGTGTCTGTCTGATCTGTGTGTCCAGACACATGTACAGGTACATATGTGGTATATGCGTGTGCTCTGTGTGCATCTGCCTGCTGGGAACGTGTCTCCAGCCTCGCTGCTGGTTGGACCCAGGGACATGGAGCTGAGCAACCTCGCCCCTCCCAGGCTCTTGGATTCAGCAGGATATACTGTCCTGCAACCTAAATATATATTTTTAAAAAGTGACAATAGAATTATTTCTATTTAAACAGATTGATGACTTATCTATCCATACAGAAACAAAAGTTTATTTATGTCTTTATTATTTATTCAAGGATAAATCTTGAGCCTATTAGGGACTTGGATTCAGCTCCCGGACTGATTTTTTTTTTTTTTTTTTTCATAAAAGCCTTACAGCTTGTTGGCAGTTTTGTCTGAAACAGTGCTGGCTGAGGGCTACGGTCTGGACCCACCTCTGATGTCAGTGTAGCTGTGCGGAGGCCTGCCAGGCTCAGCCGGTCTGTGCAGATGCAAAGTGATGATCTCCATGAAGTGGCAAATATTCAGAGTCTGGCTCACCATTTAAATTTTAATCAGCTCCCTACTACTGGAAGCAACTATATCTTATATTCCTGTTTATTAACAGGATTTGACATGCAGGTTACACATGCAGCCTCCATCTGAAACTTGTCAGGGTTTGTGCCGCTATTTCCACCGGAGGAATATTTCAGAAACACATTCTTCTGATGATTTGCAATAGTTTTTAATTTCCAGTCTGAAGCCACTGCTGGCTGATTATTTTTTTCTTTTATGATTCTAACGCTTAAGCTCTGATTTCTTTTTCTTCCCTAGCATTTATCTCCTGATGCTCATATAGAGAGCAAATATATCCTTTTATTCCAGTAGTTTAAATAAGCCAATCATTTAAAAATTAGGTACACACTGCACATTTGGCCTGTGACTGAGACTCCTAAATTTTTACTGCATTCAAATAACACAGCCAGACACCATCCTCTCAGTTTGAAAATAACAGCTGACAACTGGGAAGCAGCAAGGAACAGGTTTCTAAGATGTCTCTCAGTTGTGACTGAATGAGCTTTTGTTTTAATAGAGTTAAACCGAGCCAGACCAGACCCTTTACTCCACTGCTGTGTGTAGGATGCAAATAATGCCCATCCACTGCTTCCTGGGTTCCCTTTTCAATGATCCTTAAATACTATCGATTTTTTTTCAAGGATGGAGGCAAATGCAGTGTGGTAATGCAGATATGACCTTTCCATCATCTTACACAACAGCAATAGGTAGCATTCTGTACAGAAGAGTTTACTCCACCAGGTCTTGAAAAAAAGCAAAAAAGTATAATCAAGTCTTTCCAAGGCTGCATGTGACAATGAAAAGGATGCAGCTATCACTTTCAGAAAGAATGCTTTTGGTATTAATAATTACTAAATATGAATTATTATTCTGGTGGCAAGAATGTGCTTGCTTCTGTTTATCCCACACATTATTCAGGCACATAATGATTATTTACTCTCCCTAGGAAAAAAAAAAAAAAGCCATATGTAATTTACTATAAACTGTGAAAACAGTGGAAGATCTCCAGGATTTGTGATGAGAGGTAATAGAGAGTATTTTATCTTGCTTTATGGAGCATATGGCGAAACTATTTCATCCCATGAAACTGTTAATCTCTTTGAAATCAATGGGATTACTAATGAGTTTATCAGATCATTAACCTAAATAAACTGGGATCATAATTTGGATTCCAGAATATAATGTGCAAAGAAACTATGTATCAGCCTAGCTATGTCCAGCAGTTTCAATGGGAGGTAAGTGACCAACAAGGAGACATCTTAATTGCCTTTTAGTTGCAGAAGGGAAGATGACATGAAGTCTACTTTAATAATACAGATGTACACTAGCTCAGAGAAAAAACAGTCACCTTCAAAGGTGAGTTTAAACCACCTTCATATTATTGTACCTTCATTGCTACAATGCATATGCCCTGCAGGGTGTTGTGTTTTGTTACACACCCTAAAGTGCTTCTACCGCAATGCATTACAAGAAATATTTTCTGTCATCACTCTTTGCATGCTTGGATCAGGTTTTTCACAGAGGAAATTACTTTAGCACAGCCCTTCAGCTTCTGTTAGACAGTTGTCCACTAGAAATACATGGATTTTAGTTAATGAATAATATGGAACATAGGTACTGACACTCTTCTTACCATATACAAAGTATGAAACACAGAGTTTTTCTAACATGAAAATATATTTTTATAAGGAGACCACATTAGCTATCCTCACCAGAAAATCCACTGTGTAAACCTGCTATATGTTACCCAATTGTTTTAAACTAAGGATAATAGCAACATAATTTTTAATATTCAGAAGTTTAAAAATACACTAAAATATGCCATTCTGAAAGAAATGATGACACTATTTACAGGAGAAATTATGTTGCATGGATATATGATTTAGGACAAGCCCTTAATAGAATACAGTGACCCCTGCAAATCATGGCTTTTCAGGAAAATTGTCTAAGCTTATCTCATTTTACAGACTGGAGCTTGGTAAATCTTCAATATTTCTCTAGCGTGGGACTTTGAATTGTCATGCACTGCTGGTCTCAACCCCTCTTGCAGATTGCTTGAGTATCCTCCTGGGTGCTCATTAAAATAAAATAACTGTCTGAAACAATAAAATTGCTCTTCTTTAGCTTTTCAGTTCCAGCCTTTTGCTTGATCTCCACATAATTGCAAGAGGAGATGTTTATCACTGAGGAGGGAAGAATGGTTCCTCAGCAGACTTTAGCCTCTCTTCCCTTTAATGTCACCCCAGTACAGAGATATGCATCTAAGCGTTCAACTACTTCTGCTTCCTAGGAGGAAAACTGCTATTTTGCACTCACAGGCTTCTTGCAATGTTTCCCTAGAGTGACTGATACTGTGCATTGCAAAGGTCTGTCTCCTGGAGCTGGCAAAGCCTGCTCTGAGCCTCTGGATGGTCCCAGCACTGATGCTTCTTGTCACCTCTGTCACAGCCACCCACGGATGCCATCGAGTAGCTCGAGGTACTGGAGCAGGTTTACGATACATACTATTCACTGGTAACAGCAATGTAATGGATTCACGGCCTGAATCTGACCGTGATGCAGATTAAATCAGATTCTCCTCCCTCTGCTGCTGTGCTTTAAGTAAAACTCTTCCTACTTTGGGAGAGGAAGGGGGATTGTCAAAGGGGCAGGCAGGGGGCAGGAAAATCCTTAGCTTTACAGATACACTTTTCATTCTCAGCTTGTACCTGAAGTATATCCCACTTAGTTTAGCAATAGCAGACACTACCTGTCAGCTCTTTGACCTGGCAGGAGACTGATTTCCTTTTAATTGTATGAAAACTTTAAAATTATTCCATGTAATACCTATTTGTGTCAGGCTACTCAGAACCCACCTCGTCATTACTTAGTTTAATGAGTGTACCAGGACTTGCCAGAGAAACCAGAGCAGGGAGGAATTAGCAGCACCATTGGAGCCAGGTACATCAGCCCCAGAAGAGCTCAGAACCCTGTCCTGGGCTTCAGCTCCATGCTACTACACCAGAGCTCACTAAACTGCTCATTTCCAATCAAACACAAAAGACCAACAGCCTGGCCTGTTGAATTAAACAGCAAAACTCCCATACAGTACACGGGAGTGAGATTTTACCCATTTAAGTATTTATTGACCTTGGAATTTTTAATATCCTAACCCCCCTGGAATTTTAATATACTAATCCTTGCACTAGAGGTTGCAGAAATACAAGTTACAATTTTTATAATGGGTTCTCTTTTGCATAAGGAAACTCTATACAGCAACACAATAGTTTAGTCTACCTAGTTAGCACTGTCTTACTAGATTACGAGTAATACATCTCCTGTGATGTGTTGTTTCTGGTGACTTTAGTAATTTTAGTGAAACTGCTCATTTTAATCACACTTATTGGGCCAAACACATCTACTAAACACTAACAGAACCGTGCGGGTACTTTATGGTATTTAGGGCATGGGATTCCCAAGTGATGGCACCTTGATATTGAGCCAGTAGGCATCAAGAGCATAAATCTATATTTACCATGTTTTAGTGATAACACTTTCCTGTATGGCATTATTGACCCAATTTTAGATTTTTGTGATACTCAGAGCCAAAAAGCTTAGCATAGTTTTCTTTTTGCACAGTTATAAAGTAATGAAAACAAGGTAAAAGCAGGCCAGGAAGGGAATAAAGTGCACATCAAGACAGAGGACTGCTGTGACCCACTCAGTTTTTTGCGAACTTAAGATCTGTAATTGTTTGTTAATAAGTGTTCCAGCTTCTTAACATGCCCATGGGAAAAAAAAAATCAGTAACAATTAGAAAACAAGTTTTCTTTCCCATTTTGCCTTTGCACTTCACCATCTATTCTCTATTAACTGCTCTCTTCATTTGTTTGCTCAATCTTCTCTCTTGAACAGATAAAAGGGTTTCATTAAAGCAAAGCCTAATGCTGTCAGTGGCAGGAGAGCTGCCAGCCCTGGTGGTTTTAGTAAGTCTATTAAGCTGACCTAAGCATGCTAATACTTAATAAATTCCTTCTATTCACAGCAGTCCTTTGCAAATATTCCTTTATCTCAATATGAAAAACTAAGTTATGCAATTCAAATGAGTAATAAAAGACCAGACTGCACACTCTACCTTATCTTTATATATAGTTCTGCCCCAAAAGAAGCCGCAGCATATTATCAATCATAACCTCTGCTGTACCAGAAGCACTTCTTTAGATTATAGAAAGGTCTTAACAACAGCTGCATGAAAGTATGCCATTACAGATATTACCAAGAAGAAACCAGCACTAGACAATCAAAACAGAACTACTTTTTTCAAGGATTTCCTGCCATAGCCCATTTGCAGAGCAGATGTTCTAAACTTATCTGAAGGACATCTGTTATACCCATCTAGTATAGTTTACCTCTAATTTATTCAGAGGAAAAAAAAAACCAACACAACCAACAGATTCTGTGAATCACTGACATCTTCTGTCACTGCCATGGCACTTAATATGGTAGAAAATACTTTGAAGAATAACAAGTGAACTACATAACAGTACTAGTCAGCATCACTACTTATCAAAGTCTTTATCCTCCTTAATATCATCCTTTCTCCAGGGCTCCACAGCTCCAGCTATTACTCCATGTTTAACTGAAACACAATTTTTAAAGCAACAAAGCATTGAATGTTCATCTCTTACGTAATAGAACAAATCTGTAGCAGCAGAAGAGTTTCAGTTCAACAAAAGTCTGGACAAAAAAAAAAAAAAATAATCTGTGAGGCTTCTAAAAGAAAAAGCGAGAGTGCTCATGTCAAAAAGAAAACACCAATATTAATTCTTCTCTCCTGAAAGATTAATGTCATTGTTTAGGTAATGTAATAAATATGGGGGTAGAGGGGGCAAGGAGTGGGCCCCACCTTGACGTCTAATAGGAAACACACTCAATCAGCAGCATGATTTTTTTAAGTGCGCTTTTACCTGAGAACTACTGTCAGGCAAGTGCAGAAATGATGGTGGAGCAATCTCACGGCATCATTTCTCCAGACATTTGTGATGAACATAAAAGAAAACATTGGCTAGCAACAGCCGATTTTTTATCCACTCTCCATTTTCAGGTTTTGCAAAGGGTACTGGAGACCTTGCTTTAGTTCATACAAATTTATCATACAGGTGGAAAAATAGTAAAAGGACCATGGTTCTGTGAATAGATAGGATCATATTTTAAACTCAAAACAGAAACTGACAAGAAAAAAAATAAGAAAAATAATATAAGGAAAAAAACACTCATTTTTGTAAAGGTTTAGCAGAGAAAAACTAAATCACACACATGCCTGCTATTATATTTAGTGTAGAATTTATACACCAGCTACTCCAGCAAGGCTAACAACACATCAGCGACTTTGCACAGAAGCAGAACACCTACTGAGAAAAATAAACTAGCCTTCTGCATCAAGGATTGTCTTTCTGCTTCCCCAAGGAAAGAGAAATTACACTGAAGCCAGCTACAGCAGGTGGCAATCGTGTTGCTTAGACATAGTTGTGGTGAAGCCTCCAAATAAAGGACAGCTTGGCACTTTGATGAATTAGGCTTCTTCACAATCACCTGAATATACCCCCAAGCAATTCTCCTCCGTGTTATTTCATTAATTTATTTCATATCCTTGCAGGGCAAAAGAGCGCTTACACTAGATAATGCAACAGCCTGCAGACCTCTTCTCACACGGCTCAGTTCTGCTGTTCTACTGCATGGGAACACCTGCTTGTCAGAGAACAGCAAATACAGAGTTAGAGCACGAAGGAGCAAAGCAAATGCTCTCCTGAAGACAGAAAGAATAAACTCGCTTTATGTAAGAGAAATATGGAAAAGCCTTTTCTATTCTTTTTAAATAAACAATCTTAGAATCTCATCTGAAACTTGATGCTGATACCCATCTAATGAATGAGAAAGACTTCAATCAGTCTGCCCTTAAAGTCACATCTAAGAGCTCAGTTTTATAGCATAACACTGGGTATTTCTGCATTCTTATTTTTTAAGCTTATGGAAAAAAAAATAAACCACAAACTAAGGACCTTGACAAAAATCTAGTTTGCCACAGAAAGCTATGAAAATACGCCCCACCCCCCAAAATAAAATCACAGAGAATATCAACGTATTTTATAGATTCTTCTCTCGTGCCATCTTGCTACCAAACAATTCCCCTTGTGGTAAAAACCCCAGTTAGGAAAGGACCGTTTGCAAAAGAACTGTGACATCTGTCCCCCAACTTATGTTTGTATAAGAATGGTAAAATTTTAGTAACAAATACCCTTATCTCAAAAACCTATGTATTTGCTATTGAGGAAATTGATATTGTTCTAAAAATAAACATGAGTAAAAAACTTGTTATCTTTTTTCCTTCAATTCCTAACTCTAGGTACCATCAATACAAAAAAGGTGACAAGGCAATAAACCCATTATTTCATAAGAAATTTATAGTATTTTTGTTCACAGCTGTTGATTTATATAAATGGACTTTACACTGCTAGGGAAAGTGATTAATATACCAGAAAAGAAGGTAAAAAGTAGGTCAGTGATATAGCACAAAGGTTCTTCAACCCAACTCGCCTCCCTGCCTCCAACTTGAAGCATAACGTTCATTCCTCATATTTTGGAGCACTAAATGACACTGTAACTAGACGCAGAAGACGAGAATTATTAGACATTATCCACCCTTGATCTTTACACAAAATTCCCATGACATCTATGGAAATTCCACAGCTGCACAAAACAGAATAAGGCCCACGGCAAACACAGCTTTCAGGATTTGCTCTTCAATAAATATCACAAGCATAAGAGAGACAGCAAATGTTAACATTTTATTTGTTTTGAACATATAAAGGTTGTAACTCTGAAACGATTCTTTTAGGACCATCTTGTGGGGAAAATAAGCAGTTTAAAACAATACATGTACTTTAATTGGTTTTCTACCAAAAAGATCAGCATTCAGTATGACATCTTCTAGTACTCATTTAAAAAAATAAATGTCTCAGTCACACTGTAAACTTTATACAACATTGTTTAAACCATTGGAACATGAAGCAAGTGCTTTTATGAACACTCATGTGTTAAAAGAGTTGTTGATTTGTTCTACGTAGAAAAAAAAAACCACACGTCATGAAATTAAAGATGTGATTTTTCTGAAGAATGCTTTTAGGCTTGATTCCATTCAAACTCCACCCAACTGCAGCCCACAAAAACAAAAAAAAAAAGCACAAAAACTGAAGCTGAGGTTTCTTTCAGATCTCACTTGGCCAAATGAGTAAATCAGATGGAATTATTCAATATAACTGAAGTAGGGTAAAGCCCCCTTTCCCCCCAATAAATGTAAATGTAATACCAGATTCAGCACTCAAAGCTAAAAAGCTTTTTTTCTTTAACATCCTTAGCATTGCCAATTTATTTAAAGTTTTGGTAATCTTCTGCTAGTTCTGAAGGATTTTACACCAGTTGTCTATAAAGAACTCATTAAATGACAGTTTTCTCTTTGTGTACAGTTAAGTGCATGGTTGGGCAGTCAATTTCAGAATAATCAGAAGTCATGATGAATGATTATTATGACTTCAGCTACCTAGAGCAATCAAACATCAGTTGCTGCTTGATCTATGTGCCTTGTCTATGAAGCAAAGCGCTTAAATTTTATCCTAGAGAACAAAAGCGCACATATAGCCCATATATCTTACTCAGTTTTAACTTATGCCCTATTAAAATACTTCATTTACATAGAACATTAAAGCATATCACATCACATTTATCCAATATATAATTATCTTCTACTAATACAAAAGTAAAACAGAATGTCACAGAGCGCTTTCACAAAGTGCACAATCAGGAGATGTCACAGAAATATGCACTTTTTGGAGCTGTTACAATCAGTGTATAGTATAGACTAGCAGGCACCTCTGTTAACTTCTGTTTTTTAAATAAATAAGGAAATTTGACAACAAAAGGGTCTTACGGTACCCAAAGCCTCTGACAGCTGTAACTAAACAGAACATACTGGCACCCAGATGTATAACCAGACAATTTTGCTAAGGCAAGCACGAGTATGTCAATTTTTAATTTTAAACTTCTACCAAACTTTGAGTGAAAGGAGGTGTACATGTGCGCTTACAGCTTTCCTTAATCCTTAAAGATGACAATGAGATCCACTTCTTCCACATCTTCTTTAAACTTTGGAAAGGAGCCCTGACTCAGGGGCACTCGCCTTAATAAGATTTTGGATTTCTTTGAATTTTGGATGTTCTTTGTCAGCTACCAGCTGCAGCAATATAGCTTCGCTAGTAGTAACAATAATTCCAGTACGAGCAAGACGCTGAAGGAGAAAAGAACAGACAGAGAATAATGTGAGATACTTGCAAGTGTGAATGAGTATACATTTTGTAGGAAAGAGAGATGGTATTTTTAAAAACACCTCTTATTAACAAAAGTATTGTCAATTCCATTCCAGCATTTCTTAGCAGTGCCATTTATAAAACTCAGATGAAAAGTGACTGGTTTTAGACTTTACTGAGGAAAAAAGCTGCCCTGGATTACAAATAAGGCTTCCTACTTGGACTGGATTCTTTTCGCATGTCAGATTTAATAGGCAGAAGACACCCCCCTCTTCTATTAACAACCCTTTCCCCTTGCATGGTCCCAAGGATAGCTTTCTTCACTCTCACGCAGATTTGAAAGTCCTGGGGAAAAAGAAAATAGCAAGGTCCATCCAAGCTAAAGGCATTAAACTAGAAATTTAATTGTAGCAATTTCTCTTTCAGGGCTTGTTATGTACTAGTACTTAGGTCTTTGGACTGCACAGCACGCTAGTACTAATAATCTCAGGAGACAGAACAAAAAGCTCTTCTACAGACCTTATAAATCATACTGGCACAACAGCAGCTCCTTTTAACCAACATCTCATTACAGCCTCAGTAACTCCCGAGTTAGTTCTCAGAGGCTAGAGAATAAAAAAACATCGCTGCATAGAAAGCAAAACTGGAAGAGGCCTGCTAGATCTCGTAAGTGTGCAAATAAACAGAGCAATATTTCACGTAGCCAAAGCCACAGGACTTATTGCAAAGTTTTTTGACTTTTAAGGCTGTGGTTGTTTCCTACGTAGAGAAGTTATCTTTACTTAAAAGGCTGACCACCCCCTGCCCCCCATCAGCTTCCCAGCAATCATACAGATGCTTTGTCAGTAAAAGTCTTCATGGATCCATCATGGATCTCTGTCATTCTCTACTCAGCTGCATGCTCCACCAAATATAACGGGGTTCTGAATGAGCCAAGGTATGGCAAGAGGAAGAAAATACAGATACATATGGCTTCAGACAGGTTTCATGTAATTGCTAAAGGAAAGAGGGCAGACATAGATCACTGCTGTTTAATTGTTCAATTACAAAGTAATTGAGGGAATGTTATTAATCTTAGGGGACCAGCAGAGTACATGTAACTACAGACAATAAAGTGATATATTAACTGGGCTAGATTTACTCAAGTTAATATTTCCTGCGTGCAATAATGGCAGCAAGCCTTGCGATATTCTTAAGTTGAAACAAAGCAGATAGCTTCCCCAGCTCTCCTACTCTGTACAAGACACATTTGTTTAAACCACATACACAAACAAAAGAGAAAAATAGGAAAATCAAAATGAAATATTATGGCAATGTTTTCAAGATGTACTTCTCCAGGAATACAAAAGTTTTGCTTTTAACTAGTATGGATAAGAGAAAAAACAGACTGTTGAAGAACCTTGCCTTTGGAGAAAAGCTGATTGAAAAAAGATAATGTCTTCTCTTTAGAAGCAAAACATACCAAAACGTCAAAGAGGCTGGCATTGGCTTATACTCTACTTCTAGGGCTAAGTATAATTTATGCAGTATTGAGAATAATAGGAATGAAGAGATGCATGTGCTAAGCATACTGGATGATTTTCCAAGGAAAGGGAAAGTTTTCTTAGAACACAGTCTTTCAGACGAGGGAAAGCAGCAAGCAAGCAGTGTTATATCCACACTGCAGGAACAAGTAGGACAGATGCAGAACAGAAAAGAAATCCAGCAGGAACAGACTAAACTGGCTCAATTCCAGACCAAGCGGTGACACAAGGCACCTTTATCAGACAGGGCAGAGATTAAGAAGAGGGACAACCTTGGCCAGTTGGGTTCAATTATTTCATCAATGGAAAATTTGAGGGATTTTTGGTTTCTGGGTGTTTTTTTTTTTTTGTTTTTCTTTTTTTTTTTTTATTGCAAGCTTTTGCCTTCTGTCATTTTTAAGCACGCAACAGAAGTGGAGACAATGACTCTTTAGGGTCATCCAAGCAGGCATGAAAGCTTTGGCTGTCAATTAATTCAAACCACACTTCCTAAGTACACCTGTTCATGTATTTGCATGTTTGTCACCAGCATCATCAAAACTCATGCTATGTGAGGGGAAATGTGGAGAACTGAAGCGTTGGGTGGGACCAGATGGGATTTATTTGAGGTTGCTGATGAAGCTGGTTGTTACCACTGCAAGGACACTCTGTATCATCCTTGAAAGGTCACTGTGACCAGAGGAGGGCTGTGTTACTGGGAAAAGGTAAATGTTACACCCATCTTCCCAGAAAGGTAAGGAGAATGACCGAGGGAAGCCAGATCAATGAACCTCACCTCAGCTCATCAGATGTGGAGCAAGTTTGCACAAGAGATAATGTCAGACTAACCAATCAAAAAAGTGTGACTAGGAACTATCAGCTGCACAGTGAGACTAAAGCAGGATTACCCAATGCTTTGGTATTTTACTAACTTCCCTAAGAAATGCATCGCCATGGTCAATCAGGATTACTGTCATGCCCAGTACAGGTGTCCCTTTCTCCCGGTCTCACACTCCCAAGCATACCTGCCTCTTGCTGCTCCAGCCCACAGCCCTCAGAAGCATTTTTAAGAGAGCCTCTACAGCACAAAAAGGAGACGATGCTGGCACGCATAGCCACAGAGGAGGAGGAAGAGGAGGAGAAGGAGTTACTGCCATATAATTGGCTAGCTCATCACAGCAAGCCAGCAAACATTCGCTGAATACTATTTTAATGATGACTACTTGAGGGACCATAGCAAAACATTTCCTTTGTGCTCACTGAGAAAACATTGCAAAAACACACTAAAAAGTTACCTAAAACCAACCAATTTGCCTGTATTACAGCTTTTGCAACCAGCCATGCTTTTAAGATGATTGATACCTTTTTGACTAGAAAGAAAAGCAAAGCTAGCTAGTCACTGCTTTAACTGCTATTACACTGAATCAAATTCTATGTGTGCAGACACAGTGTAAGTCATAATCAAATGTACAAAGTCATAAACAATAAAGGAAACAGATTTCAATTCTTCTATATTTGTTTCGTCTGCTACTGCTGCTGTACCACACTGTCTTGGGAAGTCCATGATTTCAGTCATTCCTGCACTCTGTGTGCGTCACTATGCTTTACGTGACAGATGACATTAAGCTTTCACTTAATCAAAGTCATGGTTTTCATCAAACGCTATATGCTGGTGATTTTCCTTTAGCCTTTAATTCTCTTATTCATGAGAAACAGAAGAAATTAAAAGTCGTCTTCAAATCTATGAAAAAAGTATAAAATGCTGTAGTTACTGTTAGTTCCAATTTCCAAATTAATTGTTAGGGCCTGAGGCAAAAATTGCCACACTTAATGTATATATCATTTTTTGATTTCCAACAGTGATCCTTGTAAACTAGTTAGAGTACACTATAAAAAAAAAAATCAACTGCATGAATTTGCTACCACATAGTGGTACGTGCTTTTAAATCTTGTTACATTTATCTCCACTTTCTCAACATTAGTTAGACTAAGCTCCTAGAAAGGGGGCAGGGGAAATCTTTACTATAATCACAGAGTCTTGAGATTAATCTTTAATTTGCATGGATGAGGAAGAGCAGAGGGAGGGACAAACATACAAGAAGGAAGTTTGAACTGGATCACTTACTATATTCCACTGCATTTCAAGGAATTTCAACAGGACCACAAATACTGTTTGGAACAACAAAACCAAAGGCTCTATAGCACTTTTACTCTGCTGCACAGATAACACTCCACAAGAAAATACCACTTTTAAAATGCTAGTGGTTATACAGAGTAACCTAGAATGCAACAAAAAAATCACTTTTAAAATCCAAGCATACCAAACTGAGTTCCACATATTCAACCACAATTTAGGGAGGAAAAATAAAGCAGTAATCCTTCTCCATCCTGGAAGCTATTCTGAGAATCAGAGCATTCACCTCTTCTCAAGTCTATGTTTGTCCACTGCTTATTGTCCTTAGAAATTCTTTGTTAGCTTACAATAAACAGGGAAATTAACATACAGACCCAAGGTGGAGAAAGCCTTCACCAAGAAACTTACCTCAAGAGCAAACATTCTGTCCATCATACTTCTTGATGAGGTGGCATCAGCTACGATATGAACTTCCAGACCTCTGCCAATTAATTCCAGTGCTGTTTGCTGGATGCAGACATGAGTCTACAGAGAAGAAATAAAAGGCAAAACACTCACCAACAAACCATTATTATAAAACACAAGTAGCACAACGCCAAATTAGAGCACATAATTAATTAGGGTTCAAACATGTATTTTTCTACACCTGAGATTACTAGGGAACTCAATGTGAGTCTTAAATGCCAACCAAGCTTGAGACAAGTTTACAAATATGTAATTTCAAATTTTATTATGAGATAATATCAAAGACAACACAAGAATAATTTAATCTGTAGAGGAGCTCTAAGCAATATAAATTGTCTGGTTTTTAATTACAGAAAGCAATGCCCAATACCATTGTGGGCCAACAGACATTACAAGTACAGGAATGGCAAGGCACGTACTTCTACTCCAAACAGGACAACGCTGCGGACTCCAGGGATCTCTGCTAATGCTGCTTCTACTTCTGGCAAAACCATTGAAAATTTTGTTTTGGGAAGCACAAGTTTAGCTCCTGTTAAATCAATTTCTTGCACAGTGCTGCCAAGACCTTTGGGATACTGTTCAGTTACAATAACTGGAATTCCTAAGAGCCGTGCTCCTTGGAGCTGCAAGGGGGCAGAAAGAAAAGCGTAGAAGAAAAGAAATTATTAAAGAATGATAATAGCAAAGACATTGTTATTACCTGAAACTGAATAACCAGTAACCTGGCTGTGTATAAAATAATAATTTACATGCATGATCAAAACTCACTACAAGAAGTAAAGCAAAAACCATACCAGTCGTTGGCCTACACTGATGATATCACCGAAGTACTTGATGGCAGGCCGGAATCGCTCTTGCATATCACAACAGAAAAACACAGTGCTTGAGGGTGTCAGGTTGCCCAGAGTAGTCATCTGAAAAACAAAATAAACATAAGTTTTTCCGTGGCAGCAAAGACCCTTTCAGAAAAGCAGCAGAATGAGAAAGATTCTGCAACACCTCTTCCAGGTAACTGATTTAATGATACTTAAGTCAAAATAGGACAAAAGTTTTTCAAGCCTGATTTTGGTATGTTTCTAAACTCAAATGAACAGCTGATCCTATGCAGTATAGTACAGTCATCAATAGGCAACCAAGATTTTATTAGATGGGAGACACACGAAAATGTACATGGAAACTTCTGAAGCTTGAAGGGGGACAGCAGAGCATACTGCCTAAAGTATGCTCTGTAAAAAAAAAAAAAAGAAAAAAAGAAAAAGTACCAACAGCAAAATTACATTCCTCCAATTAATTTTTAAATGCACAACTCTTGGAACTGACATAAAATTAGGTAAATTAAAGTTAAAAAAAAAAGTCAGACTTCCACTTGCTTTCAATACTCTATGTCCAAATATTTTCAATAGTTTTATTGTGTATTCAGTTTTGTCTATAACATCTTTTAGCACAAACCTGATGAGAGTCCAAAGGCTAGAACGAAAACAGAAAAGCTTGTCAGTATTATGACCAGAAACTGAACTGAATATTTTTCAACGATAAAAATAATCTCCCAGCCTCCCTCCTACAGGCTACAGAGTGCGGTAGAAGGGGGGAGGGGGTAAGAAAAAAGAAATCAAAGATTGCATTTTCTCACACTTTGAAAGAGTGCTTTGTGTTTGTACGAAATTACTTGCACTACCTGCAGAAGCAAAGGATAAGGATTCAGCTGGAGGCTACAGGGAAAGAAAACAGCAACATCCTATCATTTAGTTGTAAGGCAAGTCAAGAGAAATTACATCTATTCAGGAGCTTTTCAGCACGCTGATAAATCAAATTGAATAAACTGCCTGTGGGAAGTAGCCATTAATTGTATACACTTCATTTTTTGCAAACTGAGGTTGTGATGTTTTAAACTAAAACAAAGTTACAAAATCTGTAAAATAGTGTATTTTGGAAGAGCTGGGATGTGATGGGTTTACGTGGCAAGGTTTTGGGAGTGGGGGGAGGCTGCAGGGGTGGCTTTTGTGAGAAGATGCCAGAAGCTGCCCCATGTCGGACACAGCCAGTTTCAGCTAGCTCCAAGACAGGTCCACTGCTGACCAAAGCTGACCCAACCAGCAATGGTGGTGGTGCCTCTGTGATAACATATTTAAGAAAGGGTAAAAAAAACACAGTGCAACAGCAGCTAGGAGAGAGGAGTGAGAACACACGCAAGAAACAACTCTGCAGACACCAATGTCAGTGAGAAGGAGAGGGAGGAAATGCTCCAGGCACCGGAGCAGAGATTCCCCTGGAGCCCATGGTGAAGACCACAATGAAGCAGGCTGTCCCCCTGCAACCCACAGAGGTGGAGCAGATATCTGTGGAGCAGATATCCATCCACCTGCAGCCTGTGGAGGACCCCACGCCAGAGTAGGCGGATGCCCAAAGGAGGCTGTGACCCTGTGGGAAGCCCATGCTGGAGCAGGCTCCTGGCAGCATCTGTGGCCCTATGGAGAGAAGCCCATGCTAGAGCAGGTCTTCTGGTAGGACCTTTGATCCCACAGAGGGCCCATGCTGGAGCGATCCGTTCCTGAAGGACTGCACCCTGTGGAAAGGATCCATGATGGAGCAGTTTCTGAAGGACTGCAGCCTGTGGGAAGGACCCACATTGAAGAAGTTCACGAATGACTGTCTCCCACGTGTGGGACCCCATGCAGGGGAAGAGTGTGAGGAGGAAGGAGTAGCAGAGACAAAGTGTTATGAACTGACTGCACCCCACATTCCCCATCCCCCTGTGCCACTTGTGGGGAGAAGTAGAGAAGTCAGAAGTGAAGCTGAGCCTGTGAAGAAGAGAGGGGTGGGGGGAAAGCATTTTTACATTTGTTCTTATTCCACTCTTTTATTGATTGGCAATAAATTAAATTAATTTCCCCAAGTTGAGACTGGTTTTCCTGTGACAGTAATTGGTAAGTGATCTCCCTGTCCTTATCTTGATCCACAAGCTTTTTGTCATATTTTCTCTCCTTTTCCAGCTGAGGAGGGGGAGTGATGGAGCAGCTTGGTGGGCACCTGGTGGCCAGCCAAGGTCAACTCACCACAAGGGAATCAAGAATCCTTAAATATTAGACCCAGATCTTTCATTGATTCACCACATCTCCTGAGTAAAACACTTCTGAGCTCCCATACAGAATGGCCTGTTCAAACTGTTGTGAAAATTACTTGTGTGTTATAATTGTAAACGCTAAATTCCCCAACCCCTCAGATTCAGTATACTACTACTGCCAAATAACTGCAGTTCCTCCAGTCCTTGTTGAGGAATTGGCAATACTATTAATACAAGCAGTTACAAAGACAAATGCAGTAATGACCATAAAGCAGATGCTCTAATGCAGAACCCGCTGATGCCACAGGAAGACAGAAGAGCATCACAAGAGGCATCAGGGAAATCTTTTTCACTAGGAAGGTACACTTGCACTGAAACAAGTTACCACGGGTGGTGGGATCTCCATCCTTAGTGGTTTTCCACATTCAGTAATTCAGCTGATTTGATCAAGAACTGACTTTGCATAAAAGTTAGGAAAGGCAGCCTCTTTGATATCTCTCCCAAACGACACTTCTGTGATTCTACACCATGTAGTAAGTAAGGCCTGGGACCAAGTATGCTTGAAAATAAAATTAAATACTGAATAATTCCCTTGTTCTTGAACACCATCCATCTACATGCTTCAACAATGCAGAAGCCAGCTGGTGGGAAGTACTAACATACAACTCAACATCACAGTGAGCACCTACCATGACCTGTTCCGACTCTGGCACTTACTACCATCAGAGCAGTCAATCATGAATTTTAACTTTCCTACTGCTCAGCAGCAAAAATAAAGTAATTGGAATAGACAATATTTATAACTGTGCCTCCTACTCAGAAAAGGTGTCATTTTGTCTTGGCTCTTATATGACAAGCAAAGACCATTATTTTCTTCTATAAATCATTCCACCACTTCAATTATTTTTAAGACCATTTTGAACTACTGGAAACCATCATAGATTTGTACAGTGATCTACGTAGAGTTAGTCTACTGCCTTGGCATCCACCTTCCTATGCCAAGGCAGTGGACAGCACTACCATCCTTAGCAGAGGAACAAGAAAGAATAGACCGGGAAGGCCTTCAAGAAGCTGCATAATCTGCCTCTACAGAAGGATCATCCAAACACAAATATTCTTCACAGACATGTACCTGGTCTGACCTATCAACAATACACAATTTACATAGCTACTATACAATCCATACCACAGCTCTGTTATCTTTACCTTGCTGTGTCTTCTCACCCACAGTTCCTTTGTTGACATTTTAGAACATTATTTCCAGTTCTGCCCATGGTGGATTTGAAATGCAAGAGCATTACCATTCTCCTTCACGTGCATAACCATGCACGACCACCTGTTACCACATCTCAAGACTCAGATGCAGTCTCCCTTTAGTCCTTCCCCTCCCTTATTCTAAAACATATCCAATATTACAATCTTTCCTCCTACGACTCAAACCATTTTCATTGCCCTCCCTGGGGTGCTTTTCAAATTGCAGTGAAGCACCCAATACTACTATAACAGTAGCATTTCTCTGCCCATAATACTTCTCAGCACTAGAAGAGCCTCAGAGATCGGTCAATTCACAGCCCTTGCAGGCCCTGTTCAATTTGTACTTTCCAGCATGCTATTTGCTCTTTTCATAATTGATGATACTTAGACTCCTGAGGTGCATTTTAATCTCAAATCATCCCTTGAACTCTCCCTCATCTTTTATTTGTGTAGCTGATAATTCCTATGCTAAGGTAGAAATAATTTCTAACCTTGTTGCTTTCATTTTTAACTGCATCTTATTTCACCTTGTTATGAAAAGCCTGAATTCTGCTCTCTCAGATGCCTGCAGCTCCTCCCAGCTTGGCACCTTCTGCAAAAGCAGTACTTGCCCTTAGTTTCACCAATGACAGATGACGGAATATTTACAAACAGTGGATACAGAACAGCTCTTATAGAGTGTAATTCAATATTATTATGATTTGACAGTGAAGCACAGAAGAAAACTGACTGCCTTTCCAGCCAAGGAGCATCCTTATTACAGACTTCCACTAGACTCATAAGACCATGTATTTATGACAAACATCACAGGAAGCTGGAGCAAAAGCCTTAAATATACTTTCTTCTATTATCAATATGATTTAATTTCTGCCTTCAGTTTAATACCACCAGCACTCTAAAACAAAGTTGGGTCAAGTATATATTTGCTAAATACAAGTTTTACAAAATCTAACACAAATAATTCCTATATTGATTTTCATATTTGTTTCTGATTAACTTGCAGTCTGAATCAAACCACGCAACATGTGGCAGAAGAAGAAGAAACCAGAAGAAATAGATGGCAAGATCAAAAAAAATCAACACTTGCTGGCGTTACTTGGAATAGCAGATGTAGGAAGGACAGAGCGCAGTAGAAAGTGGTTTGAAATTAAGTTTCATAAATAGTAGCTAATGCAGTCCATAAATAAATTCACAGCAGTATCTGCTATGTATAAAGGAAAGTTTCTGTTTACTGGTTCATCAACACGCCACATAAATCCTACCGCTCGCTTGCTCTCAAAGCCATCTTCCCCTTCCATGGCCACACGTGCATCAGGGACATGGGACACCTCCACCTCACAGTGGAAAATAACCACCTCACCCTGACAGTGAAAACCATGACCACCCGCACCCCTCCAGTGCCGTACCCTGCCAGTGAGCCAGGGTGGGGGCAAACCTACACCCAGACATCAAACCCTGGGCCGGCATGCCAGGACCTCCTTGCTTTCACTCCAAGGAGAAGCAGGCTGGGCAAGGATGGTGAGCCACTGCAGCCAAAGGGTACCTGTCCGAATCCATCACGAATATAACACGTACTAAGCCATGATACTATTAAACAACCTAAATTCAAAAGAAAACAAACAAACAAACAAAAAGCAACCAACACCAAATCACCTGAAGTTCCCCCACATAGTATATAAGCTTTTCCATCTTGTTTACCTTCACCTCTCTGTTAGGGCTTTCTTCCTTCCAGCTGGAAGTTACCCACAGCACAACCAGAATACGTACGTCAGATGGACACGTAACCTGATGCAGCTCTTTTACCCAGCTAAAGAAGTCATCTCTAGGACCTTGTCCAGACCAGGATTTAAAGGTATGCTGTCACGAGTTACATACAGCTTTAAATCCTACTCTAGAAAAGGCCTAGGTGGGAAAGGACAGGTGGTTTTTCACACCTTTTTTATCTCTGCTGATTATTACTAATCATAGAAAATGTGACTGTGATGAAATACTGTAATTACAGAATCAGCTTTACAAAAATACTCACATGTACTGGCTCCTTATCTGTATGTTCCCTGTTCAAACTTCAGGGAACAATTATACATACAAAATGCAATTTTGCCCCAGTATTTGTAATGAAAAAGAAAATGGAAGCAGAGAAATAATCCCATGTGACATCACTAGTCACCTCATAAATCTCTTGCCAAGGTTACCCACTAAAAGGGCAGAGCAGAGGACTTCACAGCCTTGGTATTCCAAGGATGGCATAAAAAGACAACAACGAAAAGCAGCTGACTATCATATTTTCTTCTCCTATATTTCTGAAAGGAAATTTGTAAGGTTCAGTTTTACTTTGCTGCTTATCTTTCAAAGGAAAAAAAAAATGAAGACATTTAGTTTAATAAGCATTTCAAGGGAAAAATAGGTTACAAGTGTTTCAACTTTGGAATATAAATATTTACTTTATGCTAAGCCAAATGCAGCCTTTTATATGCAATTCAGCATTTGAAAAGGACATTTAGTCAGATAAACACATGATGTTCATACAATTAAGACAGTTCAAAATTCTCCATCAAAATCCAAAATGATCAAAATTCTTGCTGTAAAGATACACAAACAAGGAGTCTGAATTTGATGAAACCTCTCAATATTTTCAGTCTTTTTTTTTTTCCTTCTTTAAGGTTCCAAGGACTGAGTTTTTAAAATTTATTTATTTGGAAACATTGTATTTAATTGCAGCATTAATGTATCAGAATTTATAATTGCACAGTTAAGAAAAAAAAAAAGCCCAAACAACTCACCTCACCTGACTCTCATGCTGCAATTTATGCTTTGGCTTTTCCTGGTCTTCAGAAAATGTACTTAGGCTCCTAAGTTAATGTTACTCCTATTTCCAAAGCATCCGAATGTAGCAATACTAGATATGTGTAAAAAGAGTGAAAATCTGTGTATAAATAGTTCTATTTTACTTACTTTATCTTTCAGCAACAATTAAGTATAGTTCTGCAAGCAGCTTTCTGCAAGAAAGATATGCCTGAGACATTAACGTGTCTTTCAAAAAAACACCCTGAAGCAGAGGTGCTTTATGCAATGATTTCACTAATAATTTTATGCTTTTAGCTCCAGCATCTTAAGGTTCCAAGTTTGTAAATGCAGAGCACAAGTACTGCTAAAGAGAAGTCACCTTGAAGTTATGACAGCGACTGTGAAATAGCATCTCTCGGGCATATATTTGAATGCTTCCTGAACTCCTCTATTACACGGCTGTAATAAGCATAGCTATCGTGTCTTCTGATATCTCCAATATGTTTTTCCTTACTGCTTCTCTCCTCCAAAGGCAGCGACAGTAGCTACAGCAAAACACAATAGTTTTAGTACTACTATTTAACTGCATTCAGAGTTAGAAGAAGTTAACGTAGTCCTGCATTCCCCTGCCACAACTATAAATATAATTCTGTTAAAACTTTTAAGTACATAAAATCCATGAAAAGCAGATAGTTCCTTTCTGCTAGTACTCAGTCCTTCAAGGTGCAAGAAAATGCCCTCCTCACCAGCTGGGAGAGCCCAAAGGAAAAGTCCCTCCTCACTGCAAGTCGGTGGTTGAGGAGCTTCAAGAGCAGCAGCGAGGCTGAACATCGGGGTTTGCTGCATCCACCAGCCTGCCTAACACTGGGTGGCCATTAAAAGTTCAAGTGGCTGTTTTGTGCCAGGACACCTAAACCAAACAAACCTACACGCACAAGCACAGTACAAAGGCACAAATACAACCGGAGGGCAAACGTCCCTGTACAGATCAGCTGCGTGGAACAGCTTTCCCAGGGCAACATATGGTGACTTCTCCATGAGATTACTGACCCCCTCAACTGCAGGGACAGGAAATTGAAACAGCTCAGTCGAACACCATTTGGTGATGACACTTCTTGAGCTACTGCAACAAAAGGTAATCCTTCCATGACAGGTCTGCACAGGAATCAAAACAGGAGGATACCGCTCCAGAGCTCATGGGCGCTACCACCCTAGGGGTTAAAATGCCATCCCTAACTACACACACACATACATTTTATAAAGCACACACATACAGATGCTGAAATTATTGCCTGGGGATACAGAGCTAGTGTCTGTGAAACTTAATATTAAACCAAATATATCGTTCCAAATATACAAGTCTAATCACATCAGCGGGCAAAAGTTGTCCCTCTTGCAAGACACGTTCAAAATGGTATTTCAACTGACTATATGCCACATGCAGAGTTGTCAAACCTATGTCATGTGTAACTGCAGATAAAACATTGGGGGCATTGGGGGGGGTGGGGTGGAGAGGAAGGCACACAATAGTGGCAGTTCATGAATCAACATACGGAAAGAAAGTATAATCTTCCCATCAGTATATCCTAAAGATCTTAAAAAGCGCAGCTGTGACTGTATGAGACCAAATGTTCCCCAAACAAGTGATCTCTGTGCACCTGCCGGTGGCTTAAGGCGAGCTGACTGACACCATTGTGATGTCTCCAGTTCATTCTCAGCTGCTGAAACACATCAAGGAGGCAACTAAAATAATTACACAACTACCATCCTTTTCATATCAACAGTTGCCATTGTCACAGAATTGCAACAGTATCGGTGAAAACAGCTAATTAATTTGGCAATTAATGCATTAGATATTGGCTCATCCTGAATCCCTGCAGCCAGTTAAAGCTGCGTAGTGCATCTGCACCCTGGGAATGACGTATCCTTCCATGTCTCAACACTGACCTTTTACACCGAGATGTACATCCTGCTACGAATGTTCAGGCTGCACTTACAGTTTCAGTGCAGAAGCCATCTGCAAGAGAGTCTTTGCAGAGCAGCGATCTGCACACACAAATAAAAAACAAAATTCCAACCTGCACCACTGTTACACACAGAGATTACACAAATTCTGTTTTTAAAATCCTTGCTTGAATTAACACCCATACCAACTCTTTTTGCAAGTTGGAGAGACTGTCCTTTCCAGCTTCTCTGGCTGGGTCCCCATCCAGTTCCCAACACACAAAGCTGAAAGGCTTTAAACTGGATACAAAGAGTGACAAATGACAAAGTGAATAATAAATGACAAAATAAGTTAGTCAACTAGTGTGGTCTTCTTAACCACTCTTTCATACATAGGGTTAAGGAAAGGACAAAAGACGCCAAAGACATCTTGATGTACAGTCTAAGTGAACAGACCACCATGAAAGTTTATGGGTTCAAGACACTATGATTAAGCAGGGTTTACAAACAGCGTGAATTAGACTGTTTCTGGAGACAGAAAGAGAAGATGAGCAATGTTATTAGTAATGTTGGCTTGACAAACCAAAACTTCTTAATTATAAATTAAGAAGAATGTTCTGAATTAAAACAATAACTACGCATTTTGTTTTGTGTTTTGTTTTTGTTTTTGTTTTTTTTTTAAAAAGTTGACTTCTTTCATGGTGGAGAAGGATAAAGCAATTTTGCTTCAAGTGCAACTATTACAGCACGACTGGCACGAATCTCCAGTGTGCATAAAGATATCTTAGTATGAAACACACGTACTGTATCTGTCTGGCAGTCTGGTTTCCTGGTTTATGGCCACAAAACTAGCGAGTTACAGACGTGTAAACTGGAAAGTGAACCCACTTTGGCAGGGGGGGTTGGACTAGACGACCTCCGAAGGTCCTTTCCAACCCCTACCACTCTGTGAACACGCTTTTCGGGGCAAGAAGCGATACAGAAATCCCAGAGACCCCGACCGAGCTCTGGCAAAGCCCTCTTTACCGGCACCCTTCGAGCTTCCACCTGGGAGCGTTACCTCCGGTTAAGGCCGGACAGCACCAGCCGCCTGTATTAAAGCAGAAGCACTGATTATTTCGGCCGCCGGGCTATTTTCCCACTCACGGGGCCAGGTAAGTTGCGCCGGGCAGCAGGCAAAGCCCGCTGAGCCGCCGGCGTGCGGCGCGGGGCGCACCTGCCCGAGTAAAACAAAAAGTTTCCGCGGTGAAATCACTCAACGCGGGCTTGCGGGGCTTCATCCCTGCCCGAGGCTCCAGCCCGCTCCGGGATTCCCCACCCGCCGCCGCCGGGGCGGCTTCACCACGCCGCTTCTCCCCGGCGGGGTGCGGGGGAGGCCGGGCAGGGGCAGCCGGAGGCGGGACGGGTCTGCCCCCCCCTTCCTTCTCTCTCTCTCACACACACACACACCTGTGGCGGCCGACACTGCCCCGCCGTCGGGTCTCACCTGTATCTGCAGCGGCACCAGGCGCACCTTGCAGCGCTCGCTGACCAGGAAGCCCTTGGGCAGGTCGATGTACTGGCTCCACTCCTCGGCGAAGAGCTGCACCACGAACTTGCGGTGCATGTCTATCTGGTCCCCGTAGAGGCTGAGGAACTTCTGGATCAGCAGCTCGTAGCCGGCGCCGTGGGGCACGCTGGAGGGCCGCGCGAAGACGGAGAAGCAGAAGAGGACGGGCACCGAGCCGCCGCCCGCCGGCGAGCAGCCCCCGCCGCCCGGAGCAGCGGCCGCCTCCGCCGCCGCCATCTTCAGGGGCAGCCGCGCCGAGCCCAGCCCGCTCGCTGCGGCCCGCGACGCCGCTCCTCCTCCTCCTCCTGCCGCCTCCTCCTCCTCCTCCCCTCGGCCGGGCGGGCGGCGCCGGCGGCCCCCAATCCCGGCTGCGGCTGCTCCCGCTCCTCCTCCTCGCCATGGGGCCCGGCCCTGCCCCGAGAGCCCTCGGGCGTGGGCGCGCTGCCGGGGTGCCTCCGCCGGGCGGGCACGGGCTCTCCCGCCGCCGCTCCCTTCCCCTCAGGCGGGCGGCGGGAGGAGCAGCCTCTCACCCCGAACGTCCGCGCTCGTCCGCGCCGACGGGCAGAGCCCGCGTCCGCCGGAGAGGGGCAGGCGGCGGGAGGCGACGGCATCGCCCGTGGGGGCGGTCTCGGTCCCTCGCGGGGCGGGGGCGGCAGCCGCGGCGCCCCGTCGGGCGAGGGCGGTGGCGGTGGCGGGGAAGGCGGCCCCGGCGGGGCGGCGGGCGGGCGGGCAGGGAGGGAGAGGGGCCGGGACGGCTGCTGGGCCGCCCCCGGCGGAGTCTGGGGAGGAACCTGTTGATGGAGCCGAAAAGCGCCCGGTTTCATTTCAAGCCTGATGCCGGAGCCCGGTGTTAGACCGGGATGGGGAAGTGCTGCGGGCGCTCCCGCTCCCGAAGGCGGTTTGTTGAGTTGCACAGCAGGTTTTCTTCAGAAACGCCGGTTTGGGAACAGCGGGAGGTGCCCGAGCTGCTGCGCGTCGGGGCTCTGAACCTGCGGGTGCGGAGGAGCGGTCAGAGTACCATGCACCCCCACGTTCCCAGCTTCCTGTTCTCTACAAAATTTGCAGATTCATTAACTTTTTTTTTTTTTTTTTTTTTTTTCCCCTGCCAGGAATGATCGGCAGCTGGAAACGTTGCCCATATTTTTGCCGTAATTACCATATTTTCTGTCGCACTTTGGTGGGGAAAGGAGCTGAGGACTGTGTTACGCTCGTAGAAAGAAAATACTCTCCGTTAAAACCAAGGGGGTGTTTTCACGCGTGACCTGATGCTGTGGCAACACCGTCAAGGTTAATGGACGTCTGCCTGGCTAAATACCAACACACTGAAGCTCAAAGTTGTTCTCGTGCTTTGCTGATGTCAGAAATATGCAGCTGTCATGTTAAATGTCTATATTATATTTTCACTTGATTTGTTTTTCCTTAGAAAGTACATTGTTGGTATGAATTGATTTAAAAATGGCAAATGTAAGGAGCCTCTCACAACTACGTATTTACACACTTGTGTACTCACTAGGCACTGAAGCAGCCTGAAGGTATTATTTTATACACTACCCAAGCAGCAAATGTGCAATGGCTTCTGCATATTACAGGGAAAACATGCAAATTTTACTGTGTCTAGGCAGAAATTACACAAAGTAAGATTTTAAAAGGATTCAATTGCAAGTCTAATATATACATTGATTCTGTCTTCTTTTACTGCCAGTGAATTCAGTAGATTCATACAAAGTCTGCACCTTCTTGCCAAAGGAGGGAGTGTCAAGCTGATCATATTCAGTCTGACTGAACACATCTCTGTGATTAAAAAATACTTTTTAAAGAGTGAAAATGCAAGATACCCTGTCCATTTGGGTTCTGTTTAAACATTTGATCCCATCTTCTGTGTGACAATATTTAGCTGGGAAAAAAAGCAATTTCCACCTTTAGAAATACATATATAAGAACGTTCTGTGAAGTATATACAACACTATTCCGCCTGCCAGCTATAAAAATATCCAGCAGCCAGGGTTCAGGGCTTATTTTAATTATTTGTCCATGCTTACCGTTCTGCTGATTTAATTTATGAATACAGCCAGTCATTAATGCTGTTACAGTACATACAGGGTGAACAATTTTATGGCCCAGTCATTAGCTGCCTTGAATCAGTGCCAGTTTTCCAAAAGAAAAGTGACAAATTGAATACTCGGTGAATTCTGTTTATTTTCTGTGACTAAAATTGGTTTCCAGTTCTTAATTTGTACTTTATTTTAATTGAGTGCAGTCCTAAAATTAAGTATATTTTTTAAACATAGCATGGGTAGTGGTTTTGTTGATTAATGGTGTCTCAAATGGGCTTCTTTTTTCCATTATAGCAAGGTAAGGCTATCTGTATTAACAAAATACACCATAGCAAGTTCCTACCTTTCTACAATTGCTGTCTACGATGAATACATTTGAATACAAATTACTCAGTCATTATGCAGAATACATAAATGCTGTTTTGGTAAGTTGGCCAGATTCAAGCTTATTTAAATAACAGAAACGTTTTTGCTAACAGGGTTAGATTTATGCCATGGCCAGGAAGCGGTACTCAGATTCATCCAAAATCTGGACAAGGAGGGGCTGCTATACTGCAGCTGACCATTGCCTCCCTGCCAGCCCATCTCAGGTCAAGGAACAATCAGGGAGAAAGAGCCAGACATGCAGAGCTGGAGGGGGTTTGCTCCTCCCTCCCTTCCTACCTGTGCAAGGTCTCGCAGGCAGAGGAGCACAACTGCCAAATCCCTGCACACGTATGAAGGTAAAAGCTGATAACTGCTTTCTTTACCACTCAACTCATCTGTCCTTACCAAGTGACATGTAACCTTAGCCTTTATCTGCATCTTAACTCTGCCCATGTCGTACTGCACTGCTTTGGATCTTTTTGCATTTCGAATTCTTTCTCTTCCCCCAGCAACTCCACAGTCAGTCTTTCCACATGTAGTTTAATTTTTCTTCTGAAAGTCTTTTTCAGGAGCTGCCTATGCTTGGATGGTACTGTCCCATACAGGAAGACACTTCTGATGGAAGCAGATCCCAGACCATAAATTTTTCTCCCTCAACTGGTCATCTTCAGCTTTCAAAGTATCACCCTGAGACACAAACTCAGGAAGGGACGCTTTCCAAGCACCACCAGCTGGGTGCAAGTTAAATTCACTGACCTTTCATGTGTGTTTTAATCATACAGCTCCTGTGGCAGTGGCAGATCAGGCTGCTTTTAATTAAGTTGTAGAGGTATGGCACCATCACAAACATGAGGGTCTAGTCCGCCTAGAAAATCCAGCATAGCATTTCTTGCTTCACGGAAGGAAAAGAGGGTACGATGTGCTACATGGAGAAAATATCCACTGATCCACATTATACTGGCTCGAAACAAAGATGTACTTTTTACCCAGTTTGAACAAGAGCATTTGTAACACATCTCTTCAGCACTTCGCATTGCAAGTAATGTGTGATTGGTCCTCATATACAATAATGAAAAATCTAACTTCTATTAGGAAGTCAGTGTTTCTGATCTCCAACCATGTTTTTTTTAGGATGCTGCCAATCTCATACAAGCTCAGCATCTGCCAAAGCCATAAAAAAAGGGATATAATCACGGCAAATATGCCTCTTGGGTGGTACACACAACAGCACACTGTAAAGAAATTTATTGAAAATCATGGAAGTATCAAAGATTTTAAGTGAAGGCCAAATTTCCTTAGCCCAATTCTGAAAATGTCTGTCTGTATCAAGTCTTCCTACTAACAAGTCCATTGGCATTCTTCTCAGACACAAGGCTCTGCCTGCCACATGAAATCTTCCATTCCTGCAGCAGAACTGAACAAGGTCATCTGATCTGTAGCCTCTGGAAAGCATTTTTCTTTGTTTGTTTGTTTTCAGCAGTTAAGGAGCACTTCCATCAAGAGCTAGGATGGATAAGGTGAGAGACATGGAAGCTCATGCTATGTCCACTTTAAAAATAGAGGCATGCATTAGGTTTCAGATCGAAGGTTGGAATTCAGGGCATTAAAATGTAAATGTTTTAGTGTAAAGAGAAAAGAATTCACATTTTTGTAAGACAAAACCAGTTCGGTATTCTAAATTTTGGATGAGGGTTTATCAGTTTCTCAATTCAAAGCTTCAGAAGTATATTTTCTGTCTGATTCATTTTACTTGTTCATTTCAGTCTGCCTGAAAGCCTATTACATGGTCGTCTTCTGTAGAGCGAAACACAATGTCAAACTGAATCTACTAAAATTATATACTCCCCAAAGTACTCCATTGAAAATTACAGTAAAATCATGTATGGAGTAAGCCCTAGAGAAAAATATTTACTGCTCTGGCGATGCCCTCTGTATCAGTGAGAAAAATGTGAATGGTGAGGCATGTCCTGCAGTTAACAGTTTTGTGCTTTGAGAGTCCAAACTGAGCAGGTAGCTTTAAAATCAGAGAGAGCTGACAGATTTCTTATGGTTCAAAATCCTCTTCGGCATAGCAACTGCCTGAAATTTACACATCTGCAATAGGAAGGACATCAAGGAAAAAGGAATATCCATGCTACTATACTTCATAAACTGACGTACATAAGCACACTGCTTTTCTGCACAGTTTCATTGATTTTCTATTATTTCAGTGTTCCTCAGTTCCCCTGTGATATTTCAGAATTATTTTCATCTCGCGTCCAAACTACTGCTTTTATTCCCTATGAGGGCATGTCAGAGATTACATTGTTAAAGCAATAGCGTTGCCACAAAAACCTTTGTTAGATCTCGCATCTTGTCCTGCAAACCCGTATTAAGCTACCTTGTCGTAGCAATGTAACCACGTTATCTCGCAGTTCAGCACAGATTGCTTAGTTTTGCAGTCCTGGCTTTGCAGTCCCAGCTGAACTCTCTGTTGACTTTGATATATCTGGCTGGATCTGCATTGTATTTTAAAACTGCCCTTGACACTGGGCTTACGGCCAGATTTACTTGCTATCTAAGTTACATACCTGAGATAGTGTCCCTGGCGCTGGCTCTGTAGTAATTCTGCTGATACTGCCGGGGGGAGGACTTTGCAGGTGCGTACTTTGCACTTGAGCCGTACCAACTGCAATGTGGACTTGCCTCAGCACCCCGTGCTTGGCACAGCCACTTCCGTTTATCTCATCTGCAGGAACACTCTATTAACATCACACAAAATCCTTTTTAAGAGACGTCTATATTTCTGCTGCAGTTACCTGTAATGGTAATCTCTGTTGGGAGCAGTGGAGTCTTTGGGCATTCTGGATGTCAAACTGACCCTGAGATCAGGCAACACAAGTGTTGCCCGTATGTGAGCTAATTAGCTTACAGTTCTATTGATGCTGCATGTTCGAATGACAGATGGTTTTTTTGCAGCAGTATGGATGGAAATAGGTGTGACTGGCAAAGAGGTCCTGGAGTTTCCCAGAAGAATAAAGCACTCTTCAGCTGGTTGGTTTTGCTTCCTTGCAAGGTTTGCAAATGAGTTAATACTGATGATGGTTTTAGCTTTACATCTAATGTCATCTGCCTATGTCACCCCTTTTATCAAGAATTATCAGACTATTTTATTTCTTTATTTTTAAGATTGCCCACTACATAATGATACCTCAAAGTAAAAAGAGCGTTATTGGGACAAATCTCTGTCCACCATCTGATTTTGGAGCATGATGGGTGTTTTAAAGCTCCATTGCTAATAATCAATTCAATACCATGTCATTTAGGCTGTCTTTTGATATCCTAGATTTCTTCATGTATAACACCAGTTGGGACAGGATAGTAAAATGTGACAACAGTAACCATATTAATAAAATATATAAATATAAAAGATAAAATATATGCAAAAGTAAAGAGCTTACTGAATAATTGTATGATTTTTTTCACTGCGATATGTGAAAATAAAATGTCTTAGATATTTTTTCAGATGAGGTTGTCCTCACATTTCTACCAATATGAATAATTACATCCTTCTTCATTACTGGCATTGAATGTGGTATGGTAACTGTTAAAGCACATTCTTAATGATCTGATTATCTTTTACCTTCATCGGACTCACAAAGTACAACAGCTGAAGTTGTCAACATTAAGCAATTATTTCTTCAAGATGGAGTATTGCTGCCCTATCTTTTCAGGGCATGGAATTAGTAGGAATTACACCAGCTGTTGGACCAAAATTTCATTTAAGTTTTGTTTCGAGACAGGTTTACTACCCTTCTTTTTTTAAAATGTTAATGTAACTGTACAAATGTGCTTTTCTAGTGAGACAGAATCTCACCAAATAGGAGAAGATTTTTTTCATGCCCTGGCTTCAAGTTGGCTAATGAGAGTGGTAGAGATCTTAAATTGTACGTGGTAGAATCCATTTTGTTGACTGAAGGTTGATGAATCTGAAAACTTACAGCATTTCCTTTATGATATAATTGATCTGCATCTGTTGCAGCCACTCTTCCATCATCTTTGTATGCATTAGGTTTTGCAGGTTATTTAATGTTTCTACTTAATTTTTCCTTTGAATCAATATTGCTTGGTCACATGGGACACCAGTTGCCATAGTGAAGATAGTTTTGAGTGTTGTCTGTACTGTGCACGTTTTTGGATCAAATAAACATTAGTCACAAGCTACTTTTGAAAGAATTCTCTATGCAAGTCCTTCTTTGGGTTGTGTAGTTTCTCTCTAGTTCAGCAGAACTCTTTCTAGTTCCTGTAATGTTGTTATATATTCAGAAGTCACTTCATTTGGTTTTTTTTATTTTGTTTATAAGGCAGAAATGTTTCATAAATAGCTGTGTTTGGGGGATCTGTAGAGTTTCCGCTTTCTCAACAAGTCTTTTGCTTGGAAGAGCAATACTTGGAAGAGTTTGTATGCTACCCAACAGGCAGCATCTTCTAGGTTAGGGGCGGACCTGCTGGGAAGCAGTTCTGAGGAGAAGGATCTGGGGCTCCTAGCAGACAGTAAATTATCCATGAGCCAGCAATGTGCCCTTGTTGCCAAAAAGGCCAATGGAATCCTGGGCTTCATAGGGAAGAGTGTGGCCAGTAGGTCGAGGGAGGTCATTCTCCCCCTCTACTCTGCACTGGTGAGGCCAGGAATACTGGAATACTGTGTCCAGTTTTGGGTTCCCCAGTTCAAGAGGGACAGGGAACTGCTGGAGCGAGTCCAGCGAAGGGCAACTAAGATGATTAAGGGATTGGAGCATCTCCCTTATGAGGAAAGGCTGAAAGAGCTGGGACTCTTTAGCCTGGAGAAGAGAAGGCTGAGGGAAAACCTTATTAATGCATACAAGTATCTAAAGGGTGGGTTGAAGGAGGATGGAGCCAGGCTCTTTTCAATGGTTCCCAGTGACAGGAAGAGGGGCAATGAGCACAAGTTAGAACATAGGAAGTTCTGTTCAAATACACGGAAAAACTTCTTTATGGTGAGGGTGACAGAGCACTGGCACAGGCTGCCCAGGGAGGCTGTGGAGTCCCCTTCTCTGGAGATTTGCAAGACGCGCCTGGATGCAGTCCTGAGTAATGTGCTCTAGGCAATCCTGCTTTAGCAGGGGAGTTGGACTAGATGATCTCTAGAGGTCCCTTCCAACTCTGAAACTCTGTGATTCCATGATTCTCATGTAGACACATGTCTAAAGTGGCACCTTTTTCTCTTCATGCTGTTAGCAGTTATGGACCTTTCCACTTTGTCTAACTGGTTGGACAAAAACCTAGGGAGCTACCAGACAAGTCTAGGTTCCCCAAGTCACCAGGTTTTTCAAAGTTTACACATTTTTTCTCCTGCAAATGAGCTGTTTATTCATGAATGAATGGCTGCCAGTTCAGCTTACTTCCCAATTTTGTTACCATCTCTGACGTTACACTCTGCTTTGTTGACTCCATGCTTTGGCATACTGTCTCTGTCCTCAGGTATCGTGGTTTTTGCTTTCTTGCACAATAGCTGTAATAAATGTATACACGTGTGTTCATATTACTAATACCTACTAGTACACACTTGATGTGTATAAGATGATGTGATGTGTGATGTGTATATCATATATATAGCTGCTGATTGTAGCCGTGGTAGGATGGGCAAGATTTTCTGAGCAGTCGTTTGTGTGGAGTGTGCAAGCCATGAGCGTATGGAAGTTCACCCATGACTTGCAGGGGGGCTAAAGCATCACCCTGGAGGAAGGGCTGCCCCCAGCAGGAGGAAGGATTGCAGGCAGAGGAGGTCACATTTAGGGCTGGAAGAGAAGACTTATGGTGAGATGCCTGGTTCCTTGCAGAAGGGCCATCTTCTCCTCTACAGTACCCTGTGGTAGCCTTTTCCACCCTAAAAGATGTACATTGTTCTCAAGGACTTTTGGTAGGATATGACACTTCTTCCACAGATGGGAGTAATTCAATTTTTTTCAACAGTACTGTATGGTTTGTTCTTTGTAACTGATGTGCATGGAATCACAAATGCTATTCGTTTTCTCAGACAATCACTATTTTCTTATGTTAAGACCTACTTTGCTTCTGATTGTAAAGCATATGACGTTTTTGAAATAACTAAAGCAGTAGTTTACAATTTACTGATAAAAAAGGAAAGCATTTGATGCATTTTAATAGCCAGGGCAATTAAACACTTTTTCAGCTATCAAAGATGAATCAAAATCACGTCTGTTGTCACATTCTGAGGACGCAACTGAGCTTGCAATAACTGTCCTTTTTCTCTCTGGTTTTACACAGTTCTTATTCAGCTCGTTGAAGACATCGAATTCAGCCAGTGGCAATATTTAAATTAAAAGAAGCCCCAAGGAATAGCAACTAACACTGTTTTTCTTAATGCAGCTGTCTTTATAGTGTCCAAAACCCTCCGAGCTGTCTGTTTCAGGATCCTAGAAATAGCCGAATGCCTGTGAAGGGTTTGCTCTGTGCAAGTGGGCTATTCCACCGGGGAAATACTGCCTGGGAGCTGGGGACGGTGGCACGCCAACCAGAGGCGATGCTTTCACCCTCAAGGACACGGTCTTGCAACAGTCAGACCAGAAAAGCGGAGCAGTTCAGGAACAGCCAAGTCTCTGGCGATGAGGGAACTCCAAAGTCAATCCAGGAAAGTTGGGACAGCATTTCGGCTTTAGGGTCAGCAAAGTGTCTGTCTGGGTTCAGTGACACCCGTAACATAGCTCAAAGGCCTGAGGTTCGAAGCAGTTTGCTGGCAAAGGCGGGAAGGGCCCTGGTGAGGCACCTCGTAGCTCTTCCCCCGCAGCCTGGTGCAAGCCCCGGCGGCTGCAGGTTGCCAGGGCTGGCCACCAGCATGGGCAGCCAGTCCCCCCAGGGCCGGGGCGGGGGGGGCAGCTTGCAAAGCCTCTTGGTGCACACAGGGTTTTGACCCAACATCTGTAATTGTGTAGCACAAAGTGTGAAGGCAAGCTTTGGCAGATATATCACCAGGTGAGCAAGTTAGCCTTTAATCCTGAAAAACATGAATCGATTATCGGGAGCTAAACTCTGTAGGGTCAATTTAAATACAACCGAATTTTTGCCCTCTCTGCTCCCTTCTCAGTGTGAATAGCTACCCAAATCAACAAGGTGCTTCTATCACATTTTGCCTTTGCGTTTTCTTTTGATATGCTTTCCTCTTAGGCATGCTTTCTGACCTACATTGGAAAGTGTCGTTCCACTCTTGCGAGGCATATCAGCAAACTGTAACACAGAGGAAATTGTTAGAGAATTTTAAGGAGAAAAGAAATGTCTTCTGCCTGCTCTTTCACTGTCAGCATTCATCCCCATTTTATCTATTTTTAAATCAATCACCCTAGTCCTCAGTTTCCCAGTCCTAAATATTTTATTTTGAGGATGTAATTTACTAACTCAAGAGCTCTTTCAAAGGCTTTCTAACTTGATTACTGTCATTTGGAACATCTGCCTGACAAACTTATGCATTAGCAGCTACTAAATGAAATGTGGTTTTCGACCCTCAGGAGATTCATAGGTTTAATTCCAGGAATCCTTAATCCACGAGTGATTTTGCATTAACTAAAGAATTATCCCTTGCCTCCTGTTTCCTTAAAATTAGCAACTTTTTTTTTTTTTTTTTTTTAATGGAATAACAGAGCATAGGGGAAAGAAGAGCTCCAGAGCACAGATATTTTTAGCTAGAATCTATTGTCAGTGTCTTTGAGATACCAGAATGAAGAGCCTTATCATCACTCCAGGTCTGGCAACACCTGCACAATTAATAGATTATATTCATAACAGCGAAGCTGAGTGGCAATTGACCTATTTTGCAAACAAATACATAAATATGTCTGAAACATTTAGTAGTTACAAAACTGTTTCTTCATTCAGGCTTTAGTGCTGTAGCATCCAAGGAAAAGCAAACGATGAAAAAAAGCTGAAGAAAAAAACCAACATGTTTTCTCTTTTCCTTAAAGTTCTTTGTCTTTGGGGGGATTTCTACTACTAGGAGTAGGGTTTGGGTGACTATTTGTTCAACGATGGACTGTAAAATGAATAATCGTTGAAAGCTACGGGTAAAAAATCAGTAATTTGAACAGGGTTTTAATAATAAAGAATGATGCAATGGAATATGCAGGGCCAAAATTATTCCCTGTGTGTTTTCAGTGGGATCAACTGAATGTCATTGGCAAAGTTACTAAGAGTTTCAATAGCTGAAATCTTTTCTCTTTTTCCTAATAAACCTCAGGGGTTACTTCAAAGTGGAATGATTATATGCATTATCTGGGGCTTAGAAAAGGAAAGGCAAAGCAGAACCCCAGTGGTAACTGCAGGATTATGGCTTTAAGCCATTCATGTTGCTAGACGCAATGCCCTATCCTCTATAAGAATTCACAGTGAGAGAAGCTCCGCAATCAGGAACCCGATTAGGGTTGTGATCAGCAGCGCAGAGTCTAATAGGAGGCCTGTAACTAGCGGTGTTCCCCAGCGGTCAGTACTGGGTCCAGTCTTGTTCAACATATGCATCAATGACCTGGATGAGGGGACAGAGCGTACCCGCAGCAAGTTCGCTGATGACACAAAACTGGGAGGAGTGGCTGACACACCTGCTGGAAAGCAGCTCTTCAGAGACAGACCTGGGAGTCCTGGTGGACAACAAGTTGACCGTGAAGCAGCAATGTGCCCTGGTGGCCAAGAAGGCCAATGGCATCCTGGGGTGCATTAAAAAGAGTGTGGCCATCAGGTCGAGGGAGGTCATCTCCTCCTCTACTCTGCCCTGGTGAGGCCACATCTGGAGTACTATGTCCAGTTCTGGACTCCCAGGTTCAAGAAAGACAGGGAACTGCTGGAGAGTCCAGTGGAGGTCTACAAAGGATCACATCTCTTATGAGGATCTGTTTAGCCCGGAGAAGACGGAGGGGATGTTATCAATGCTTATAAATATCTAAAGGGCAGATGTCAAGAGGATGGCGCTAGACTTTTTTCAGTACGAACTTTTTTCCCAGAGACAGGAGAAGGGGCAATGGGCACAAACTGGAACACAGGAAATTCCATCTCAACATGAGGAAAAACTTTACTTTGAGGGTAACAGAGCACTGGCACAGGCTGCCCAGAGAGGTTGTGGAGTCTCCTTCTCTGGAGATATTCAAAACCCACCTTGATGCATTCCTGTCCAACCTGCTGTAGGTGAACCTGCTTTGGCGGGGGGGTGGGCTAGATGATCTCCAAAGTTCCCTTCCAACGCCTACCATTCTGTGATTCTGTGATAGCCAGCACCTGCCAGACGCATGAATTAGCAGTTGTAATACAAATTCTAATTGTTCAGAAAAACTTGTAGTAAGATTAAAAAAGCCTGCAGTTTTGGAAACTGGACATATATTTTTCAAATAACTGCTGCTGGGTGACTCCAGTCTTAATATCACAGCGAATATATAATTCTCTTGCAGCTCAAGAAACATCTATGTAGAACTATTTTTTCAACAGAATGACATAAAAATGAGTCACACATTTGTGTTTTAGTATTTTATTAAATGCAGCAGGCCCTATGCTATCTAGCATATTCCTTCAGTTGATTTCTTGCTGGCTTCTCTACTGAGAATACCTAGCAGCTTTATTTGTTAAACATAGACAGGATGGTGGTGACACAAGGCTGGATACTGTGATTTATGGGGTGCAGAAAGAATGATTTCCATTTAAATCATGCAGATCTCTGAATATACAGTTTCTGAACATAAGTGTGGGAATTGCCAACAGAACATGTACAGTGCAGGGTATGTGAGGGTAATTGTCACCTACTGCCTGGCTGCGTAAATAAAGACTCATCTGAAAAAGCTACTGGTAATTCACTGATGGTCCTCATTCAGTCCTGGAAACTGTTTTTCTCTAGAAACCGTTTTTAGCACCTCCTTTTCTGACAGTGGTCATTGCCTATCAAAGCAAGGCAGAGATTATCTTAACTAGGCCATATTTTCCCTAAGAAGAGCAATACTTGTACTGAACATCATATAGAGAGGGTCACAAAAAATACAGACTACAAGATCAACATTTTAGTTAGGGAGGGCTTCTTTTTGTTTAATGTTATGATCCAGCTGAACAAGGTGAGTGATCTCAAAAGTATTTGACAATATTTTGCCTTCCAGTGTGCCACATTTCTCTAAAGAAATTTAGTTTTCATATAGCACAAGAGGAAGCTGAAAGGTCTTTCAAAATCATCTGTACATCTGGAAAAAACTTACTACCTCAAGCTAGTTTAGAATATACCTGACAAATGGCACAGGGACTCCTCATTGTAGCAGAGATATGCCAGTATAAAAATGGACTAAGACAATTGTGAGTCATACTTAATGATGTTTTTGAACTAGGAATTTCCCAACAAAACCAGTTTGTTAATGGCAGATTACAGGTATTTGGGTAGATGTAAGCTTCTCTTCACGAAAATTGGATTTTTGTGGCCAGCAAAATGGAAATGGAGTCATATTGCTTATCCTTCAAAAGAGGTTTTCCTCCTCTTACGACAGAATATGGCTTTGTTACTGCCATGATATATGAGTGATTACAGTGCTTTCACATGCCATCAATAAATAATTTCCTCTCCTATCTTTAATTTATAATTCTAATGAAATGCTTGGATAGAAACTGAGCTGAATACGTATGACTATCTTTTTGCTGGCAATCTGTAGAATGACAAGGATTTGCAAAAAATTTGTTTTTGTGTAATTCCAGGAGAGAGTTCAACTATCTCTGTGCTCCCAGCAAATGAGAATTAGATTCCTACGTGCTGGCAGGAGGTGGATTTAAGACATAATCCTCTTCTCACTGTTCCCCGCTAGTCGATATAGGCAGTTGCTGTTTGAGCTGACTTTTATGGATCCTATTCTCAGGCATATAACTCTCCCCTTAGATTTTTTAAGGCACTGTCATCCAACATGATGTCTGTGAATTTCACAAAGCATTTGAGCCCTTGAGCTAGGCACTGAAACAACGCCTGCAGCAATTCTGTTTCCATCAGCTATTCGGCTTCAAAGACAAGCAACATTTTCTCCTCAGCATGATGGCTTCAAATGACACAGGAACTTAGATCTCTTTGGGGTTTTAGAGAGGGAGAGATAGATACTTTATATATAAATATATATATAAAAAGATATATGTGTAAAGGTATAGATATGCTTAAAACAATGAAAAAGGTGGTAAAGGTGGAAGGTTATAAGTGGAACGCCTCCGAGTAGTAGGACTTCAAAAATGTTCTGCACCCTTGAAATTTAATCCAGACTTTTGCAATATCATAGTCTCTTAGTCTTTTTGTATCCAAGATTTTGATTTGGATTACTACAGAAATAATGATCCACTTTTAGAAATCTGGAGTACAGTCTGAATTTTCACAGCTAATGTTTTCATTCTTTTTTTTTTTTTAAAGAATTTTCGCAGCCTAAAAGGGCTTCATCCCACTTTCTTATGAAACCTGACATAGCCAGGAGTGAGTGCTAGTCTCTACCAGAAAATGGTAAGGGATCTGAAACCTTCTCCTTCCTCCCTGTATTTCACTCTGATTCCCTAAATTGCAGTGGCTAATTTGGGATATACCGTGTTTACTGCCAATTTGCAGTTTCTTTAACAACATTATTTTAAAAAATGAAGGAAAGGTATCAAAATTTTACACCATGAAATGCACCTAATAGACAGGTGTCTTTTTCAGCTACACACATGCTGTTCATTTAATTACAGCCACAATAGAATTATACTCTAGAAGTATTGACTTTCATTGTAATGTTAGTGAAGTGGAAAGCAATCTACAGTTCCTGCATGCTGTTTTTAGGAGCTGACAGACATAAATACCTTTTAATTTTAAAGCTCTACTTTGACATTTGAATTAATGACATCGTTAGGTTTTTGTTTTTTTTTTTTTTTGCATCCACTAAAGGTGATCGCTGGTAGTTTTCCTTTATAAAAAAGATAAATGTCAGAAGACCACTTTGATGTTTGTGTCAGTTTTGCTGTCTATGTGTATTCTTAACTTACTGAGAAGGCTTATCATTCAGATATAACTGAAATATAGATCTGAGAGGGCTCTAATTTACTAACACAAATGTGTTTGTGTAGCATCCTGTTCCTACGTACCTTTCGGACGAGAAGCTGGTAGAATGAGCTAATGCTCAGGCATTCCTCTCTGGAGTTCTATATTCAAATTCATGCTTTTACAATACCAGTAAAAATGAATCCTCATACACGGAGAGTACAGTTTGGAACAAATTAATCCCTCTTCACAGTTTGCTCACGAGCTAGGTATGACTGGCATAGCACAGGTGTTTCAGCTTGAGCTGGAAAAGCTGTGTAGAAAAGCATGTCCAGTGCAAAAAAAAATACAAAAACAAAACCAAAAAGCAGTACTATAGATCAAGTCTTTTACTATTAAAGTGCAGCCCACTCAGTGGAAAAACCTATTAGCATATAATAGAAGAGAGGTGTGCTCATACATTGTCAGAAAAGTACTGCCAGGTGCCTAGTAGCAATGCCTTTGGAAAAACTCCCACATTTTGCAAATACCCGGGTAGCTAGTTGAATGATCCCATAGCCACCTATATTTTATTGAATTATGTTGGCATTCAATGCCATTTTTCAAAATTAGTGTGGTTATGTCCTGAATTTGGAGAAAAAATTAAGTCATTCACTAGGTTTTCAAAGGCAGCTCCCTGGTAAAGTCTGTGTGTTTAATTTCTGTGCTTTCAGTGAGGCCATGAACCTAACTACTCCAACATATTTAAAAAAAAAAAAAAAGAGTACATTTCACATGTCTAATATAAAAATGTGTCCAGATTACTAGAGTCAGTAACTCATTACTGGGTCCAACAAAATTCCCACCTAAGATGACTGGTTTCAGCATTAGTATGCTCTGCTCCGAACTTACCATTACCAATTTTTTTAAAAATTAAGAATGTAAGTACATTTTGTTATTAGCAAGAAAAAAGAATGAATGAGAAAGGAAGAATAAAAAGAAAATTGAATGGAAATTGTGCTAGTGAGTACAACATGTTTTTCTTGAATCACAAGTAACACTCTAGTTGGCATTACTCACAAAGTCATCATTTAGTTTCTCTGACATCCATCATCCTGTCCATGAACCTTTTGTCTTTACATATGTATTTGTTTAGGTTGGGTAACTTTAATCAGAAAATACTATCTTAATGCCCATGAACGCTTTCATTTTTAAAACTGTAAAGATCTGCACCTGTATGTAACTATTTGATTAATTTTCGTTAACATAAATAGAGTCAGAGTTTGCCAATTACAGATACTTTCCATGTAAACTAGATTAAATGAGCTGGTCTGATTTTGAAGCCAGTGAGTATATTTTGGCCACGTGTAGTTAACAAAGATGCGCAAATACCTGGCAAAACCAGATGAAGAATAGATTTTACCAGACAAATAACTGTATACCAAAATAAGTTTCTGGTTTTGGATCAAATCTACTTTTTTAGACAGTATTTTAAAACCAAAGATATGTCCATCTATATAGGAAGCACTGTAAAAGACTGTCAGCTTGGTTTGTCTGTATGCAGCAGCTTGCACTGAATGTGCAGGACCCTTTTCATAGTATAATTCCAGTCAAGGCATTCACTCCTTTCTTGCAAAATATGCTTCAAATTATTGAGTAATTGCATGCTCAGCACTCAACTTGTTCTAACATTCTTTTTTTTTTTTTTCCTGTTTGTTTTTTTTTTTTTTGTGTGTGTGTGTGTTTTCTTCGGTTGGTTGGTTGGGTGGGTTTTTTTAAGTGAACTGAGCCATTTAGTTGAGTTGTAAGCCCAGAATCACCACAAAGATCAACTTAGCAGACTTCGCCAGTCCTATACTGGTAACACTGTCCATACATACTTGCAAGAACTATTAGTTTTGTCAGCATAGCAGTATCAGTTACCTGACGCAAAAGAGACGACCACAGCAGTAACAAGTGTTTCTTTGCCAGTCTAAGTGCCCTTTTTATAACTACGAATTTTTCCTCTATATGGTACAGCTGACACAATGCACAAACCCCCACTTCTGATGCAGGACTATGTAATAACAGGAACCATGCAAACCTCATGGTGCCCAGAAGAGCTCCAGGTGGAAATAGGTCAGTGTATCTCCTGCTGCAAGGCAGAAATTAAGACTGCTTTGTTACATTGCAAAAGCAGTTCCTGACCGTTTGATTTGAACTGCGTCTGATGCAGTCTTTGGAGAAACTGAATGGAGAACTTGTGGGTTTGCTACTGATACGGGGATTTCATTTCACTCTGATGTCATTTAAAACTGCCATTGCCATCTATATCATATAATCTGTTGCCTAATTAAGGGAATTAAGGGTATAATGTATAAGGTATTATGTCCTGAATACCAGGACGCAATCTGGCGATCTTCTGATGTTACCCTTATGGCAAAATTAATTATCTGACTATGCCGTCAGCTACTGGCAGTATTTCTAATAATATACATCTAATATACACTAAATTTGTTCCTAAAATTACTACTATTCATGTGCAACTTTCTTTGTCTGTCTACTGAATCTTTGCATCTAGTTTTACAGTAAATGGCATACTTTGAGACAGCAAATTTTAAACAGAAGAACATTATTTGCTTGAAATTAGTTTTGACTTAATGAGTAAGTTTCATAAATACTGGTATGTGTCTTATAATTTCTATTGTGTGTGAGAATGCACAGTAGAAGACATTTTGTTCATGTCATCTGCGGGGAATTAGTAGGTCAATTGAAATACATTCTTTATGGTGTCTGTTACAGGTATGGGAATGCGGGTGGGAGTGTGAGAGAGAGTTTAGATGCTTTATCTCTTGAAAAGCTGTATCGGCCTGATGGGTGACGATGTTACAATTCAGCCCATGATCTGCTTAGGAACTTAGTATTTTCTTAGTTTCCTGGAGATCCTGAGAAAGATTTATGAAAACTAATCCAGACTGTAACTGTATTAACTGTACCAGATTCACCAGGACAAGAGTGTGGATATGTGTTTATCCTCACAGAATTTTACCTTCCCTAAGTAAGAAACCCAACTTCATTTTTTTAAAATAAACAGTTCTTTCATCATCCACCATCCCCAGTTGCAGAGGAAAACTTCACGACGCTAAATCTCAAAAATAATTACCTTTATTTATTTCAGTCTCTCTCTCTCTTCTTTTTTTAATATGTGAGGTTAGCAGTGCAGCTCTCCATCCACACCCCAGCTGCTTCTTTACCCCTACTACATGAAATGAAACTTCCCAGTCAAATACTGGGGCATAATTTTGCAGTGACACTCAAGCCCTCAGCCCTCAGCCATTCCCCATGTTGATCTTGGTATGAGGGTAGGAAATGAACAGGTTGGTCCGAATATTTTCTCATTCTGAAAGGAAGTCCCTTCCTGGTGTTTGACGTAAACACCATTGTCACTCAGCCTAACTTCAGTGCCAGTTCAACAATTTACATATCCATGGGAAATGTGACCTTTTGCTGCAACATGCTTCAGCGCCTCTGCTGGCACCTAACCTACTGGCTAAAAGAAAGAAAACTACTGGATTGAAAATAATATACTGTTTTCCCTTAGGAAATACAGAGCCTGTGGTTCTGTAGATTTTCCCTTTATTATTTTCTTCGTGTCATAAGCATCCCATCTCTTGAGACAGGGCATGGGACAGGACTCTTTTACTAGCCTTTGAAAACAGGCAGATTGCCCAGCCTGACTTGGTTACACTGAGGAATACAGGGGATTAGCTCTAATTCTGTATTCCTCTAGTGGTCACAGCTGGGAAACAAACACCTATCAGCTGCTCAAACCAGCTAAATTGGGAGAGCCCTGCTGCTGCTGAAATACACCGCAGAGCTTAGAAACACCAATTGGCTGCCCTAGTAGTGTACAGACAATGAAAGTTAGCACACACGCAGTTTTCTTCCTCTAATGCTCTCTCCACCCTAACCACTCCACACAGAAGCAATCATCTTCTGCATTTTAGGTACTTCACAAAATAAGCCACCAAACGGCGATGCTTATTAACAGTATTTTATTTCATTTTATTTCCTTTTTTTTTTTTTTCAGAAAGGTATTAACTTGTTACTTTACTCTTTTTTCTTTTTTTCCCCTCTCATTTCTGTTGCATCTAAGTGGTAGAACCTTTTCACTAGTCATAAACAGTATCAACTACTGTAAAGTAAAATAAATAAAAAAACGAATATGGTATTCAGAAATATAACCAAGATATGAATCTTCATATGTTTTTTACTGTGTCCTTGGTTTGGGTTTTTAAGGAAAATCTCTGAAAGTGATAATCAGATAATCAATAGTTGACACAGGTTCTAATGTTGTTAGATGAACAAAGTAGAAAGAAAAAAGAAAAGATTTTAAGTATGTTACATCCTACTCTTTTATGAGAGCCTGGTTTAATAGCAAAGTTATGACAGAAGAGAGACTTCTGACGCCCAGTGTCGAAGCGAGTTGCCCTTTCAGTATTCTATGATACTGCTTCCAGCTGATCAAAACTGGCATCACAATCCATTAGAGGGGGACACTGTGCAAGTAGTGTATCAAAATACGCAACAAAACAGGCTTTATCCAATCAGACTTAAACTGAGACAGAACACAATTTGGTTTAAATAGTCATATACTTTATTTTAAAACTTTTAAAAAGCAATGTGTTAGAGCATACAATTTAGAATTCCAAAATTTCTATTATATTTTATACTCATAAAATAATAATCTCTGGCAGTCATTAATAAGAGTAAGGAAGCTATTTGTTAGTCAATATGCATTACAAAGTGCTGTAATAATGCTTTTTATGCTATATAAATGATTTTCCCCATTAAGTGTGCGCATTTTTTCTGCCTATTGTCAATCTGCTGCTAAACATTTCACAGAAGTTTGCTGTCTTCAGAATCTGACACTCCAAAGAGCCAGTTTAACAAATGAAAGAGCTTGATTATGACAAAAAAAATCTCAGCAGTGATGGTAATATAAACCTCTTAGTTTTGGGTTTGTTTGGAGGGCTTTCTTCAGCTTCACTCTCTTTCATTTTATGTCCCATCAAAAAAGTCCTCTGCAGAAGACATTTTTCTTTCAACCACTGTCAAATATTTATTTCTGAAAATATATATCCCCAAGTATATATTAAATGTAAACTACATTTTAAAAAGATGTTACTGGCATATTTTCACTCTCTAGAAACAACAACTTGTGCCACAATATCTTTATATGTTGAATCTTTTTTTACTGTTTAACACCACATATCATTCATATTCATTTATTACTACGAAAAACTACCAGACTCAGCATTTAAATTCCAAAATTAAGATAAAATAGATTTCAGTCACGTTTTACAGGTCATTTACTGAGAAATTGGTCTCAAGAGGTAAAAAATGATTAGTGAACAACAGTGATCAAGTGAGGAAAGACACAAGACATATCTGAATGTAAATATCAAGTATATAAAATATTAGTCTGGATAACTATGTATAAAGACAGGTGATCAACACTACTGTTTTCTCATATAGTAGCTTGTATAGACTGTCCCTTAATAGCCTATTATTAGGTTAATTAAAGTTTTATCTTCCCAGATAAGATCATCTCATGTACTTCTTTGGTTAACAAGACATATGCCTTCTTAGAATTATCTAAAAAATAAAGAGGATCAGTAATTGTAGATGGATTAAAACCTTCATCCACCAGTCGAAATTTTTGTTGTTTGAATGTTCCAGTCATTTCCATTTTTTCCTATTGAAGAGAGAAAGATTTGTTACTCAATACAAGAGCTTCTTTTCTTTCCTCACATTCACATTTGTTTTTGAAAATCTTACCTCATATAAGGTTAATACTGTTTATTCTCGTTAAGCTGGAAAACTAGAAATTTTGGTTCTGGGTGTTGTCGTGGACCAACACCCAGAGACACAGTGGAAAAAAGTTACAGCCCATTGCTTTCTTTATTGCTGTGCAGTGTCTCATTCGGTGTAGCCCCAGCCTGCCTGAGACAATCTAGCTTCTTCGTTTGAGCACAGTCTAAAACTACACATCATAAAGAATCTGAGAGTAAAAACTGCCACTATCAAGAACTTATTCCTGATAAAACTCCCAAAATTCTCTGTATCTATGATTATTGCCACCTTAAATAAATGGTTGAAAGAATCACATACTAAATCAGCCATACTCATATTCAGCCAGATCCAAATAAAGGCGGATGTTTACCACATATTTTATAATGTTTTCAAGCTTCTTTTCCATGTCACTGTGTCCCTTGGAAAAAGTAGTGGGAGGAATCTCTAGTGCGACTCTTTTCTCTATCCTCCCTGCTGCTTCTCAGCCCCACTTTATGACCTCTCTACATTATCTTCTCTTCTGTCTTTACATTTCTATATATATGCAAACAATCTCTGAAAATGAAAACTTAAGTATTATCTCCAAGAACTCAGAGCTATTGTGTCTACTCCAGATCTACTTCCAGATTGTATCTACCTGCTTTTGTTGGTATAAGAAACATTCTGACATCTTCTAAAGTACGATTACATATCAGATAAAGCTCAATAGGTTTTTAATTTTTTTTTAATTTTAAAATTTTAAATTTTTTTTTAAATTTTTTTTCTCTTGAAGTTCCACCCACTACCTTCTTTCTTGGTTAATGACAGCAGTACCAACAGCAATTAATCTGTAATGTAAGCATTTAAATTCTAATCAAAGTTCCACATATTCAATACCCAGGCTACCTCCAAGATTCAGATACCTTTTGCCCAGCATAAAGGCTTTTTTATGCCCTGTATAGCAATAAATCTAGACTAGGTTCTCATCATTTTGTAAACTGACTACTGCAACATTCTCAAGTGTAATCTTGCTTGCTTGTACCAGAATGCTGCTTCAAAGGGTATCTTCCTGGACTTACGAGATATATGTATATATACACACACATATATTTCAATTTCAAGGTCTTTCATAGCCTCCACCTTTTCCCCTCTTTATTCTGAATGAGTATTCAATCTCTGATCGACCCAGGGAACAAACTTCCATAACTTCTCTTTTCAATGATTATTTTTTTCATCTTCTCCTCAGACTTAGGAGACTTCCTTCATCAACATCTTTGAAAACATTTTTCTGTTTGCCTTTGTCATGATGTTTTCAAAACACTTATCGGAAATGAAGATGCTCATCAGACTTCACTTACTGTGATGATCAGCATTCTGTGTTTTCTATACTATCCCATTTTTTTCTAGCCATATCTAGTACCTTGGATTACATTTACAATTTTAACTCTTGGGGGGGGGGACGACGACCATTTTTTTTCCTCAAATTGGATAGTACTAGTACACAAATAGCGATGACTTTGATGATTATAGTGGAGACGATAATATATGTTTTAATTCACCTTTTCAATTTACCTAGTACCTTTTAAAATGCTTTAATGTCATTATGTTATACAGCAAATAACATTTCATTTACTGTGCACAACCAGTATCTGCTTTAGCTCTACTTCTCTATTCTCTCATTTCGACTGAATAAAATGGATTTTAGATTGTTTTCTCTGGATGCCATTGTTCACATTTTACTAATCTGAATCTTTTTGTTTTTCCCATGTTCATGCTTCTAATCCCCCTAAATCCTTTTGTATGATCTCTATCCTTACTTATTTGTACAATTCCTCCCATTTTAACATAATCTGAAAATTTTATTGACTTTTTATGTAATTCCTTTCCCAGGACCCCATTAATGAAGACAGCAATTAGGAACAGTTCTAAAACTAATCAAGTGATATATGAACAAGCACTTTCTGTTACTCATTTAGCCACCTCTGTGTTAAATGATGTAGGTGTTTGCATGCGCTGTGCAGTAATGCAGCTTACCTGGACTCTTAAAAAAAGAGGACAAGCATAACTTGGTAGATAGGTCACTACTTGCTTATACATTTGCTCCAAGTCTAATGTTGTATTCTGCTTTAAAATAAGAGAGGCCATTCCTGCTTTTCCTTCATGATCTGGGGGAAAGACAGCGAGATGAGAACTTTAAAACATGAACAAAGTTAACATTTTAGTGATCAATCTTACAAAAAAGAACTGTAGTGTATTAATAAACTGACAGTCATAAATCATTTTCTGAGTTTCAGTAAAGCTGGAAGATTACATTCATATTTTATATGGTATTACATATACTTGGAGATCATTCAAGTGGTCAATTAAGCAATAGTGCTGTAAATGAGTTTGGCAGGTGAGAGTAAACAGAGTCCCATGCTCAATATTAATCAATAAATATGGATAAGCATCAACACCATTCGTCTCTGAAAAACAAGAGTGCTGAGCCTCTTTCCTGGATTAGCTAATTATGTCTTCTCTTCAGTTTTAGCCTTCCTCTCTTGCCAGTATCTTCTCTCAAACCTGGATCTGAATGTTGTTAATGGAGAGAGATACTAAAATTTCTTACTGGTTTGTCTGGAAAGAGAGAGCACTGTGGGTCTATGGGAAAGACCCAAACGGGTAAAATAGAAAAGCAATGAACTTCGGCAATCAAAAATAACTGCACACCTTAGCCATCAGCTAGTAATAACAGCAGAAACATTCTGCCAACTTTATCTTTTGTCTCCTTTCTATATTTTTTTTGTCTAATGCTGAGGAACTTGATTTGTTTATGTTTAAGTGCAATTATCAAGACAGTTGCATACAATGGGTAGGAATCTGCAGGTAAATGCTGTACAGGAAATAAGAAGCTCTCATATTTTTGAGTCTGATTTTCAGTCAGTCTTCTTTATTATGATCTTTCTTGTTGTGTGGCTTTAAACTAGAGGCAAATGACACTCTTTTATCATTTTGTGGTGGGCTCACCCTGGCCAACAACCAAACATCCAGCCAGCTTCTCACTCCCTCCCTTCTCCCATGGGATGGGAAGGGAACAGAAGGAAAGCAGGAAGACTGATGTATCAAGATAATGGCAGTTTAATAGGGAAAGCATAAGCTGCATGCACAAGCAAAGCAAAACCAGGACTTCATGCACTATTTCCCATTGTCAGGCAGATGTCCAGCTATTTCCTGCAGGGCAGGGGCTCACTCAGCACATGCGGTGGTTGCTTGGGAAGACAAATACCATAACCACAAATGTCTCATCCTCTTCCTTTCCCCAAGCTTTTATTACTGATCATGGCATCATATGATATGGAATAACGCTTTGGTCAGTTTGGGCCTGCTGTCCCACCTACGTCTGCTCCCAACTTCTTGCCTGTCCCCAGCATACTCACCACAGGGAGAAAGCCTTGATACTGTGCAAGCTTTGTTCAGAATAGCCATGTGTTGGTAAGTTATCAACACTGTTTTAGCCATCAGTAGAAAGCACAGCACCACATGGACAGCTATAAAGAAACTTATCTCTACCCCAGCCCCACCTAGTACACATTTTAAAAAAAGATTTAGCATGCATGGAAATCAAGCCCAGATGGTCTAATGAAAATTAACCCCAAAAAACTATTAAAAAGAAAATAATGTATTTTCTTTCTTAAAAATTTATTTATTTTTCTCTTAATTTTCTTTTTCACCTAGCCCTTGGTTTTGTAATATATCTGTTTACAGATGGTTTATGAAGCTAAGTGAAAAGTGAAATAAGACAGAACTGTGTCTTCATACACTTTCCTTTAGAGTTACTTTAATTCTTACCTTGTTGACATTTTATTTTGACACATGGATGTGTGGATTTTTCACGGATGTGAATTTAATAAATCTTTAAACTTTAATTTAGATTATGTAGCTATCACAAATTCATGAAAGATAACTTCTCAAAAATACACATGACTGCATACACAAAAAAACCCACATGACTCACTGGCTCATTCGCAATCTGGTTGTATTTTCATTATCTACACCTACATGGTCCAATCACAAGTGATTTATAGGTTTAAAACATGAAATACAAGAGTTATGAGGGTTAAAATCTAACCTAGGGGAAGAAAAACATATAGCCAATGCTTCTTTTACCTGGCACAGATACCCCATACACATTTGCTTCTTGTATGAAGTCCAACATTACAATGACATCAGAAACTTCTGTAGTTGCAACATTCTCCCCTTTCCATCTAGAACATGTGAAAAAATAATTTAATCCCATGAAAACATACAGGTACCTCTACTTTAAAAAAAACATTAATTTTAGGAGGAACTCCATTCATTTCAGACTAACACCACCTCAAACTTGTTCCCGTTGGTCACATTGGTACGTTGATCTGATCACCAGAAGACAATACTTGCAATTCAAATGGTACTGGGTATTAGCTATCAATATAAAGCACAATGAAAACTTATCATAATCTGATAACAGTTTTCAAAATTTTGACATGTATCTAAACATATCAAATGTGACCAGTCTTTCCTATTTCATACATTTTTCTCCACTTCAGTATCCAACTTCCTTGCTCACAGCAAAACCATCACTAGTTACTACGTTCATTGGAAAGACTGTTCAAAGAGCTGTAATTCTACAAAACATTCTGGAATTGAACTATCCAGCTCCATGGGAACAATTTTTACAAAATTAAGCCCCTATGATCCACTTCAAGATCATTATAAACTACATCGCAATAGTGATAAACTGAGCACTTCTGGTTGAAAACAAATAGAACAGTATTATTCTATTCTGCATGTCCATGCTTTTTAATGAAGAAATGTGAAAAGAAACAATGATTATACCTGAAGGTATCTCCAATCCTGTCCCAAAAATAAAGAAAATTCTCATGGTCTTGAACCATTAGATCTCCAGTATTAAAATAAAGATCTCCCTTCTTAAATACCTCACAGAGTAATTTCTTTTCAGTGTGTCTCTTATTGCCAGCATAACCAAAGAAGGGGTTCTTCGCATTGACTTTGGAAATGAGAAGACCAGCCTCACCTATACAGAGAAGTTGAAAGAATGTAAACCTAGGGTATCACTGCACAACTCCTGTACTTTACATTATTATTAATTTGGAACATATGATTTTACAAGACCAGGAACCAAGTTTGGCAGGGTTCAGCACGTAAGACCTAATAATAAAAACTTACCTGTTTCTACTGCTTTACAATTCCTGCAGTTACCTCTACATGCAAAGTGACCATAAAGACACAGTACAATATTGTCCACTGAAATTCCCAGTCTTTTGTGTTTCTTCCTGATGACTCATCAAACAGCTTTCTCCCAGAACTGCTATTTATCAATTGTGAGTTCACTAGTAGGTTTGCTACTTTCTCAAAGTGCACACTTCAAGTGAATAATATCTCCAACTCCCCACACCTTACTGAATTTCCAGTGATGAGTCTCAACTTCCATCAGCTTCCTACTGAAAAACTAGTGTTAATAAAAAGCAAATGTTGAACCCAGGCATTAAATTCCTACTTAGTCTCCTTTCAGGAGTTCTGAGAACACTTCTTAAGAATTTTCATTGTGATATAGCAGCATTGCTACCTTTTTGGAGTAAAATATAAAAGTTTTAATATAACTTTTTTTTTTTTTTTTTCTCAAAAAAATGGGGAGAGGTGGGGATAGGATTATCCTGTTATGCATGTAGAGTATCAGGGTGTTCGTTTGCTGAAAGTGGAATAGTTGTATGTACTCCTAATATTTTGGAAGCACATTCTGAACAATAAAGTTGAAGAGTTACATTACTTTGGATCAGTGACAGATTATAAACATGAAAATATACACAAATAAAAATGTGTCAAAAGGTATGCACAGTTTTTAATTTAAGGCCACCTGCTCATAAAAGTGCTGTGCCTTTTTTCCATAAGTTGGTAGTGTTTATGGTGAAAGCATTTAGTTCACTTTAGTGTCACTGCGGCCATGATGCTCTGAAGATACAGGGCATGGGTAAGAAAAAATCTCCAGATAGAGATGATACTTTTTATTAGACTGAATGATATAATTGGAAAAAAAATATAGATCAGATGTCTAATTAGGGCATGTGTTCCCTTCAAAGCCCACTCTGACATCCCTACAGATAATTTCCTATAAATTGTCATGTTTTGGGGACCGTATTTTCCTGAAAGAGCCCATCTTTGATTAACACCTGTGAGAGAATCTCTTAAGTTCTTTGAAAAACCTGCTTCAGCTTCCTGATAAAACTGACCTTTAATATCAGTTTTTCTTGCTTCAGCTTCCAGGCATTAACTATAGCTGTTATATTCCTATAGTACAACAGATACCTGATAAACACTTTGAAAATAAGTATAATCAAGAGATACCAGATATTTGATAAGTATTTTGAAGACGGCTATAATCAAGTAACCTCTTTAAAAAAAAATAAAATAAGCATTTGCTTTAATTCTGCAGTCTTTCTTGCAGATCTCTTAGGTAACCATCTCACTATGTTAACCTCCTTTAAAAAACACAGATGTCATTATCTACATATTCAGAGGTAATATCACATCACTACTTTTGAACACTCTTCTTCTGTGAATATACCCAAGGATCTTCTAAGTGCTTCTGGTGTCAGCACTGGTATGTTTAATAATGTTCTGTCTTAGATCAAAAATCATATTGCTTTTGTCAGAGCAAAGAGTAATAGCTGATGTTGGCGTAGTACAGTAACACAATTGCAAAGCTCCTTAAAAAAAATCTCTGGAGTATTTGTATTACAATCAAAAGGCCGTTATATCCTATTAAAATACATACTTACCTTTCTTAACTTTTTCACACCAACCATGCTTATTTCTAATTGGTTCATCTTTTTGGAAATCATACTTGATTAAATCAAATGGGAAAAAAAGCTAAAAAAGAGAAAAAAGGTCACCAGTTATTAATCTACACAGTGACATCTGGTGGCAGCAAATATAAGCAAGGAAAACTACTCCAGTGTTGCTCATCTAAAAGTAGAATGTAGTTTCATTTAAAACTGCAAATAATCTGTACATCAACTTACACCATTTGGTGGAGGTAAGCAACAGCAACGCCAAAACATTTTTAAAATCTTGTAACTTTCAAAAATACGTGGTGAAGACATAGAACTGTAATTTTGTTAACTTTCTTACAAGTTAGTTATCGGATCCACATGTCATTGGGAGAGCCTTCATGAGTTGGGATATCTGGAATTTAACAGATATTTAATGGTGGTGGCTGATATGAAAAGTGTTTTGGGGGTCTTCTGGCAAAACAAAGGCCTAAATTTCCTTGCAAAGAGAAACCTGCTTGCTGTTGGGCTTTCCTCTTTACTAGCCTCAGGTTTCCCTCAAGCTTTCTCAGGCTGGTATATGGTGGAAAGGCTTAACATGAGCAGCAGCAGAAGGACACACAGTCCCGTGTTGTTTGACCCGGTTATGTAGCTGTGGATATTCCACAGTTATATCAGGGTTTGTTCTGCATTTTTCTGAAATACTGTGAACCCCTGAGCCCTGACACTGCTGACCTAACTGACCTCCTAGTTATGTTCTACAACTAACCCTCCTCTTGTGTAAGGATCACAGAGAATGTGGTTCTGAGCAAGCTGAAGGAGAGGGCATTATGCTCTTATCAACACTATAAATTGCAATACTATTTTTCTCCAATATACAGTCTGACTCTTATTTTGCTTCATTTTTCTACTGTGATACAAATCCAAATTAGACCTTTGAGAGACATTGACAGATACTATACGCCTGACACTATATGGACCACTGTGTTTGCAGTTATTATCCTAAAGCTTCAGTTTACCCAGATGGGGATTCTGATTTCTCTTTTCATAAAGAAGTGTATCAGCAATCTATTTAACAACTAGTCAAACCAAGGATATACAATTATCTTCTCCTGGAGAAATCTTGGCAAGCAGAGAAACCAATTTTAAAAACATACAAATATACACCTGCACTCTTCACTATGAAGAAGTGCAATATAATTTAAGGATTGTGCTATGAAAGTGATTGAAGTAAAGGGTAGGATGCCAAAACATAAATCCCTTTGCTTTTCTGCAACTTATTTGGATGAAGAGTTGCATAATTATTTTATCCTAATTTGAAATGTTACTGTAGCTATATCACATCATTTTGTTTTAAAGAAAGTCTGAATAAATAGCAACTTGAATCAAACATCAAGCACAAAATCTCAGCCTCATATGGATGAACTTGTTTCACTGAGTCTTTTTAATGTTCACCACTGTATTTGCCTTCTACCCTCAGTCTGAAACAAAAACATATTTTTAACAGTTGATCAAAGGAAAAAGGTAATAGCGTGCAAAATCAAGTCATGATCTGAGAACTGGACAGTTTTTGAATAAAGTGAAGAGTATTTTTTTAATAACTACAGACTATAGCATTTACCAAAGTCAGGAATTTAAGAGCCAAACAGTTCACCTTAATTCGAAAATAACTATTATTCTTGATGAACAGAATGGGAAGTATTCATAATAAACACAAGTCATGTCTTCTTAGAGTCTTTCGGCTGTCTACATTGAATGCTGTTCTTTTTCACTTTCTTTTTTACATTGATGTTTAATTCTTTAATAGGTTTCATATGACTGACCAAATGCAATGAATAATACAAATAATAAGAATGAAATGGTATAAAAGGAAATGTTATTCCAATATTTTTGTGTTTGATTAGAACAGCAGCGTGCCCTGTCCAGTTCCATTTTTATCTGTTCATTCCTCCATAGCTCAATAGCTGTATTTTGTCAACATATTAGTCTGTATGATGCATTAAGTTGTTACAAGCACTCAAACTTTAAGTGTCTGAGATGATCTAAAAACTTGAGACTTTTACTGTATTCATATTGCTGCATACATCTTTAGTGCCTGCAACTTTAGAGTATTAACTATGCCTATGGCAGTTAGCTTTTTGAAATAATAGTCATGCAAATACATAATGAAAAGGAGAAAACAGCACATACTGCATTAGACATGCATAACGAAACTATGCCAATACACATTCTGTGCAAACAGCTCTCTCTGTGCAAACAGCTTTGTTGTCATATTAAATACTGGAAAATGAAAGCTCCAGAGCAAAGCATTTAGTCTGGGTACAGGCCTACATTTATTTTATCTAATTACTTAAAATTTATTGGAAAACAGGGCCTGAGCTGTTGAAGCATTACCATATTATTTTCACACAGTACTGCATGCAGCATTCATCATTTTAATCTACATTTTACTCCCTAAAGCACCACATAAATGTACCAAGCAAAAAGCATAATTTATCTAGCTGAAACTTAAAATGAGTTAAACTGCAACATTACTGTCTGTTTGCTGGATGTTGTCTAGTAACAGCATCCCACACCCTGCCCCCTTTTTTCTTAATTTAGTGGAAAAGTATGAATTCAAATATTTTTTCGGAAATACTTTTGAAATTCCTAAATTAAATTTATAGTGAGCGCTCACAGAATCTTCACCAGAGAACAAAGATCACAGGCTATTGCTTTTTATTTAGTTATTTTTTTTTAGAGATGAGATATTCTTGAATTCTGTAGGAGAATATCTGTTTGATAAAACAATGCATTACATTACAAGCCTGGAGTACTGCATACAGCTCTGGAGTCCTCAGCACAGGAAGGAAATGGACCTGTTTGAGCAGGTCCATAGGAGGGCCACAAGAATGATCAGAGGGATGGAATACCTATCCTATGAGGACAGGCCAAGAGAGTTGGGGTTGTTCAGCCTGGAGAAGAGAAGGCTTAAAGGGGGCCTACAGGAAAGATGGGGACAAATGACAAACTTTTTAAAAGGGCCTGTTGTGATAGGAGAAGTGGTAATGTCTTTAAACTAAAAGAGGGTAGATTTAGACTAGATAGAAGGAAGAAATTTTTTACAATGAGGGTGCTGAGACACTGGAACAGGTTTCCCAGAGAGGTGGTAGATGCCCCATCCCTGAAAACTTTCAAGGAGAGGTTGGACAGGGGTCTGAGCAACCTGATCTAGTTGAAGATGCCCCTGCTCATTGCAGGGAGTTGGACTAGATGACCTTTAAAGGTCCCTTCCAACCCAAACTATTCTGTAATTCTATGATTCTATTTCCTATATTTAGTTCCAAGCATCTTAAAAAAGCCAAATGTAAGAAAAAACAAAATAATTCCGGAGCAGAGCATACTATCATAATATTTTATAAATGTTTTAAAAATACAATTGTAATGCCTCATTTATGTTGTAAAAGCAGATGTATAGGTCCTCCACAGTTTTTTTAGAGAAAGTAAACAAAACTAAAAAAAAACTTTCAAAGCTATGCTTAATATTAACTGAATCACCACATATTATAATAAAATAACTTGGAATATACTTGAAGCACCTTAGATAACTTAGATAACTTAGCTCAAAACTAGTAAAAAAAATAGAAACAACACTGATTTTTATTGGCCAATGAACTTTAGAGCTTCAATTGCTTGGATTAACACTTGCCAATGTTCCTCCTGCAAATCCGGTTTTCCAGGGTCTTCAGATTTGCTTAAACCTAACTTTGTTTACTTCTAAAGTAAAAAGAATCTCTTCTGCCACTTAAGTTCTAGGACTGTATGAAAAAAGTGTAAAATACTAATTCTGCATTTCTGTTTGAAAGACAGAATATTTTATATGTTGAAACGATTTATGATTTGTTATAAGATTTAAATCTTTCTCAGCTCAAAGCTGATTTTGATCCCCACAGTTTTGAGTAAGAGATTTAGATTCTTGTAATATTTGGAATACTTGTGCTTAAAATAATGAAAACATACATTTATAAAGAAAGTTTGGAATATTTTTTTTACATGCCCTTTTTTCAGGTGTACTCACCATGGGTTATTTTTAGCCCTTCTTACAAGCTTCCTTGGATCTCATTAGTCCCACTCTCCCATTGCGTGTTCTCTGCCATCACTCAGAATTTATTTCAGTGTAAGAAAGGGATTTATATATATATTTGGTAACATGACTGAGAGTCTCACAGATTTTTTCCATATCACATTTAGATAAATACACACATAATGCATGTCATTACAATAAAATCAATCATTAATATTATCTACATACATATGTATACCACATATAAATATTAAACAGTGATTTACTATATTACTACTATACTAATCTATACACTATCTTCTTTGTAAAACATTGTTTTACCAGCTAAAAAGCTATTCAGAGGCTCCTACTTTTCTGTTAATTGATTGTATATGAACATGGTTATTGAAGGATTTATTCATACACCATAGGGATGCTTTCAAGCACATAAACCAACCCCTCTTATATAAAGAGCATAGTGTGAAAATAAACAAGTGCAAACAAGAGCACTGCTTCAAGTTAACATCTCAAACACAGTGGCTTCTTGGATGTCTGGCAACTTCTATAACATTCATCTATTTCTTCCTATTAATTTATGTCTTCCAAATTATTTATGAAAATTAATGTGTTATGTAGAATCTTAATATTTATCACAAGTATTTTTCCCCAACCCTTGGCAGTTACTGACAGAAAAGTTACTTTGTTCACTCTGAGAGCTAGTTTGTCTTTTAAACTTTTGTCTGCATTTCACCTTTAGAAACTGTGTCATTTCCACTATCTACAACAGAAATGCCTTCCTATTTCTTTTCCTTTTTTCCTGCTAAAAATATAATACTTTGAACCTACCTGCTATTATTCCCACTATACGCTCAATATCTGTATGTATGGGGGTTTTATGCTGCTTTTACTTCATTCCGACTTGCAATTATGCCAGGAGAAAGACAGCACGTTTCTTCCTTCTCCTTTACTGTATCACATATATGAACACATAAGCATCTGTCTCCCTTTCTCAGTTCTCTTTCTTTTTATTCCCAGTTTAAGAAATAGGTGTTTAGAAAATCCCTAGAGAGTATGTCTAAGGGTGTCTCCTTGTATAGTCCATGTTCCAAGAGAATAATGTTTCAGAAGTTGTTGTAGAACATCTTTGAAGAAATAAAAAAGAAGAGAAATCGGATGGCTGGGCCCTGTCTGTCCCATTCTCTGCTTTCGAGCAGAAAACAGTCTCCCTTTTTAACTTCAGATCATTCACGGGTCAACAAATCAGAAATGAAGCTGCTCTCCTTTACATATTGCTAGATGTCGAGCAGTTGTCATTCAGACTGAAGTAAAACAAACACAACAGCTACACTTCAGAATGCATTTTTAATAATCTGTAACCTGTAAAATGAATTAAAAAAAAAAACCCACAACAAATGCCTGAAATAAGTCAAAGTGAACTTATCTATGACATTAAAATACATCGTTTGTGTCACGATACTCATAGACTGTAATCAAAAACACATATAAAAGGTCCCCAAACTTAAGTATTTGTTTAAATATGTACTTGTTTAAAAAAAAAAAAAATCACTAAAAGGTATGTGTCATGATATTTTCAACATTCCTTCTCTTTCTTAACCTCTTCTACACTTTTATGAAACTGTACTAATATCTAATAAGCCCTTGTTCATGTCAACACTACTCTGCTTCAGCATACGAGGGAGCTAGCTGCTCCTGCAAACAAGTCTGCAGCCTGAAGGAACTGCCATCCAGAGGAACTGCAACAGTGACAGAAGCAGAGCCCCAGTAATTAACAGAATGCAGAAATGTTAATGTGAGACCTGTAACTATTGTAATATTATCAGTATGTCATGTTGTTCCACTGACATAAATTCTTTCGAAGAGAGAGACCGTGTATGTCACACAACCATAAATGCTCTGGACCAAAATATATTACTTACAGAACAGCTCCTGATGGAGGAGTCTCTGAAAGCTTCTTAATTTGAAAGAGATTTCGGGCAGTTCTATTTCCACGTAAAATGGGTCACACGATCCACCCACTGACCTGGCTAGACATACCATACCTATGTAATCAAGGTGAGGTAGTTTGCCTCTGCACTGAATCTGGTTTTCGGTGACAACGTTCAGTCTTCCCTCAAACTCTACAGTCATAGAATGCCAAATGTATACACAATGGGGGAAGGGTTAGGAGCCAATACACCTCAGGCCCCTTGGAGAATGGCAGTAGCTAAATATTGAGCCCGCTTGCTAATAATGTGCTTTAGCTACTTCCCTTATGACAAAAACTACAGAAATAACTGAAGACTTACTGTAGATTTATTTCTAGGGAAAAGACAGTATTGAAAAAGACAGAATAAAATTGATTTCAAGCCAAGCAAAATGGAATGAATGGCTTTTTCTGTTCATAAAATATCTTATGGTCTTTCCATATTCATACTGAGTAAGCAAGGGGACAATCTATAATTATCTTAGCAGACTATACTGACGTTTCCATAGACCGTAACAGTTCCAACTTGGAGTAGTATATAAATTATAGAAAAGATGTCCAGTGAGATCAAGTATTCAGTTACAACTGCATTTATTTTTTAATTGGAGTTTGCATGAGCTATTTTTTCCTTCTAATCTGCAGTGACTAACTCAAATCATAAGTCCAATCATTAAAGAGGAAAAAGTAGGATGTTCATGTGCAAGAAACCCCCAAATAGTAATATTTTCCTTTGGAAACACAAACATCATATGTTACTGACATATGAAGTGCCACTATTAATTAATGCAAAACCTCCACACTACTTGATTAAAAATCATGGAATCACGGAATTTTCAGAGTTGGAAGGGACCTCTAGAGATCATCTAGTCCAACTCCCCTGCCAAAGCAGGATTGCCTAGAGCACATTACTCAGGACTGCATCCAGGCGCGTCTTGAAAATCTCCAGAGAAGGGGACTCCACAGCCTCCCTGGGCAGCCTGTGCCAGTGCTCTGTCACCCTCACCGTAAAGAAGTGTTTCCGTGTATTTGAACAGAACTTCCTATGTTCTAACTTGTGCTCATTGCCCCTCTTCCTGTTACTGGGAACCATTGAAAAGAGCCTGGCTCCATCCTCCTTCAACCCACCCTTTAGATACTTGTATGCATTAATAAGGTTTTCCCTCAGCCTTCTCTTCTCCAGGCTAAAGAGTCCCAGCTCTCTCAGCCTTTCCTCATAAGGGAGATGCTCCAAGCCCTTAATCATCTTAGTTGCCCTTCGCTGGACTCGCTCCAGCAGTTCCCTGTCCCTCTTGAACTGGGGAACCCAAAACTGGACACAGTATTCCAGTATTCCTGGCCTCACCAGTGCAGAGTAGAGGGGGAGAATGACCTCCCTCGACCTACTGGCCACACTCTTCCCTATGAAGCCCAGGATTCCATTGGCCTTTTTGGCAACAAGGGCACATTGCTGGGCCATGGATAATTTATTGTCTACCACGACCCCCAGATCCTTCTCCTCCTAGCTACTTCCTAGCAGGTCCACCCCTAACCTATACTGGTGCCTAGCATTCTTCCTTCCCAGGTGCAGGACCTTGCACTTGCTTTTGTTGAACCTCATTAGGTTCTTCTCTGCCCAGCTCTCCAGCCTGTCCAGGTCACGCTGGATGGCAGCACGGCCCTCTGGTGTGTCAACGACTCCTCCCAGTTTTGTGTCATCAGCAAACTTGCTGAGGATACACTCTGTCCCCTCATCCAGGTCATTAATGAATATATTAAACAAAATTGGACCGAGTATTGACCCCTGGGGGACACCACTGGTTACAGCCGTCCAACTAGACTCTGTGCCGCTGATCCCAGCCGTCTGAGTTCTGTCCCACAGCCAGCTCTCAATCCACCTCACTGTCACCTCATCTAGCCCATACTTCCTCAGCTTCCTAATAAGGATGTAATGGGAGACAGTGTCAAAAGCCTTGCTAAAGTCAAGGTAGATGACATCCACGACTCTCCCCTCATCCAGCCAACCAATTATAACATCATAGAAAGCTATCAGATTGGTCAAGCATTATTTACCCTTGGTAAATCCATGCTGACCACTTCCAATAACTTCCTGTTCCTCAACGTGTTTGAAGATGACATCCAGAATGAGTCGCTCCATTACCTTCCCAGGGACAGAGGTGAGACTAACCAGTCTGTAGTTCCCTGGGTCCTCCTTCTTGCCTTTTTTGAAGATCAGAGTGATGTCAGCCTTCCTCCTGTCCTCAGGCACCTCTCCTGTTCTCCACGACCATTAAAAGACGATGGAGAGTGGTCTAGCAATACCATCCGCCAGCTCTCTCAGCACTCACGGGTGCATGCCATCAGGGCCCATGGACTTATGAATGTCCAGCTTGGCCAAGTGGTCTCTGACATGGTCCTCCTCAACTGAGGGAAAATCTTCCTCTCTCCAGACCTTCCCCTTTGCCTTCAGAGTATGGGATTCGTGAGGGACAGCTTTAGCAGCGAAGACCGAAGAAAAGAAGGCATTCAGTAACTCTGCCTTCTCTGTATCTTCCACCACTAGGGCACCTGTCTCATTCACCAGTGGGCCTACATTTTCCCTAGTCTTCCTTTTTCTATTGATATACTGAAAGAATCTCTTCTTATTGTCTTTAACTGCAGTGGCCAAGCTGAGTTCTGATTGAGCTTTGGCCCTTCTCATTTTCCCCCCTACCTAGCTTTGTTATATCTTGATAGTCCTCATAAGTTGCCAACCACCTTTTCCAGAGAATGTAAACTTTCATGTTCTCTATTTAGCCAGGCTGGTCGTCTTCCCCGTCTGCTTGTTTTTCAAGACAAGGGGATGGCCTTCTCCTGCGCTTTTAAGAGCACCTGCTTGAAGTATGCCCAGCCTTCCTGGGCACCTTTGCTCTTCAAAACTGCCTCCCAAGGGACACTCTCAGCCATGCTCCTAAACAGGCTAAAGTCTGCCCTTCGGAAGTCCAAGGTGGTAGTTTTGCTGGCTCCCCACCTTACTTGATCAAGAATTGAAAATTCTGTCATTTCGTGATCACTCTGCCCAAGGCAACCTCCAACCTTTACATCCCCCACAAGACCTTCTCTGTTAACAAACAGTAGGTCCAGTAGGGCACTTCCCCTAGTTGGTTCCTTCACCAGCTGTGTTAGGAAGTTGTCTTCCACACACTCCAGGAACCTCCATGACTGTTCCCTCTCTGCTGCGTAATTATCTGTAATTAATACAGATGATTAAATTAATAAATAGGTAATTTCAAGTCTAATCCTTTATCTGCTGTAACCTTAACATAGTATTTCCAAAAGGCTAACTATTTATGACAAAACTCTTTCAAAAGTTCTGAAATACTGAAAACAAATTTACTCAGGTTTGGAGGAAATGTAAAATTTCATAAGATTAAAAAAAAAAAAAGGTTTAAAACAATTAAAGCATGTGACAGAAAAATTCTGAAACAAAAATTAACGTAAGCCCTAAGGTTCCTGGTTCACCCACTACTCCCTAAATTCCAGATTCCTGATTTCCTGTAGTGATTCCGTACCCTTCTAGAGACATTCATCAGCACCAGATGTCCACTGTACACACTAAAGAGCATCAGTCATGCAGAACAGAGACTCAGCAGAGTCGGTCTTCTTAAATTCCTGAGCTCTCAAAAGTTTCTGAAAAAAACCCAAAACACTAGCTTTTGTGGTGTTTTTCTGAGTGTTTCCAGGTTTATCCCTGCAGTCTGGGTTCCTATCCCAGAAGCGAAGAATTGCCCTGGCCCCAACTTGCAAAGTAGTCTGTGGTGATCGTAATGTGGTGATGCTGTACTGAAGCTGTGGATCCTGGAACCTAGAAACCTATTTGCACATCATCAGAAGATACCTCTGATGTATTTCCAAACAATAGTATTACATCATTCTCTGAAAAAAAAGTTTTGTCAGGACATTTTATTATCAGTTCTCCTCAGGAACACAAATGGCACTTAAGTCAGCATGATTTGTATATATAGACAGGTATCTCAGTATAGATTGGTATCTCGGTTAATTCACAAGTTCTAGGCCCTGCATGTAGTCCTATTTATTTCAAGAAGAGTAAAAATTGGCATAAATACCAACATATTGTTAAATATCTAGTCTCCTTGACAGAAAGCCTTGCTAAATAATCTTTAATATTATTAGATTAAGTTTAGAACATGTTACTTACTGACTTCTCAAACCATTTAAGAGATAGCATTAATAGGACCCAAAAGGAAAAATCTATTTGTGGATTTCAAGCTGAAATAAATTCTTCTTGATTTAATCAGAAGGATGAAGGAAAAGCCACCATGTGTGACATGAATAATATGTATTCCTCTTCCCCAAGACATATAATTTCCATTGTTGAATCTGATTAAATACAAAAGAGAGACTATGGAATAAGCAGTGAAAAAAAAGTATGTTTTTTCTAGTTTTAGTAACCCAGAACAAACCAAATAAATATAGCAGATTGTGTAGATAAAGGGGCATAGAATTTTTAAATTGGTACCCTTGGAAAGTATTGTCTGTCACAATTACTCAACAGTGATTATATTTGCATTGTGTTATCTTTGAAATTTCTGAATAATGATACAGACTAAATGTAGAGTAGTTCGTTACTTATGTTTAATTGCACTTAGGTATAAAATATCTCTTAAAATTATATCTGCCTATATGTTACTTTATTTTAATTACTATTAATTCCCATTTATGCCAAATATTTACATAGTAACATGCAATATAAATATACACTTTGAAAACAGCTCTAAATATAAACTTTAGAACATTAAGTCAGAACAGAATGTCTATGTTTATTACATAAATGATGAGTTCTTCGCTATTAAAATAAATCCAACTTCCTCTTTTGTCCTTTAATATAGTACAGATTTGAAATGATACTCGAAATCTACTCAAAATTGCCAGAAGAGAGGCAAGGCCTTTTTGAGTCTTGTGAACCTCAAGAAAAATCTAAGTGTTACTGCTGAACTTATAACTGGGCTGAGTGCTAAGCACTATCTGCAATACCTTGTCAGCCAAGACTTTACAAAGGGTCAATTCAACTTGCAATAACTAGGTTAGAAAATTTACCTTGGATTTATGACTGCAGTCCCATGTCCTGTGGTCAAACTGATATATGCATTTACCTTCAGCACTCCCTTTTACAAAGTACAATGTAAATAAATAGTCACCTTATAAAAGAAATTGGTGCGTCCAACAGATCCAATTTTTCCTGTGTGGTTCATGAAACAAATGTTTCCTTCAGTAGCACCATAAAACTCACAGATCTTAACAGCACCAAATCTGTCTAAAAATTCTCTCCATATATCATTTCTTACTCCATTTCCAACTGCTAGTCGGACTTTGTGATTTTTTTCTCCTTCCTTCTGTTAAAAAAAGAAAGAAATAATTTAAAATATAATATACTGATAAATGCATTTGATTGTTGCATATATTGTGGGAAATTGTATCTCCTTTAAATACATAAAGTATAAAAAACAAAATAAAAAGAAAAACAACAATTAAATTAAAGAAAGCTAGCATAGCTCGCCTACAGCTACAATGTAGCAAACTGCAATCAGAAACCTATTATCTTGTGGAACAAGCAAATTATTTCCTGAATAATGGCTATATTAATTTATATAAATGCTTCCATATTTTAAAAGTTGTATCATCTCAGTCTGTTTCCACTCAGAGGAATCTGGGAAGAACAGAGAAATCAGGAATTATTTCTGTCAAGGGATTAAAGTCTGCATAGGTTAATAGTTACTTTATTGTGTCTTCAGAGTGATTATAAGAAACAAGCAGATTTCACACACTTGTAATATCTGTTCCTTCCCACACATTGCATGTAAGTAATTTTCTGTATTTCTTTCAATATTAAGACCTGTAAGGTTTTGTTCAGTGTTACTTGGAATACATTATTTCTTTGTGATCTTGAGTCTTTATTGTTGTCGAGTCACGTATTTTATTACAAGAAACACAATAGTATGTGTTCATCCAGTTCAGTGAGACTTTCTAAAATTTTATGAATACATTCCCAAACCTTTCAATTGCACAGAACACCTTTAAAATACAATCAGATTGAAGTTGAAGTATCACAAGGCAAAAGATCTAAAAATTTGCTTTCTTTTGTGTGTTTTTTTTTTTTTTTAATTTCACCTATTTTACAGTAAGACTCCCTTTTTAATCATTGCGAATAGAAATACAGAATGCCTAAGAAGTGAGACAGAACAAAATAAATATAGGTAGAGTTTGTACCACATACCTTTAGAACTACATAGCACTCTGGTATTGCAACACTGTCCGTATATACCTCTACACATATACAATTATACAAATGTATACAAACTGTTCCTTATATACATATGTACACATATGCACATATTCATACTGCTTTTATATCTATTTGTGTGTATACATGTCCATATACATATACTAAAGAAAGCAGACAGTCCCTATTTTCTGTCCTTCTGTTATAGCTTCTTTTTCCCCTCCCAACTCTAGTCCAGTATGAATTAGGTATGTCTTTAGAATGAAAAACCATTTTAGCACCTTTAATCTGGCATAAAAGCACAACAAATTATTTCTGGGAAGAGATCTGGTCCGCTGACTGAAACAGGAATCTTTAAAAATTTTGGATGTTAAAAACAGTGAACCTTCTACTAAGTACACAGACAGGAGTGTTCCTGAGAGGCTTATGTCTTGGCCAAATTCACTTTTTCATGAGGATTGTGAATTCGTACTTCTGTAACAAAAACTGCAAGCACAGTGAAATTTTAAGTTCCTCCTCTAAATCACAAAGACCGACCAAGTTCTTTTCTTCCCTCTTCAAAACCAGTAACTCATAGAAAGACAAAAAATTCCTTTATTAAGCTGCAGAGTCTTTCTTCTGGAAATTAAGTCCTCTTGCTGGAATGATTCAGCAAGGAACTCACCTGTTTCCCTAGATGCAGATAACTCTTGGCATATTACAATCTGAGGCATTATCCTGCTATTTTACCTCAAAACTTTTTACAACAACCCAATTGTTTCCTTTTCCCTTCTCCCTTCCTACCTAACCTTACATATAAAACTCATTTCTAAACACACAAGCATGTATTTACCTGACTTCATGCTAAATCATTACTAGCAAGTACTGTATCACATAGTACAATGAAACTGATGATAGCCTCAGTCTGGAACGAAGTATCTAGAAATTGCCTACAGATGTAATTTTTGGAGTGGTTTGTTTTTTCAAAACTTCAGATGCAGTATCACAATAGAACAGTGTAGATTTTCATATATCTGAAATAATAAGGTCTGTTATATTGCACATTCAAAATCATTATACTGTCAACAAACAACAAAAGTATTTCTTTTTTTTAAGAGAAAGTGTTTCAGTGCTACTTTGAACTTCGTCAGGAAAGCTTTTAACTCTTCTTTCCCCCAGAAAACTGTCCACCATCTTTTGAATATTCCAGTCAGCTCAATTTAAAACTTTTCAAATTGGGTTATTTTCCTTACAGTTTCATTGCTAAGCTGAAATTAACATGTCAGTTACTGAACTGCAGTTACCCCTTGCTGACGCCACTGAATTATTCAAATCTACTGCCTTTGCTGAGATATGAAAAATAGCACTAGAAATTCTTTCACAGAAATCCTTCGTCCCACAATGAACAGAAGAGACCAAAATGTGCATATATATATATATATACACGGACTAATTAAATGGGTCATTCATCTGGCTAGGAATACTCAAAATCTCTAGAGACCAAGTTAATAAGCAGGTGAGTTTGCTTCCATTATTTATACTTTAAGAAAAATAAACGCATTGATGGCTGTTTGCTGAAAAGACACAGACTAGAAAACAATGACCTACGTGGATTGTTTTTTTTTTTTCCAAAGGGACAAATACAGCATCATTTATAAGTGCAGTTACTTCAATACCTTCAGTTCCTCGTGTTATTTACACAATCACAGTATCACAGAATGGTAGGGATTGGAATGGACCTTCAAAGATCATTTCGGACCTGCCAAAGCAGGTTCAAAGCATAGTTTGGCTGGTTTATATTACCACAGCAGAAAGTTGTTTCTCTAGTGGAAAAGCTGCAGAGTAAACCTGACAGGTCAGCATCGTACTGTGCTTGCAATGTTAACACCTATCAACAATACAGTGTACGACTATCTCACTTTAGGAAGTATTCTCTTAGACATTCAGCCCTTTTGCAAAAATACAAAGAAGCTGTATGATGTCATCAAAAACCGATCACAGAAAGTGCATTTTCTTAAAAGAGAGGGCAGTAATTCACATCTTCACAACTAAGGTACATCTTCTGTTGGACTACATTGCTACAACTGTTGTATTTGTGATTTAGTCAGTTCCATCACAGTTGTACCCATCTGTTGACACATAGAATCACAGAATGGTTTGGGTTGGAAAGGACCTTGAAGATCATCGAGTTCCAACCCCCCTGCCATAGGCAGGGACACATGTCCAGCCTGGCCTTAAAAACCTCCAGGGATGGGGCCTCAACCTCTGGGCAACCTGTTCCAGTGCCTTACCACCCTCAAAGTGAAAAATTTCTTCCTAATGTTCAATCTAAAGCTACCCTCTTCCAGTTTAAAGCCATTCCCCCTCATCCTATCACTACATACCCTAGTAAAAAGTCCTTCCCCAGCTCTCCTGTGGGCCCTCTTTAGGTACTGGAAGGCCTCAACAAGATCTCCTCAAAGCCTTCTCTTCTCCAGGCTGAACAGCCCCAACTCTCTCAGCCTCTCCTCATAGAAGAGGTGCTCCAGCCCTTGGATCATCCTCAGGCCTCTCCTCTGGACATGGTCCAGCAGGTCCCTGTCCTTCTTATGTTGGGGACTCCAGAGCTAGATGCAGTACTCCAGGTGGGGTCTCACGAGAGTGGAGTAGGGGGGCAGACTCCCTCAAGAGTAGTGCAGGGCTTTCTGGGGAAAAGGCACTAAAACTGTCATGCATATAGCAGTCTTTCAACTGTAAGAATGGAAACGATATATGATTTAATCTCTCAGTGGGTTTAATAAGTATGAAGAAAATAATTATAATGAGGGAAACATTAAACAGTGATAATTCACTTTAGTTTTACATGAGAGTAAATTCATATAGCTATTTTTTTACATATTTTTACCTAAATTTGTATAATATATGACATTAATTCATGTTAGCCTTACCTGTAACTGACTTTCAATGGAAAGTGAACCACAGTAAATAAAATGGAGTTAGTAATTTTAACATCTTTTTCGTGACTCAATCTATATATTCACCATCTGTATTATTGTCCAGATCACTGACAGAGTCCAACTCTAGGGCAGGTGTGTTGGTATCCATGTGCACTGTGGCCGAAAACTTATGCAGTAAATAAAATGTAATAAATAAGAGAAGGCAAGGGAAAGGCATGATAATTTCAACAAATTCTAGAAACATGGTTGAGTGATGCATACTTAGTGTGTCCTAATGTATGAAAATCAAAATAAATTAAATATGCAGGAACTTATTCTTTAAACAGACTATGGCACCAATAGTTTGTTGAATTTCTGCCATACTCAGACAGCATTTCATCAACTAGCTTCCCTTTGGTACAGTAGACAGAATTATATGAGAAGAAGGAACTCCAAGGAGTTACCTAGTACACATCTCTTCTGGGAGACAAGCTCTACTACCCCTGTGCCATTCTTGACACATCAACAAGCTGTGGCCTGTCAGCCAGTTACTGTGCAACAGTTGGCATGCAGCTGGTCAGCATGCACATTCTTAGCCTGCTGCAACAGCGTAGTACCTAGTTAACATTTCCTTCACTTAAAGCTGTATTTCCTCACAATATCTCATATATGAAGGACTCAGTGCCTTGCCGTGGTCAACTATCACAAAGAAGTTCAAATACTGTGAAAAAAAAAAATGGGGAGTCAGTCTTTATCCACTTATTTCTAACAGTAAAGGTAAAACATTTTTTTCAGTGCCTTTCTGAAGCATTAATAAGCAAGAACTGTTCTTACCTTACACCGGGACTTTTCTTCAGTTCATTCTGCCAAGATCTTTGAACCGTATGCCAAATATCTGCATACATCATAAAGTTTCTGACGCACTGTTTCTCTGTTCTGAGTGCTTGTTTCATTTGTATAGTAATTAATTGACAAGTCAAGATCTGCCTTATTACACTAAATACCACATACCTGGGATTTTTCGTCTGCCAGTCTTTCCTCCTTAAGTGTTCTTTGTAAACTATGCGGACTATCTACATGATTAAGTCGTTGATAAAATAAATGCCTTTTAAAGTGCCATCAACAGTATATCAATTGGTGCTGGAAGGATTCATGGCTGCAGCTATACAAAAATGTACTTAGCAGTTGCTTTAAAAGAATACAAGAAAACAGGTTCATTGTCCTACTTTGCCATTTCTGCAGCAGGAAAAGACAAATGGAGAGAAGCATAGGTAATTTCAAGCAAAGGAGGCATGAAATGTTCTTGTGTTATGGCCTTGATGAAACTAAAAGCAACCTCAGGACCTGAGAAATGCAAACATCTGTTAAATATAAAATATGATGGACAGACCAGGACTGGGTTTACATTAATGTATTTACAAGGATTGTTTGTAACAACACATTCACCTGTTCTCTATTGACACACTAGCTCAAAAAAAGGGGCATCGGGTAGTTAGTAGAGAGACTGTAAGATGAGAGATATCTTACTGCTGTTATGATGACAAATGTAATAAATTCTTCAAGATGCGTGCTTACATTCACTTTTCAGTAATGCCTAGTTATAAATTGCAAGTTCATTTTTTAAGCAAAATACATACCCAAATTTAAAAATACAAGTAAAAGAAAACAGGAAGGGTACTGAAGAGATGCACCTTAAGACAGGAACAGGAATTCTAGAAACAGGACACATCCTTCCAGTTCAGGAACTGGTTGTTTGCTATTTCGTATAGCTCACTCTCACCATGCTTTCATTAATCAATCTCCTGATAATCTAACAGGATTAGATTCTATCAGGAGTTTTCTTCCTTTAGCTCTTCTAACAGGAAATGTTTTGTTTAATTGTAATTCTATTTCCTCAGAAGATATCTACCAACAAAAAAAGTCACTCTGTCTGTGTTCCACCCAGTAATATGAAGTAGATCATTGTATTTTTGCCCCAGGAGCCCACAAGTCAAAACAAATTACACAAAACTTTTCAAAAGTCAATTCAGAGAATTAAAGCACGCACAATTATTTCTTGTACTTCATATTGCCCCCAGTATTCTGTGAGCAATATGAAACTTCCCTTTTGTAAAAGTATGATTGTGCTTCCTAGGCTTCACTATCAGGTCTTCTTCTGCATGACTCCACCAGCTTAAGCCAAAAGATGAGTATCTAGGAAAAGAAGCTGGAAGGAAGGAAATTGTCCAAGTTACCTGACCTCTTAAAGACTCAGAAAAGGCTTGAGCCACCATGCTAAAACCAGTAGCTAACATTGCAACTAGCCTTCAGTGCTGTTTTGGGTATGGAAAATCAATGCTTCTTAAGGCCAAATGAGCTCTATGAACATTACAAAAGACTTTTGCAGGAAGAAAAACTGAAAATCTTTACCGGTAATAGTGAGCAGAATGAGAAAACAGACACAGAATGATTGTGTGGATGGAGTCCAAGAGCGGTATGCCAGTCCATTTAAATATCAGAAGGCAGTAGCCAAAATGGACAGGATTATAATCTGCTTTTAAACCCACTTTTAAAAAATAATACTGTTGTTGTAGTCATGGCAGTTTAAAGCACAAAGTTTGTTGTGATATACAATATATTTTTTTATTAGATCAACTGATACAGTCTGGAGGGAAAAAATACAAGCTTCCAAATCCCAGGTCCATTCCTAAGCTTCATTTCAGATGTGCTGAATATGTTCTTAATCTAAAAAGCATATTTTCTCTAACCTCATGTAAAATCAGTGTTCAATTCTCCTTTTAGGCACTGTTAATACTGTAGTAAATCAGTAACAACTTGGATTAACAATGATGTCTGCTTATGACATATGCAAGTGGTTGCAGATTTTTTAGGAAAAACACAAGTTACTAGAAGAATAAATAAATTGCAAAATTTCCCCCAGCAAATAAAATTGTGATGACATATAGAGATTACTCAGAGACTTCAAACGGAACGTACAGATGTGGTTGTCTGTAACTGTGACACACTAGTGGTTTGGGGTATTTAATAAAATGTGTTTGCTGAGAACCTGCAAGGGGCTTGACAAATTTCCGCTGCACATTTTAACGATAAGAGAAAGAACAATTTCCAGTACTGAACGTAAATTGAGCTAAAATTTAACGGGGAATAAAATGTGATGCCAAGTAAAACCTGCATTGCAGATAATTGCCTGCTGACTCATTTTTCCTTCTTTACCTGACCATCATATTCTCTTCCTTCAAAGGAACCTGTTTCTAGGTGGGAGAGACTGCTATCCAACATACATAAACTCCATTCTTACACCCCCTCCCACTACACTTGAGTAAACAGCAGGGAAATAAGTGTTCATTCTGTCTGCTTATCCCAGCAGCATTGACTTCCTTGTTTTCTCCTTCTAAATTACTATTGTTCTAACACAGAAGAGTTTTAATAAAATAAATCCTTAAGCATCTTTTCTAAAGTCACTCCAGAGAGCTTAATCCCATCCAAAGAAACCTTGGCCAAACTGGATCTAGTAGAGAGATTGGCTTGCTTCAGCTTAACAAAATAAAGTCTGAAAGCTGATACACATGGTCTTATACACTTGAGATCACACGAAGGAAATAGTAAATGTTACCGATGCCAAAGAAAAACATTGGCTCAATACCAAACTGACGTAAAACAGGACAGGTATTGATAGACAATTTCTAAGCAATGATATAATTAATTGTGAAATTGACTTTGAATACAAGTAGAAGTGAACTCTCATTTTAATAGTCAGCTTACCAAGTTCATGCAACGTACCACAAATCATATAATTAATCCCATAATGTATCACAGCTTATATCCTTAAGACAGGATATAATGATCAAGAAAACTGATTTCTAGCCTCTGTTTGTAAATCATTTCAGGATACACGTCTCCTTTACAGAAAAGCAGGAGAGATGCTGCATTACCATTCATATCTTTCTAAAAGCTTCAGGATGCAATGTATTATTTAAATAGCTCATTACTTCAAATTTGAAATAAACCTGCAAGTGCATTAGGAAGACTTTGTATACACTTTAAATGTTAAATTTTAAACATGCTGAAACCCTCTACGGAAAATATATCCACACCTTAGTACAGAAGTATTTCCAAGGCCTTTGCTTAGAGAGGAAATAGGGAGCTATGCTATGCCATACTTCTGAAATTTCATAGATAACAGTGACTTTGAGCACTGTCATCCAGCAAGACCAAGTTAATAATTTGCTGAATATTCTCTTCCACTCGAGTAGTGATGCTAATATCCTAGAGCAGGATCCATTTTGTAGCTACTGAAGGCTACTAGCCATCAATGTTGGTTCTTGTACTTTCACTATGATCAAAAGACTGGAGAAAAAAAGCTTGGAAGAGAGCACGCATGAGAATTATTCACTTATTTTGGAGCCCAGCAAAATCTATGAACGTCACATAATCCAAGGTCTTTGTACTCGTACTTAAAGAAAAAGGACGACTTCCTTTTCTAACAAATATTCTTTCGAGACAACAGGTTACTAAACCAAACGGGATGCAGAACAGGTTTCAGAAAAATTCTACTGTAAGAGTCTTCAAGAGCTGTTGCAGATGTGAGTGGGAGGCAGAAAGATCAAACGAGACAAAACTAATAAGGAAAGCTAAACCAAGAGTCTGTATGCTACCACAGAGACTTGCCAAAAGTTCTGTTCAAACTCTATGAAATAGAAGGCCATACTGTGGCCTTCACCTATTAGAAATATACCATTTATTTCAAGTTTAGTGTTAAATAAACAAATGAAGCACTTAAGATAATTGCTATGGTTTTAATCTGTGTTCATTAGAAGAGCTGTATAGTACTCTAACTTTGAGAACACTGCCCACATAATATCTTCACAGAGATTTAAAACTTGCATTAGCCATATCTTTCTCATGCTGCCAGTATATATAGTACTTCTAAGTTAATGAAACTTCAAGAGAGGTAACAACTTGGAAAATTATTTCACCTACTTGAAAAATTATTCTGGATTGCATAACATATTTAAAAACCTTCCACTTATTTGTGTGAACATGTTTCTCTTCCAGTTTTAACATGACAAATACTTACTACTTTTCTTCAAGTATCTAGCTGTCAAACTGATTCATTTTATCTTTAGCCAGTTAGCAAAAAAAAAACCAACCCCAACCAAAAACCCCCATAGCGTCACAAAGCAGAGTTTAGACATGACAGCTCCTAGAAAGTATGCAGGCAAATTAATAAATATAATAGTTATACAGTTAATGAATAGTTAATGATGGTATAAATATTTCATATAGTATATAAATAGTTAATGTGGTACAAATAACTTTATTTGCAAAATTTAAAACTCCTTTAACTTTATGATGTCTTGGTAAGGATTTAAAAATGAAACAGTTTGTTTGAGAAAATGAAGTATATTAATCTATCATTCTTGCTTTAAGGTACTGAACGGGATAAAATGGGTAAAACAAAATACCATGACCTAACTGTGCAGTTAAAGAACAGAAAAGGGGAACAAACAGTATCTGAGCCTGCAAACACAGCAAAAGCTGGGAAGTGTTGGAGAGGTGCAAGATGACTTTGAGGAAATCATGTTAGCCTACAATGAAGAAAAATCACAATTTATAAAAGCTAGCTCCTTCATATGTTTTGATTTTCCTTATGGTCTTTAACCAGATTTTTTGTTACCCTGTAACTTTTAGTTTATTTTATTGTGAAGTTAAAAAACAAACAAATAAATTTTTTTAAAAAAGATAAAAAAAAAAGAAACAGAGAGAGAAAGGTATTGCTATTCTGGTTTCATGTCACAGCCAGTGGTGTTTAATTCAAGAACATTCTCCTTGCTGAGGCACATATGGATAGTGCTGTAGGATCTATGACCCACTGCTACATTACTTCAACATACTTCTGAAAATTTTCAGGAGTAAAAAAATCCTTTGTCTTATGAACACTGACCTTTTCCATTCTTGGGTCAGTAACTTGAGATATTAATGCAAATTGTTATTCTGCTGGAAAACAAGACTAATTTGCATTCCCTTCGAATTATTAGAATACTGCTTAAGCAGGAGGTTATTGTGGAAAATCATAAAATGAGGACTTGGATTAGAAAATAATTTTCAGATTAATTGATTTGAATTATTGTCACCATTTCCTAAGAGGTGAGTCATTTCAATAAAATTCACCAAAAAAACCCCCAAAAAACACTGATTATTTTCTTGAAATCACAAAATGAAATTATAGAGGCAAAGGGAGATTGTTGAAAGAGATAATTCAACTTCTGTACATTTTCACAAATCTCTTTGTGTTCTAAACATTTCATTAAATTAAAAGAAGATACAATTCATTTCACTTAATGTTATACAGGTACTTGGAAACTGCTATTTCTTTTTATTTAGTATTCAAAATAAAAGCTGTTTCTGATCATAAGTAACTGCGTAAAGTCACTTATTACAATGTGTAACCAGGTAAGATAATAGATGATGTAACATTTAGGATTTACTACTGAAACACAATAGGACAATCTGCAGCTAAATGGATAGAAGTTGCCAGCATAAGCAAGATGAATTCTAGTTTATACTGGACTACGAATGTTTGTTTCATATTCATTTTGGCACATTTAGCACAAGCATTTGAGGACAGAAAGTCAGTTAGGTGTGCTATTGAACCAGGTATATCCATTCTCTCTATATTATTCTCTACATCTTGAATTAATTCCAACAAATTTTAGGCATTTAGCTTAGCCTAAGCATCTTGGACTCTCTCTGTCATCAGTGGGTAGATACAGAAACGTATCAGAAAATAGCCAGACCAAGAGTTAATTCATTTAACCTGAGTCAGCTATACTTGGTAATTACAATAGGTTCAGCATGCTTCGTACTTGATACCATGTAGATAGACCATCACACTACTGACTGCCAAGGGAAAAGAAGTATTTTCAAGTTAGGGCTAACACAGTTTCAGAGAGGAACGTCACTTTAACAAAACCAGCTTTGCTGTCTGGAATAGCTTTCTAATTGGAACAAAGGGCATTCCTCCTTTGAGCTGCTAACCTAGACCAACCCCCTTCCAAATTTTAAAATATGGTTTAGATGGTCTCAAAACAAGCACATTCCATGAGCCGAAACAGCACTAAAACATGACCTACAAAACTTGAGACCTTTGAGACCTTTATGGGCCAAGAAACAAAGTTTTTAAAATTCTGAAATTACATGGAACAGTAACCCTGTTTTTCTGAATTTACATTGTGAAACTCTATGAAATAATATTTTTTTCACCAAATGGTACTGATCCAGTTCTTAGTGTCGAAATCTTTTGTTTTAATACCTGGAGTACTGCACCCAGCTCTGGAGTCCCCAACATAGGAAGGACATGGACCTGCTGGAGCACGTCCAGAGGAGGGTCACGAGGATGATCCGAGGGCTGGAGCACCTCTCCTATGACGAGAGGATGAGAGAGTTGGGGCTGTTCAGCCTGGAGAAGAGAAGGCTTCGAGGAGATCTTATTGTGGCCTTCCAGTACCTAAAGGGGGCCTACAGGAGAGCTGGGGAAGGACTTTTTACTAGGGCATGTAGCGTTAGGACAAGGGGGAATGGCTTTAAACTGGAAGAGGGTAGCTTTAGATTAAACACTAGGAAGAAATTTTTCACTTTGCCGGTGGTGAGGTACTGCAACAGGTTGCCCAGAGAGGTTGTTGAGAGGCCCCATCCCTGGAGGTGTTCACGGCCAGGCTGGACATGGTCTTGGTCAACCTGGTCTAGTGGGAGGTGTCCCTGCCTATGGCAGGGGGGTTGGAACTCGATGATCTTCAAGGTCCTTTCCAACCTAAACCATTCTATGATTCTATGATTCTATGATAATACTTTAACATCTTCCTCATTCAAGCCATTTGGGTTTCTTTTTGGTCTACAGATCATGAAATATTTGAAAAACCTCTCATAAAAAGAAGGGCAGTGGGACAGGTTCAGTACAGTTTTATTATGCTTTTAACATAACCACGTTAAGAACAACAAATGTCCACATTACTTACAGACAAATAGCCATTGTTTTGGTTCCACTTACCACTGGCTGGCTGCAAAGGTAACGGCAAAGTTCTCCAATGTACTGGATGACAGTCACATTGTACTTCTTGCAGTCACTCCAAAACTGACTAGCTGAGAACTTCTTTTTTAACACACAGGTTGCACCTTTATAGAAACAGTAGAAAAGGAAATTAAGCATTTTCTCTACATGGCAGCTTAGCTAGCTATGTTCACTATTTTTACGAAATAGAACATAAGAGGAACTAAGGACAGCCTTGTTCCGAGAACTATAAGATATTTAAGCTGTTTTATTAGAAGACGTGTGTTCAAACCTGGTAGACAAAGAAGGGAGGTGAACCCAGCCTCCTTGGTGAGACAGTAAACCGATAGATAAGAGGTTAAAAGTAAGAAGACAACTTCTCTTTGTTGGTGCTGTAACATTGTTCAAAAGAGTTTAACTGAATATCCAGAAAAGTCAGTCTGAATTAGCAAATCATTTAGGTATCACTGATTTTTCAACAAAGAAAGTGTACATCGATGCAGATTTACACAGAATTAATCCATTATCCAATGATCGTTCCCTGGCTCTGACTTGTCCTTGATGCTTCAGGAAACAGGAAATATTTGCCATCAAGTTCCAAATAAATCTGTTATAAGAAAGTCATTGAGGACACCTACATTGTCTCCGCAAAATATGTATTTTATTGTCCGTGCCAAAACAGTACACAAGTTAAATGGAAAAAAAGTGATGTATCATCTAATGATATATGACAAAGGTGAATGTTTACTATAGATTTGTCAGTCTTTTTAAGTTCACCTAAATATTCTATTCCACTGTACAATGCTTAGTCTGCATATATACTAACAGACTATACACACTACCAAAATATTACATAAGTCCTTGAATTTTTTTTACCTAAATATAAAAGAAATTTGTGACACATAACTAATTATAACTAATTATTCTCCAGTACCACAAAGACAGCTTGTAAAGGCTCCTTCGCTATTACCACACTCCCACATCCCCAAAAACAGAAATATAAACCTATTCTGTAAAGACTTTTCATTTGATTTCAGCAAAGCATTAGTTTCCCTAATGGCAGTGAAACTAAGTGTGTTTTATATTTTTTTATAATAATTAATTCTCTATTAGCAACACAATTAAATGAAACAAGCCCTACCCAGTTCAATGCATCCACCAATGCCAAGAAGAGATGCTGCACTGTGATAAAGGGGCAGAGTAATATAAATTATGTCTTCTGCAGTAGCACCAAAAGCCCACAGTCCAGCAGCTCCCTTAAGAACCTGCATGTGACTGATGACTGCAGCCTTTGGAAGACCTGTAATGAAAACATAAAACCATGCATAAGGCTTCTCTTAAAGAAAACTCAATTATTTTTATTTCCTGTGTAAGGTCCCTAAAATGATAAAAGAATCAATTCTTTCTTCTCTAACCAATTTTTCAGCCATCTGTTTAGATGGCCGCTAACAGACAACTAGCTGTTTAAAAAAGTATTGCATGTTTGTTCTGTACACATAAAGATATATAAGGCAGTTTGTAACTTTGTCTGTTATATATTTAATCTGATGTCAAGTAAATTCAAATAGGTGGAAACATGAAGAAACTCCATGGTGAGCCTATTATCAAATTATATAGAGCCAACAAAGACCAAAAAGCATTTACTGTACATACGGACTTCCTTTAACATAAATAGGCATCACACTAGATGTCTTTCAGGCCAGAGTCACAGTGACTGTAACATAATTAAGAAAGGTATGGGATCTACATGAAATAGATCATGTAGTTCATGCTTATCTAAGATGTGTACATCTAAGTCTACATACTTGTTTTAGAATGCTATGAAGACTACATAGAAGTAAAAAAAAATCCAGCAAGAAATCCACTGCAGTTAGGTTCTTCTTAACGAGTTTCTTCAGGTTCAGCACAGTATTTTTGTTCAGCAACATGGAGACTCACATGCAAGAGCTTCTTGTGCTACTACTCTGGTACCCATTATTTTGAGTAGGGGATGTGTTCTTGCTTTATGTATGTTCTCACATACACACACAAATTTCAGGCTGAGTTCTGATGAAGAACAGTGAGAACTGATAAAAATTTCAAAAAATTTCATGTTACAGAAAGTTTTCTCACCTTTCTATTAAAGGTACCATTCATTTGAAAACTTAACCAGAGCTGTTAATTGGAAGTGTGGTCTGTGGAGATTCTAGCTACACTTTAAAGCTATTCCAAAGCCCATCATGCTAAAGAGAAAAGGCAGTAAGTCTATGTTGCCAGTGAACCATGTATAGCAAGAAGTGAGCTACAGTGTCTTGAGTTTTTTCCTTCTGCCTTTACAGACAGCTGGCTACAGACCATGCAAGATACTGCTTTTTTTAACTAAGTTTATCAGGCATTGGTTTTAGGAGCAGCACTATGCTCTTATTTTATCAAATTGTGTGAAAATGCTCAGTTACTTTAGATTAGAATTAGTTATTCCATACTCTTCAAACTAAACTAACACTATTCTTTCAGCTGCATGGTACATAAAAGAAATCCAATGTAAATTAATGTAATACATACAAGCACTCAAGCTCCACCACATTTATATTAGTAGTATTACAATCATACCGGACTTCTTGAAAATATTTATACCTTCTTAATTTTTTATTCCAGACAGACATCTTTATTTCCTGTTTTTTCCCCAGAATCCGAAGTAAATAAATTAAATAATTCTTTGTCTGAGGGAACAAAACCATAAAACACATCTTCATTTTAAATCTTCTTGTGACTAAAACTGTTGTGTTCAGTTGAATGAGAATGCCAATCTGCTTATCTTAACAACATCATGCTGCTTTTCATGTCAGTGATCAGTTTTTTTAAAGTCTTAGCTTCTTAGCTGCTGGAGCACTGGTAATAAATTCAGCCATCTGTTTCTAAACTAAAAGGCTAGTAACTTAATCCTATTTTCTGTCTCTACAGTGACCTGCAGAGAGCATGACTTAAATAAGAAAACCCAAATGTCTATTTGCTTGTTTGAAGATTGTCTTTTAAATTCTAGATACAATGTTAGCTATAGTAGCTATGCAGAGGTATGTTATCACAAAGTATTTATTATCATTGTAAATGCATTGAAAGAGCAAAATGTTTTATAAACACCTTAACTGTGAACTAATGAGGCAAAGCTTCTCATAGTATTTGCACAATGTGGCAGGAAAATAAAGAGCAATCCATAAACTACTGAATATAAACAGTCAATGACAAGAAACATGTTTATTTTCTACTATAATGCTTCTAGATAAGAAATATTCTACTATGAAAAGATGAACCAAAAGATTAGAGTTTCAGAAAATCAAGTTTTGAGATGAAAGCTGAAGGAAAATATAGACTCTTTAGCAGACTTGTACCTGTTGTTCCTGAAGTAAATATATATAAAGCAGTTGACTTGAGGTTGTTGGCAGACCGTTGATTAACTGGAACAGGGTCCTCAGATGCAGCCTCTATTTTGTCTAAAAGAGTATGCACGCTTGGGAAAGTGGAGTCTTTGGTCATTATCCAAACACTAACGTCTTTTTGGAGGTTAGGAAGAATTTCTTCCAGTGTGCCAAGCAAATCTTAAAAATGAACATAAAATAATGTTAATTACATTATGTCTTCACAAAACTAGCAAATAAAGTATTTTGCCTTTGAAATTTTTACTTTTTGTAATAGAAAGAGAAATGAAAGTCACCTCCATGGACATAAATAAATTCAATAAAACAATTGTGAACTAGAATGAAAATTCACTGAAAACAGGACATAATGTGGTAAAAATACTGCTGACCCCACAAGGTCTAGTTGTCAACTCACCCTCAAGGCAAAATGGTGAGCCTTGATTACTAGCTCCTGCATCCTTACCTCATTTTGGATAACCCTTTGCTAAGACCAGAATGAAGTGTAGTTAAGTTTCAACTTCAAATAAATCATGAAGAAATCTGTTGAAGATGCAAGGCAAATATATACATAGCTTGTAATTACAGTGCTGCCCTCAACAGCAATCTCTCATCAAACAGTCTTTTTTTCAAAAGCACAGAAGTAATTAATTTAAAAGCAAACACACAAACAAAAAACTATATCATGTGTGTAGGTACCTGAATTTCACAGAACAGAAATATGATACAGGCCCATGGCTTATTCAGACACTGCCATGTGGCTATTTATGTAGTGCTCTGAGTGTTTTGGATACCTTAAAGTATTTTGGGTACATCAGACAATTTTATTTTCTTATAATCACACGTTCATTCACTGAAAACTATTCCTTTTATTGGCTTTTACCTCTCTATATATACAAAATCACTTTTATAAAATAAAAACAGGAGAATAACTAAGACCTATTTTGTTGGGTTATCAACAAAGAAACCATGAAGGAGAGTGCCAGATCAAACAAAAAGAAAAAATATAAATAGAGGCCAATCCTTAAGTAATACATTTGGTATTTATGTTTACATTTGTAAGAATTTTACGATCTGTCACTTTCTCAGAACACTGCACAGGAATTAAAGTACTAATCCAGGAAAAATCTCAAGAATAGGAATAATATTGCTTTTAAAAGAACTATTCATACTTAAAGACTCATTTACACTTAAGTGCTTTGCTGGATCTCAGCCTATGTAATTAATCTTGCAAATATCCCCGTGGGTATAAATTTTTGTTATTATCTTAGTTTTTATAGATGAATAAACAAACAAAGTTGACATGACTCACCCAGAACCTCATAATGAGGCATTGCCAGAGCCAGCATTTGAAATCCTGATGTCAACTCCAAGCTCATTTCACAAATATAAATATGGATACCATTAATAGCATCCTCTTGCATAAATTTTACACCAAAATAACTGAAGATTTTTTGTCTTTCAGAAAAACTACTTTCCTAATGACAGATTGCTGTAGGTATTCTAATGAATGACATAGTAGTCACTATTACTATACAAAGATACAGTCTACTGTCGCCAACTAATCATGTCTTACAAACCTAAAGCCTACAGAGTACAAATTCTGTATATTTTATGAACGTTTAGCAAATAGATCTGATGAAGTGCAACATTAATATTTTTGTGTTCTAACTTCTTTGCACTGCAGAATGATTTCAGGAAGGAATCACCAAAATAATAATGAAAGTCTAAAAGACAGATAGCCTCCTGTTTCAATCATTGGAGTACAGTCGACTATACACTGCAATAGAGTGAAAAAATGTGAATAAAATGTTAAGGACAATAGTATTAACTGCAGGAAACCCGGTGGACTGAAAGTCAAGGTTCGTTGGCATATTAATTCTGTTTTGCTGTCATATTATAAAATTAGGGTATATTTTTCAAGTAATATATATATGAAAATACAACAGTATTATTTCTAAAGAAAAACAGCTATTAACAAACGAAGTGTGACAGAATAACTACATACTTATTATCTTCTAATACTGATTTTTGTGTTCCTGTTATGCATATATATACATGTATATGTCTCCTAAGTATGATAATGACAGTTTGTGTAGGTGCAAGCTAGGCTGAGAACCTAGCAAAAGAAACACAGGTGTTAGAAGTGGCTGGAGCTCCATTTCTGTTCTCAAAAATAGTAAAAGAACATAGCATTCTCTGTCATTCTTTATTGGTGCAGTGGCTCCAACTGCAGTGCCAGAAAAATGCTAAGGATTGTTAATTGTTAAAGACTGTTAAGAATTTCTTGGCTCTTCCAGCTTCCTTTGAACAAGACTCAGCTGTCCATCGTCTGTAGTGTCTTTTCCAGATAATAAACATGATGTACAAAAACTGAGAAAAACTGCCCAATAAAAGTCATCATGCAAAATTATCCTGGGTAACTAAAATGTAATTGTAAATGCAATTTCACCTATTGTTTAATGGAAAACCATCCTCTTGCAAAAGGTCTGGCAAAAATCCCTCAGTGAGTATCACCCTTCTTAAGTACTGCAGATACCAAAGGGACCATTGCCGCATTTTCTTATTTTCCATAGATAAATTCATTCCTGCTTGCATTTCCTTAAAGTGTTTTGCTTTTTACAATTTTGAAAGTGATGAAGATGAAGCCATGTCACCTACCAACTCTTAACTTCCCTACAGAAGACACTTTTGTTTAGGACTGCATGACATGAAGAAATTCACAAATATTTCTAATTTTTTAGTATTCAGAAGTTCTAGATGTGCACCAAGTTCCCTGTGTATTTGCATAACGTAAAATGCAAGTCTGTCAAAGGAAGAGAGCATACCTCTTCTTTTCCCTTCTTTTCTTTCCTTCCTTCAAAGGAAGAAAGATGGCAACTATTAATTTCAACTCTACAGACACAATCATTTAAGAACCAAGAACATCAGGAGGGCATTTAGTAGACTGAAACATATTTACTCTAAATAATTAAGATCAATCTTCAAATTAAACATACACATTGTTTACGGTTTTTCTAAATACTCACTCATAAAACCTATAGTTTATGTTGTTGCAGAGGCTTGCTTGTTTTTTTAACTACTATTGAACTATGAATCGACTGTACAATAGAATTTTTCTTCTGTGCTCAGGAATGTAGTACTTAGAACAATATGCCAACACCTTTTAATTATACACTATCTTGAAAGAAATTTCTAGTTAGATAGCAGAGAACAGCAGAAACAGTAAGTGATTTCCTGAATAAGAAAGGGTAATTTAAAACAGCTGTATTCAAGGTGCCAGAAACAGAAAATTACTTCTGGAACACACAGGACCATGTTTGAAGACAACTCGCAGTTGTACTAACATATTTCCAAAGAATAATTCTAATGATAGTCAACTAATGTTTTGTTCCGTGAAAAAAAAGAACTTCTGTGCCAGACATTGTGTAGGGCTCATTGGCCTTTACATATCATCTTGTACATGTGTCACGAAAAAACAGCCCTCTTGGAGGAACTATGATTTTTTCTAGAGGTACCTGGTATATGTACTTTATCATACAGAAAAGCAATTATAGTAAAGCAATTTAGCTATTTAAGCTTGTGGTTTCTCTCAAGTAACTGTTTGCTTTTTACACTACAAAAGTATATTCAGGTTTTGGTTTATTTGTTTTGGAAGAAATTATTGCTTATCTGAAGTTAGGCAATGTAGTCAGCAGTTCTGTGTGAGTTGTTTACATAGTTTGTATATGAATATTCACCACTTGCTAACTATTTGGCTTCTATTGGGAAAAAAAAAAACTGTAATTGGTCAAGATGAATATGCTTCTCCACTTTTTTGCTTTTTTTCCCCCTCTTGCTTTTAAAGCCTTTCATTATTCAACAAAAAGTTTGTGAAACTGTTACATTAAATTAAAATGAATACATAATTCAGCTATGTCTTTTGAGAAAGCAAAGAAAATATATTTTGGTTTTGAACTACAGACCTAGGCTTCAAGTTGGACAAAAGGCTTTTTATGTTATTTTCTAGCAAAGAAACAATGCAGCCTGTTGGCAAGGACACAGTCCTACACTGATGAAAGGAATACATCAGATTATGAGATCAACTTGTACTGAACAGAAAGTTACTCGGAAGGAAAACTGTATGAGATGGTTCTTACATAACTTCGATGTGTACCCTGGTTGATATGCTCAGTAAGCTATGGGAAGTCCAAAATCTTCCCCACGCTGTCTGGCCTCAGAAAATAATTGTTACTTGTACTTGATCCCCCAAGTGACTCCTTACACTCAGCATTTATTCTCACTAAGTAATAATAACAGAAACTTCAAGTCAGTTGTGGCTCAGGATCAGTGTTGGTATCTTGAAAGGCCACTGAAAATTGTAAAGGCAGTAAAACAGAAACTGACCCAGGAATCGCACTTGGCATTGTTTTCCACTCAAAGGCCACCTGGGACAGAGACACAGGCTAAATAAAAGCAAGTGATCAAAGAGATACGGTGTCTAATAGACCAGAGTGTCTTCTGCCGGTCTTCTATGGTTTCCTTGTCCTAAACGTTTAGGTCTAAATAGCTTTTCATTTCAAACAGCTAAGAAAAGATGGTATTGACAAAATGCATTCTTTTTCTCACTCAGTGACTAACATACAAGAAATGATACTGCTGCTTGTATATAATACCATATGACCTTAATTCACAAATACCAAAAAAGATTTTGTTTACTCTCTTTCTCCAGGATGTAGACACACTCCTGTCTGAACTTCACTCTTGACAGCATAAACCCTGGTTCTGAGCTGGATGGCGAGAAGTTCAAAATACACTCAGCAGCAGCAGAAAGCACTGCTGGTGCCTCAAGGGTAAAGAATCCTGGCCAAGAAAATGCTATACTGGCACAGCTGAGAGATGTAATTCTGTACAGAATTGCGGAATCACAGAATAGCTGTGGTTGGAAGGGACCTCTGGAGGTCATCTTGGTCAAAGACCCCTGCTCAAGCAGGCCCACATAGAGCAGGCTGCCCCCACCGCTGCCCACAGGCTGCAGCACGTAGGCTCCCTGAATAGCCTTTGTTGTCAGGATAGATGTAAACCAATCTCATGGAGTTTAGTAATGCAATCCTTTCACAGTTGAATCCTTGCATCAGAAGTCATGATGGCAATCTGGGATGTCCTACAAACAGCTGAACTCTTCTGAGTAGCAACACACTATAAATGCACTGGTAAATTCCATTTGTACCCTTCTGGTGGGTCCCTAGATTCTAAGTGTTGTTTAATAGTATTGCTGTTACACAGGTCCTGTCCAAAAAATAAAATGTAATCCCATGTTCAAGCAAGACTCCAATGAATTGAAATATTCCCTAGAAAGGACACAGTGCCTTAAAAGGTGCCTGAATTTTAAGCAGTACCTTACTCCTCTGTTAAACAAGTAGTTTTTAAATGAATAAGGGTGGCTTAATCTGGTAACAAATGCAGTGAGGATAAACACCTTTTAGACACATTGTTGTTAGAGCAAGCTAATGCTGGCAGTCTGACAGAGAGAAGGGCATACAGCTTCTTTTTTTCTCCTTTACAAGTTTGTCGTTTACTTACATGTTAGTTAACTGCTGTTTTATTAAAAAGGCAGTTTTAAACTCCAACTTTTGAATCTCTTTCAACAAACATTCCCCAGAATGGGAGTGGTGGTAGACAATGTTTCTGGGAATGGAAGTGTGAGAATGTTACACAACAAATTAAAGCAAGAGCTAAATGCTCTGGGAACACAGCAGACAAATTAAAGTAGCTAAAGCAAAAACTATCTCTCTGCCACAAAAGGCAAGTGGAAATACCGGAAAGAAACACAAAGTCTAAATATTGGCAAATCAGAGAATCTATATTTGCCTTACAGCCTACAGTTGGATGAGAAGGAAAAAACAAGTTACTAGATGGTTACTAGATGGTGCTAAATGGATTAAAAGAACATTGCTGTCATCTAAAAAAAATCAACCTTTTAGAGAGATCCATTTCATATAAGAAACTGACAAGTTTTCCAACATATCTGAGGCTTAAGAATAAAACATTCAATTGCAGAGAGTTCGTAGAATATGTAAGTCAAAACCAACCCCCCCCAAATTAAGTACTATTGGAAGACTCCCATCTAAAGTTAGAAAACGCAAACAAAATGTCAGTGAATTGTCAGGCCAGAAGAATGGCTGACTGCAAGCGCTGAAGGAAAGATAAGATGATACCAATTGGACCAGGTTACCAAACCACAACCTCTGAAAAATATGCAGGAACAAACCAAAACAAAAATAAAGAGTACAAATTCCACAAATGAGAGTGATCTTCAAGAGGCAGCATGAAAGACTGAACAAGGCATGGAAGACAATGCATCCGTAAATAGTGCCCAGCCTATTTGGGTTAAAGATATTACCTTTGTGAAAAATAAAAGCATTTTTGAAAAACTGCAAGATTACCTCCTGTTCCAAAGAAGCTGCAAGATGCAATCATCTCACACAGAGGAAAGCGATACCACCATTCCGAGCAGGGAAGATTTCGCAAGAAACAGTTATATGTGGGAACTGTTCCAGGTGCAAGGAGAAGGTGGAAGGTTCCCTTCAGCACATATGAAACCTTAATATTAAGTAGATTTGAAAACAGGTTCCTGGTGCCACTACAGACAGGAATTTCAAGAACAAATTTGGTCTTGCTGAGCACAGTTAGTTAATGGTCAAATTGTTAAGGGGATGCTTTCTGCTGTGCTGCTGTATATGAACAAGATTGAAGGTAATTCAGCATATTGAAAAGATAGTTTTATAACTGTTACAAGAAATGCAATTGCTAAGTCAAGCTTACATTTTTTTGTGGAGGGTGAAAAACCTACATATTTTTGAAAATTAGAATTTCCACTATCCAGAAATAATACCACTACTAATCACTGGTTAAAAAAACAGTCTTAGCTACCAAACACGATGCCAGACTATGACAAGGACAGATATTGGACCACAGACTAATGTTTTTTGAGGTAAATAGTTTACAAAAAAAATACACTATGTTCAAACTACGCACAAACCTGTGGAAAATGGTGCCACAAGAACAAAACACAAGAAAGTTCAAGTCATGCCTACCAATAAGAATCCCTTGAAACACACACTAACACTGGATGAAAAGATGCTTAACAGACCTCTGAGAATTATCTGACTGTGTAAACTTGGTGTTAAATACTGCCCTGCAACTTTTATAAACATTAGGGGGAAATTATTCTGTACAATAATTGTGTATAACAAGTTTTTGTTTCAAGAGTGGCATGGGTTAATCCTCACAGTCACTAGACAGTATATGAAACTTCAGTTGAAAAACTTGGACTCCTTTGGAGAGGCTCCTTTTCCATATGACATGGCCAATAAACAAGGACATAACAGAACCTCAATTTCTTTCACAGACACAGATTAAAAAAAAAACCTCCATGCCCCAAAGAAGAACACTGTGAAGACTTGCAGGCTCAAAGTACTGACAAAAAGACACTAAAACCCATGAATAAAGTAAGAAGACCAACACATAGAAGACCAGCTCAGAGACTGATTTGCTGGTATCTCTGTTGTGTTACCTGTCTGCGCATAGCTCTTCTTGTGTGAGTAGAGGCAAACTCAGAACAAGTTAGTTCAACATAGTTGCTCTTACTATCAGCTGCTGGTAACACATTAAGAGTGGAGAAACACAAACCCCGTTCCTGCTTTGCAAATGCTTTTTTCATTCATTAGTTAACCTCCCATTTTAATAAAGACTACTCTTGGATACAAGTTTTGATCCAAAGTTCTCCTTCACCACAGTCAATAAGCGAGAATTTCCTGAATGTTAATTCCATTCCTCAACCACACACTCAAAAGCACATATTTGTGAGAGGGTGTTAAATTTTTTTTTTTTATTATTATTAAGTAAGAAGGTAAAATTAAAAACTGTCAATTCAGAAGCTGTGTTTTTGGATTATACTTAAATTGGCTTTTGTTTCATTAGCTTGTTTTAATTACCAAGCATTCTTAAACCAGCATACCATACACAATCAGAATGACAAAATTTAAAATTAAAAATACGCAAGGGAAAAATCTTAAATACATTTTTGAAAGCACAAATTGGCAGCAGCAGAGAACACATGGAAGGAAATTCCATCATTTGCATCCATTTGTCATGGATGCAAAACCTCACAACCTGTGTAATAGGAATAAGGCAAGAAGTTGTGAAATAGAAATAAGGCAGAGTAGACTTGAAATAGTAATTTTAGAGAGGCAGGAAAACATTATATATTTACTATTTTAAAATACCCACCACCAATCAAATGACAAGGTTCTTTGTGATCTTTTAGCATTGCAGATTCACTTGCATTTGATCATAAATGCTCAGGCAAGTTTAGGTTTTGGATCTGTTTTCAGTTTATACATCTCTATAATTGAAGCCCAATTTGAATACAGAATGCATAATAGCCCTACATTAAGATTTTAAAGTCTTTTGAAGCACTTAACAAAAATTTAATACTTTGGAAACTTACATAACAGACACTATTATCTCCTATTCAAACACAGCAATTTCTTCTACAATCCAACACCAACAGTAAGCTGGATATTACAAATCAACCTCCTATGTGCTACACCTGTAGAAAAAGCCTCTCAATTTCAGTCCCTGGAAGAGTACCATACCTCTTCAAACACTTGTACAGCAGAGGTTGTACAGTCTGAGCTTAGACCTTCTAGTTCGCAGTGGTTTTGATCACTAGAAAGATGCGGAGATAGTACAGGATAAGAAAGTACATGACTCAAATAGGATTAAAATCGACGATTTATAATGAATGGGAAATTAGTAGATCATTTTAATATTTTCTAAGACACATCAAGCAACTACAAAAGCTATTAAACACCTGGAACAGGCTGTATGTTGATATTGCAAACTTTTCCGCAACGCACATTTTTTAAGAAAAAGTTAAATGGCTGTCCCCAAAGCATGGATATACCTGATTCTGCCTGAGAGGCTTAAACTTTATGATCTCATGAAGCTCCTACTAGCCCTAAGTTTCTTTCATACTGTGAACATCTGAAAACCGGATTTTCAACAAAGGAGCTGGAGAGACATACACCGGGGTGATGTGACATTAAAAACTTTAGATGTACGAATCAGGTGCATACTCTACCTGCTCCCACAACCAGTATCTTGGGCTCACAGCTGCTGACACAGTGCAGGAGAGATTTGGAGCGGACATTGAAGTTGAGGAAAGCCACCACGCAGCCCAGCTTGGCCAGTCCGAACCACACATGGATGAAGTCTGGCTCGTTACCCATCAGCAAGGCTACCGTGTCACCCTTCTTCAGAGCCCCGTGGTGTAGGAAGACCCGCGCTATCCTGTTACTCCTCCTGTCCACGTCTCGGTAGGTGTGCACCTTCCCTTCATAGATGAGGAACGGCTTGTGGGGCTGCTTCTCGGCCAGCTTCACAAACTTGTCCAGGACGGTGACGATCCTGCCTTGCAGCCGGTACATCTCCACTGTCAGCCCGTACATCAACACTTTCAGGAGGTACCTCAGGTCAGCCCAGAAGTAGGGGAAGAGGAGCTTCTGGATGAGGTGTAAGGAGACGATGCCGGCGGCAGCGCCCGGTACCCAGGAGGGCAGCATTGGCAGTGGATAAAGGTCGTCCCAGCCACTCATCTCCCTACAGCCAGGCGGCTTGTCACAGGGAGCCGGGACGTGGGGAGGCTCAGGCTGCGGAGCCTGAGGGGAAAGCCAGTGAAGGGCTGAGGCTTTTCCCGCCCTCTCTTCCTCCAGAGAGGCGCGCCGCCGCCCTGGAAAGTCCGCACCACCTCCCGCTCAGGCAGCAGCGGGGCAGGGGGAGCCCAGCAGCCGACGGCGACCGCCAGCCGCACAGCTCGGCCCCGCCGCTCGCCTCAGCCCCGGCACGGCCGCCGCCCGGAGCCTCCCGCCCGTCACAGCCCCCCTCCCCCCCCCTTCCCCTGCCTGGCTGTGGCGGGCCCCGCACCTGCGGGACGGCACGCCCCGGCGGGAGAGGCGAGGGCAGGTAGGGCGGGAGCTCCTGCCCTCACCACGCACGGCCGAGGCGAGACCCCAGTCCTCCCGCCCCCGGGACTCACGGACGGCACTGAGTTGCTGGCGGGGCGGCTGCGGCTGCTGCTCCCTGATCCGGTTGCATAAGGCGCTATCTGCTGCCTCACACACACACACACACACACCCCCGGGCCGCGGCGGCAACCGGGGAGGTTGGCTCCTGGGTAAGGCGGCGGCCGAGCGCAGGCAGCCTCGCCCCGGGATGGCCCTCTCCGCGGCGGGGAGGCGGCAAAGCGAGAGCCCGTTCCCCGCTCGGGCGGTGGGACGCACCGGGGCGGGGAGGTAACACACACCCCCCTCCCCGACGGGCTGTCACCTCATTACTTGTAGTATTTCGGCCCCGGGAAGTTGGTTGTCGCCGCTGGTCCCGGGCACTCTGCTCTGCGCTGAGGTGTGGAGCAGGGCTCGGCGTCCAGGCCCTGTCGCGACCGCGGGGGCCCAGGCCTCCCCTCTGCCCGGGCTCACACACCACCAGGCCTCCGGAGCGGTTTTAGCTGGGGTCACCAGCACTGCAACTAGCCGGGGTCTGGGAAACACCTTCAGGACCGGTTCAGTCCACCTGGGAACTGGGGGTTGGGGCCATGGCTGTGGATCAGTGTTCATGTGAATGTCTTCTTGCCACTGGCAAAGATGGGATGCCACTGGCAAGAAGCAGCCGTGCTTGGACAGGGTGCTGATTCCGCTGCTGCTGAGGTCTCGCCCCAAGGACTTCAATGCACAGATGGCTCCCTGCCATCTAAAGGCATCCACTGCTGTTGCCCTTGGTGAGGTGCGTAATGTCGTGTTCCTGTCTTTTAGTGCAGCTGAGTCTGGAGTTAGGTGGACTGTGAGAAGCTGAGGTTGTTTTACGAGTGACATGTTTTCAGCCCTTGTGTTGGCCTCAAACAATTTGAATTCATTACATTGTGCATTGTGACAAAGTATCAGAAGGTACTTATTATAAAACTGTAGCCTGTAGTTAATGCACTTTTTTACAGGATATGAATGTGCTTTTGAACAATTCTGAACTTTCTAAAATCATAAGACTGTAAGTACTGGTAGTTTACAGTATGAACTCCTCTGTCTGCCTGTTGCCAATATCACACCAGAATAATCTTGCCTCTTGTCACGTTCCACACCCCATCCTATTGTTTGCCTCATCTACTGGGCTAGTACTCCAGCGTGTTACCTTGACTAGTGCTCCAGCGAATTACTGCAATTACTGCAATATCTGCAAGAATGTATTTCGCATCCATCCAGTTGGCACTTGATATTCAAATCTTTTTCCTCCCCCAAATGGTTCATCTTAATTGTGAGATCTGAAAGCTGAAAATGTAGCCCTTGTTGCCATTGTCTTTAGATACCAAGCCAGTCTGAGGTGTCATTTGTGCACTTGAGTCAGTCAGGTATGTATTCCTTCTCTGGACAAAGAAAAAATTTATATACCAAAGGATACTTCTTCTAGACTCATCTTGAGTTTTACGAATAGCGTGGAGGGGAAAGGATATGCTAACCTTCTTGAGACTGTCTAGCAGAAGTGTTAGCAGAAACCCTGAACAGAATAGTAAAGCCTGAATAGTAAAACCAACTCGTTACTCAGTTTTTTCTAGTATACTCCCTTACTACATCCAGACAACGTCTCACAATTTCTGCTCTACAGGTCCTCCGGCCACTGTTTGTGCTTCCACACTCAGAGTGTAACAGCCCTGACAGACCTTTGCTTCTCTAAAACACTTATATCCTATTTCATTTAGCCTGTACCTATCCCATTGGCCCTGTTGGCTGTTTTGCTAAATCCTCAACCATTCTCCTTTGCTGCCAGTCTATACAGCTTCTTCTCTTTCTCCCCCCCCCCCCCCCCCTTTTCCCCCTTCTTTCCTTTTCTCTCCTGCTCTGAGTATCAGTCACTCTTTCAGCCTGTAAATCATTCTGTACTATACAGCTTTTCTTTCTATGGCAGAGGCAGTTTGATACGACAATTTAAAATGTTTAAATATTGGAAATACATGTGATAGTTATGGTTTAAACACTTCATACATTAAGCAAATCACCTAAATTTGTCCAGACATCATCTTCCGAATCTTGTAACTTATTTTGAACCAAGGCATTTTTCCTGCAAAGCATGCTTTGTCTAACTTTGGTGGGTTTCTTAGCTAACCCAGGTCACCTCAGCAAGAAACTCCTGTCAGCCTCTTCCCCTCTTCTGCCCAAGTCTTCCTCTTCATGTCTAAGGATCTCCTTAGCCTGTTTTAGAGGCTTCTGACAAAAGCAAGAAAATTGGTATCAATGAAGTGTGAATGGAAACTTATGGGTGAAGAAGCAACAGCTGCAGAGGAGCTGGAAGGATGATCTGTACCGATAATGAAGAACACAGTTTCCAGGCAATCAAATTGAGGAATGTATTGTTTCTGGCAAGCCCAGGAGGCCCACACTCTGATTAAACCACAGCACCAATGACTCATTAAGGGACAAACCTGCCCTCTCACCAGAGGAGGACAACAACAAGGCTGCAGTGTATCACATATGCCATTGCTCTTCTGTTAGGTGGTAGGAAAGCGAGAAAAATAGGTAGGAAATAAAGAACTCAACAGATGTAATTCAAGTGCTGCAAATAGATTCCTCAAATTATTGTGTTATTACGAGACCTTTCCCTCCACACTAAATGTGATACAGATTTCTGTTCTGCAAACTCGGAAACTCGGAAATCACTCTAAATCACAGTGCACACTGCCTTCCTCAATGTTTGAAAAAATGACTGCAGAAGGATAGTAACGGAAACAATAGATCATCAATTTCTCAGGCTCTTTGGCATATGTTCCACATCATGCAGTCGGAGAATTGGTACTTTGTTGCTGAGAGAAAAGACTTGATTCAACCAGAGCTTTTGAAGGTAGATTTTGTACCAATGCCCCACTAATCTTAACAGGAAAAGTTCAATATATTCTGGGTTTTTTCTGCCCCTGAAACCAAGGAGAAGGAGTAATAACAATTTAATTCTGACCATTTGACTCAAGCCAAAGTTCAGCTTCATGCTAATTTTTTCCTGTAATTTGAAAAAGGCTTTTTAGCTCTTGCCTTAAAACTCTGGGAATCATATGAACTCTGTTTCATCTGGTCCCATATGCACTGAGAATTGCATGGGAGGATCGGGGAAAAAGATGGGCTGAGGTAGCAACAAACACATTTACAAGTGGCAGGCAACAGCTTCTTACATCACTTTTCAATACTAAGAATGCTCCTTATTACTGGGACATCTTTCCTTTAGGTTGTTGCACAGTCAAGCTATGTTAAATCTTGAGCAGTCTTTGTCAGCTCCAGCTGCAGAGGCAGTCAGTTTAGCTCAAAACTCTATGGTTTTGACTAATTGTTAGGGTAAAGTTTTTAATGTAGTCTAACTCATTTGGTTTTACTCCAAAGGAATAGAGGAGAATACATACTTGGAGAGTTGAGTTGTATTCTCAGCTGGCTCTAGTACTGTTATTTTTGTGTTTTACCACTCAGACTGAGGCCTGATTAGATTAAGAATATAGACACAGCTTTGTTATATGAGTGCAGTCTAGACATCCATTGGAAATAAATTCAAGCATATTAAATAGTGAAAAACTAGATTGCAAATAGATTTCATGGCTCTTTAAAGGCAATAGTGGCAGGAGGCTGATAGTTTTTTCTTGATGCAGTATTGTTCCTTACTTGTAAGGTGCAATGGAGGTATCTGTATATGTTGTACCCTATATAGGGGTACATTGACAGGAAGACAGAAGTATTTAATCTTTCAGCTGGTAAGCATCACTTCTTCCAGAAAGATGTTTTGTGAGAAAACAGAATTTTAGCTTGCTTTTCTCAGGTGAAGGTAACTTAATGGGTAACTTAATTTATGATTAATAAATAATAAGTAAATTAAATGCTACAGTAACCTGTGCTTAAAGTAATGTAAAAGGAACACTGTAGAGTTATTTCGTTGACTACAGTTTGGTATTGTTAACTGCTACATAAATGCATAAATAATGAATAATGGGAAAGACTGTGAGTTTTAAGTAAGATGTAGATTTAACATGTTGATTTGAAAGAAGATAGAGGTTGAAAGATACTCCTCTTTGCAAGGATTACTTTGAAGAAGGTAGAAAGAAAGCAGAAGGGGAGACATTCTGCCACGTAGTGCAGACGTGACAAGAAATGAGAACAAAAATACTCAGAGTCAGATCTATGAAAAGCTCTGGGTATACTGATGAGAGTGAAAGGAAAGGCAATAGGTGATAGGTAATTGATAGAGCACAAAAGGAAGATGAATACAGAATGGCCTGTGGATGAGAGATGTATTTTAAATATACTGCACTGTGAGCTGAAAATCAGACGGGCAAGTGAGCAGGAGATTGCATTTACTAAGGTGACTAATGACAAGCACATCACCAAAGACATTAGTCATGAGAACAGGAAGGAAGAATTTTATGCTTTAGATGTTATCAATGCTGCTAATCCCAAAGAAGAGAAATGATGAGCAAGGTTTTAACATAAAGACTCTGATACTCTGAAATACTTAGTTTCAAAGGAAAACTGGTTTTGTGATCTCTGAGTTATTCCTGGTCCTCTCAACTGTGCACAGAAATTATATCGATTCTCTGTACTCATATCCAAGTTTTTTTGTAAAGTTAACATTAATGTACTTCTTGTCATCCTCCCCAAGGGAAGAAGGAAATTTCTATAGTGTATGAGTTGTTTTTCAGTAAATTTCTCATTTGTTATAAAAATGGATAAGCTGAGGCAAGAAATTTCAGTAGACAATGAAAGGGTAACAGAATTCGGGTGAAGCAATACTGGAATTGGATTTGATCCCTGCCTGTGCCAGAATTCCTGGTGATACTGGATTAATCACTTACTTCCTCCCCAAACTGGGTGATTTAGGCAAGCTGTACGCCTAACCTTAGACTAAGACTTTCTTAAAGTCTTGATTTGGTGGTTATTCAAAAAACTACAGGTTAAGACATGGGGAGCCATGCTTTGTATGCTACGCTAAGTGGAATGGTGAAAAACTGAACCCTTAAAAATTATCAGACACATTTAACAAATTTTTCTAAGCCAGATGCAGCTCATAGGTATCTGTGAGGTAGATGGGTGTCTAGATATAAGCGTTGTTAATAATGGGAGCTTGCACCAAAAAAGACCTGGGTATGACTAAGGGAATTTAGAGTTGCTAGTCTGACCAAATGCTGATGTCTAATTTGGGATGAGTTGAATTGCTTGCTTGGCTATACTGACAAAGTCTCAATTTAACTGTAACAGCAGTGTAAGAATGCGCTTATACATAAGCATCGTCTATACCTTGGACTTGAATCAGTTGCCCAAGATTAGGGGTCTAGTGCTATTCTAGATTCCTTGGCAACAAATGTGTGACCTTCAGGTGCCTATGCAGAAGGTGCTAAGCTTTTGAGTCATAGCTGCCAGTCTCACGAGTCTCAAATGGCACTTAAATGCCTCAGTTTAGGTAGCTGGTCTTGCCACTAAAGTTAGGAGAGCTAAATTCACCTTCAGTACTTCTGGTCTCTACAGTTTAATTTTTTTATTCAATGGAGTTGTATGCAAATTTATTAATATTTTTTAAAGTAAATAGCATAGGATTTAAAAGGTTCCTAAAAAAAATTAATAATGTTCCTTCATGTTAACTACTTAATATCAGCAATGAATATGACATTTTCTGCATGCATGGGTCAATGATTTTAACACAAACTACTGAACTGTTAAGTAAATACAAGCTACTGTGTCCAATGAATAAAGCAATAGTTGTCTGAGAAAAATTCTATGTTATTATGAGATTAAAATTACTAACATAACACATACTTGCAAGTGGTGAATTCTTATTGTGATAAGCCTTCATTATAAGGCTACTCCAAAGGCTAAGTCTAAAAAAACTCTTAGAACTCTTATTTTTTAAATGTAGTGATATTTATTTTTCTGAAATAAACCTCCAGAAGTATAGCAAGAAATTTACCCATTAATCAGTCTCTTGTTACCTGTGAAGAGCTGGAATTTACTCTTGATGTTATGTAGAACTCATAAACTCATACCACAGACAGACCACTGAACCTTGAATTATTTAGTGTGCTGTAATTATTCTGCTCAATTTCTCTTCAACAGAAAACATTTGGATGCCCGAGAGTATGGTATGACCCGATAATGAAGTATAAAGGAGTTTAATTTTCTTCTGGTGGAACTTGGAGAAGAAAAATATACTCTAGTTACTAAATGCTTCTGTAGGGTAAAAATCATGTAGTTTTGATAGTATAATTTTGACATGCTATGCCTTTTAATATCCAGTTAACACAATATAGTTCAGCATGTATATTTGCATTAACTCTGAACTGGGCTAATATGCCTAAGGGAGTTATCTTGTGCTATTTTAGTAGCATAAGCATAAAAAAAGTGAAATACTTCAATTTGGGGGCAAAAATAAAAGTTGTTTTCAGTACGGTATTTTATGTGTATGAAGTTTTTTCCCAGGGAAAATAATAGTGTAAATTTTGAAGTGTCAGCTATTTATTTCAATTTTTTATTGAAGTAGTGACTTTTCTTCTGGAACAGAAGTTTTGAATTTTACAGCAGAAAAAGGTGAAATGGAAATTCCTAGAAGAAAAGAGTGTCTATGACTTAAAAATAGACAGCTAGCTTTTCAGATTGTCAGAGAATGCTGTAATATAAAGAAAAAAGTAAACTGCTTCACAGTCTGATTATCTTGCAGATTGTCCCCCACTATTGAATTCTTCCTTAGTACCTGTTGAATCCTTTTCTATATTTTAAAAAATAGAAACATATAATCTAGAAAATCTATATAAAAATAAAGATACCTTGAAAATGCAATTCCCAACTCTTTGCATCTCGCTATTCCGCATCCCCATTAAAATAAAATAATTATATCTAAATGATTATGTCTATTAATTTCCACAGTTTATTTGTGAATCATGTCTAGCAAAGTCTAAAATCTTAAATCTGAAATGAGAACAGTTATAAGCAAGTCAGGAATGGAGGGCTGAGTGGCCAGTCAGCAAGTTATAGTGCTGAAACAGCCACACAAAACTAACTCTTGACTAATAATGTCACCTGGGGATTTGGGGAATGAGTGCTGTAGTCATACTAGGGTTATTGCTGGGACCTGAGGAGGTAAACACTAAGGTTGTTGTGGTGGTAGGGACAGGACATTATGGACATTTTTGATCATCGGAAAATTTAGGACTCAAATCCATAGGAAATGAAAAATCGTTTTTATACTATTTTTGAATGCTTCTTTATTCTGTAGTTCCATGAGGACATTAATTTAAAATACTTACATTACATGAAGTGTCTTGTCTCGAGGCATTCATTGCAGCATGTCAACACTACAGACTTGTGTCAGCCTTTCAAGTATGTAGAGAAATATCATCTCTGGTAGATGTAATTTTATTAACAGAAAGCTTTACTATTAATGTTGTAGACCATTAAAAAAAAAGAAACACAACAGAACACTTTATTATTGTCTGTTAATTAGCTCTATGGGTAAATCTGTAGTTTTGCCTGAATTCATGAAACTGTGTTTGTACTAGGAGCCATTTGTCTATATATTATGCCAATGTGTTAGTACTCCAGCAAAATTTAGCCATAACCCCCCAGAGAAGCAAATTGAATTACTCAGATTTTCTCTCTCCTTGAACAAATTTGTTGACTGCTGATGGAATAAGCTTACAACAGTGAGTTTTTTGGATCCTGCAAAGATAGAGTTGGGGTTCAGTCTCACTGTCATTAAAGAATTAAGAACCAATTAAGAACTGAATTAAGAATCAATTGCAATGTGCAAATACAAACCCCACTTTTTTTTTTTTTTAATGTTAGTTGTGAGTTTATACATATGAGGTGAAATACAGTAATGATATGGAACAGTTTCACGTTTTGCTATAACAGACTCAACCCAATGTTTTTTATTTTTCTCCTTACACAGCTCCTGCATTGCTAATCAAGTATAGGGAGTGGCACTGAGCTGTCAAAGGAACGCTTACCTTACTTGACTCCTGAGGATAGCAAATAATTTGTAGAGAAAGATCAAAAGCACCCCTTAAATAAGAGTCATATGAAGATTTGAATTTGAATACAAATCCTTTAGAAAGGATATTCTGGTGCAATCTCATGTGTAAGGTATGCAAGAAGACCGTGTCTTTAAACATGGGGAAAGCTCTGATAGGACATGAACTGAATGGAGAAGGAAACTGACTTCTTCTTAGTGTGAAGTGCCATCATTTACACGTCCTTTAAACAGATATTTTATTGACCACTAGTTTAAATGACTTCAGTTATGGGTGATTTCAAATTACCTAACATAGGCATTCCATGGCTTAATTTTGGTTGTTCTTATAATTGTTGTTCTAGACTACTAATGCAGAGCATAGTATCCCAATCTGTTTTTTAAGAGAAGTCAAATATTAAAAACGTACTTCTATGTAATCTTATCTTGGCTTGGAGTAGGATAACACAAGATTCTAGCAGAAAGTCTTCCAGTGATCACCAGGAAAATTTTCTGGCATGTTGGCCTGTGTTAAAACAGCGTGGATCGCATCTGAGACATGAAGATCTTGACTAAAACTGCAATGATGAGTAAACATGACAAACTGGCTCTATGAAATCATCTCTGAGCTAGATGCCTACCATTTCCATTCAGTTTTCTTCTGCTTTGTGGGTATGTGCTAGGGAGACCAAAGTTAATTTGAAAGAAAATTAAAAAAAATAAATCTTTCCAAGCAGGGTGTTTTGAGTAGCTACCAGTTGGAAGTATTCAGTCTTTTTATTATCCTGTTGAACTTCTAGGTGAAAGGGCTGCTGGAGTCATCCTTCAAAGAATTAGAACAGGGTGTTTGCCTTCTGTGCCTTCAGGCGTGCCTAAGATAGTTTTCAACTTGCCTCTGTTTTCTGAGCTTTCATGTTTCCATCACAGAGTTAAAGAGTGTGCCAGAGAACATCTGTCCCTTATTTGTGCTTTCATTATTTTGTACTTTGATTGCATTAGAAATTTTACCTGATGACTCTGGAGATAGTATTATCAATGTTAGCTGATATAACAGCTCGTTACTGTGGCCTCTTCTTGCTAGCAGTTCTTCCTTGTACTTCCATTTCTGAATTTGTCCCTATGTGTTAACAAATTGTGTCTTCTTCCACAAAGTGGCGTGGAACACCACTTTCAGAAAGACTTTGGCAGTTGGTATAACTGGGCTATATGCTAAAATACTGATTTCTTTAAATTCAGTAGCAAAAACTTTTGCTCATTTTCTTAGTTTTCTCATCGCTAGCTCCTTTTCTGTTGTTTGGAAATGAAGAGGGGAAGCAACTCTCTTGAAAGCCCAAGAACCAACTTACAATGGGCAAGGGAGAAAAGAATTTTAGGTGCTTAAGAGATACAGGTACTTGTACTTCTCTGCACATGTTTGGGCCATTTCTTCTCAATCCTGAAACCACAGTAATTTTGTGGTGCAAGAGACTCATTCCTCAAACATCTTCTACCTAGATCCTGGTAAATGTGATTCTAAAGCAAATTGTTCTTGTATTAAGTCTCCTGTATTGAGTTGGTGTGTTTTTTTATGGCTAATAACAGTTTCTGGCACACATGAATTTCAGGCTTGCTTGAAGCAATGTTTGACATTCTCTTTATGCTCCCCTTTTTTCCTGGTATTCTCCTCTCCCCCTTCACAAGGCAGCTTACTCTGAGAGATGACTGAAGAGAAAACTCCTACTTTGTATTACTGTGGATCTATTTCACGCAGTCAGTGTCACCAAGCAGCAACAGAAGGGCTACCCAACAAACTAGAGGACAAAACAGGTCCTGAGGATGACCACAACCCAGGTAGTAGTACCTTCCTGACCAGAGGGCAGTCCTGCTGTACCTGAACACACCAGGGTCTGGGGTACTTCAACATAGGGGCTGTCAGCAGTTCCAGACAAGGCACAGGGATGAATCAGGTCCAGGGTCGATCCGGTGAGTCCAGACAGGAGATGAGGCCAGAGATAAGACTAAAGGCAAGGATGCAGCAAGGTCCATCCACAAAACAGAGCAACATAGTTCAGGTAGGGCTGGCTGCCCAGACCTGAGCTTAAATAGAGCTCTTGGGTCCTTTGGGTGGAGGGGAGGAGATCCTAGGTGACTGTTGGTCAGGGCCATTAAGGCCAATTGGTGACACTTGACGATTGTGGCACTGCCTGGGACTTGATTCTCACAGGTTCTAAGAAGCTGCAGTGCCCTTTGACTCCAGCTGGAGCCTCATGCCTTTGGCAGTTTTCTGAAAAGTGTTTCTGAACAAAAAAAAATCCTTTATTTTCATTCAGGTAACTTGTCGTATGAAATGTAGATGAGATCTGTCATATTCAACCCCTTTGATTGATAAACCTCATGAAGTTAATGAGGAACAAATAAAGTGACTTGATCAAGATATTTTAATGTAATTACATTTGCATTTATTTGATGTATTCAGTACTGCATGGACTGAAAACCTTTTTTGTATGTGTCATTTTGCGGTGTTTCTAAGCTGTAAGCCATGAACATTTCAGACAAATTGGCCATTTTCTTAGTTTCTAACTGCATGGGGTGTGCCTATGTTATTAAGTGGTTATCTTAAAAATAGGGAGGTAAATATGTAGATATCTTCAAATGCTAGCCTGGTAATAAAAGAAAAAAGAAAGTGGTAACAACAAGGCAAGTATAGACACTTACAACAAATCAGCATTATGTGAGCAAATAACTATGCTTTTGTTTCTGAAAGGGATTTTCTTGCCAAAAGCTTCAGCTGGATGGAGTTTAATAACTTTTTATATCTATAGGAATGATCTTGTTGCAAAATGTAACTTTCATGCCAGGGTGTTGAAAAAGTACTTTTCAAGGATATGTCTGTTTGCAGTGGCCAATTTTTTTTTAAAGGACTTACCGTAACGAACTTTAGTAACCTGTATTGTATACTAGTCCATTAACCACTTAATAAGTGGGATATTGATTAATCACAGCTTCACAGTCCTGTCTCAACAGTGTTAACAGTCCCCTTAATGCATGAGTGTTAGTGGTCAGTGAAGTACTAATTCATGCTGAGGTAATCCCATTTTGGATTAGCCATCTTGGCTAGCCCACTGTCCACTCAGGTGCCACTGTGTCGACAGCACTGAAAATTGCTTTAACATGAGGTAGTCAGCTTCACTTTGACTGAACACAAAAGGAATTCTGGAAGCTTTCAGGTCAGCTGACCATGCAAAGATGTACAAAGATGACCAGCCAACATGGTCTGACTGGAGTAATTTGTGGTTAGTATGTCTTCCTGCCTTTCCCTGTGTCTGTAATCCATGATAGCTGAAAAAATAACAGCTTGGGGAAATGAACTTAAGAGCTGCTTTTGCAATTGCTACAGAATGCCAAGGCAGGAAAGTTTGTGCCTGATTAGCTTGTGGAATCAGCAAAGTGGAGAATTGCTTAGCTGGAGGAATTAAAAACAGACTGCAGAGGGGTTTCGTATTTGTGATAGCAGTTTCGTATTTGTGACTGCAGCAGTCTGCCTAGACAGCACGGGCTCAGGCATGGCAGTAAGTCACTTCTCTCATGCGCTCTCTTCTTTAAGTAGCTTAGTGAAGGTCTTTCACCCAGTAAAAAAGCAAAGGTTGGGGTTTTTTTGCCTTAGATTTCTTCTAACAATGGGGGCAAGAATGGATGAGGACGGACATGGGGGAAGGGGCAGTAAGAAGGATAGAGAGGCCAATGACATGCTGCACTCCTAATTTTGTCCCCTTCCTGTCCCCTGTCACTACATTGCCTTCCAAAGGTTGGGTATATGCTCATTGCATTGTCAGAGGTCGAGGAAGTGCAGTGGAGGTAAGGAGAGAAGCAACACACCATACTTCTGTGTCATGAGACCTGATGGTTACTTTGAGTACTAATTATTTGTTTTTCATCTTACATCTTACATCTTTCATCTTACATCTGGGTCGGGGCAATCCCAAGCACAAATACAGGCTCGGCTGGGAATGGCTGGAGAGCAGCCCTGAGGAGAAGCACCTGGGGGTGCTGATTGAAGAGAAACTCAACATGAGCCAGCAATGTGTGATCACAGTCCAGAAGGCCAACCGTATCCTGGGCTGCGTCAAAAGTGTGGCCTGCAGGTCAAAGGAGGTGATTCTGCCTCTCTACTCCATTTTCGTGAGACCCCACCTGGAGTACTGCATCCAGCTCTGGAGTCCCCAACATAAGACGGACATGGACCTGCTGGAGCGTGTCCAGAGGAGAGCCACGAGGATGATCCAAGGGCTGGAGCACCTCTCCTATGAGGAGAGGCTGAAAGAGTTGGAGCTGTTCAGCCTGGAGAAGAGAAGGCTCCAAGGAGATCTTATTGTGGCCCTCCAGTACCTAAAGAGGGCCTACAGGAGAGCTGGGGAAGGACTTTTTACTAGGGCATGTAGCGATAGCATGAGGGGGAATGGCTTTAAACTAGAAGAGGGCAGGTTCAGATTAAACATTAGGAAGAAGTTTTTCACTTTGAGGGTGATAAGGCACTGGAACATGTTACCCAGAGAGGTTGTTGAGAGGCCCCATCCCTGGAGGTGTTCAAGGCCAGGCTGGACATGGCCTTGGTCAACCTGGTCTAGTGGGAGGTGTCCCTGCCTATGGCAGGGGGGTTGGAACTCGATGATCTTCAAGGTCCTTTCCAACCTAAACCATTCTATGATTCTCTGATTCTGAAGTTAAAGTTCAGAGGTCTGAAGTATGCCAACGCTGTTAAATTTAGATACATTCCTTCAAGACTTTCAAAAGGCATTTTGGGTGAGTTATACTGAATTTGATAAAATTCAATCAAATACTTGCATGTTAAAACAAACACTAAAGCAAGCATTATCCAATAGTAAACAAGCTGTGATCTTTAAAATATTGTCAAGTTTTTTAATTTTTGAGAGATATGTTATCTAAGTCCAGATCCCAAGAAACAGGGAACAGTTTAAAACTCGCATTTAGTCTTTTTTGTAAGCACCTTCCCTTCTCCTTGACTCTCAGAATTTTTGATTTATCTGTAAGACCTCTGAAGTTAGTATGATTCTTGAATAGAAATCATAGTAAAATAAAGCAATATCAAAAACTTTACCCTGAAAGAGTTTTCTTTATGTCCAGTTGGGATTAGCCTATCTTTCCTGCAATTAAGGAAAGAAGATCCCTCATTTTAGAACTTTTATTTCTCTTTTTTTGTCCAATTTCAGCATGTTTAGGTACCAAACTCTGAACTTCATTTGCTATATTGCATGAGGACTCATTAACAGCTCAGAATACTTGGACAAAAATTTGCTCACCCCTATTCCTCTCTGTTGTGTGTGAAGGATATTAGCATATTTTCAGTAGATGTGACTTTCCTTTGTTGTTGACTGTCAAAGTTTAATCATGATGCATGTGGTAAAATTTGCCTTATCTGTATATTTCAAAACAACAGTTATACATTTTTTTGAACAAGAGGCAAAGGAACCTTTTAGTTTTTTCTTCTCAATATAAACAAATTTTTCTGCTAATGAGATTTATGTCTTCTTTTAAGCTTGTAAAATGTATTTGTGTTGCTCCTGACTTAAAGCAGGGTATTCTATGTGATGCACCAACAGTTATAGATTTATCTCATTTGATTTCTGTCAGTGTTCTTTTAATTGAAACCCCGATTTGTAGAAAATGTTGGAAGATGTCAAGCTTGTTTGACATTTCTAAAAAATTTATAGTTAATCTAGTCCTATCAAAGAAAACATATGAACAAGTGCTTTTAAGCCTAAAAGAACACTAGCAATGCCAGATAAAATTAGCAAAGCCACATAAAACCATTGGGATATTTTAAAACTGGCATGTAGAACGTGAATTAGAACGCCATGCAACACTTCAATTGCCCCTGAACGTTGGATAATGTTAACCTGCTTTCTGGCAGTTTGTTTACCTGCCTGCCTGAGGCTTGGAGCTGCTGCACTGCCAAGTATCTGCACAGGGTAAGAACTTCCCAGGTTTCTGGACGTACAAGGCTTCCAGGTTCCTGTGCTTCTTAGCTGTCAAGACTCCAAAGTTTTGTGGCAGGATGTTAAGAAACTTCTACTTTTATTTCTCCCCACAGAGGCAGTGGGAAGGTTGCTTTTTCTTTTTAATGCATTTTCTCCCTTATGTATTTTCTTCTTGAGTTGGTCTCCCAGGGAATATTTTCAATACTTAACTTGCTTTTCAGCTCAAAAGAACAGGTTTATTCATAGGTAGGCATGGTTCTTGCAACAGTTAAGTCATGTACGGGGACAGCAGAATGATGAATTTGTGATGCTGTGCATCAGCCCAGATAGAAGCATTCTCTGGAGGCCGCAGGACTGTTATGTCCATGACCCCAACATGGGCAGGAGCCTTGACAGTAGGAAATGTATTCAGCTGCTGTGTGACACACACTACAGAATCTGATCAGCACTCAAGTGTTACATTGGAAAAAAATGATCAGTGACAGTAACAAGCTCTAAATCTCAAAAGTATAAATATCAAAATGTTCTTAAGAGAAATTACAAGAGACATGTCTTTGCCAAGTAGGTTGCTTACATACAAATCAGAGATGTCTCTTTCTGTCCTTTTTACTGGTACATAGGGTTATCACAAGGCAGGTTCAAGCCTGTACAAACTTAATCACTTGTAGTATGTATGTACGATTCTGTGTAAATACAGCTGTAGCACATGTGTTCATATATGAACATGTTTGCTTCAGAACTTCTTTCCAGAGAGGATTTCTTTCAGCTTCTGGCACGGCAAAAGCATCTAAGTATCACCTGCTTTCTTCAAATCTTTAAAAAAAAAGGCAGCATTATCCTTGCAGCTAAAAGGATTCCAGGTTTTGGATAAAGAAATTAGTACTCTCTCTATTTATGGTTGAAATTATTAATGTGTTGAGGATTTTTTGTCTTTTATAGGACTTCTTTCCTATTGCCAGAAACATTTTAGTCTACATGTGAAATATTCAGTCCCTCAATTTCTTTAAGGGTCTTCTTACTCTATAGGTCATTTGTTTCACACTTGTCTGTGACATAGGTTAATAAGTTATATATTTAAAAGCTTTACTGTTCTAAAAAATCTTATTGTAATATTTTAAATTAATTTTTATAATGGTGATTTGACTTTGGTTTAAACACTGAGTTTCAAATGTTGTCACTTGTTTAAAGTTGTTATACAGTCCCTGGTGGAATTATTCTAGGAAAGTATGTTTCTTAGGTAATAATAATTTTCAAAATTAAAGGCATGTCTTCCTCCGAAACAAAAGCAAAGTCATCCATACAGCAACTTGAAATAACAAATGAAGAGATGTTACTGATAATGTTTTGAACTGGGTGTTTGCTTATACGAGAAAGAAACAATGCAACAAAACCAGACAAGATGCTGAAGCCTGATATGATCATGGAAAGTACCTAGGGAGAAACAAAAAACATGAACGAAACGTTAACATTGGAAGAGATAACTAAGGGCTTTGAACTGTGAAGCAGATGAAAGCGTATGGAAAAATACCTGACTACTATCTGTTACTATTCTTACCACAATAACCTTACAGATCTTGAATTTTGGCAGGTCACCTAGACCTTATTGATGCATAGAGAGGAGATTACTTTTAGTCCTGAGATAAAACTCCTCCCGTTTTTGAATAAAAATTGCAAAGCGTGTGGCAGGGAGGGGCCCCAAGATGTCATCTAGTACATCTTCATTTTAAAAGAAATTAATCTGTAAACAAAGCATTCCTGATATTTATCTCGCCAACAGGTATGGCTGACGACATAGGCAACCAATCCTTGTGGCCATATGAATATAGATGATCTCTTGTGAACGCGCATCATGACTGGATCGCTGCTTTTTTGAGTCACGATATGATGTTCTCAAATAAGTCCGTAACAAGCTATTGGAAATACCCTGGCAAGAAGCTTAGGGCGCATCTGAGCTAAAGGTTTTTTTAAAAGTTTCCAACAACTTATATTTCACAGCCTCCTCAGCAGTCTACCAGTTTCTATTAGTGTATGAAAGTGTTTCATAATACCCAGCTGCCTCTTCTGCCACCTTGAAAATAGCGTTTGGTTCAGTGTTGAGGCACTGAGTGCTCTTCACCCAGAGATACCTTCTGTGCTGCTGTTTTGCTGCTCATGAAAGTGTGTGCTCATACTGTAGCTTTGCAGGGCCAGGGCAGAATGAAGAGATACCCATGTGAAAATGAAGTCCTTTTAAGGTTTTTACTTCACTGTTCTGTGGACATTAGTTTAGGTGCAACTCAAAGCACCTAGGTTTGAAAGCTTTATCATTAGTAGGAAGAGGTAGGCACTTTCAGAAGCAGCTTCCATGCTTAATTAGGTGGGTGATATGTGCTGTTACTGCTAGAGGTCATTAAAATTACCTTTCAGCATTTTTAGTTGTATCTTCATGGATGACTGCAAACATAGCTGAAATCTCTGTTCTCTGAGTTGTCTGGGAGCGATTTAACCATGTTAGCCTTGCAGAAAGAACAAACTTTTGTGAAGGTCAAATTATCTTGGCCACTGGGCTTTGTAGTCGGGATAACCTCAGTGGCTTTTTGGTTGGAGCTTGCTTTACATGACCTGCTGGAGGATGAACAGTCTTGGTCTGCTTGTGCCTACTTTGGAAGTCATGTCGTCTGATTTAATCACTCTAACCAATAAACCCCCTTCTTCAAAAAGTTGCTGACTAGGTATCTTTCTGCTTGTGTAAGTACAATTCATTCCTTCTTGCATTTAGTTCTTTACATGTTTTCCATCTTTCCAGCTTCCCCAGTTTATCAAGACTATTTTGCAGTCCACTTGTACAGGTAGCTAAAAAAAGTACTGGTAGATAAAGAAGTACTGGTAGTTCAACCACTGATGGGCAGAAATTTATAAGTGTATCTTTTGTTCCTTAAACGAGAGATTAAATTACAATTTTGAACTGAACTGGAAACAAAAGAGATGCTACGTCTTTTCTAGGGCTTTTGATAAACATTAAGGATAAACATTTATATGGAGTGAAGTGGAACATAATTTGCTGCCTGTAAATATGTGCAAGTGAATAACCTACTGACTTTTAATTGGGCAGCTAGGAATAGAACTGTTGTCTTGTGCTCTTCATGATTTTAAATTTTTCTGAAGAATGAATGTTGGGAGGGAATTGAATGTAAAGAGGAAAAGGGTGAGGAAGAAAGGAGGAAATAACAGGCAGACAGTGTTCTGTAATTTATTTCCATAGTAAGAATAAAGCCGGATAGGTGACCAGACTTTTGTCTGAGCTTCTCGGAGCTCTCTAATATTATGCTTATTATTAGAAAATAATTATGCCAAAGCAGATTTAAAAATTAACAGTGTCCTGGGCTGCATTAGGAGAGGTGTTGCCGGCAGGTCAAGGGAGGTGGTCCTTCCCCTCTCCTCAGCACTGGTGAGGCCACATCTGCAGTACTGTGTCCAGTTCTGGGCTCCCAATCCTGGGACACTTTGAAATACTAGAGAGAGTTCAGTACAACACGAAGATCATTACGGGACTAAAACATCTCTCCTCTGAGGAAAGGTTGTGTGAACTGGAACTGTTCAGCCTGGAGAAGAAAAGACCTGAGGGGGAACTCATCGCTGTGTACAAATACCAGACGGCAGGGTGTAAAGAAGATGGAGCCAGGCTATTTCCAGTGGTGCTCAGTGAGAGGACAAGAGGCAATGTTGCAGTTTTCACAAACTGAAACACAGGAGGTTCCTTCTGAACATCAGGAAAAACTTTTTTACTGTGAGGATGACCGAGCACTGGTGCAGGTTGTGCAGAGAGGTGTGGAGTCTCCCTCCTTGGAGATATTCAGAAGCCACCTGGGCAGCTGGCTCTAAGCATCTCTGCTGGAGTAGAAGGGTTGGACCAGAAGACCTCCAGAGGTCCCTTCCAGCCTCAACAATTCTGTGATTAAAAATCAGACTCCTGCTGTTTTATAAAATTCTGTGAGTTGGAACACTAGAGAAGAAAGCCAGTACCAGTAATATTCAGAAATGCTACCATCTTGTGGTGCCTGAAATGACTGAATATACTGATAGCACTCTAACAGTCAACTCTCTACCCACACAGGATATAGCAACATGTAGTGTCTACATGTCTGCTAAAACAAGCTTTCAAATTAGTTTTGTGATTCTTTAGTACAATTGTAGTAGTTTCCTTCAGTAGATTAGGTTGTTTTGGTTTTGAAATGAAAAACCTTTTAATTACTTCGCAACCAATTATTATTATATATAATAAATATAATATTATATAAAAATTATAAATGATCTATGACTTAGTGGCATATAAAAGATTTGTTTATTAAACAAAAGGCAGTTTTGAAGAGTTCTATGACCCTCAGAAAGACCCTCAAAGCAGAATAAAAAGATTCTTCGGTGTGGAGAGCTTACAATTGATGTGCTCCTTTTTAAGGTTATATGATAATATGAATGTAGGGACCTGATAGTGGCTTATGTCTTGTGTAATGCTTGGTAAAGACTTTGTCTCCATTGATTTCATACTTCCACCAGCATGCTTTGGTGTCAAATGACATCTAACCATTCTAAGTATCACTCCCCCTGGCATTAAGTATTATGCCTTTATCTGTTAACGTTACTGTTCTCAGTTACTGGAGAGGTTTTCTTTATTTCATTAGAGAAGATAATTAAAAATATATTTTACAAAAAATGTATATAGTTTGAGGTTCTTGATTACAATGTATAGAAAATTAGGCCAAAATCTTCTAATATTACAACTAAATATGATTTATAGTTAATGTAGAATTATTGTGCTGGCCATTTGTTTCACTTGCTTAATGTGCAGAGTAGTTTATTGAAAGCAGCATGCTGTGTTAGGTGCAGTATTTATCATTTAAATGCATTATTATATCTACAAAATTGTGTTATATCAGAAACTTTTTCTATAGCTTCACAAACACAAAATGATACCTACTTTCTAAAAATGATTTTAACCTTTAGACCTTGAAATATTTTTCTTGAGATTAGTAAATGATGATAACAAGTTAATGAATGAATAATGATGAAATAATGATAACAAGTTAATATGAAACAATGATAACAAGTTTATATGACTAATGTAATAAAAGTTATTGTTCTTTTAAAATCAGGCTATGAATAAGTTATATGGCTTCAAGTATCTGTGAAACTTTCTTTGATACATTGTATGAATACTTCCAGTTATATTTTATATTGACAGTCAGTTCTATTATGTAACTTTTTTTTTTCTGCTTGGCATATGTGCAAGTGAATAAGCTACGGACTTAATTGTGCATCCAGGGATAGAATTATTGTCTTTATTATTATTAGTCTTCTTTATTTTAGCTTTTTCTGAAGGATGAATGCTGGGAAGGAATAGAATATAGAGAGTAAAAGAGTGAGAGAGAAAGGAGGAAATAACAGACAGGCAGTGTTCTGTAGTACATCTCCATAATAAAAATAAAGCCAGATGGGTGACCAGACTTTTGCCTGAGCTTTTGAGAGCTCTCTAAATGTTACAAACTTAATTGAGTGTATTGTATCAGCAGTTATATAGGGAAAGTCCTCATAAAACTTAATGGTAGACATGTTTAGGGGGTGCATGGCTGTATATTTATATAAAACTTTAGGTGGTAGGAAAAATCACAGAATCACAGAATTTTCAGAGTTGGAAGGCACCTCTAGAGATCATCTAGTCCAACTCCCCTGCTAAAGCAGGATTGCCCAGAGCACATTACTCAGGACTGCATCCAGGCGCGTCTTGAAAATCTCCAGAGAAGGGGACTCCACAACCTCCCTGGGCAGCCTGTGCCAGGGCTCTGTCACCCTCACCATAAAGAAGTGTTTCCGTGTATTTGAACGGAACTTCCTGTGTTCTAACTTGTGCCCATTGCCCCTCGTCCTGTCACTTGGAACCAATGAAAAGAGCCTGGCTCCATCCTCCTTCAACCCACCCTTTAGATACTTGTATGCCATAATAAGGTCTCCCCTCAGCCTTCTCTTCTCCAGGCTAAAGAGTCCCAGCTCTCTCAGCCTTTCCTCATAAGGGACATGCTCCAAGCCCTTAATCATCTTAGTTGCCCTACAAATACAAATATTTTGTTTACAGTAGCCAGTTCAGAGCATACCATACCATGTCATGATCTGAAAATTATTGATACCCAGAAATTGAGAGCTCTTAGCAAGCTATGAGAAGTTAATTGCCTCAGTCAAACGAGATCTTTGGGTGATCTACAGTCACATGTTAAATTCAGACCGTTGGAATTCCTTGGGCCCTGCTCAAACCCATATTGTGTTCAGTATTATTCCTAGTCCACGAGCAGCCAATGCTTAAAAGTAAGAACTTGGGACACTGTTTGTTTTTTTTTTTTTTTTTAAGGGAGCTCTGCTTATCTTACTCCAAGCTCGGAAACTTTGTGTCTCATGGGAGATGTCAATGTGCCAAAGGTGTGTGTAGTATGCTGGATATAGCATGCTGTCCAGTTCTTGTTTTCCACTTGTTTTATTTACCAGCTTCTGGATCTCAAGCAGCCCATTTCCAGTGGCTGTGTCAGGTCTTGTCACACACTTCTTGTAACTTGGAATGGCAGAGTCACCATTATGGATCTCGGGAGATACACTGCATCATTAAGGGTTACAGGCATTTATGATTATAACTGAGTTTTTTTGTTAGTTAAATTGTTTCTTATGTTAGATAATGAGCATTTTGTGGGGTGCAGCTGGCTTCTTTTCTGTGCTTCTACAATAGACCAGTAGTGTTTTGGTCAGTTACCGTGTTTCAATGCATTAGGGCAATAATAGCAGTATTAGCAGTGGTAGTAATAGCACATATTGAAAACTAAGAAAAAGTAAGTGTTATGTTTGGGAAAAAGCTAACTATGCAAGTCTGTAAAATGGGCTCCAAATGGGGCAAGAATTAGCTTAATACAATAGCTGGTTTACTCATCCAGACAAAAGATCATAGGAATTCAGGGAAATAATATGGTAGAGAGGTTTTCCCTCACATAAATGTGGACTTGTTTGATTTTTAAAAGTAATCAGATATGTACAGTCAAAGAAAATGCATCCAACAGGTGTGCTAATATTATATTCTCTGATCTGCTTCTGCCTGCGAAAATTATAAAACTTTAAAAAGGTTCTATGTGTTCACTTCCAGCAAAAGCTGGTAGTTACAGTCATTTCTGTCCTGTTTTCATGGGAACTTTGTTTCAGGAATATGAAAATTGGTAAGTAAAGGAAGAAGTCATATGCCAGCAGGGATGAGTATTTGCAAATTGTTTAATCTCTGTTAGTTCCGGCGTAAATTGTGAAAAATGATGACCACTAAATACTGCAACTGTATTTTGACATTGAATGTTTATTTTTCATAAAAATCTGAAATTGACCATCCCCTAAAATACTGCAATTAAATATTACATAATATATTTAACAAACATTGAATTGATGTCTACATGCAGTGCTTGTGCAGTATTTTACTTATGTTTCTGACTGCCCATTTTATATTTTATTAATGCCTATGACATTAAGCAGAATCAGTATTATGATCTGAAGGAGTAAAATATTCAACTAAGTTAAGATATTGGTGGCTTAGACAAAAATAATTTGAATCAGTGAGAAAAGTAAAATAAAAATTTGTACGTGTGAGCCCTGGATATGAGCAGATACAGTGCAGCTTACACAATGCACATAACTGTTGTGGCTCTGTCCTATGAAGAGACAAATTCTGTCACTGTAAGACTAATTCAATTATCTTATGTTTTACAACAAATAATCCATACTGGCTTTTGCTGAAATAATTGCAGGAGTATATTTGAAATTTTCTTTCTGTATTGTAATTTTGTTGTATGCTTTATAAACGTATTTCACCGGAAACCACATTCTTGTATATCTCTTTTGTCAAAGGAATATAGGAACGTGCAGGTTCATGCATGAAATACAGAGGTTGAGATATGATTTCTGGATTAAATCCTTCATTCACCAGATGTATTTTCTGATGCTTGAAAGTTGCAGTAATTTGCATAGCATCCTAAAAAAGAAATAATTCATATAAAGTGCAACATGCTATTTCAGCCTATATCTATGAAAATATGATGCAGTTACTGAATAAAATGGATCATACTATTTTACTATCTTTTACTGTCTTCTGTTAAAGAGAATGATCTGATTCACAGATGCAGTGAAATCTAAATCTAAATGTGGCTTTTATTTCTTATTCATTTCTCTATCAAAACCACATGTAACCTTGCAAATTTCTGTTTCAAAATAAGCATTTTCTTTAACTTTCATTAGTGCAACTGATCACATAATCTGTAGTTTATGGGACACTTGGTGATGCCCTGCAGAGAGCTTTCTGATTTTATGGTACCTGATCTCCTCTGATTTCCATCTGCTAACCTTCATTTAAGACATTAAAGACGAATACGTTAAATGTCTTCCTGTGTTATTTTTCTGTGTAAGCAGTTGCTGTACAGCAGTTATTCAAATGTCAATTCATGATGAACAAGTTGGTCTGCACACAATAGTCAGTGTAGGAGAGCAGAAGTGGTATATAAAATAATCTAATTTAAAATGTGGCTCACGTTAAGGGAAAAATTTAAAACACACCATTCTCAAGCATTCTTATTACAGTGTTTTCAATGTAGTCAACGCTTTCTTTTAATTCTCATGCTGAAACAGACCACTTTTCAGTTCTTACTTGTTTTTGTCACTTGATTTGTAACATGCCTGATTTCTTCTTTACGCTGCTACTCCGTTTCCACAACTCCCAGATCATATAGTCTTTGGCTTCTGAGCTGAGACTACTAATTAAGATTGCCAGTTCATTCTCTCTTTTGGCAGCCCTTATGATAGGAACTACACTTAGACCACCAAGTCATTTCACACAGACAGTGAATAGCTGCCAGATGGTAATAATGTTCAATCATTACCAAGCGGGATTGCTTCTAATTCAATAGGTAGCATGAATTTGTCTTGGTAACTTTTTAAAAAGTTGCAACAATAAGATTAGAAGTTTAATAAAGACAGATATTAAAGAATTTCAATGTGTATTATGGATACAGATTGCTCAGATTTTCTGTTTAAGTGATCCCGTGATATTATTTTAATAAAGTCAGGTTTTTCTACATGGAAAGATGAGTTCTGAAAAAACCCACCCTAAACCAAAAACAAAACCTCAAAACAAAACAGAGCACAAATAATGCAAAACTGAAATCACTCCCTGGAGGTTGTTAGAAACCTCTTCCTAGTATCTTTCTGCAAACAAGAAAATAAGTTAGCAAAAGTGAAGTAAAAAAGCTATCTCAGAGCCTTGGAGTACCCTGGTTCTTTGCATCATTGTCCCTGGGCCTCTGTTCTTCTTCTGGAGTCAAGTCAGAGAGGTTCAGAACAACTCAGCCTGGTTTTCACAAAATCAGTCAGCCATGGTTACAAGTCATATTAGAAAGCACCTACATATGGACTGCTGAAAAATTTTCAAGGTTGATTTTATCTTAAATCCAATTTTATATGAGAATTTAATGATTTTGTTTGTCACACTTGATTAGGATGAACTCTTTCTCAAGACACATCTTTTTTTCAGAAAGGACTTAATTTTCTGTCCACTCAGAGCACTGTGAGTTCAGCATTCATCCTACTATTCTCCCCTAAGATGTTTTTTTTAAAGAAACAACATTTCTTATAACTTTGATTTTTTTATAAAACTGGTTTTATATCCTTGAATTTACACATGAATTTACACATTTTCTTATGTCCAAGAATTTACACATGTGTAAATATTCATTAATTAGTACTGATAATATATCTGATATTAAGCTCCCTCCAATGAGCTAAAAAAAAGCTTTAGTCAGAGAATGTATATATACAAACAGGTTTAATGAGTTCCACATAATATAGATCTGAGAGCTCCATATAGATTTTCTCCATCTAATGGAATCATAGACTGTTCCCAAGGTTTTTCCCAGAAGAGGGCACTGCTATCCTGCGGCACCATAGCTAGTATAAGCTATACTAAAAGCATGTAAGGATACCTTTACTTAGTACAGTAACCTATTAATGAAAAAATAGTTGTCGTAAATCTTTAAACTCTCTTAAAAATTTCACCTCTTTCTAAATGTATACATTCTTTTTCTCCTCTTCCTCTACAGTCTCACTCACTCTGTTATGTTCCCATCTTGTTCTCAATCAAGTTTGTGCCTTTCTGACAGTTTTTCAATATTTAGGGAGAGGCAAAACTGACGAATGCCTCTCGGCATCCCCTAACAGCAGAAAACTATCTGCTACACACTTTCAGAAGATGTAATGTGGGGACATTCCTGCTCTTTGCAGTTCATGCTCTCCTGTCCTGTTGCAGAAGGTCATCCTGTGAGGAGGTATAATCCGTGCACTTTTAAGGTGCACATTTAAAAATAATTGCATCCCAGTTCTGCTTTTGTACTCTAAAGCTCATGGGTACATTTTAGTTCTCAGATTATGAGATCTTCACTGTAAAGTATTTATCTTACTATCTGTTGAAAAGAACTTGGTATTTCTTTGATGATTTGTCAGTAGCAGTGAATAATAATCACTTCAAAACCAACCATATTAGGAAAAGGTTTTAAATGGATCGTGTCATCCTTTTATAAGAGGACACTGTTATGTGTAATATTACCCATGTGCATCTGCTTAGTCATCCTTTGGCTGGAAGAACACACTTGTTAAAGACGAAGAGTTTTGAAAAAAACCCCAGCTTTGCCAAGTTATTAATCACAACTAGGTTTTTTAGGAGTATTTAGCAAAATATAAGTTTAATTCATCAAATATTTGCTTAACTTCATAATTATAATAGGAAACATATTTCAGACTAGTATTACCTTTTGCGTTTCAATTCTTGAAACTGTTTGTAAATTACTTTGGGGATTCCACAATTGTAGAGACCAATTTTCAGGTCAGACAGAAGATAAATACAAGTAGGAGGCAACCGATTTTCTTACCATGATTCTCACAAAGCGTGGTTGGGCATAACTTGGAAGGAATTCCACAACATGCTTGTAAAGTCTTTCTCCATTAAAGGGTTGGTCAGGTTTAAGCACAACAGCGGCCATCCCTGTTCTGCCTTCATAGTCTGAAAAAATTTGAAAATAATATGACAAATAAGAGTGTATATGAGTCTTGTATGATATTTTGAGAGATTTAGAGCAAATATTTGGATATTGTGAAATATCAAAATAGCAGTGCTGAGTGTTTTTGGCTCTTTTCCAAAGACAGATTTGTGACAAGTAGGGGAAATGTCTCTTAACAAATTACAAGCAGTAAATTACATTTGACATGAAAACAGAAAAAACCTCCTTTTAAAAAAGCTGTAATGAACATAGTTCCTGCTTTCTCTTTATTCAAACACAAGCAAAAAATTCCAAATAAAGAAAACATCTAGGTTAGAAGAAATGAGCTGCTACCGTTAAATCTGTCCAGAATGAAAGAGCAGCCTCGAGGTGTGGCCAAGGCACTGGAAAGATAAAATATGAGTGTTCCCTTTTAATTAAACTTAACTTGCAGCTGTTTAATTGGTAATATACTATATAGTTTGCGTTTGGCAATATTTTAGAGTCGATTTAATTCAGAAATATGAAAGACTATGGTATTTAGTTTTTATTAACACTACAACCAGGAATGAATGTGATTCTTTAACTCTTGAGGTTTTGTTTTGATGTGGTATTCACTGCCTGAGATTGCAATAGCCCTTTGAGGAGTTTTTGTCAGCTCCATCTGTGGGCGAGAATGAGATATGCTTTCCAAATGAGGTTGTAGTTTTATTTGCATGCCCTTGACGATGCCATTTCTTACAAATGAACATTTTGGCATTTGGCAGCCAGTTGCTGATCAACCATTCAGATTATGGCCTTTTGTTCATTTTGTTTTCATATATCCTCTTTCTTTGAATCCATTGTGTCTCACATCTCTCAATGCCAAGTAGCAGCTTGTCTCCTGATAGCTTCTTCGTGTGACTAGTTTCTTTTAATACTAGACTTTGTTTGCCTTCATCCAGAGGAAACATAGAACAGCTATTCAGCACCACAAGAAAGTTTGCCTTCCTCAACCCATTCATTCAATGGATGCATCTTCTAAGCAGTTTTCCACCTCATCTTGTAATTTAGTTGGTACAGTTTTGCAGCATGGGATTATATATTTTTATGAAGTACAATATGTAACTGGGAACATTCCAATTATGAAATAATATATGTCTTCTAGGACTGTACTTACAAGATAGTGACAGGTGTTTTCAGACAGGTCATCTTTTAATATGCCCCCTGTTTTACTATTTTTCAGATGAAAGCCTGTAGCCTAAGAGAAGTATTCTGTAGTTTCTAACTTTCTACTTCTCACATCTGTGTTACAAGTTTTAATTCATCCTAATGTTTCTGCCATACAAAATTTCAACATGTCATGTTTATTAAATACACAAGTTTATTGAAACTGAAATTTCAAAGCACTCTAGGAAAGCCTGAATTGCCAAGTTGATTCCATTTATTTCCTTACATGTAAGTATGCATTCTGTTGCAAGAACAGAAAAGACAGAGTATGAAATTACTTTTTTCATTTTATATTCTCAAACTATAGGGAATGTCTTACTTTTTATGCTTACACCGTAAACATTAACTTCTTGGATAAAATCCATCATACCGATGATCTCCGCGACTTCTACAGTGGCAACATTTTCTCCTTTCCACCTGTTGAAAATATTTTTTAAAGGGACATAGGTGTTAGCTAACAAATTTTTATTATACACATGGCTATATATGATGGAGCACTGCTTTTAACGTGGACTGCTGTTATTCTTAACCAAAGAGTGTAGACAGATAAATCTTTTTATGATTTAGTGCCATCTCATATGAGACCCCAAGCTTAAAAGAAATAGAAGTGACTCAAAGAAATAGAATTTGACTCAAATTTGAAAAATTCTACTGTGTTGGTGTGAACTTTGGTGGACTTTGATTGCAATCCTTAATTTTTCTGTTAAAACAAAATTGATATTCATCAGGTTCCAGTCTGACTTGTGTCTTCCAGTCCTGTATATGTATGATTTTTTCCAAGTTGACTGGATTTACTGTTAACTCTGTACTATACCTGAAAGTGTCTCCCACCCGATCACTGAAGTAGAGGAAGCCATCCTCATCCCTCACTAGGAGGTCTCCTGTGTTAAAATACACATCTCCTTTCACAAACACATTACGCAGGAGTTTCTTCTCTGAGGCTTCATTATTTCCAGCATATCCAGAAAAAGGGGCATCCTGAGTAACTCGGACAACTAGAAGACCAGGTTTACCTGCAGGCCATGCAAAAGGGATGCAAAAAACCCATAGTTACAGTGAGCTATTTAGAACATAAAGTATCATATTAAAAATCTTTTGGAAAGCCCCATCTGTTTTACTCATTGCTACATTTCCATAACTGCTTCCTGAACAGCAGAAATATGTGAGTGGAAGAGGGAACATAATTTTGGTTCCTTCTCTTCTGAAAAGCTAGACGCTAGGGAAGAGTTTTTTGGAGTACAGTGTACCTCACTTACCCTGAAAAAGCCTTTGCCTGATGAAAGGATGACTGTTCTGTCATTTGAAAAGGATGCTGGTAGGCAAACAATACACATGGGTGCAAACCACAGCACCTAGCCTCTTGTGCTTTACGTTTTCCTGGAGGACAGGGTTGCTACTACTCTCAACTCTGTGCTGGTGTGGAAACATAAGTTGTAAGCCATAATGTGCCTGGGCCTCTGAAAGTCAAGGAGTCCCTGGAGTCTGCAGCATATTCCTGATGGGCATCACTCATTGTTGCTGACGGTAAAAGTCCCATTTATATCAAGGACAAAACTTCCATTGACTTCACTGGAATTGGCTCAGGATACCCTTCTAAAACACTCTTTATTTTTCTGTATTTATAATAGGTACTGGCTTATTTCTCAGTCTGCTGCTGAGGTTAAAAGACATTTCCGTCTTCTAAAGATTTTTATTGTTTCTCCGTCAACAGAGATATGGAGATGTTTTCAAACAAATATTTTTCTCCATACCTGTGTATCTGCCTCTTACATAAAATCCTCTTTACTGTTTTGAACTCTAATGTGGAAAGTGGAATGAAAGCTTATGTTACTCTTCAGAAGAGGAGCCGGCTTCAGTGCAGATAGGACACATGCTTTATACCAAAAGAAAAAACAAACCAAAAATGTTGAATTTAAAAAAAGAATTGTCCTAAGCCCCAGTCAATTTTACGGGATGATTCTCTATTCCATTTTGGGAATTTACTGTCATTTACTGTCATGCTACTCACATTACATCGAGTGATGCCTTCAGAATTATCTAAATAATATGTGTAACAACCTGCAAAACTTTTCTAGTAGTGTCATGAAACTGGGCATTTCATCGATTTCCCTGAGAAACCAAGAATTTATGTCCAGCTTATAATGTAACTGTAGTGAGGAAGCAAGTTTTTTTAAAGAAAAAGATAATCATTGGTTTGCTTGATATAGATATTATCAGCAAATAATGTATTATCAGCAAATAATGTATTATCAGAAAGAATTAATAATTGGTACTTTGGTTTCCAGCACTACTACCAGAATATAATATATTATCAGAAATAACTAATAATAATTGCTGGCTTGATGACCAGTACTACTATGTGTCATTGAGATCTGGCAGGAGTATGAAAAATACAGGCTGTACAAGCATCTTTTTTGTCCTCTGGAATTTTATCTCAATGATAGTTTAATCTACATGCTAAAACTAGTAATGTTAAATACCTTTCTCCCAGAACTGTTAGCATTGACACACACGAATTCATGCATGTGTACACAGACACACAGATATTTAATGTGACTTTAGTAAAATGCAGTACTATGTCTTTTGTGAGAGTCAGTTTTCAGGATTTTTCTCAAAGATATTCTCAGCTGTGAGGCCATCCTATTTTCAGTCTGGGACCTTCAGCTTTTGAGTAGGAGTATTTCGTTATGAGTTTGGAGATCCTATGCAACTCTAGGCACTAAATAGTTAAATCTGTTCTAGTCACTAAATGTAAAAATATGAAAAATATCCAGATTTTGCAATAGTACTGTTCTTCAACAGAACTTTAAATTTGGAAATAAGACAGCATCTGTAAACATCTGGTCTCAGAACACAGCATATCTAGGAATAGTGTTTATTTGGAAAAAAAAGCAGCACTAAGAAATCTGATTTCTTCAGGATATGAACAAGTTTTAACAGGTGAGAATAAAAAAATTCTGAGCCCTAAAAATTGTTTATGTTCTTATATTATTGAATTTTTGGATATATTATAAATATTTGAATATGTTATTGGGTATAATAGCAATAGATCCCTATTTGAATCTATTGACAATATTTTTCCTGTGTCATTTTCAAGTTCTAAGTGTATTTCAAGAACCTGTTGCTCACAGAACAGAAAGTTAATCTTTGCCCCAAAATATCACCATCTAAGTTGAGACATCTGCTAGTTAATAGATAACTAACAGTTTTCCTTACCTATGGGTGCTTTCTTACACCTTCCATTTTCATCCTTCATAAGTTCTTGTTTCCAGACATCATATTTCAACAACTCGAAAGAATGTAGGAACTAAATAAAGTGCATAGGCATAGTTAAAAACCTCACTTTCTTACTCACTTTGCAGTTGTTCTGATTAAAATTGCTTTGAATTAATGGATAGTACCCTATTGAATTTGGAAAATTTGGAACAGCTTGAAATATACTGACAGTATTCTGAGAAGCAATTGTCAGAAAATGTTCATACCACGGTAAACAACACTAAGTATACCCGTACAGATTAAATGTTCATCTCCTTTATCATTAAAAAGAAATCCATTGGTTTAAAGTGTGGTCAGACTCAAATAATAAAGTGAAACAGTGCCTTTGATCAAATTGTGACTTTTGCTTTAAAACTCCCATAAGTAGAGGCTTAATGTTACTGGAATGCAAATCAAGAAGATTCTCTGACAAAAAATGCAAATTAAGTTTACAGACATGTAAAAAATTATTCCAGCCAGATCCAAGTGGGAACTTACAGCTCAATGGTTTGATTTAGGCTTTCCTGCCTTCATTCCCTGTCTGCATAGTTAAGATTGCTAAAAGATCAAAAGCATTGCAGAGTTGTTATTATGGCCATGGGAAGGCATTTTTGGCATTTCAGATTAAAAGCAGAAATCATTTGGAAGTCATTAATCTGGTTTTAATGTTAACTGATCTGAATCTTTAGTATCAATTGAACAGTATTTTACTGTAGTATAATGTTCATGATTCACAGAGCATCTGTACAAATAGGAAAAGCATTTGAGACTGTCAAGGCATTTTTATGTGTGGAAGATGTATATCCCCAATGAGAGTTTCAACAGTAGTTGAAGCTACTGTATAAATTTTACAGTTCAGATATCTTGAGATTTTTATTTTTTTCATTTATTTGCTGAGAATTTAGAATTTCTTTGTTTTGCTTATCTTATTTCAGAGAAGAAACTGTGATGCTGGTTTTAATGAGTGAAGATGCAAAGAGTAAATTTGCTCCAGAACATATATCTCTGATTCATACCAAAAGTCAAATCAAAACTAATTTCTGCTTCATCACTTAATATCTGTGGGTTTTCAGGATGATGAGTAAACTTCAACAAAAACATCATTAATCAGTCCTGCGGACAGACACTTCTATACAGTTAGGATTTTTTTTTTGTATTCTGAGGAAAAATTTGGATACACAAAGCAGTAGTTTCAGCTTCTGTGGACTTGTTCTGTCTACTCTAGCTTCATAATATATGTACAGCGAATAGAGTCAAATCAGGGGCTAAGAATAAGATTTCTGTTTCCATTAACCAAATTTTTCTACATCTGGGCTGTGGTAAGCAGGTTCTTCCTTGTACACTTTCCCGCTCTTTATAATTTCTGCCTTTCATCTGCTTTTTTTTTTTGGTTGGCTGGTTAATTGGTTGGTTAGTTGATTTGGTTACATTTACCTTTGAGAAGATGCCAGCACGGCCCACAGCTCCTATTTTATTAGTATAGTTCAAGAAACCAAGATTTCCTTCTGTGGATCCGTAGAATTCAAATATTTTAATCGGGCCAAACCTCATCAGAAATTCTTTCCAGACAGCAGGTCGGATACCATTTCCTAGAGCAATCCGCACTTTGTGAACTCTGTCCTCTTCTGTCTGTGAACAGCCAAAAAGAAATATTCTGCAGCTGAGAAAAGTGGATCTAAATACCTAAACTTAAATTTTCTAATAGAACTATTTTCCTTTAGGAACTGCCTCTTTAACTAAAATACTTCACAGATGGGTATTTGTTTTGTAAAAATCAAAGAGAAAATCATCAGAATTCTTCTTGGTCTGAGGTTGAAGGATCTTTGTAAGGTGAAAAGTTTATTTCTGTAGTACTTCTTTGTATTTTCACTTATAAATTCTATAACTGAGATGAATATTCGAAAGTTTAAAAGAATTAATTTATCTTGAAAATGTAAATAGACTTTCAGTAGATGCCATTTCCCATAGAAATGTCACCTCTCTGAAACAAAGAAAGGAATTTTTCTGCATAAATAAAGTTGTGTCTTAGAAAACACTTGTGACCCTCTATGGTCAGTTCTACATGTAATGATATTTGGTAGTAATTTTCACACATCTGACATGTTGCCTAAGGAACCTGAAGAAGTAGCAGAAGCTCCTTACCATATCTTATGTGCTTAGGTGCACTTTTTAGTCTTAAATCCAAATTCGGAAGAGATGGTAATCAAATCTGCAGTCAAAATGTAGTTGTTAACGAGTCATTATTACATGTCAATTATGTCATTATTGTGCCAAACTACTCAAATGCTTATTTACATAAATGTTTTCTGCAGATTGCTCAGCACCCTATATGTAGGACTGTAGTTAAGACTCTGCCTATGGAAAAGCCCCCACTTTTTTTGGAAATGTAGTTGGGATTGAGTGATTAAGTTACTGCCATGGCTGAATGACAACAGAAAATAAAATTATTTTGGGTCCACGGGAATGGTTTCTTCAAACCAAATAAATTCATTTTATTTCCATTTCAGTGTTTTTGTAAACTTTAATAATTGTAAAAATATATTTGATTTCTAAAAAATATCAAGATGATTTCAAAATGGAACATTGCCTAAGAATTACACTGAAATATTTTAGCAGAAGCAGTGTGTCAACTTTTTCACCTCTAAAAATATTCACATAAAATTCTTTTGTGAATTCTGGATTCAAGCAGTTTCATTTGATACAGAACTGCATTTTATGGCAGATAAATTATGTACCACAATAGGATCATCTCTAATGCAGACTAAACTGCACGTTTTAAAAACAGGAGTGGAGACTTCCCTGCTTCTGCTTAACGAGCTCTGTTTTCTTTCACAGTTTTAATGGTAAACCTGAAGGAATAGCATGGTTTGATCACATGTATGGTATCACAGGATGATTGGGAGAGGTACTTCATGCCTAGTATTGTTCCTTCTTCAGAACTTGGTCTTCGGTATGAAATAATGGATTTTAATTTTTATTTTTTTTTTTTTCAAAATAGCTGGTGAGACTCTAGGACTTACAGTAAATCTCAGGAGCTTCACAGAAGCATAGGAGAAACTGTTATGCTTACTGTTTCATTCCTGGTATAACAGTCTGCAGGACTTGCTTTCATTACCTTGAATTTTAAAATATCTTCATTTTAAAAGTCGTCTGGTTCTCTTTAAAGACATTCCTTGAAATGCATAGTGGGATTTTTTGTTACCTTCTATGGGGTACCATGTTAAAATTTAATTCCAATAGGTACATGGATGCTCTGTAGGCTTCCTGTCAACATATTTAGTCAGACAGCAGTGTCTAGAGTCTCTGTCTACATCAAGAAATCCAGGAGTGCCTCCTAGTTCCCAAATCCATGTTCTTTCTCAATTTCAGTGTGAGACTTAGGCATGCTCTGTGAAAGGAGGTAAGGACAGACATACAGGATATGACCTGAGGCATACTCCAACAGGTCCCTTATCTAGGTAGCCCTAGTCCTGGGCAACACCAGGACTGCTGTGCACAAGGAGTCTAGGTGAAATGTCTGGCTTATCAGCCTGCACACGTTTCTTTCACTGAGGCAGAACCTGTGTGATACACTACAGGTTATGTGTATTATACTTCAGTAAGATACCTGATCTTGACAGGACTCTGTGTTTACCCTGATCCAATTCTGTAGGCATCCTCAGCTTCCTCAACTCAGCTAGGCCATGTTTCTGTTTTTCCCTCTTCTTACCAGTTGCCAGTTAAATATCAACATCTTCTCTGTTAAATTCTTGTTATTGAGCCAAGTAAAGAAAGTTCTTCCTGCCTTTTCCTGTAGGAAAGACTTTTACACAACTAGTTTGGCCTAGCTAATTATTCCTTTGTTTTTTTGATCTGTGGACTATTGACATAATGTTTGTACAGACTTGAGTTCTGGCCAACAGCTTTCCTGGCTTGTTCCCTCCAATACCTTTTTGTCTTTGAACCCTCTCCTACATCCGGACCACACAGTAATAGGTCTCTGTTCAAACCAGCTGGTGGATTATCTCAGATGTTCCCTTGTTACTAGTTCTTGTGCCAATCTCTGACCAATGCATTTGGAGATCATTTAAACCTTGCGCTCAAACATGTTGTTTTCTGTGGTAGGTAGGAGTACTTGTCACCTCCCTTCAGTAACTGCCCAACTCCCAAGTATAAAATGAAGAAAATTAACCAATCTTTTCCACCATCACTGAGAAACAAGCGTCACAATATAATAAATATTTTCAGACTTCCTTGTCTGCTGCTGCTCTGTTCAGTGACATCTTACTTTTGTCCTAAATCTGATCATGGTTTAGCTCCCACATTCTTCCAGACTGTTATCCCAGGGGCAACCAAGATTTTTCACCACAGTGTTAGTACTATGGTTTTATACATATTAGTTTATCATCATATACACAGCCACAGAACAAAATGTGCCTTTGGAACACCTCTTCAGAAAAAAAAATTAAACTAACAAAAGCTCATACAGCAGTTTCAAAGCCATACAAAAATTAATTATCAGCCATTGAATACTGAATAGAGTAACCTTTTCTTAATAAGTAACTAATTTGGAACAGTACAGTGCAGGTGGTTAATCATTTAATCTGGTTCATGCTCTTGTTTGATCATTGAGCCCGATAAAGCTTTTACTGCTTACAGCTTTTCCTTACTGAACTGCTTCTTGCCTATCACTCAGATGAAAAGCTAACAAGCTTGGCTTTACAGAGGAATTTATGTTAGTGTCTGGGCATAACTGTCCCATCCTGCCAGACTTGTTTTCTGTGTAACCACTGCATTTGCTGATATGTAATTTTTTGCTATTGTAGGACTACAAAGATGACAAGACCCAAATTTTGCATACACTGGAAAAAAAACTATCAAACATTAAAGATACTATACCACTGAGAAATGGGTGAATCTATATGACTTGTAAAATACATGTTTGCTATATTTTCAAGCTGCATTTGCAAACAAGAACTTACGCTGGGCCTGTTACAGAGGTAGCGACAGAGTTCTCCTATGTACAAAAACACTGTAACATTGTATTTTCTACAGTCATTCCAAAACTGGCTTGCAGAGAATTTCTTCTTCAAAACACAAGTTGCTCCTAGGTGATGAAAACACAAGAAAATTCAAAATAACCTTAAAAGCTATCTTATATTCTACTACTAGTATTAAAAATATGTTGTGTTTCTTGCAATTCAACTAATGATAAATTCAGCTAATGATAAATTCAGCTATTTAAATAAATTGTAAGCAATTTCTGGCAAGATCTTTCTGTTAAATGTGACTAGAACAATGGAGCCTTGCTTCTTTTTCTGAATAGTAACTAATAACTTAAAGTGTCAGAAGCAGTAGAAGTGAACCTTTTAGCTGTCTTCAAGTGTTAGGAATAGGTCAAAGCCTAACCATTTTGTTTCTGTCAAGATGGTGGCTGGTGTAACTCTGAAAAAAGAGATCTTGGGATTAGGAAGAAGGTAGCTCACAGCTTCTGTATTTGTGTGAGAAGTGGTGGAAGGGAAACCGGCTTAGAGTCTCTATTGTTTCTATCACACTCCATTTTTCCTGTTTCTTGTGAGCTCATCATGCTCAATTTTTTGTTTCTGTGGCTCTGAGTTCCTTCAGAGCTTTCCATTCCAAAAGCCACCTCATCCTAGACCTCTCTTGTCCACCACCCGGTCCCTTTTCCCCTTTTTTCTGAGCATTGTCAGCCAAGTATTGACAAATTTCCATATTTCTATCTTTTCCAAAATTCCTTTGTTGCCTGAGTCCTTTTTGTCCCACATAAAGCTTCCCAGTGCCTTTGAAGTTCTGAATCCTTTCTAGTCCACTTGCTCCTAGCTTGCCAGTCCCTCCCTGACCCAGGTACTGTCTCATGCAAGACTTGAAGCCCTCTCAGAACTCTTCAGCCTGACCCACCTCAAAGCCTTGTCATTTGAATCTCAGCCCCCCCAGAGTCCCTGGTGAACGGCCCACCTAAGAAAGCTGTTGCTCTACTTTTTCTATTCCAAGGGAAATCCTAGCTTCAAACCTTTGTATAGACTACTTTTCCCATTCCTTTTTTGTTTCTGTTAGGCAGCAGCAGTCTTGTTTTCTGTTGCTCTAGCCCAGCATGCCTGCCCATGCCGTTCCTGAAGAAACAAAGCACTTCAATGGCTTTTAAAACAGTCCCAATAAATACTCATACCAAAATCCAACCTCTGGGCAAGACTCTAAAGACAAGAAAGGAGGACACACCTGAAAAAATAACTCATTGCTAACCTTCTACAAATAACTCTCATTATCAGAATCAAATGAGGAGTCTACGTCATTCTTCCTTTCCTTCACTTTAATATTGTGAATCTAATTCTGTAGGTGTTACTCAAATATTTGACTCAAAAAGCTCCAAAACACATTTAGTTGACCTTTTTCTGAAGGTTAGTTGAAGCTTTGACAATGCATTTGTACCTTCTGACACTCAAAATCAAGCCTGACATCTCATATGCCTATGGGAATGCCCTTTTAGACTTTTGATGTAGGATACAGATAGGATTTCAGGTTAAATCTACAGAACATATGCAGTTGTATTAGCAATACATAGACCTCAAGCCACGTTAGATAGGATCTGTTCAATAATTGGTGTCTGTTCTAAGCATCAAAAATGATGAATATATCGTAGATATCTTTGCAGACTGGAGAAGGTGATAAAAATGAGAAAATGACAAAAGTCTATTGGTAGACATAAAATTTGAATTACTCACCAAACGTAGTTAATCACCAAATAATAAAATTTTTCAAAATTCTCAAGTTAATGAAACTTCACTAGAAGTGAATATTACCTAATTCAATGCATCCACTGATGCCAAGAAGAGAAGCACTGATGTGGTACAAAGGAAGAGTGAGATACATAACATCCTCAGAAACTGCACCACACTGAGTAAATAATAAGCAGGCAGATAGAGCTCTTAGATGAGTGATGATAGCAGCTTTTGGGAAACCTGTCAAAGGGAAAAGAGCAAATAATTATTAACGTAATGCTTGCATTAATAATTTTGTTGCAAATAAAATGTTTGGAGTGTACAGGGAGAATTATCATTTCTTCTGAGTCTGTCTGTCCTGTCCTTCAATCTTTGCCTCATGAGTATATCTTCTTAGTCTCTCAGCTTTTTCAGTGTTTTTGCCTATAAGGCTATTTAATCCTCTTGTCTGCTTCATCTCGGGGAGAAAGACTGCAGGTGAGTCCAGACCATCTGTGCACTCAGGGTTCCCTTACCACAACGCGAGAACGGAAAAGCTGCTGAGTGGCCACTGTGCCACTCATCTGCTATTTGCAATGGCAATAACTTTTACAAAGTTGTTTGGCTTGACTAGAGGAAGGATTCCTCTTTCCTTCCCAGTGAGGTAAGGTGAAGCTTCATTATTCAGGTCAGTCTGAGAGGAAAAGTTTTCCCCCAAGGCCCAAGTAGCTGTACTGCCCATATTTCTTTAGACCTGTGAAATTTTGTCACTATGGAATTTGAGCTGCTGTTAGAGGCTAACTTTATTGACTTTAAATTTAAGAAATAAAGTTCAGCCATGGAATATCTATGTGAAAGTTCCCTAACTGGAATTACACCCTTGTTATGCCAAGGCAAAAATGGTTTAAAGTGTACTATGCCTGTAACTAAATGAATTCCTCCCTATTTTGACTTAATAATTCAAGTTCTGCCTTTCTGTGTGCCTGCCTTGTTGCTAATACTATACCACCTTAATTTTCAGAGACCTGCAGTTGTACTTTGTTCGTACACATCCTCACCTGTACTTCCCGATGTGAAGATATACATAGCTGTGTTTCTTGTGTTAGTGACAACTTTGAGGTGAGATGGAACAGGGTGATCTGGTACCTTGTCTAGTTTGTCTGTTATAGTGTGAGCATGCTGGAAAGGAGAACTGGTGCTCATCAGCCAGACAGCAATGTTATTTTCCAAGAGATGAAAAATAAATTCTTTCTCTATTGATCCCAAAATATCTGCCAAGTTAAAAAAACAAACAAACAAACAAAAACTTATTATTAAAACAATTACCATTACAGACCTGACTACCTGCGTTGGAATTATACATCTTGCTGCCGCATACAGTCAACCTACCCGAGCCCGCAGCAAGACTAGCCAACTTATTGGACAGTGAAAAAAAAACTCATGATGTTTAATTTCCCTATACCTCTCATACAGCTTTAATTGTAAAGGGTAAAGCTGCCTGATCTTATTTGATGGCACTAATATACAGGATTTAATTTAATTGGTATGTTATAACATTTGTTTTAAAACTTGGTATGCATACCAACTAATGAGCCCTCATGGGTTCATATGGAATTATGGAAGTATTGCCAACCTGTATTGAAGATGGGAAAAGAAGAGGAGAAAGGTTAAATAAATTGCTGAGTATTACATAGTGTGCCAGTAGGATGGCCAAAATTACAGCTCAACATGCTGTACTCTGCTCCAAGCAATGCCACCTTGGCACCACTACTTTAAAGTAGTTCTAAAGTAACCATAAATCTGTATGTGAAAATTTTGAGCTGAAGGAAATGACCACTAACAAAGGGAATCTGAGTCTTCCTGTAGTCGGTGGAGTTGTATCTACATAAGCCAATATACAGAAATAATATAAGATGATGCTAAAGTATCTCCCCAGGCTGTTCACTTGCTGATGCATGATTGTTTCTGCTGGTACATTGTCCAGTACTTGGAGAGTTTTGGATTTAAGCCTTTTATTGTACTAATTAATACCACATATTTTTGGTGCTTATACACTTGAAATTTAAACAAGACTGTATCTTTGCCCTCTTTTTCAACCAGCATCTGTATATATGAATATATATGTATATATGAAGTGCTTGTAGCTTTAAATGGCTCTGATTTTATATTTTTGATAAAAAGCATAAGGCAGTAGAAATTCAGTAGTAAGTCAAACACAATGCAGAACTTACCTTCTCCTATCACCAATGCTTTTGCTGCACATGTATTAATGCAGTGCAGGAGAGATCTAGAGTGGATGTTGACGTTGAGAAAAGCCACCACACAGCCCAGCTTGGCCAGCCCAAACCAGACATGGATGAAGTCAGGTCCATTACCCATCAGCAGGGCCACAGTGTCGCCTTTTTTCAGATTCCCATACTGTAGCAAAACCTGTGCTACCCTGTTGCTCCTTCTGTCCACATCCTGATAGGTGTGCACCTTCCCTTCATAGATGAGGAATGGCTTGTGGGGAATCTTTCCCACTCTCTGCATGAAAAGGTCAATTATGGAGAGAATTCCACTGCTCGCCCGTTTCTTTACCATTGCTTTTAACCTCTTCCGCCTCAAAAAGTAGATCAGATCTTCCCAGAAGTATGGGAAAAAGATCTTCAGAGACACGCACAGCACCACTATTCCTCCAGCAATTGTCGAAAGCCACATACATAGCATGCTTGGGGGGAAAATAATAGATCAGTTATTTCAGAGATATAAAATACAATACATTAATATAATTATTAATGAGTTTTATGACAGACACTGGAAGTTAATAAGCTAATTGCAATTCCAGCAATTAATCTGAGAACTTTTAGAAATATGGCATTGGAGTTTACTAGAATAAAAAGGACCAGAACAATATAAAAAAGAAAAAGGGAGTAAAGAGCAAAAAATGTTCTGCAGTTATAAGAATAAAGGAGTTCATTCAGAGTAACGAATGTGGCCAGGATGGCAGTAGAATGAAAAAGACATTGACAGTTAAATACAAGATGGAAATTTAGAAATTTAAAAAGTATCCAAAGAACAAATAAAAGAAGATATAAATTCAGAGGAAAAAATTAGTCTTTTTTTTTTTTTTTAACTTGGAGGTCAAATTTTTTCTAGATTGTTTATTGTACCATGGCAAATTCTAAAAAAAAAAAAAATGGAAACAAACAGTTAAATCATATTGTATCATGTGTATATTATGAAAGTATGTTAAGTATCATGCATCTGTAAGATGCACCAAATTTTTCTTTGCTGCCTGAGTTGTTTTTTTGGTCCAATAGAATTTGAGACCATCATCTGATCCTACCCAGGTTTGAACAGTCTGATGAACATGCACAAATTTCAGGCTATATCTTGTGAACCTTCTGCATCTTCTGAAGTAGCCAGTTTTCACCTTAGGATTTTCTGGCATTTGCAATAAATGTTGTTTAATAACTTTGCATTATTTATATTATTTTCATTACTTACAATAGTACCCTGAAGTCTCAAAAAAAATTCACATGTACTTACTAAGATTTGGAAAAAAGCTTTATAGTATAACAGTTATTAACTTCATTAATGTTTTTGAGGCAACAATTAATTGCCATATTTTCAAATGGTCGTAGAGGAGGACTTGTGAAGATCATTCAAGATCCCTACAACTTGATATGTGTAACATTGACCAGTGTCCTTTTTAAAGTCTCAGCCATTATTACTACAAATATTTGAAACATCTTAAATGACAGTCTAGGATTCAGAAACAATTCAGCAGTCTGGGAGGCTTTTCTAAATGATGTTGCCTCCACTGTTCTTTAGAAATATTTTACCGACAAGCTGCACTTTCAGTATGTTTTTTACATTTTAACAATATTTAGTAAATATAGTAATTTGTGGATTTTTTGCAGCAAGCGGGATCTTGTACATACCGTAAAGCATACGTAATGCAATATGCATGTAATATGTATGCATATGTAATAAAAGAGCAGCTCAAAAATGAAAGCGTGGCATAAATTGCTTACAAACATGTAAACTAGGTTAAAGTATGTAATGCATAACTTTTTAGAATTCTAAACAAAATTTTTAAACCCATGACTTTCTGAACTCTCTAATTTGTAAAGTGACATTCTTAGTTATCCTGAAGGCTGCAGATTGTTCTTGTTTATTATGTCATGTCTCAGGCCAATTTTTTTTTACTTTTATATATTAAAAAATGGAAGTAGCTACAAGTTTACTCTAACAATAGATATTAAAACATCTTGTGTTTCACTTCATATGGCTCCCTCATTGACTTTCTGGCATTCTCAGAATGTTGCTATTTACTGGCCAAGAACACAGAGGACCTTGTGACTTTCAGGGCTATTAAGTTCTCCTCAACTGTGACTTGGAAACATTAACTGATTTTTCTTTGCCACATGTACAAGCATGCAAGATTCACTATAGCTCCAGACAGTAAATTTAGCTCTGGGCGAAGTCTAAATGGCAGATTTTAAACTGAACCAATAAACACATATACATAATCTTAAGAGAAAATAAATAAAAGGGATGATGATGTAAGACTTGGCTCAGACCTAGTTTTCTTTTAGGCAAGATCAGAAGTAAATTCAATAAATAATAGGTTGGCTATAGCATTCTTATATTACATCTATTGCCAAATATAGCCGTGGTGTATAAGTGAGAACTCATAGTAGAATAAAACAGACAAAAGATTAAAGCAGGCTACATGAAACAATTTTTGTCTGCGGAGTTGTTTCAGGATTAATTTAGGTTCACCCTTTTCACACATGAGTGTGCATGGAAAGGCCCACCAATCCCTTGTTTTAGAATTGTTTGAGCAAAATACTGTTTGTGGGGCAGAAAAATATAATTTAAACAAAGGAAATGAAAGGAAAAAATGACGAATATATAGATGGAGAAGGAATGCATATTAGGAAAGAGCAACTATTAAGAAAGAGTATGCACCTCTCTGAGTGAGACTACAGTCATACAGTCAGCTGCAGTCCAATAGCCATACTGGCATGACCTGCCATACGCCTGGAATGACAAGCCTGATACGACAAGCCTGATACCTGTTTTTTGGCTGGAGAATCCTGGCTGTACCACCTAGCTTGCTTTTGCCTACTGGTCTTTAGGATTCTCCAAAACGTTCACAGAAGGTACATGCATGGGAATTTAATCCACACTCCAAATGAAGGAACTGCTCAGAACAGGGAAATATTTTCTTAAATCTAGACAAACTCAAGACATTCTGAAAAATAACTATTTATACACTGTGATGAATAACATATGATTTTGCTGTAAATGCAAACAACTCAGTTGTTCCCGATCTTATCAAATGCATCCTTAATCTGCAGTCTAAGCAAAAGCTTTGTATTCTTGTTACAGTATCATCTACTGTTGAGTTTTGGCATGGCTTGGTTTGGGGTATTCTTTGTGAAGGCCCTCTGTCAAAGTAAGAGATAAAAGCTTGAAATCTGGCTGTGTTCTCTCTCCTTTGCATTCTTTTCACCAAGTTTCACACAGTGGAATTTTGCTTTCTGTGTACCCAGATTTGTATCTCTGCACAGTCAGAAATAAGCTTACTTATTCCAATGAGTCAGTATGCTCTGGGATATTTTTTCCTGAAGTCTTGGAAAGAGCATTTGGGCAATTAGCTTGAAATAACTGAGTAATTCCTTCAGCCTTGTTTTAATTAATGGGCAATCTGGTATTTCCAGTCCTTAGTCTTCATTTGTTTATCTGACGAGAGTCATTCTATGCCAGAAAGTATTACTCTAATGAAAATTGACTGCTCGCTCTTCTCAGTCTGAACTCCATTTCTCTTTGCCTGGCTCTGGTCTGGGGTTATTATCTTAGAAAAAGGGAAAACAAAACAACAGAGCTGCCACCTCAGACATAGAGCTACTACATGTCCACATCCTTGTGGACACAGGCAGCATAGCTCTGGGGTACAGGAGACGTACTGGAGAGAGAAAGAACACAGGAAACATTCAGTCAGTTAAAGAGCAGGTAAGGCTATTATGTCATGAACTAAATGTTCTCCAGTCCCAGGGTAATGTAAACAGTCCTGTGTGTTGGCCCCAACATCAAGTTCATGCCTAATTCTCTGAGGTATCTCAGATGTCTCTGAAATACCTGGGATACATAGTCTTTAAGTAATTGCCCTTATAGTTAATATTATAATAGTATTATAATATTACAGTGACCCTAGAAGTGTGTACAAGGCTAAGTATCTCTTATACAAACTTTAAATAGTGATCCATCCCATTGCCCAAATTTCTGCTCTAGAAAAAATATATTTTCAAGAAAGAAATAGCCTTTTAATAGCCTTAGTGTTTTGAACAGATGCTGCATAACCCCTGCTTTGAAATTTAGAAATACAAAATTGCAATTGAATTCAAGACAATTTATCACCAAACTCAATGGTTTGGGTTTGTCTCCTTTTTTTGTGCTACAGAATTAGAAAGCGGGAAAACATGGGGTTGTGTTTACTTACTCTCTCTGCTTGTTCCTCTTCGTGTCTTTTCAGCTTTTCCTCTGCAATCAAAGGATTGAAAGTGTTTCCTTTTAATGAACATGGAGGTTTTAAGAGCTTGAGCTTGAAGTGAAACACAAAAGACTAAGAAAGTAGTCAATGGTATCAAAATGCACAATTAACTATTTTGCCGTATTTAGGCAACCACCTGAATAAAGACAAACAGGAAGGGTTTCCAAATACAGTGAGCCCAAACATTTGCTAAGAATTCAAGTGAATATTCTGTTTTCCAAGTAATCTCCTTTTTTTTTTTTCAGTAAAACAACACGCTACATTTGCTAAAAACAATCTTATCAATAGGCAGCAAAAGTTCAGTTTTGAAGTTCACCATACTGTTTAATTAATAGGAATAGATCAAGATGTTTATCTGATTGAGGCAGAGAAGACAACTTCAGAAAAGTATAATGCAAGCAAGTAAAGAAATGAGTCTGACCTGACTTCAGATACATACAGTGGACATTGTTTTGTGTAAATAATAAGAAATTACCTATAAAAGAAATTCAAACTTTATAATTCAGCTAAGTTTATAACCACTGCTTTTTTCCAGCATCTGAATGACAAATAAACAAATATTTTCTTACCAACTTTTTGATTTTATATTTTGATTAGGGTCCTGTATTCAGTTAGATCCTTTCTGCCTCTGTGTATCACTCATAGGAAGGTTGCATCAGTAATCTGAATATGTTCATTTTATCCAAGCAGATGTTCTTTTGATGCTCCACACCCATAGTGTTTGACTGGTGACTGCATGCCTAGACCTACAGCTAAAGACTCCTTTCTGTCTCCTGGGTGTCCCAGGTCTCCTGTTCTGCAGTACCTCAACTTTGCAGCTATCTTAAACCATGTGACTGAAAGGGAATCGGACATTGTATCTTGGAACACAGTATGTTTGCTGACTCTATGAGAGTTAATTGTTAAAAGAGAAGAAGTCAATTGTGCTCTGCTACTTTATATGCTTAAAAGGACCATAAGCAGCAAGACATAGAGTTATACCAAAGGAAAGGACTGATCTGTTGAAATTACTCTTTCAGTGTAATAGAAGAAGCTTAGTGATGTTTCTGTATGCCTCTACATACAATATATTCAGTATACAGCAAATATTTCTATAGCATTTATCTCACATTGTCACATATTTTCTGGAATAGGTACAAAGGCCTTATTAGACTGAATAATATTTTCTGGTTAACACATTTTTTAAACTTATACAAACCTCAGAGGACATTCTTGTTACAGAATGTAAATGCTGAAAAAGGACACTATAGTATTTGTCGCTGGCTGCTTAATTGGTTGAAGAAGTAAGTAAGATTATATGAATATAGTAAAGCATAAATGCTGCTGGCTAAAAATGTAAATCATATGGACCAAGCCTTTATTTTATGAGACTCAAAATACAAGCTGAATAGCTCTTTAAAACAGTTGCAAAAATGCATGGGTTTGCTGTATTCCTGTTTGTGTACTTTTAAGTTTTTTATGAGATGTATTCTATATTTGTATCAATGTTCTCTGAGACGTAATTATGATATTCAGATTTTAGAAAATGTGTAGGGTATTAAGTTTTTCATCAAATTTATTATATTGAATACTTAATAGATTGCATATTTTAATTAAATTAAAAAATATTATTTAAGCTTACAGACATTGTTCTATTCACAGACTAACTTTATATTTTATTTACTGTCTTTGGAAGACATAATTCTGGGCTGCTTGTATGGTACACTGGCAATTTATGGAAGGATTGGATGATCATCCTGACAAGAGGAAAAGATTAAATATGCTATAAAACAAAGAATATGACTACAGAGTAGGGTGTCAGAAAATATGAATGATCAGTTAGGGAGCAAGAAGAAAATGAAGCAAACTGATAGAAGGAAGGGTAAGGCAGAGTAAAGATTGGGTTTATTTCTACTAATGGAAGTAGAGATGCGAGATTTTGTTGTTGTTGTTGTTGTTCCTTGCAAGAAGTAGGAAATAAGAGCATAAGGTTACTTCTTGTGTTGCACGGTCTTTCTCCTTGCTCACAGAGGATTTAGCGGGGGGGGAGTACGAAGAGGAACTGCTGAGCGTGGAAGCCTCAGGACTGGCGGAAAAAGGGCTGTGAGGATGGCAGGTGTTGACGGCGCTCACACTAGCATGTCCTCGGTGTCACATCGACACGCAGCTTCTCCCGACAGCCGGGCAGGCCCAATGCAGAAGATGTGAAGTGGCCTCCAAAGGGTGTGTCTCTTGCCCTCTGTCTCACCTCCAGTAATCCCATGCAGACGAGGTGGAAATGCACATTTAGCTGCTGGCAGATAGGTGGATACGACAGCATGCGTGTGAAGGGGTGAAATCGATTTTCTTTTGAAATAAAAATCTCCCTCCCCTCCTTGCTTTGCGCTTTGCAACATTACTGGGACTTGTTGATACAGTTTGCAAGAGAGGTTCTGGGCGGGAATGCCCAGAATGCCCAGGAGACCCTCACAAACTCTGCCTGGAGGCCAACGGTGCAATGTGATCTCAACAACCAAAGCATAAGGTTACTTCTTGTGTTGCACGGCCTTTCTCCTTGCTCACAGAGGATTTAGCGGGGGGTGCGGGGAGCAGATTGCTCTCCGGGGTTTGAAGTCATTCCGTTCAGAAGTGAGTACAGCGTGCTTGCTCTAGGCAGCCTGAAAGAAGAGTGCAGCCTCTGATTCTTTGTATGTCCCCAGGTTCCTTACTTTCATCGGACGTTTCAATATAAGTTGCCTCATGTCGGCATCAAGCATACAGAATGAAGACTCTTGAATGCCTTACCTTATCAAAAGGCATCCTCTAACCGATCCTATATTTATAAGCTGTTGTGCAACACGGCCACAAAGCAATCAACAAAGATGAGAAAAACAAGCAAGCAAACAAAGGAGAGGCCGAAGAAGTACCACATCATTTCAACAATCTCTTTTTTTTTTCCCTGCACCCCACCTGTATCTAGTAGTCAAAACAAAAAATCCCCAACAAGTAATGCATTCTTTCCAAAATCAAAGGAATGCTTTAGACCTCATGAAAGAAGAGCAGCTCAGAAGAGCTGATAGTCAGAAGAGATGGCATTAGGTTGCAGTGGCTTGTGTGGCCTTGTGAGTTGAGAGGAAAAGGTACTAAAGCATCTTTTTTTTTTTTCTTTAGTTTACCAAACTCTCCTGAAGTAGTGTTGTCATTGGAACTGGGCTTACAGTTTGTTCCTGGAAGAGTTAGGAACTCCTTTCTCATTCTTTCTTAATTCTTCTGTTCCTTGGAAGCACATGTTTGGCTTCAGAGTGTTGACTTCCATCTTATGTCACAGCTGCTTGACCATGCCTTGTGGCAGCTCCCCTGAAACCAGGCAGGAACAGTACTAAAAACCAGTACTTGTTCTCTTGGCATTTCATCTGACACTGCGTTGAGAACAGAGTTGCATTCTGGTTTTGCCCTTATCCTTCTCTGAGAACAGATGTGTTGTCATGGGACAGAAATGCTCGCCTAGCTTGGAGTTGTCACCGAGGCTAAGACAGATTATGCCTCACATCATAACATCTTCAGTAAAGAAAGAAAGATGAGTCCTTGTAGTAGGGTGCTCAATTCTGAGGGGAGTGGAAGGTTCTAGACGCAGACCAGACCCACTCCTTAGTGAAGTCTGCTGCGTCCCTGGGGCCAGTATTAACGACGTACAGGGAAAAATTCCTACCCTAGTTCGTCCCACAGACTTCTACCCATTAATGTTTTTTCAGGTAGGCAGTGATGAAACTGCAACAGGAAGCCTGAGGGCAATGAAGAGAGACTTCAGGGCCCTGAGACGACTGGTTAGAGGATCAGGAGCACGGGTAGTGTTTGCTTCTATCCCACCAGTTGCTAGGATTGATGAGGAGACAAACAGGAAAAGCCAATAGAACAATGCCTGGCTCTGAGGCTGGTGTCATTGGCGAGACTGTCGGTTCTTTGACCATGGGTGGCTTTACAAGACACCAGGCCTTGCTGGCAGCAGATGTGGAACGCCTGTCTCAAAGACGGAAGAGCATCCAGGGGCAGGAGCTGGTGGCACTCATTGAAAGGTCTTTAAGCTAAAGTCAAAGGAGGATTGGGATAAAACTGGGCTTGCTAGTGAGGAGCCTGGGAGAGGCATGCCGGTACCTGTGGGACAGTGTGGTAGGAATGTCTTACAGTCAGCAGTGGTCGTGGGGGATGGGGATCCATGTGGCAGCAAAGACACAAAAGTTGATAGGCTGGTAACTATAGAAGCATCTGAGACTGCTCTGGTAGGAATTAGGGCTTCTTCCTCCAAGAGGGTGGCAGGATCATTAGCCCAGCTGAAGTGCATCTGTACCAATGCACGCAGCATGGGCAACAAGCAGGAGGAGCTGGAGGCTGTTGTGCAGCGAGGAAACTACGATATAGTTGCCATCAAAGAAACATGGTGGCATGACTCGCATGACTGGAGTGCTGCAATTGATGGCTACCAACTTTTCAGAAGGGACAGGTGTGGAAGGAGAAACGGCAGAGTGGCCCTCTACCTCAGGAAGAGTTATGACTACCTAATACTTAATGACGGTGATGATGAGGTCGAGTGTCTGTGGTTAAGAATCAAGGGGAAGGCCAACAAGGCAGATATCGCAGTGGGAGTTTGTTACAGACCACCCAGTTAGGAAGATGAGGCTGATGAAATATTCTAGAAGCAGATGGGAGAGGTTTCATGATCGCTACCTGTTGTTCTCCTGGGGGACTTCAACTTCCCAGATGCGTGCTGGGAATACAATACGGCAGAGAGGGAACAGTCCTGCAGATTCTTGGAGTGTGTGGAAGATAACTTCCTGAAACAGCCGGTGAAGGAGCCAACTAGAGAGGGTGCCCTCCTGGACATGCTGCTTGGAAACAGAGAAGGACTTGTAGGAGGTGTTAACAGTTGGAGGCCATCTTGGGTATAGCGATCATGAAATAACAGAGTTTTCCATTCTCAGTGAAGTAAGGAGGGGGGCTAGGAGAACTGCCACGCAAGTGGGTTACACGCAAGAGTGCTGAAGAAGTTGGCGGGTGTGCTCACTGGATCACTCTTCATAATTTATCAGCATTCCTGGCTAACCAGGGAGGTCCCAATGGACTGGAGATTAGCAGATGTGATGCCCATCTACAAGAAAGGCTGGAAGGAGGATCTGGGGGACTCCAGACCTGTCACTCTGACCTCAGTGCCGGGGAAGTTTATGGAGCAGATCATCTTGACTGCCATTACATACTGCTTACAGGACAACCAGACGATCAGGCCCAGTCAATATGGGTTCGTGAAGAGCAGGTCCTGCTTAACGAACCCAATCTCCTTCTATAACAAGGTAACCCAATTGGTGGATGAGGGAAAGGCTGTGGATGTTATTTACCTGGGCTTCAGTAAAGCCTTTGATACTGTTCCCTACAGCATTCTCACAAAAAAAAACCTGGCTACCCCAGGCTTGGACAAGCGTACACTGTACTGGATCAAACACTGGCTGGATGGCTGGGCCCAGAGAGTGGTGGTGAATGGAGTTAAATCTGTTTGGCGGCTGGTCACAAGTGGTGTTCCACAGGGCTCAGTGTTGGGCTACTCCTGTTTAATATCTTTATTTATGATCCTGATGAGGAGATTGAGATCACCCTCAGTAAGTTTGCAGACAATACCAAGTTAGGTGGGAGTGTTGATCTGCTTGAAGGTAGGAGGGCTCTTCAGAGGGACCTGGATAGGCTGGTTTGATGGGTTGAGGCCAATAGTATGAGCTTCAACAAGGCCAAATGCCAAGTCCTGCACTTGGGCAACAAAAACCCTGTGCAATACTATGGGCTTGGGGAGGAGTGGCTGGAAAGCTGCCTGGCAGAAAAAGACCGGGGAGTGTTGATTGACAGCCAGCTGAACATGAGCCAGCAGTGTGCCCAGTTGGCCAAGAAGGCCAAAGGCATCCTGGCCTGCGTCAGGAATAGTGTAGCCAGGAGGACTAGAGAAGTGATCGTCCCCCTCTACTCAACACTGGTGAGGCTGCACCGTGAGTACTGTGTTCAATTTTGGGCGCCGCAGTATAAAAAGGACATTGAGGTGCTGGAGAGGGTCCGGAGAAGGGCAACGAGAGTGGTGTAGGGCCTTGAGAATAAGTCCTATGAGAAGTGGCTGAGGTATTTGGGGTTGTTTAGTCTGAAGAAAAGGAGGCTGAGGGGAGACTGCATTCCTCTCTCCAACTACCTAAAAGGAGGTTGGGGGGGGGCATTGGTCTCTTCTTACAAGTTACAGCTGATAGGACAAGAGGAAATGGCATCAAGTTGTGCCAGGGGAGGTCTAGGTTAGACATTAGGAAAAACTTCTACACTGAAAGGGTTATCAAAGACTGGACCAGGCTGCGCAGGGAAGTGGTTGAATCGCTGTCCTTGGATGTATTTAAAAGCCATCTAGATATGGTGCTCAGGGATGTGGTTTAGAAGTAGGCCTGGTAGAGTTAGATAACAGTTGGAGTTGATGATCCTAAAGGTCTTTTCCAGCCATATCAATTCTATGATTCTAAAAATACACTGAATTTGACAAGTATTAAAATGTGACACGATTTGTATAATTTTAAATTTTATTATGTAAATATATTTTAGAGTTCATTTTTTGTAAGAAAAGTTTATGAAAACAAATAAAATATGTCACTACAAAAATTTTTTTGTTGTTTGTAAACTGATGATTGTATTTTAAAATGTTCTATACCAGGAGTATTTTACAATGCATTTGAAGAAACGACAACATTTTAAAGCATTCTTTCACTTGTAAAATTGTGTCAAAATGGAAGGGGCATCCATGTCAGTCCGCCACGGTGGAGAGAAAGAAGCAGTTTCCCTGTCTGGTGATTTCACTTTTTTTTGACATATGTAAAAGCTGAATGGCGTTTTGCGTTCTACCAGGGTCAGAGCATAAGGATTACTTCCTCTGTTCCCTCCACAGGATTCCCAATGAGATCAAAAAAGGAAAGAACAAACCAGAGTTGCTCTCTACAACTATCTGAAAGGAGGTTGCAGAGAAGTGGGAATTGACCTGTTCTGTCGAGTAACAGGTGACAGAACAAGAGGAAATGGCTTCAAGTTGCGCCAGGGGAAGTTTAGATTGGGTGTTAGGAAGACTTTCTTTACTGAAAGGGTCATCAGGCATTGAAATGCGTTACCTAGGACAGTGATGGAGTCCCCATCCCTGGAGGACTTTAAGGGTCATGTAGATATAGCGCTCAGAGACATGGTTTAGTGGTGGGCTTGTCAGTGTTAGGCTGATGATTTGACTAGGTGATCTTACAGGTCTTTTCCAATCTAGGAGATTCTGTGATTCTGTGAAGAGCACTTTACTTCCATGCAGCAGAAGTTGCAGGACATGCAAGAAGGATTAGGCCTCGTCTTGTGAAAGGGTAAAGCTATTTCCATGACTGTTAGCTGTGCGGCTGCGCAATGAAGGCTAAGATCTTTCTGTGCCAGTCTTTTTTGTGATAGGCCTGAAAAGCAATCAGATTTTCAGACTGGGCGGTGATTTGCGGCTGGAACAATGTTGCGTGTCAGCCTGGTATGAAATTCTCTGTAAGCAAGTTATCATAAAACCATGCAAACTAATCAGACAAAAGGTTCCGTGCATACAAATTTCTGTATGAGGGCATCTTAGTTTTGAAGCTTTTTCTGCTTGTAGGTCTGCAAAGTGGTTTCATCTAGTGGCCAGTGTGAAACTCATTTTTTGCAATTAAAGAAGGAATACTTAACTCTGACGAGTGCAGAAGATACTAGAAATGTGTCAGTGACAGTGGCCAGTAGAGGGTATCTAGGAAAGGCCATGAGACAAAAGCAAGCAAGAGGTGACATTTTTGCAGCATGATCACTCAGCAGTTAGCAGCTCCTGATTGTGTGTTTATGTTTAACAGCACTCCAATATGCCTTTCTTTCTGCGCTTGGATTCCTTGGTTTTGAACATTCGAAAAGCTTAATATGCACAAAAGCAGGAAGCAAGAAGTTCTGTTATTTCATTACATGAGACCCACCTCCTGTTTACTTTAAACGACTCATTGGCTGTTTGCGTTTCATGCCACCATTCTTTCCAGTACACTGTTACCTAAAAATGTCAGAAACGTCGCATGTTACTTTTATTCAGATGACCCATATCTATTGCTTCCATGTGGGTCATTGTATTTGCCACTCAGAAATTATGGAGGTTCCCCACTGAAAAACCACTCTAGAAGGTTCATCCAGTTGCCCAGCCACATCTTTAGTCCTTTTACTCTTTTTTCAGACCACTTTTCCATCATTGCAAGTGCAGCAAGCTCTACATCAAATTGCATCAGAAGAGGGCAGTATTTCATTGATTTTGATAGAGAGTTTCCCAAACTTTAGCCCTCTTAAAATAAGTTAGTAGTACATCTTGTGGGGTCGTCAGAACATTCGCTGATGAGGGTTGGCTTTTCAGCTCTGCACAGCTGAGCTTCCGGAGCATGATGTAAGCACTTTTACAAGTAATGAACGCATTTTTCCTTAAGCTAATAAAAAATAGGAACTTCAAACACAACACATCACATTCAAAACGATAATATCCTGGAAGATTATTTCTAGATGCTGGGGAAATTTTAAAAGAGCACTTCCTATGTGCAGTAAAAATTGCCAGTTGTGGCATGAATTTATGCAATTGAACAGAAAAACATCTCCTTTATAAACATGCACATCTTAGGGCTGTTAAAATCTCACCCGATGACTGACGATCTACTATTTCTAGGCAAGTAAAAGAGCTTTTACTTCAGCAAAGGTAGGAATGGCATGATGCAAACTATTCTAATACCCTGGACCTGTTTCTTCCAATATACTTACAGTTAGAGTAACTCTGAGTGGGAATTTTTTGTATGATTCTATGTATGTCCAAATATTCCTTATTATCAGACATTTCAATATCAGTTCCCTCAAGTCATCACCAAGAATACAGAATAAACACGCAGGTCACTGAAGCCTCAGCCGTGTCTTTCCAGGGCCCCATCACGTCGCTCTGTCCATAGCAGTCATCTCCAGGCACATGTGGCAAAAGGGCTCTTTGGATAAGACTGCATGCCCCGCTGGGAGGCTGCCGGACAAAGTCCCACGGGCTCTCCCCACACCCCAGCACTGCTGGCCAGCCCCCTGGGCTCCCCTGGTTGCTCCCACTACGGGAGTCACAGGCAGCCCTTGCCTTGCTCTCGGGGGTTTGCTCCTGTCTTTCCCCCCGAGCCAGAGGGCACAAGGGGGATCTCCTCTGATCAGCACTCCTCAGGGCTCCTGTGAGCACTCCGTCCCATGTGGGTCCTGGGCAGGAGGGAGGCCAAGAAAGCAGAGGGGCTCTAGCGAGGCCAGGAGGGTCTGTGGGGCTGGGGTTGGTTCAGCACGGAGCAGAGAAGGCATCGGGGCACCTCACAGCACAGCCCGGTGCCTCTGGGGAAGGGATCAAGGGGATGGGGAAAGCGCTTCCCAGCACTGCCTGCATGGCAGGGAGAGAGGCGGTGGCACCTCCTGAAACTCGAGAGGTTCGGGCTGGAGAGAAGGAATCAAACCCCCAAATCCTTGCGAGGATCATGAAGTGCTGGAGTGGGTTGCCCAGAGGGATTGTGGGATCCCTGAGCCTGCAGGCCAGCCGTCAAGACCTGAGTGGTCCCAACCCAGAGCATAGAGGTCTACATCCATTGCAGCCCCTGCCCTGAGGCAGCGGTGGGACAAGAGACCTCCTCGGTCTCCTGCTACTAGGAGCGGCTCTGTGGTTCGCTGATCGGTCTGACCAAGTACGAAGAGGAACTGCTGAGCGTGGAAGCCTCGGGACTGGCGGAAAAAGGGCTGTGAGGATGGCAGGTGTTGACGGCGCTCACACTAGCATGTCCTCGGTGTCACATCGACACGCAGCTTCTCCCGACAGCCGGGCAGGCCCAATGCAGAAGATGTGAAGTGGCCTCCAAAGGGTGTGTCTCTTGCCCTCTGTCTCACCTCCAGTAATCCCATGCAGACGAGGTGGAAATGCACATTTAGCTGCTGGCAGATAGGTGGATACGACAGCATGCGTGTGAAGGGGTGAAATCGATTTTCTTTTGAAATAAAAATCTCCCTCCCCTCCTTGCTTTGCGCTTTGCAACATTACTGGGACTTGTTGATACAGTTTGCAAGAGAGGTTCTGGGCGGGAATGCCCAGAATGCCCAGGAGACCCTCACAAACTCTGCCTGGAGGCCAACGGTGCAATGTGATCTCAACAACCAAAGCATAAGGTTACTTCTTGTGTTGCACGGCCTTTCTCCTTGCTCACAGAGGATTTAGCGGGGGGTGCGGGGAGCAGATTGCTCTCCGGGGTTTGAAGTCATTCCGTTCAGAAGTGAGTACAGCGTGCTTGCTCTAGGCAGCCTGAAAGAAGAGTGCAGCCTCTGATTCTTTGTATGTCCCCAGGTTCCTTACTTTCATCGGACGTTTCAATATAAGTTGCCTCATGTCGGCATCAAGCATACAGAATAAAGACTCTTGAATGCCTTACCTTATCAAAAGGCATCCTCTAACCGATCCTATATTTATAAGCTGTTGTGCGACACGGCCACAAAGCAATCAACAAAGATGAGAAAAACAAGCAAGCAAACAAAGGAGAGGCCGAAGAAGTACCACGTCATTTACTTACAGGTAGAATGGCTCGGAGTGGGAAAATGCCACTTGAGCCCGGACCCCAAACTAATGCATGTGTGTTGTGTGCACACATCTCTGAAAATATGTGTACTGTCCTGTGTCCGTTAGGAGTTACGCTGCTTCGAAGGCTCCATCAGTCACACGCCGACGACGTCTGCTTGCGGGGAAAAAGGCACAATTTCTGCAAGCATTGCTTTGGGCGTTAGGGTGAAGCAGTGAGAGTTTGTTCATGTTTTTTTTTCTCATCGTGGTTGTTATTTTTCTATCAAACTACGTACCCGGAGTTTCCCTGTCACTACCAGAAACACATTTGCTGCGATGGATGTTTTTGCTAACCTCTTAAGTGTTGTTGGTGTCGTTCTCGGCTATCAGCTGGAAACATGCACACCCACGATGGGTCTGTGTTCATGGGATCCAAGCTTATTTGAACATTGATGCAGAGACGTAAGACGACTGCAGAAAGCAGTTGATCAGAGTGCCAATCTGTAGCAGGGAAGGGTATCCTGAGAGTCATTCTGATTCTCACAGGTAAAGAAAAGCCACTCAGGAAGTTTCTTACAGTGCACGAAGTAGGGAATTTCTGTGGTATCTGTTTCCAGATTTGGGATGGTGCTTCTTCCTTTTTAAAGTTGCAGCGGCTTTCCGAAGGACTGGCAAGAGGAGTTCTCTACTCAGTGTTTCTTTCTTTTGCCTTGATCTTTGTACTAAGTCCAGTGGCGGAAGATGCCGCGCTATTTAAAGTGAACCTATTTACAGAGTTTGGGGAAAGCAAGTGAAAAGAATAAGTATTCCAAAGCTACGGAGGCATCGCAATTAACACTGAGGTGTATAACCTTGGTGCAAAATAAAAGGAATACATTCTATGCTACATTTTTCGTGTGCATATCTTGACACGTACCTCTTAATATGTGTTTGATTGCGTGCATGCCAGGCAGTTATCAAATGTGATCCCTACAAAAATGTGTAGTCACCCAATCTTGAAAGTCGCGTGACAAATTAAGTCGGACAAACTGAGAGTATAATGCCAACACGTGTGGGTAGAACAGAGATCTGCTGAGCAGGAATCTAGGTCGCCTGCTTCTTGCACTGAGCCCCACCTGCGGTTAGGACATGTACTACATGAATGCTGAGAAAGAAACAGCACCCCGAATCGATGCTGGGCATAGCCTGCAACATTGAGAGTAGAGCACGGGGCCCACCCACATGGTCTGACCTCCTAGAATGAGACCGTTTATGGAATTGCCTTACAGAAAGTACCCCAGGTCCCTATGAGAGTATCGTGCCAGTGGGCACAAACCACCAGCGTGTTCTAAGACTCACAGTCTGTGTAGAGTACAGAAAAAGCAGGACATCACCAGCTGATGCAATTGAAGTGTCTCAGCGCAAATGCAGAAGGGGTTAGGATTAAGTGATATGCGCAGCCATAATGGTACAATTTCTTTTGAATGCGGGCCTTTGCGCGCCTAACTGAACCACTGAACCTAACTTCTTTTTGGACGGGAGGAAGTATATGAGAAACTGCTTTTCCACGAGTATGTTGTCAGTAATATATAGCAGAGAAATAAACATCGTCTGTACCAAAAGCATTCTTACCACCATTCTTACTAGCTCATACAACCGGCCATGGTACGTTGCTATTTCTAATAATGGGAGTAGAGATGTGCGATTTTGGTGGTGGTGGTGGTGGTGTTGTCGTCGTCGTTCCCTTGCGAGGAATTTCTTTTAAAGGTGGGGGGGGTTGTCCTTGAAGGCAAGGACAACACTGGGAAATACTCAGAAAGCAAGGTCAAGAAGTCTGAGCGGCTTCAGCTGAAACAAAAATGACAAGATGAGCAGAAGAGAGAGAAAATAGGTATCCTATAGCAGAATAGGTAGGTGTCTTTCCTAGGAGTCCTAGATTTCAGTCCATTTACTCAGCAGCAGAAACTGCCCCGGGGCCCTACATGCTGGCACGTGTCCTGAGGATGGCTACTAAGGACGAGCAGAGCAGAATTGTACTGCCTTCCTTCCCTTTATTTCCTTTCTGTACACAACTCAAATGCTTTCACAGAATCACAGAAAGGCTGAGGTTGGAAGGGACCTCTGGGTGTCCTCTTCTCAAGGCTGCCTGCTCCAGCAGGGACGGCTCGAGCCTTTAACCCAGGTTGACGTGCGGAGTGCTCTTCAGTAGCCCTTCTCCTGTCACTGGGCACCACCTCAAGAGCCTGCCTCCATCTTCTTTGCAGCCTCCCTTGAGGCTTCTTTATGCACTGATTGCATCCCCTCTGCGCCTCTTCTTCAGCAGGCTGAACAGTGCCAGCTGGCTCAGCCTTTCCACAAAGGAGAGATGCTCCAGTGCCTTCGTCATCTTCGTGGCCCTGTGCTGGACTCTCTCCAGGATGTGCATCTCTCTCTCGTACTGGGGAGCCCAGAACCAGACGCGGTGCCTCCAACCCGCTGGCAAAGCTCCTCCTACTGCAGCCCAGGACACCGCCAGCGTTGCCTGTGGCAAGGGCACATTGTTGGCTCGTGATCAGCTTGGTGCCCACCAGGAGCTCCGGGGCTTTTTCTGCAAAGCTGCTTTCAGCTGGGCAGCCCGCTGCATGTGCTGGTGCCTGGCCGCGTCCCTCGCCAGGTGCGACACTTTGTGCTTCCCCTTGTCGACCTTCTTGGGGCTCCTGCCATGGCACACTGCAACCCTGGGATGACGCAGAGAGCAGCACCGAGTCATGAGTCCACCCAGCAATAGAGACTTGGGCGCCCCCACAGCGAGGCTGCACCAGGCAGTGCAGGCTGGGAGGAGAGCAGAGTCCCGGGACGTGGGGTGATGAGCAATGGGGCATGGGCTGGCCCTGGAGAGCCCCGGCTGGAAACATGTGCCCCGGGACCAGCTGCAGAGATGCCGGTCTGGAGCCGGAGAGCGCTTGCCTTGGGGCACTTGCCTTCTGGGCAGCACTTGCCTCCTGGTTGACTTGTGGGCCGGCACGTGCCCCAGCTGAAGGCCTGGCCCTGGTTTTGCATCTCCTGGGCTGTGGTTCTAGCGCTGCCCACGCGGCGGCCTCTTGGGTGGCTGGGGAGGGTCCTCAGAGCTACCGGCCCTCCTCTTGGTGGCTCGCCGGTGCCTTTTGGTGGAATAGTCCCTGCCCTGGTGCGTGTGGAGGGCCCTGGCACAGCCTCCTCTGGGTCCTCCTGGCCGCCTTCTTGCTCCCCGTGGGTGGGAAGAAGGGCGTTGGTGGGGCTGCCCCACAAAAAGCAGGCAATGAGGTGGTGGGGAGCTCTTCTGCGTCCGATCTGTCAGGGTGGCTGGAGGGGGCTGGGCTGGGGGCAGGAGACCTCCCTCGGGAGGCGGCGTGGCCGCGGGCAGTCACGGGGCTGTCCTCCTGCCCCTCCGATCACGTCCACATCTGCGGCCAGCCCTGGGTTAGCCGGCCCCTGAGGACCCTCCCAGTGTCACCGGTGGCGAGGTGGCTTCCTGGGGGGCTGGGAAGGGTCCTCGGAGGTGCCGGCCCCCCTCTTCGGGGCTCGCCGCGGCCCCTCGGCAGAGCGGTGGCTGCCTTGGCTGGGTGTGGAGGGCCCGGGCACAGCCTCCCCTGGGTCCTGCCGGGCCTCTTGGTGCTCCCCGCGGGTGGGAACGGGGGCATCGCTGGGGCTGGCAGGACCCCCAGGAGGAGCTGGGCGGGGGGCAGGAGACCCCCCTCGGGAGCCAGCAGGGCCGAGGACAGTGGTGGTAATGTCCTCTGGCCCCCCTGCAGCACGGCCATCCCCCAGGCCTACCCAGCGTCGGGCCTCCCCGCTGCAGCGGCGCACCACGGTGTCAAGCAGCCGCTCCACAAAGCTGCTGGTGCGCCCGCCCAGGGAGGCCTGCAGACGCTGGGTCAGAGCCTCCTCATCCAGCCCGCAGTGCCGCAGGCTGGATAGGACGAGGCTCTGCGCTGCGGCGGCTTCCTGGGCCCCCTCCAAGAGCTGCCCCAGCTCCTGCTGCAGCCAGGGCAGCAGGGGCTGGAGGGCAGCGGGGTGGGCCCGGAAGAGGTACCCGTGGAAGCCGCCCGCTGGGGCCCAGGGCAGTGGCCGCGCAGCTGCTGGTCGGGGTGCTGCAGGGTGCTGGAGCCCGCGGGCGGCTGCCTGCCCAGCAGCTCCTCCTGTCCGGCGGACGACGACTGCCGGTGCCACAGGTGGTGAGATGACATGCTCCTGGAAGTCGTCGTCCGCCCGCACCGAGTGCAAGATGGACCTCACCCTCCTCTTGCAGAGGGGGCACTCGGGCTTGCTCTCAGCCCACCGCAGGATGCAGGCGTAACAGAACTGGTGGAGGCATGGCATCACGTAGCTGGCCTCCTCCCTGCTGCCCAGGCAGATGGGACAGCGGTCTTCCAGCTCCGTGGCCATGCTCTCCACCTTCTGCGGTGGGCTGGGGGGAGCTGGCGATGTCAAGATGCCCCCTCACACCGGCGCTTCAGCAGCTGGTGTCGCGCTAGAAAGGGAAGAGAGGCCACGGTCATTGGCTGTCCCAGGGAGGGCTGGGCAGAAACGCCCTGTTCCCTCAAGAAGGAAACCCTCCCAGGTCCCCAGGGTGAGGTTTCCCCTCCCAGCGCACCTCTGCCGCTGCAAGTGTGCCTGCTGAGTGCCCCGGCTGCCTGGCCCTGGCAGGGCCGGGGACGATCTTCCAGTGGCTCTGGAGTCACAAATGGGGAGCTCCTCCTGCGCGACACCAGCACCGAGGCTTTGCTCAGCACTCCAGCCTCACAAACTTGCTCAGCTGGAGTGTGGGCTCGAGCCGGCTGGATGGGTCTCGGTGCCCAGATATAAGCAGCGAGGGGCACCTGGTCACAATCCCTCGCTAGGTGACGTCACAGCCCGTCCGTGGCTGCCAAGAGAACCCATCGCTCGGGGACCTGGTGAAATCAGAACCCAATGCTCTGATTGCAGCAGGCCATCCCCGCACGTGGTGCTCGCCCCACAAGTGCTGTGGCCGCAGCACACGTGTCTGTGGTTCCTGCAACGCCACTGCCCACTCTGTCCATCCCCCCACCTCTTGTCATTTCAACAATCTCTTTTTTTTTCCCTGCACCCCACCTGTATCTAGTAGTCAAAACAAAAAATCCCCAACAAGTATTGCATTCTTTCCAAAATCAAAGGAATGCTTTAGACCTCATGAAAGAAGAGCAGCTCAGAAGAGCTGATAGTCAGAAGAGATGGCGTTAGGTTGCAGTGGCTTGTGTGGCCTTGTGAGTTGAGAGGAAAAGGTACTAAAGCATCTTTTTTTTTTTTCTCTTTAGTTTACCAAAACTCTCCTGAAGTAGTGTTATCATTGGAACTGGGCTTACAATTTGTTCCTGGAACAGTTAGGAACTCCTTTCTCATTCTTTCTTAATTCTTCTGTTCCTTGGAAGAATATGTTTGGCTTCAAAGTGTTGGCTTCCATCTTAAGTCATGGCTGCTTGGGCATGCCTTGTGGCAGCTCCCCTGAAAACAGGCAGGAACAGTATTAGAGACCAGTACTTGGTCTCTTGGCATTTTTGCTGATGGCATGTTGAGATCAGCATTGCATTCTGGTTTTGCCCTTGTCCTTCCCTGAAGACAGATGGGATTTCATGGCACAGTGCAAAAATACACAACACAAGACCACAGAAATGTAGAAGTCTAATTTATTCTTTATCTTGATACTTCTGAGTACGTATATTGAATGGACACACAACCCAAGACAAGCACTATTTTGTCACACAACTAAGGAGGAGATGTTGGACCTTTCGCTTGAAGTCAGCTGCTGTCATTCAATTCAGAGACTATTCAGATTCAAGTCAGTGCTGGCAGAGCTAGAAAATATATTTCCCCCAGAATGTGTTCTGGTGTTAGTAGTAAACTATTTAATGACACATTTTAGCTCTTCTTTTCTGTAGGCCACTTTGTGACATTGATTATCTGCTTTACCAAAAGTGCGTCTGAATAATTAGAATTCCAAATACATGACTACATGAATAGACTTGTCATGAGAAGAAATCACCACAGTTTGTATGCCTGAGTTATACGTAAAATAAGCCTTCAGAAAAGCTTTAAAAAGGAAGGCAGGAAGTGAATGAACCTCAATACCAACTAGAAAGGGAAGCATAAAAATGTTAAAATAAAATTAAATGGTAATGTAATAGGAAAATTTTTAGCACTATCCACAATCAGCCAGTAGGTCTCATTGACCCTAGATTTCACTACAGCAAAAACTTCAAATTAGGGCAAGATAATTTTTTGAGGAACGTAAAATGACCAGAGATATGAAAAAAAAATTAACTCCTCTCTCCCAAGTGCCTCTGACAAGCTAATATATCCTCTTACTCTAAAATCTATGCCACTTTCCACTTTAGGCAAGGAAAAGACTTTTCTTTCACAGTCATTGAAGATTTCAGGGGCAGGAGGAAGGAGAGCGGGACCTTCACCTTTCCCTGAGGCAGAGCTCGTTGGCCTCTGTTAGAAACAGGATTCTGGAAAAGGTGTGTCCTGGGTCCGATCCAGCAGGACAGCTTTCCCCATACAACCTTGCACCACAGCCGTCTCCCAGGTACTCTGGAGGGACGATCCGCTAGCGGACACTGTGGTATTACATACTTCTTCAAAGGTGCAAAGGCCTTTGCCTGTGTTCTCCATCTGTCCCAGTTTCAAATTATCAGTTCTTCTTCATGTATTTTGGCACAGACCTGTTTTAATGGATGCCACTGCTTCTGTTCAATTTAATAAGAAAGCAGGGCTGGCTTGACCAAGAAAGCCTAAGCAGGGCTTCCTTATGATAGCATAATTGTTCCCAACTTTAATCCTTTAAATTCTGTTATTTTCCTACAGAAAAACAGCTTAGTTTGATAATTATGCTTTTAATTGTAGCATCATTATTTTAATAAAATAAGCTTTAGCAAAGCAAGAAACCTAACAGCATAAATTCAGCAGAGTGCTTTGAAAGTGATATTTTTCCCACAAGAACTTGCATTTTCACATATTTAGTACTAATAGCATAAAAGTAAGGTCCTGCCTATGTTTTAGCTCCTGCCTTCATGGCACTAATATCACAACAGAGAGATAGCTGCATCTCGATTAGACCAACACCAGAATGTCTGTACAGGAAAGTCAACACATTCCTCTCCTGCACATGGACGAGCACTTACCAGAGTGCACAGGTACCCCTTTGAAAGAGGCCACTTTTCAGAAGGACTGTGAATCCAACAACTACGAAGGCATCCTGCTTATGATGAAAAGTGTAAACCTTTAGGGACATTTAAGTTCCTACTTGGAAGGCAAGCAGGACTGGCAAGGCACAACATCACAACATGTCATGTCCACAGTTTCTCCTGTGTGAACTTGGGAAGCTGGTTAGATGCGCTTGCTGAAGGCACACAGGAAGTGAATATTTCCTTATGCTTTCTGTCCATGACTTTGTAAAGGTTGAATAGCATCTCCTTGGACTGGGGTGGAAAACCTAAAAATCTCATACTCAGTGTACTTATTCCTGTGAAGAAAGAAAAGTAAAATGTCTATTGCTTTTCTGGAAACTTTGATTAAAAGCTCCCTCTGATAATCGCCTGCATTACCAAACCAAATTTATTTTTTTAATTTTCAAGAAAGAGCATGACAAGAATGTTATTTTCCATGTCTCATGTCAGATTGTTATTTATTAAAAAAAAAGGAAACGGAAAGATGCCACCTCCCCAGCCAACTGCCAACTGTTCGCTTAGGTGTCCTGTGTCTTATAACAGCCCCATGCCAGTCTGTAGCAGTTAGACAGGAAAATGCAGTTTGGCCAGTTTCTTCCTTGATGTCCTGGTCCGGCAAGGATGGGGTTAATTTCCCCAAGGAGCCGGCAGGGGAGGCAAGTATTCCATACCACGTGACCCATGCCCAGCTATAAGAGGAGCTAGCCGGGGAGAGGGAGTCAGTGGTGAGGGTCTGGTTGGTGTGCTGCGTGGCGGTACTGTAATCGCGTTCTTCTATTCCTTTACTGGTGTTATTGTTTTTCTTTCTTCTTCCCTTTGTCCGTTCTGTTAAATTATAATATTTCAACCCACGAGTTTTGCCCTTTTCTGCTGATTTTTCCCACGGCTGTGGGAGTCGAGCGAGCGGCTGTGTGGTTCTTTGTTACTGGCTGAGGCCAAACCACGACACTTGAGATTTGGTTTTGAAGTGGAAACAAAGAGAGGTCAAGACTGTAGTCATGAAGAGGGGAGGTCAGGGGAAAAATACTTTCCTCTCTGGTTCTTCTCTACCAGGAAGTGTGCAGAGCCATAGAGAAGTCCCTGCAACCTACACACGCCTGGCCCAGTGGGGGGCACGCTCTTTACAGGAAGCTGCTTCCAAAATGCAGCGGGACTCAGAGTTATCCCAGGTCCCTCTCTCACTGAAGTGATGCCTGGCTCCTGAGCTGCAGCAGTTCTGGAGTCAGGGGGACCGAGAAGGAAAGAAAACCACGTGAACTGAGATGTCATTTTCAAACTTTGAAGAAGGACGTTTGGAGAAACAGGAGAGTTCAGAGGAGGCCACTATGACATTTGTTGTTGGAAACTTGCACGTGAAAGGTCTTTAACAGTGTCACTCACTTCTGCCACTTCCATGGAGCAGCAGGAATCTGGAGATCCAGAAAAATAAAATGAGTCTAATTCAAACCTTTCGGGATGCTGGGTGGCATTCCTGTTGGCAGCCATATCAACCCCATGGGCATCAGGGGCCAGAGGTAACGGGCTGTGCTCTGTGGGGAAAGCAGGGGTCAGTCAAGAGAGCCACAACCACAAAGAGGAGAAAAAAACACTGCAATCAGGCAGGATATGCTCTCAACCTGCCTCAAGGTGCCCTTCAAATCCTACTAGAAAACATAGTCCACTGTTGGCAATATACCTGTCACCGTTAGATGATATGAAGTAGTAGATATGAGGCAATACATTAGTAAATTTTGCTGTTTGTATTGTAAATATAAATATGCATACGTGCATGTATTTGTATAGATATATACATTACTTTCAGTCAGATGTCCATTGGGCCCTCTTAAAAGTTTCTGCTAGAGGAATTTTTTTCCTCTGTCATTTTAATTGCACTAAAAAACACAGGTTACTACCTGTGTTCGCTGGCACAGTGGTCAGAGGATGGTGATCAATGTCAGAAAGTGTTTAGTAAGCTCACAAGAAACAGCTACCAGCTGTGGAAGCAGGATCCAAAAAGCTCTAGCCAATGCCAGGATAGGGGGTTGGGTAAGGCAAACAGAGAAAGGGGAGAACAGAACAAATATTGGTCATTGCAGAGACTCTCACAGATTTCCTGGAACGTACCTGTATATGCAGGAGCTTGGATAACATCCTTTTTTTTTTTTCCCAAGCATTTTTTTATTTAGTCTCCTGCCAAATGCGTGCATTGCAACCAAGAAAATTGAGAAACAGTTTCTCATCCATCAACAATTTTGTTTTTAAGGAAAAATCTTTTTTTTGTTTTACTTTCTGGTAGGTAAAAAATATTTTTGTACCCAAGTACAATTCAATATCTCCAGGGAACCAACAAAAATTAGGGAGAAAAGCATCATCACTTACCCTTCCCTCCCTGAAATTCACCTTTACTAGAAGTTAAGTTGTGCTCCGTATTTAACAATATCAACCCTAAGCATTCAAGCTTGAGTCTAAGCTCCCATTGCATGCAAAAAAAAAAAAAATGGCATATCCATTCTCTAAATAGCTTATGGTTATTTTCAAGTTTATTTCCATAATGGTATGTTGGGGGCGGGGGAGACCAAACCTAAACTCACTAGTTTAAGTGAAAACTGATAGTCATCTGTACTGACCATAGCCTCCTAGTCTTGAACTTTTAAAAGGACAATGAATTTTATAAGAGTTGTGATGAAAAGTTTGAGTCTTTTCAAAACCATTGTTGTGTTTGTATGCTTATTCATGGTGGATACAATCTCATGTAACATTAATAACTGCAATTTTCTGTCTCTTAATGACCTATGGAAAGGAATGTAGGTGTCTGTGCATCAAGTCAAAACAAAGTCACTGAAATCACTGCAATTATATCAAAGAAATCCTATTTCTGCCCACTGACTAGGAGAGTATGCAGGTAATTAACTCATAGGTCGGTATTTGCTGTGCACCCATCTAAACAAGGCCTCACTTGTTTCGTCTAATTGCTCTTCCAAAGAGAAACAGTCATCTGCTAATAACAAATAAGCATTTATACTAGCCTCAGCTGTGCTGAGTTGGCCTTGTCCCTTCAAAACCTTTGCATAATCACAGGGTGTATTTCAAAATAAACTAATATAAATATGCTGATAGCAACAAACAATCATCTGTGCCTCTTCAGCTGTTTCCAGTAGCTACTGCATGACCAGGAGAAGAGCAGATAAGAGCTGAGGATAATACCTCAGCTTTCAAAACCTGACAAGATAGCCTTCTAAATGACTATGCTTAATGACTAAAAATTCTGTTTGTGTTTTTTGTGAACTCAATGAACAGCTGCAAAACTGAGGGCTTATATGACATAGGGCTGCCAAGCCTGAGTGCTCTGCAGTTTAAAATGTGGTCATTTTGAATGAGATTATGCAATGAGAACAATATGCTCTCCTTTGATGCAAAACTGTTAGTGTCTCCCCAGTGCAATACCCAAATCCTTATTTTTCCATTTGTAAATTAAAAATAAATAATTAATATTGAATACTGCTTAAATGCTCTCTGGTTTAAAGCTTTGATCTAACTGCTTGGTTCCAAGTTTCAGTTAGGCTGTCTTTCACTTGAAGTGGGCTAATGCTGCTGGGGGCTTTTGTAGAGCTTGTTATTTATTTCCCAAGGAAAATCTGGTGAGGAGAAAAGGCAGAAGAAGAGACAGTAAAAGTTGTAGCTTGGTGTCAGAGGGGCTCAGCTGAAGGACTGTACTTCAGTTTGTGCCCATGGCCTCTTGTCCTTTCACTGGGCACCACAGAGAAGAGTCTGGCTCTATGATTATTACTGTCCCCATCAGGTATTACTAGTAAGGTCCCCTGAGCTCCCCTTTCTCCCGGCTGAAGGGGCCCAGCTCCCCCAGTTTGTCCTCATAGAGGAGATGCTCCCACCCCTTAGTCATCTTTGTTGCCCTTGGCTGAACTCACTCCACTATGTCCACAATTTTTCTAAGTGTCAAAATGCAGACACTTTGTTCTTGGTCATAACAGCAGCCAGGTTTTAATGTGAACAAACCCGAGGCCTTCAGCAGGGCAGCAGCTCCAGCAGCCAGGTCTGTTCAAGAGCTGTGCCTCCATTTGCTGAAGCTCCTGTGTCAGGGCTGCATCCCCACCACGGTCATGCTCCAGTTGATCCCAGCACCAACAGGTGTCCACTGCAGCTGTGGGGAGCCTACACCAGAGCTGGGGAAGGTGTGAGAGGGATGGAGCGGCCAAGAGAAACTGTAAGGGCTGCCCGACCCCCGTCCCTCTGTGGCACTCAGCAGGGATGACGAGGCCCCTGGGGGAAGGGGGACACCAGGCCTGGCAGGCCAGGGAGGAAAGGTGCTGCTTTAGTGTCTGCCGTGGTTTCTCACCACCCAAATCTATTTCATTTGGCAGTAAGTTAGATTAACTTTTCCCAAGCGGAGCCTGTCTTGCCCACAACAGTAGCTGGTAAGCAACCTGCCTGATGTTATCTCCACCCAAAAGCTTTCTCATCCTACCTCCTCCCCCCGCCCTGCTGAGGAGGGCCTGAGTGAGAGTTTGGCCCTTCACCATGCTTCACCTTCCACAATCTTAACTTTGCTATTAGCCATTGATAGAGCACATTTTGTAGATGATATTCCCTGAGAGCTTCTGCAACACTACTGATTTAGAACAATGGGAATTGGTGGCTCAAATAAGTCCTGAAACCCTACAGCTGAGATCTGCAGAGAGGGGCCAACAGCAATAGTATCTGTGATAGAAGAGTTGTCAATGTAAGTTCATTAGGCAGCTGGGGTTTATATCAACCTATAAATGAAAGCATTTCCAGTAAGTGATGGTAGATACTTTGTAAATACTTCACAAATTGAGAGGATCTTTTGATGCCCCTAAGCCCAAATATGATACTTCACAGAATTAAAATCCCCATTTATCACCTTGACAATAGATACGTGAAATTATCCTGATTCAGTTGATTGATTTAATCATTACATGTAAAATCATTTTGGGAAGATGCTTGCTCTGAGTCCTTCAAAGACGCATACTGTTACAAGAGGAAGAGCTTCCAACAGCTTCCACAAGAAACAACACATGTCCTTTCTCTCTCCTATTTATAGGCAGTGTGCACAGGAAAGGATTTTACGTGCAGAACTGTCACACAGCCAAAAACAAGGAGGAATGAAATCATGCTGTAATATTGCATGTATTTGTGTCAGACTGTTTACAAAAAACAGGTCTGGTTCACTTGAGTTGTCCCTAAGTGAAGAAAGGCTTTTCCTGCTAGGAGCAAAGGAGACACAAGGTAGTTTTGAGAACATCGGGTGTCGCAATGAGTTTAAGCAAAACTAGGTTGTAAAATAATAACTTTGTGCTATCCAGAGGGTTGTGGTTTTTACTTTGCATCTTGAGAATACTTGTTCTGAGATTTATTTACATTTAACAATACTCCAAATTTGTGATTCAAAACTAGTTGAAGTCAGGGAACTCTAAATCTTCTTTACAGCAGGTTCCTTTTATGTATGCTGCCTGGACTTGAGTGATACTAGATATGTCACAAAAAATGAGTACCTTCTGAATGCTATTTTTGTTTGTAGTGTTTTGTATTCAGCAAATACAGGTTAAAAACTGCACTGCAGTTGCATGGTATTTTATTGCAGTGGCTCCTGAATTTGTGTTACATTATTATACTGCAGAATCTGGAGAAAAGAATGTTTCTTCAAATAACACACTCTGCATTGTGCTTTGTTCAGAAGAGTAGCCTGTGGTTTGGGGACCTTCCGTGTCAAAGAGGCGGGCCTTCCTTGCTGTGCTAAATTTGCTGTCATGTGTAGCTTGAACTGAGTTCAGGAATTATGTCTGCACATGGGGACTGTTGCCAAATGCAGAGAGACATATTACACTACTGCAGAGGAGAAGGCATTGATCTCCATTAATATGTAGTCCTGGGGTTTGTCACGACTGACAAACATCTTGCTATTTATAATCAAAACTCACAGTACTTTTATTTTTCCCCCCTGAAATAAATCAACAGGGGTAGAATACACTGGACATGAGCCCACGGTTATTACTCAGGCAGAATGCCCTTTGAAATCAACCAACTCTTTACTTAGGTGAAACACTGGTAACTTTGTCCCAGTGCTTGCAAATCATGTTCCTTCAGCCTCTTCCCTGCTTTATTCTCTTGAGTGGTACTTTAATCCTTTACTAGTCCTAGTAACATACCCATGGGGAAACTGGTTGATAATGGAACTACTGAGAGCAAAAGAAAAGTGTGAAAATATGGCAAGTCTTGCCTTGGAGCCTTTAGTAACCTTTCAAAAATGTCACTGATGTTTGTTGCAAAGCTGTGGTATGTTCTTTTGACGCTTGCCTCCTGCAACTGGCAAGAAAGCAGAAGGCTGACAGTTTTGTTGTGTGACTAGACTAAAGGAAATTAGACTGTGTACTCACACCTGGTCCGGAATGAATTTGTTTTGCCATGTAATTCGTGATCACACGGGCACAGTACTTTTAAAAACATGTGATGTAAAGCTGTAACAAGGGTGAAGGTATTGGAGGGGATAATACATAAGGACAGAGAATTATGAAATGCTTCACTCTGTAAATGGGTAGCTCTCATGCTTTTTCTTCCACTGCTGTGTGTTTGAGTTGTACCCTTCAACTTTGTTGCTCTGAGTGCACTTTGATACCTCTCATCTGCAGGTCTTCGTCTACACGCAGCGGACGAGTGGAACATTGCAGTAATTGAGAAGAAAGAAACACCTGTCAAACTCAGCCCTGTGGTAAGGAGACATCTTCTGCAAGGACATAGCTTAGAGTAACACTATAGGGTAATGCAAAAGGAAAAAAGCTCTGCAAATCAGGATTTAGCCTCCCTTCGGAAATGTTTCCTTTCATTAAAGGATTTGGCCCCAAATTCCTTAAAATTCCCTCTCTTAAAATGAGAAAGGAAGCGTGTGAAACTTCACCACTCTTCAGGACTGAGATCTGATCTGTTCTTGATCTGTTAACCGTCAAATGTAGCCCTATTCATAATTGGCTGCAGGAGAAAACACCCTGAAGTGCATGGCCCACCTCCTCCACACACCATATTGTGATGTGCTGGAGGACCTTTGCAAGGTTTGCCCCATCTTTACATTATGTGCTCTTCTGACTCTTCTGACATCAAATTTCAGGAGAATAATACCACACTGTTTTCTTTGCCAAGTGATCCTCTTTTTAATGTTTCCATTTCTGTATTTTAGAATAGCATATACTGTTTTCTGAGCCAGCCCTTTTTGAAGTTATCATTTGACTAACCTCCCTCTCCAGTAGCTAAATTTTTGATTGTTACAGAATCCATCACATGATGCCCAAGATATGCAGGTAGAGCTGTTATCCAAGTAATCATATTATACATCTGAACTGTGAATCACACCAAAATAGCACATTTAAACCTTCACATAAAAACACAAAGAGTAAGTTGCCATGCAAAGCATCTGTGCTGAGGCTGTGCTTTTTTCCCCATATATGAAGGGATGATCCTACACAATCCTGCCAAGAGCCTGCCCGCATTCCTCAGTCTGCCTGTTTTCTCTGTTTCCTCTCTGTGTTGAACTGTGCATCAGGTCGTATGTGCATGTATCTATGTATTATATGGGTGTCTTTCTATGTGTGCCCCTGCTTGGAACATATGTTTAGCCTTGTTACCTGTTAGACCTGGGGCATAAAAACATGGCAGCCTTACCTCCATCAGGCTGCCAGAATCAGCAGCTCCCAAAAGAAATCTTTTGCACTTTTAATTTCCTGGCTTTTCTGTCTCTTAGCTCTTTATCAGTTATTCAATGTTTTGGGCATTTTCACCCTTGGAAAGAGAAAACAGTTCAGTGCCTGATCTCCACCCTTGTTTGGGTGGTCTGAAATGACATTGCTGCTTTACCTCCCAAACTCCATGCCTCAAATTCTCTTATTTTGTTTACCCTCTGCATATTGCTGGGTGCAACCTTTTGGTCAAGTTTTTGGTCAAGTTTTGTTCCTCAGCATGATTTTCTCCCCAAAGAAGATCATACTACTGCTTAAGTAATGGCCTTGTGCAGTCCCTTTTCTGCTGAATGTGAATTCCTGATGGGCCAGTTTGCATCTGAAGTTAGGACTAGCTTACTGTTAGCAAGGAAAAGATTTTTTTGGCTCAAATCAAGTTCCCAGAAGAGAAGCTCCCGCCATGATCATGATGTTTCTGGCTCTTTGTGCTGGTTTTGATAAGCATAGTCAGAGTTTAGCTGTGCATCTGGTAATATGACCTGCAGGGTGCACAGATAAAGGCTTTCTAACAGCAGCTTCAGAAGGTCAGTCCAGAGCAAATGTCCCTGGTTATTGGTTTGCCATCCTCTCCTGATTTTTTTGCCGTTTGATTCTTGTTTTTAATTTGATAAGCTTTCTCCCGCTTTCCCTGACTTGGCTTATCTCACCAAATGTGTTCCCTTATCTTCAAATATTTCTATAAAACTGTTCTTTTCAGTGAATGTCTGGGTTTGAGGCATTAATTTCTTTAATGTTTTCTTGAAACTGTGTTTGAAAAACTGTCACATTTGAACGAGTCTTTTTAATTGTGTCTCTTCTCTTTGCATTGATTAGCTCTCCTTGTAAACTATTTCTGAGACTACAGCTTTATTTCTTGACTTCAGCATATGTGATCGCTGACTTAACACCTCCAGTTTTTCACTATTACAAAGACTTTCTACCTTTATTTGACTGAGGGATCCTGATCATCCTACCATTCTTTTCCCCCCTTGAGTGAGCTAAACACCCGTCCCTTAGCCCAAACGAAATTTGTGCTACCACCACGTGAATGTTTTTTAACTGACTTTTAATGCTTGGAAACAATCAAATGGATCTTTTTTCTTTTTTCTCCCCCCAAAACAACCCACAGTATTATAACCTGTTTTCTGTAGGTTGATCAGTAAGGATAAATCATCACACAAGTCAGCCTCTCCTGGCTAATTTGCTAATTATCATGGTCTCAGTCCAGGATAAGTATTAAAAACTTGACCATTTCTGCTGCCTCACTGGAAAGCTTTCTCAAACTGTGTGTCTCCACCTCGTGCAGATTGCAAGTCTGTAGTATGGGGCAGCCCTTTGTGTCTGCAGAGTGTTTGGTACCTTGTGGTAGCAACCCTGGTTTTGACAGGGTCAGTTTGCCACTGCTGTAGCAGCCAATAGTAACTGTCAGTAGAAGTGTGCAGAATAGCCCTTTGAAATGCATGGTGGGAATCTAATGTTCAGACTGACTGAACCCTTATTCCTGTCACTCTCTCCAGTCATTTTGGTTAATCAGGACCTTGCCCTGCACTGATAAAATCTTATTTTATCAGAATAGAACCCCAAGGATCTGTTGCAAAGGTCACTGAATCGATGAGAAAAGCCTCATGATTTGGCCCGTACAGCCGTTGGGGCAGGCACTGTCACTGCAGTCAGGTTTGAATGAAACCAAACCCAGTGAGTCAGTGGTACCTCTGATTCCTTGATGCACCACCACAAGGCGAGTAATTAATAGTTGATATCAGTGGCATAAATGCTCCACTTCACGTTATATACAAGAAGATATTATTGGGGGAACTACTTAAGTTCATATGGCAATTTGTAAATGCCTTTGTTTAAAGAGGGTTTTTTTCCTACACAATATGAACTAAAAAGAGGTGGTGGTGATAAGATTGGGCTTGGTGCACTGAACCATCAAGACCTTCAGCTCCTACAGCTTCAGCTTCTTCAGTCCCTTGGCTCTTTCCCCATTGCGGATGGCAGAGGAATGCCTTGTGATACAAGTATGATCAGAAAAGCCCTTAGCATTTTCTAAAACTGTCCGTCCAGTTCAGGTGTCCTAGTACAAACTCCACAACTACCGTGAAGAGAGGGATCTGAGCCATGCACCCCACCTTGGGATGGCTCTTGGGAGCTGGAGTAGAAGCTGACATGCACAGAGCAGTTGAAAATGCAGTTATGCGCTTTGAAAATCCCGGAGACTTTACAGGCAAAAAAGGATCCTCCCTGAGGAATGAATGCACCCCACCATTCCTCCAGCTTCCTCAACAGGCAGCAGGGATGCCCACGCAGATAGGGAGCTAAGAAACAGTCCCTGCTACTTTATCCAGAGATATATCTCTCTCCAAATGCATGTGTTGGAAAATGAAACCCTGTATCCACTACAGAAAACCTCAGCTTTGGTTTGATCTATTTGGAACATTTTGACCTTTAAGAAGTGCTGACTTAGCTAGTTTACATGTGGCTGTTAGTGGCATTCAGATGCTAATTGTGTGTTGAATTAAAAACAAAGCAGAGAAGTATCTTTACATTGTCAGCTCAGTATTAATATAATCGGTCCTTTTCTTCTGGACTAAAGGAATGATTTAGCACAGAGCTCATAAAGTGGAAAGATGCTTTTCCAAAGAGCAATAAACCAAAGATTTTTGTGATTCTTGCAACTGAGAAAATAAACAATGGAGAAGTATCTAATTCCTCTTTTTAAAAATAGAATCACAGAATGATAGAATGGTTAGCTGGCCTTGAACACTGCCAGGGATGGTGCACACACAACTTCTCTGGGCAACCTGTTGCAATGTCTCACCACTCTCACAGTAAAGAATTTCTTCCTAGCATCTAATCTAAATCTACGTTCTTTCACTTTAAAATTGTTACCCCTTGTCCTATTGCTACACATCCTGATAAAAGGTCCCTCACCATCTTTCCTGTAGGCTCCTTTTGGGTACTGGAAGGCTGCTATAAGGTCTCCCCAAAGCCTTCTATTTCCAGGCTGAACAATCCCAACTTTCTCAGCCTGTCTTCATAGGAGAGGTGCTCCAGCCCTCTGATCATTTTCATGGCCTTCCTCTGGAGTTGCTCCAACAGGTCCATGTCCTTTTTATGTTGGGGGCCCCAGAGCTGGATGCAGTACTCCAGGTGGAGTCTCATGAGAGCGGAGTAGAGGGGCAGAATCACCTCCCTCAACCTGTGGGCCATGCTTCTTTTGATGCAGCCCAGGGTCCGGTTGGCTTTCTGGGCTGTGAGCACACATTGCAGGATCATGTTGATCTTTTAATCAACCAACATCCCCAAGTCCTTCTTGGCAGGGCCACTTTCAATCTATCCTCCACCCACCCTGTGTTTGTGCTTTTGGGATTACCTCAGCCCAGGTGCAGAACCTTGCACTTGCCTTGTTGAACTTCATGATATTTTCACGGGTGCACTTCTCAAGCCTTTCCAGATTCCTCTGGATGGCACCCCTTCTCTCCAGCGTGTCAACCGCACCACACAGCTTGGTGTTGCTGGCAAACTAGCTGAGGGTGCACTCAATCCCACTGTCCATGTCACCAACAACAGCACCAGTCCCAGTACTGACCCCTGAGGAACACCACTTATAACTGGTCTCCACTTGGACATCAAGCCGTTGGCCACAACTCTTTGAGTGCTTTTGCGTTCTGCAACTTGATCACTGTGGCTAGAGCACTTTCTGATGAAGACAGGCAAAAAAGTCATTGAGTACCTCAGCCTTCTCCATATCCCAGCTGACCAGGTCTCCCATTTCTTTCCAGAGAGGGTCCATATTCTCCCTAGTCTTCCTTTTATCACCAACATACCTACAGAAGCTTTTCTTCTTGCTCTTCACAACCCTGGCCAGGTTTAGTTCTATTAGTTTTCTTAGCCTGATTCCTGCCTGCTCAGACAATTTGTCTGTGTTCCTCCCAGGCTGCCTGTCCTTGCTTCCACTGTTTGTAGGCTTTCTTTTTGAGTCTGAGTTTCTCCAGGAGCTCCTTGTTCATCCATGTAGGCCTCCTGGCATTTTTGCCCAACTTCCTCTTAGCTGGGATGCATTACTCCATGAATATTAACCAGCTTTCTTGGGCCCCTCTTCCCTCCAGGGCTTTATCCCACATCAGTCTACCAAGCAGACCCCTGACGAGGTCAAATAGTTAATAAATACAAACGATAATACAAATTTTTACAGTATGAATAACACTAGACAATAACTCCGAAGTGTATGCATTCCTTTTCTCTCCAAGCTAGAAGTAAATTCAAATGTGAAATGTATCTAACATAAGGGTTCAAGAAATAGAACTCAAGCACTACCCTTAAATGATTTAAAATTTAATCAGATATGTCCGTGAAAGACAAACAGAAATAGCAGAACACAGAAAAAAAGTCTTGTTCACAATGCATTGAAACAAACACTATAATTTGAGCAGAACAAAGGGCATACTTAGAGTATATCACATATTTTTATTTTAAATCAAACTTTTAGTAAAGCCTGTTCAGAATACTCCAAGTTCAGAACTCAGTGAGTAAACCTCTTAAAACTGAAGTTGTAAATGTAATATTTGCAGGAGAATTAATATTATCCCATTCACTGATACACTGAATTACTATTTTTCTTTAAGTTTACCTTTAGTGCAGAATATCCCTTCCTTGATTGTGAGCTTTTACAGTGGCAGCCTGCACATAAGTACGGAATTGACTAGGTTGCTTAGTAGTGGAAGACACAGCACATCCATTTTTTAATGCCCTCATGCTTCATATTTAATTCTTGTTACAGGGAAATAGTTTTTTCTTCCCCTTGAAATTACCTATACCAAAATTCTCAACAGCACCTTGTACGTCACAATGTGCTGAGCAGCAGCTCAGAGAATATTAAGATCCCAGGCACACCGCAGAGCTTTGTAAAGGGCATGCTGGACTATTTCAAATCACCTATTTAGTGCACTGTGAAGTTTGTTCCTGTTCAGAATTGGGGTGTGGGGGATACAGGAAAAAGAACAGGAATTAGCTGTCAGCCGTAGGGCATTAAAGATGGCATTTTTCAAGATAAATACACTGCCCCTCTTACAGCTAAAATTGTGGTATTTCCAAAGAAACACAGTGTTTTCTATTGCACATGAAAGTCCAATCTTTTATGAGAAGAAAAGTAACATAGAACCAAGTAATTAAACCCCGTGTGGTTCTGCACAGGAGACAAGAGGCATGAATGAAAGATGCCAAAGAGAGTTTCGTTTTAATACTGCCTAATGTTTGATTGTCTGAATTTGAACTCTTTGGAAAGTTACCATTAAAGTCCCTTATTACTGGTTTTCTACCTCTTTTTCTGAAGGAAAATAAGGTGTGGGTCTCAAGAGACAGAAGGGCCTTGGAGTAACTGCTGCATACTGTAGGTTTACAGTGGTGTTGGTGAGGTTCACTCCAAATCTGTTGTTATCACAGAGTGGTTTGTGAAGGGCTTAGCAGAGAAGAGATTTCATAAGGGAACACATACAGTGAGTTACCAAAAGGAGGGATTTTCACTGGCTGAGATGTTGTTAATTAACCAAACAAATGCAGAAAGGAACACTTTGATTACAAAGAGATACTCAGTGCATAAAGTAGAATCATCTCAGTTGAGAGGAATAGTTGATTCATTTCATGAATGGGAAGAAGTGACCAAGCTTCGCGAAGAAGGATTTAGCCTGTCTCAACTTGCCTTAGTCCCCAAAACTCTTCAAAAGGTAAGACTGGCTCTGAAAGCCAAAATGCTCCATAAGGAGAAAATTCTTCCTAATGAGTCAAACGGAGATTCCCCAGCAAACTACATGTTAGGAAAAACCACAAGTTTTAGTCTGCTGGCAGGAGAGGGTTACAACTTGTGATTTAATTTGACTGCAAGGGGATTAAAAGTGCTTTTTCCTTTGTTTCTTCACTCAAGTCTCTGTAGCTATGTTTGATATTCTGGACCTTGTGAATAATTTTATTTGCATTTTTACATTAATTTGGCTTGAATTAAGAATGATTTCACAGTAAATCTGCTAGCAAGATGTTCTTCACACAGCAGCAGAGTGAACCTATAAACTTGGGCACTGGGACACTGTTTACCTACCAGAGGCATGCTCCTCGGAGTATCCCAAGGGTACTAAAATATATCTCACTAGGAGTGAACTAGGCAGTGATATCACAAATGTTAAGAGAGCAATAAGCATCTTCAAATGAGTAAGGGTATGCAGGAACGCTTTCTGGCACTTATCAAATCACTTGGGAGCATTCTTCTCTACAGGTATTTTGCACTTTGTCATTAAAATACTAATTAACAAGAATGGAAATTTTATATTGAGTATTCTGGCTTCTGCTGATATTCTTAGAGGAACTCAAAATACTGAAGAACATAGTCCTGCCATAAGGAGACAGGGAGTTGGTGATGCACAGAAATGAGAAGAGACTTGTAGAATTCACACAGTTCTCTCGTAAGGTCTAAGGGCTGATGTGTTTCTGGTCTAAGGGCTGATGTGTTTCTGGTCTAAGGGCTGGGGGGTGGGGAGTTGAGTTTTTTTTGAACTTTGTGAATAAAATATTGAGAGAGATGGGATAAACTGTATTTATCCTTATAACTTTTCTGATAATAAGCATAATTTACAGTCTGATCAATAGTTGGGAAATTTCTTTTTGACTCGTTAGAAAGAATCTTCTAAAACCAAACACACACCATTTTTAAGCTGGAGTCAGTGCATGCAAACTGGATGAGGGAAGCCCCAAATTTGAATCTCTTCTGCATTGAGTATGTCCAGATACATCATTTGCGTTCTCCCAGAGGAATGCCCAAGATCTGATGGCTAATAACTGGGGTTGCAGAGTTCTGGGCTCATTACTAATCCCTATTCATAGTGTGCAAAACAGAACAGTAATAAAACAGAGACTGAGAGTATCCTATCTCTGAACTTTTACTCATTCTTTGGTTTGATGAGTGCCTCAGCCTTGGAAAAGCCAGCTTGGAATTCTTCTTCCACTTAAAGAGGCTTCAGCTGGAATTCTGTAGAAAGGATTCATACTGTTCTGTCTTTATCATAGACTGCAGATGTCTTCAGGCACAGAGACTGTGTGTCGCATCAGTAATCAGCAACTTACAACTTCTGAACAGAATATTGCATCTCTATCAGGAAGGTTAAAACATTTTCATTTTTGTTCAGGTTGAATAAAGTTTTGGTTTTGCCTCTGCAATGAATAACAGAATTATTGATCCTTGTCATGTTGGACATGACTATGATGAAAACTATCATTACAGTCTGCTTTCATGTGCTTCGCCTGCTCGTATACTTTTTAGTTTGCTTTGAGGTGCTACAACTGGTTTGGTTTTCTTAAGATTTCCACCCAAATGATTTTCAGCTCTTATATTATTAGTATATGTTTAGAGTCCCCTGTTCTAATTAAACAACAGAGCATGGCTTCCTCAAGTCAAAATGAAGGCATAGACCCACCATCTTAGTCACCCGGCTTTTCCCCTCCTTTATTTCAATTTCAAAATGTTCTTACTGTCTCACTGAGTTTTTAAAGTTACACACATTTTAAACACAGTTATAAATGTAGCCATCATAGATTCACACAACTGAGCAAAATTGTGTTATAGTAAATACAATTTCTTTAAATCATCATTTAGGGTCACATTTTCCTTCAGTGCGAAGAAGTCTGCAAAGTGGTACCATCTAGCAATACTTAAAGGGAGACTACTTCAAATCAGTCTTCAGAGCACTAACAATATTGCAGGTGTAGTATCCATGGGGAAAAAGAAACATATTCATTTTTTTTGAAGTATTTTTTCTTCCTGCTACTTTTATTGTCACTATCAGATGGATAAAGAGATATAAAGTTTTGGCGGAGAGTGGAAATATTTTGTATTTAGTTATGATCATTGTTTCTCCTAGGTCTGATTTATTTGATCATAGAGGTCTAGTGTTAAACATTCAAATGGCTGTAATTCATTATTTTAAAAGTGTGTTTCTGGTTTCCAGCTTTTTATGTGCAAATCTGAGAAACTCAACTTCATATTCCTTCACCACTAATGAAACAGAGGATTTTATCATAAATAATTGACTTGTCTTCCATTCAAGCAGCCATCTTACTAATAAGAAAAATTAGTATGAAATTGTACTGATGAAATACATAGGGTAAACAATGGGGCCATTGGTTACAAAATGACCTAATGTTCTCAATAAACAATCCTGTTTTAATTCAAAAAAAGGGCTTGGATGTTTCCAATCTGTTCTAATGCTATGCCTTAGGCTTATAGAGCTATTTTATAATCATCTTAATACCATACAAAAGTAACACTGAGACTCAGTCAAGTCCTAATGACCAAAAAAAGGAATGTTGGTTTTTAAGCCTATGGTCTGCAGACTTAGTGCAGTGACTCTCTTGCTTGTCTGATGGAAGAAAATGAACAAAACCTCAATCAACTTTAGCAGTAGCAAAAGAATATAAGTGACATCATGTGGTTTAATCAAGTGGCTGCATCTCCTGGTTCAGTAGCAAACAAGTGCTCAGAGTAAGACCATCAGGCAAAGAGGCAAGCTCTTGTATGAAGGACTTCAAGGCCAAACGCCCTTTGACTTCCATGGTCTGCCATCAGGCCTATATGAACAAGGCCCTAACTGTGATTGTTCCCAATCAACCGATATTTTCCTTATGAAAGGAAAGTTGTTGTGAATGGACTATTGAAATGTACAGTTTTAATTTTTAAGTGTTTTGTATAGCCTTCTCAAAAATTGTGTGACAGTCATTAAATGTATGCTCTTTCTGCTCAACTTTCTCATGTGCTTGGTAAGATATGTACAACCTAGCAGACAGTTTAACCACCACTGCTGTAAATTCAACGACAGCACTTGCAGGCATGTATTGGCTGGCAATTTAATATGACATTTTATCCCTTTTAAAACTGTATCTGCATTGCTTCACATAACTTGGAATGTACTTGCTGATTAAAATACACACCCAACATCTTAAAAAGTTTTCAGTCATCTAAAAATATCATGTTCCAATAAGATGCACTGTGAACAAAGGAAAATATTTTTCTACTGCGAAATTTAATTTTTCTACCTGCAAATATTAATTCATTTTTTCTTTGTGTTATCTAAGAAACCACATGCAAATGTGATTAAATTAATATATAGACATTGGTATTTCTCCCACCCCGCCCCAAATGCTGGAACAAAAGGTGCAGAGGTGTAGAATATCCATCCTTGGAGACATGGAAGACTCACCTGGACAACACTGTGAGCAACCTAAGTTGACCCTGATTTGTGTGGGCAATTGGACTTCCAAATATCCCTTCTGATCTATATTACTGTGAAATTTGCTAAATCTACTTTAAAAAAACCCCAAATATTAAAAAACCTCAAACAGGTGCACAAGTACGAAATCGAAATAATGACTTCACTGTCCTATTATAGGGTTGACTAGGCATGGTAGACCTAGGCACATCGTCCTAGTCCACTGCAGCTCACTTTTGAGACAGACACTTGTTAGCAGGTACTCTTCTGAATACAGAGTGAGGTGCAAGATGCACTGCAAAATGATGCTTTTGGAGATGGTTCTCTCACATTTATAGAAAGTGTCTTCACCAGTGTTCTACTGAGTCAAGACTATTTTCATATATGCCATAACGGCTCAGGCTTCGTTACAAAAGGTGCCAGTCAAAAGTAAAGCAGGCCATATGCTAAAAGCAAAAGAATCTGCTTCTCTGTGGTCATGTCCCTGGACCTTATGCTGTTCTTCCACATTAACCCCACTCCTCCCACATTTACCTGACATTAGTCCCTACCTTGTTCCCCAACTGTTGCGCAAGGCATGCTGTGGCGGGGCAGAGTCAATCATGTGCCAGCTAACTAGTCAGCAGATAGTGTGCCACAACATCCTCTTCCTGAGGGGAAGCCACTGACTTTCTTTGGACTTCTCCTCAGCTTTCCACTTAGATGGAAGTTGGTCCAGAATTTCTACAGTTTAATAGCTAAATAGTGCCAAGCATGAAGTCACGCCCTACTTAAAACAGCAGACCAGGAGCTTTTTAGAAAAACATGTCTTGCTAAAAAATGCAACTCATTGAAATCCCTGCTTTTCAGGAAAGTGTACCACTTGTGGAAAAAAACTGTACGAGGAGAAGACTTGCAGCTCCAAAGACAGTATGGACCCTAGGTGAGCACGCATTTGGTGGCATTCATGCACTTTTTTTAAATCTTGATGTTCCTGGGCTGTAGAACTGGTTTTATTCCAGCACTATCCATTTGTCAGACTCTTGAATCATAATTTTTTATAGATTCCTAGCTTGGCAACTGAGCTGAGGCTCTCCTCCAAACTTGTAAGTTCATTTGGGAATGTCTATCAGTGTTGGTACTTCACGGTATTAACAATTCAATACCTAGAGTTTCAGGAAAATCAGAAACAGTGTTTTTGGTAGCCTTTGGGCAAAAGTTACACCTGGCTATGAATTTAGTTTCAGAATTTTGCAAAGCTGTTCAAGCTGTCTCCAGTCACCCAAGTAATGATCACTTGGTCATTGCCAGAGTTAAACTGGCTGTTCTAAGAATGATTTTGAAATATCAGGGAGACTGTGAAAAATAGATTAGCTGTTTATACCTGCCCTTCCCACTCCCAGATGCCTACAGCAATCAACAAATCACATTTTGGTCACAAGGTACAACACCAGGACCATGTTTTTGTAACTTTTTTTTCAGCACAGTGGCTTACGTTCAGAAACTCTTTTCATTATATTTATATTCAGAAGTTATGTTTTTGCAAGAAAAGAGGAGGCCAACACTTCTTTTGGGGGAAATGGACAAGGTGAGATTCTAGAGCTGCTGGGGTAGAATTTATGTGTTTCTTCTTTTTTGCATTTTTCATTGCTTTTTATTGCAGTGTCCCAGAATCTTGAAGGGAAGGTGGGAAAAGCAGAAAGGAAATGTTACCTTCCCTACTGACAGTATTGCTTCTGCACTTGTTCAATGTTTTATTCTGTATTTCTCCCATCTCCCCATGCTCCGTTTATCACTCTTGTAAAATAATACTTGGTGTCTGTCAGCATTAGGGACTTCCGTATTTGGGGTACACGTAGGTCTGCACACAGTCTCTATCAAGTGAGAGGAAGATGTAGGTAGTCTCAGAACACTGAGAGAGATGCCCTCTGATCCCAAGATCTTGCAGTAGTTCTCTTTGGCAACTAAACAACACAGTCTGACAAAGATCAGCAAATAGCATCTGGATTCACCTAACTTCATGGATATGTCTCTGCTGGCTCTTGAACAGGTAATGATTTCTCACCACGCACAGGTGACCAGTGTTGAGAGTGAAATTTTTCTGTGATTCATCGCATCCTAAAATGGAGTCCTATACTGGCTAAGTCAACCTCAGCCTAGGATGATCCTGCACTGGCAGGATTATCACCACCTCTCCCTTGACTGTACTGGGAAACAGACAATTCAGGTGTGGACTTCTGCATGGTAAACAGCTGAAATAAAGTGGAATTAATTTCACCTGTGTAGGGCTCCTCTTTTCCATTTGTCTTTCCTGTGTCCATTATCTTTTCCATTTTCATTTCATTTGTATATTTCCTTTTATTTTGATATTTCTTCTTTCTTGAAGCTTGCTTCCTTGGTAGTTCTTGGAGCTCTTTATCCAGTTTCTGTATTAATCAGAAAGATCTCTACCTCTTACCTGCTAACATTGTGTCCATCAGAGGTTCTGAGCCAAATGCGTCTGAAACATGGGAGGAATGTTTGTAGCATCTGGTCACAGTCTTACTCCAGTACAGCAGGTGTTTTCTACATTTAAGGTGCAGTAAACCCACTGAATGAGCAGAGAAAATTCATATTCTGTCTCCTGTTCAAAAGTATAATTTTAAGACAATGAGTATTTCCTCCACTGTGAGTGCACTTAATGTCTTTATGAATCAGGAGTGGATTTTACGAGTGTGAGCAGAGAGCTGGAGGTGAGGATGATATAATTTCTCTAGCGTAATATTACGTATAAGGATCCAGCAGAAATTGTGAAGAGAGCACAAGGTATTGATATTAGTGCGTTTTTGCTGATCGTGCTAAAGCTTTCCTTCCACTGAGTCTCTATTTAACGCACCAAGACTGAACAGAAAGGTTCAACCAAGAACAAAATTTAAAAATTCTTATATACATTGATGAGTTCTCCCTTGAGCTTTCTCTTCTCCAGGCTCCAGTCCCAGCTCACTCAGCCTTTACTCAGAGGAGGGATGCTGCTTTGTGCCTCTTCACTGGACTCACTCCAGTATGTCCATGTCTCTGTTGCACTGGAGAGCCAAGAACAGGGCACAGGACTACATGTACATCCTCACCGCTGCTGAGGAGAGGGGAAGGCTCACCTCCCTTGATCTGCTGGTGGCACTCCTCCTAATGCAGTCCAGGATAGCTTTCTTTGCCACAAGAGCACACTGCTTGTTCATGTTCTACTTGTCCACCTTCAGGTCCTTTTCTGTCAAGTTACTCTCCAGCTGGATGGCCCACACCATATATTGTGCATGGGGCTGATCTTCCTCAGATGCAGGACTTTGCAATTGTCCATATTGAAGCTCATGAGGTTCCTGTTGGCCCATTTCTTCGAGCCTGTTGAGGTCCTGCTGGATAGCAGCATGTCCCTCTGGTGTATTAGTCTCTCCTCCCATTATTGTGTCATCTGCAAACTTGCTACTGGTGCACTCTACCCCACCATCCAGGTAATTTATGAAGATTTTGAACAGGACTGGACCCAGTATTGATCCCTGGGGTACACTACTAGTTACTGTCCCCCAACTAGACCTCATGCCACTGATCACCACCCTGTGCACCTGGCCATTCAACCGGTTTTCAATGCACCTCAATTTTGTTCAACCCAAATCTTAAAGGTTTTTTACTTCAAGATAAAATTAAATCTTTGGGTCATTAATAAAGCTGAAAAAACCCGGCCTTGTACAGGCCTCATTGTAAAATCCAAATTTTTGACATATCTTCAACACTTATGAGCTGTAAACACTCCTGAGAAAAGCCACTAAAATTATGACATTGTCGCTGCGTCATTAAACTAATTTGAAGAAATTACCACTTTGATAAATACAGTCTCAAATCTGGTCTTAAAGCTCCTGAGTTATATCATTTAATGGTTTTGAACATATTCTTGAACAGCCTTTTTTTTTTTCACATTCTGATATCAGTTTTAGCTATACTGTTCTTTTTTTAACCTTGTCTGTTTGGAATGAGTCATATTGGTTGTGCTTTACTCATTCTTGGCTAAAATAATAAGTCCTCATTATTTTGGAAATAAAATTTGCTGTATTTCAGCAAGAAATCACAAAAATTAAAAATAAATAACCCACCACCACCATCTGTAGACACATCTTAGCTACATAATTCATACAGATACAGGATCCACACAGTTTTGCTTTCTTTTTTATCCCATGTCTTGTGTCAGTACTGTGGTCTGCATGTAGAGTTGTCTTTCAGCTTTTATTCCCAGTGCTACAGTGCAGCTCAAAAGGATTTTTCTTCAGTCTTTCTGGACTTCAAGGAACTTTCTCCAGCCCATCACTTCATAGTCTCCTTTCTGGCATTCAATAGCACTTGTGTTATTTCCTCAAAGAAAAATTGACCTAGCAGTCAACAATTAGATTCCTTCATTACAAGTATATTGATTTGCCATTTCAACATCAGTGTAGTTGGTTATAAGAAAATGGACAGCATGATAAATTCTGAAATTATATCTTTCTTAAGCATGCTGAACATGCTTTAAAAGTAAAGTGCTTGGTGATTGAAAGGCATATTTTATATGACAGCTACATATTTCAACATGAAATATGCAGAGAAAAAAATCATTTTTTACGTAGACTCTTAAATAAGATAATGTACCGAGAAGAAAATTCAAAGTAGGTATGACTCTTTATTATCAGGTACAAAATTTTATAAGGGACATGGTCACGATCAGCTGTGTTTCCATGACTGGAGTTAGTTTTCAAATAAGTTTTAGTTATAAAGAGTGATTTTAAAAGTGTTAAAACATATTTAAATAAAAAATATGAGGTTTCTCAATATTTTTTCATTTTATTGTAGTTTGTATCAAAATATACTCATGTAATAAATGTTAATAGTTTGGTAAACAAGCCTTATAAATGGAAAAGCCCCAATATGCACACATGAACATATAAATAATAAAGTTTGTATGTAGGGGTCTGGGATTCATCTTAAATATATGTTCTACTATTTATTTAAGATCTATCCTAAGTGGAAAAATATGTTCCAAGAACTAGTTGTGATTGATAAATCTGTAGAAGGCATCCAATTAGAGATGTCCCAATTTGGTTGTCCTGGCAGTTTTATGGATCTATCTTGTTCTTAGTAGGCTTTAGAGCATTTATGTCAGTCTGGGTAGTGTTCCTTTTCTTGGAGCTCACACTAGGGAGCTATGCTGCGCAAAATCCTAATCCATAGACTTTATATAATCTCAGATTTCCTTTAGCCTAAAGCTATGTCTGCTCATTCTTTTGCAGACAGAATTAAACTGCCTCTGTCTGCCAGCTGTGATCCAGCCCTGAGCTTGAAGTCAGCCTCTTATTAACTTGGGCATAGCACTGTACTCACAGCAGTTTCCAATTGAGAGCTGGCTGGCATCCAGTTGAGTTGAAGCACAAGCAGAGATTTGGTTGGTCTGCAGAGATCATGGGGACTTGCTTTAAATGTGCTGAAGCACTTTCTTCTCCCATATTTATGGAGCACAGACTGTCTGTTGCCTTATCATAGAAGTGGCACCAGCTTGCTCTGACCTGTAAGATCCTTCCTTACCCCTATCCTTTTTCTTAGCATAAGCAGCGCTTTTCAGCATGACAATATTGCAGTCAACATTTTTTACCTTTAGGAGCACATGTGGAGAATGCATAAAGCATGCAGATTTTGTATACAACTGTAAAACAAGTTACTCGTTGCTACCAAAAAAATACGTACATAATTTAAATGAAATCCTGTGTGTATATCCCTGTCTGTATTTCCTCTCTCTTTTTTTTTTTTTTTTTTTTTTTTTTTTCAGTATTCTTTGGACTTGGGTTCACATCTTTTTATTAGAGAATAATTCTGTCTCTCCGGAGCAAGTCAATATGCCATTAAATTTTCCTGTCACCACAAGAGCAGTTCTTCCCAATGGCCTTTTTTTTTCCTTTTTTTGTGGTTCTGTAGTCTCTTTGGTTCACAAGTGCCCTAACATCACCCATTTCTAATTTTGCCACTGATGGTATTTTCAGTATCAATTTCAGTCTATTTTGTATCTCTGCTCCTAGCCTCTTTATAGTTCTAGGGCTTATCCCATTGCTGCACAGTTAACAGAGGTAATGAATCTCCCTGTCTTTGAATCAAGATGACCAAAGTCTGAAGTGTCTTTTACTGATGACTAGAGGGCTGTTAATAAATTGAAATATTGCTTTAGGCTAAGCTGGAATTCTTTCAAGTTAAAGCATTTTAGAAAGCTGGAAAATAGAAGCTGGTGTCCCTAGAGTAAAGTCTGCAAAATATATTCCTTAACTACAAAGCCATTACTATAGCTTCCCGCTGACTTGAACACACACAGGAACTGGTATGCTCATAAACAGAACCATTTTTACAGTCACTTTTCTGACTATAACAATAATATAAGATCTACTGTGTAAAAATGTACTGGGAAGTTAATTTTTCATTGACATGAAGTTTAATAACTAAAATATTTCTCATGTAAATATACACATGTAAAATAAACAGACTAACAGACACCAGCACCATATTACTAATTTTTATACAAAAATGTATACACATGTACATTAAGCACATTAAAATGCCATAAGAAGTATCTTGGGAATGGGAAAGAAAAAATAATGCAGTCAGATGACTATTTGTAGTCAGTAAATGAATAAGCCAATAATGTTACTGTCCACAAAAACCAAGATCTTTCACATAGCCTATTTTTCTTCTCAGTAAGTTTTATTTCAAAGAGGAATTGCAGCACTGGTTTTATTGTTATGGTACAAATATTGCATGGATTTGCTATGAGGGTCCAAGTTTTGACAAAAAATCGGTAGCCACTTTCTTCTCCCACAATTACAGTGTTGTTTATTTTATTTGCCAATAAATCCTAGCCATGAAGCAGGAATATTTGGTTCAGTTAAGCTACAATGAACGTAAAGAGACAAAGGAAGAGTAAGCACAAGTATATTGATAGCTTTACACTTAGATAATTCTGGAGGCAGATATACCTTGGAGTGAGGCTGAAAGTCAAAATTATTTTTGACTGCATTCTTATTATTTGCTTTTAAAATTGCAAGATTTGGAAGACCCTTTCTGGTAGCAATTTTCAGTTATGCTACCTGCTATGTAAACACACATCGGGTGTATGGGATTTCGACCAAAACCTCTTACAAACATTGAAATATAATTGTCAATATACAGATTTAAGGGCAACAATCTTTTTCTCATTTTTGCTTTGTTGAAAACACACCCTAGAAGATTAAAACAAAAAAGAAACAAGTGCTAGGATTTGCTTTCTGCAATACAAGAAAAATCAACTATTAAAATTGATCTTTTTTAATGTTAAAATTAATCAATACCTGATGAAGTAAGCCTTGTATGATAAAAACTTAAAAATTCAGTAACACCTTGTTGATCTGAAGTTACAGCACCATAGCTGCTGGCAGTCTTGCTTTAGGTAAGGAGATTTCTCTATGTTTGGTTTCAGTCCAAAGGACACATCTCAGTCAAACTGCATGACCATGGGGAGCAACTGCCTGTGACAAAGCTTAGTTTTTCCAGGAAAAGTGAAAGATGTTTTTTTTTCTCCATAAAGAAAAATAAACTGGCATAAGAAACTGTAATTATGTACGTCATGAACATTTTCTTAAATGGAGATATATAAATCTGTATAAAGCAGTAGATCATGGCTTCCAAATGATTCTGCGGGTAGTGCCAATATGCCTACTCTTCTGCATTTGTCTATCCTAACAACTGGAGCTACACAGCCAGTAAAAACTTACTCTTTTTCATAATTTCTGAGGGAGCAAAAATTCCAGTGCTGTGATTAACTATAAACTCAAATATAACACACAGTTCTAAGCATTTATGAACATGTTTAGTTTGAACCAAGGTTAGGTGGCTTCTTCATATCTCAAATTCAAGTATTAGGTAGAAATAAATGAAACAACGTAAGAGTTGCATTTATCTCATGCATTTAAGTGTATGCATATAAGTGCATGCATTTAGGTGCACGCTATGATATTTTAAACCAGAATTTCTCTCATTGTATTATTTTAATAATTTATTGGTGCTCTCTAAGTATATTTATTAAAAATGAAGGTAATGAAAGACTTGATTTTGTTAAGCAAAGTGACTGGTCTTTCTAAAAGCCGAATTGTACCACACTGTCTAGTAGAAAAGGCATTAGATAAAAATCACAGAAACAGACTCCAGGACTTTCATTACTTTTTGGAAACAGACATTTCAAATCCCTGTGGTATTTTTTTCCCATCTTTCAGGTTTGAGAGAGGTTTGTTTTTTCATAATTAATCAATTACTTCTTTGGGTTGGGCAGGGTTGACCATACACAAGTTTAGTCTCAGGTAAAAGAGTGGTCATCTTTCTTTTTTTTTTACATTCACCCTCTAAAACAGCTTACTCTCTCAGTAATTGGTAAATTAGTAGTCTGGAAACATGGCTGTTTCCCTTTGTTACATTATTTACAGTAGCTCAGTGAGGTTGCTTTTTATTTTGTTCCATGTGATATCATTTATCAAAGCAGTAGGTGGATATCAGTGCATTGGAAATGTGATTTACACTTGTTCTTTTGAGCATATGTCAGGCTAAACTATTCTGGTCCAATGTACGTACAGTGACTCCCAAACCAAAACATTTAGCAAGGTTGGAATGCAGCAATATATGATACAGGGGTCTCATATTGAATATTAGCTACTTTGAGGGTTTTTTTTAAACTTAGAGTGAGGTAGTGTTTGATCTGCTGGTGGTAGCTTGGTAGTTTGTGGTGTCCTAACTATCTGTTATGAAGTGATTGTTCCATGAGGACACTCATTGCTGTTTCAGTGCACTGTTAATTGGGAAAAAGGAGCTGCTGTTTGGAAACTACTGCCAAAGTCTTGTAAGACATGGTATCATTAGTGAATTCTGTGAGACATTTGTGTGTGTTTTCCCCATCAGCTAGTATAGGTTAGACAACTACTATTGATTGACTGTAAATATAAAGGAAGTAGATATCTACTCTTATTTACTGAGTTCAGCAGTTATTGCCAAAAGTTTCTTCGTCCATAGACAACAACGTAAACGTTTTTTGTATGTGCCATATCATTCCATATTTCACCTGCTTTCACATCAGATTCAGCTGGACCTTATTGTAGTATTTTTTCATTTAAAGATTATTCCCATAGTCAAGCACAATTGTTTTCTTAGAAAAACATTGTATGTTTGAGAGGTTCCATTAGAAAACAGAAAATAAAAGAAGGTTGCATTGAAGGATAAGCCTGTGATGCCAACCAATATAAACACAAATCCAGATGTTTTGGCAAGCTAATGTGAAGAAAAAACTCCATAGTCTTTATTTACACTTTATAGCAAATATTTTACCAGGAGGAAGTGAAGAATGTTGACATTCTACCACTTAAACCCTGGTCAGAACAATGTCCCGAATGCCGAAATGTTAACATTTGTTGCAAAGTTTCCTTCACATCAGCATGCTAGGACACACATCTGGCATCTTTCTTCCTCCTTTTTTTTTTTTTTTTTTTTTTTTTTTTTTTGCTGGCTACTGTAGATATGAAAATGCGAAGGCAAGAAAATTCTCATTTCTCTCAACCAGCCATCTGTGTTCAGCTGCTTCTTAACCTATTTGGAAAAAAAAAAAAAAAACCCAAAAACCACAACACAGAAGGCAGCATAACCTCAGGTGCCCATATTATGTGCAAAAATCCGTATTTATGATCTGTAATCTATAAGCCTTACATTCCTTGTAGACTATAAATTTACCAGTTACAATCTCCATACCTGATTATGATTTGTATTTCTTACAGAATTTATAATTCTTGAAGATTACAAGCAAAATCTGTTTATTCTGTCTGGTTTTTTTCTGTATGATAATATCACAGTCAATATTGCAAAGTGAAGTCCATTTCACAGATACACATTAGGAAACAGGCTAAACTGCATGCTCCAAAGCTATTAGAGAAACACTTTGATTTTGGCTCAATTCCTCGTCAAGCTCACACAAAACAGCCATTCAGCTTTTCCAGGGACATCTAGTAGTAAATGAAGACCATATTCTCTATCCAAATCTTAACTGTTTTGAAGAGCATGTGGCTTTCCTGCCTCTTTCTAATTCTGCAGTTGTAAACTGAAAAGATTCTAGCACTTCTTCTGGAGCAGATTTTGCCTCCTGCTTTGAAGGAGGAGAAGAAAAACTTCTTGCTTCTATATGAGCTGTGAAAATGAAGACACAATGTTTGGTGTCCTTGTCCAGCTTTTCGTTACGAATTTATTACGTTTGTCTATATTTTCCCTGATAATCTGACTGCCCGAAGAACCAGTTAATAATAACTCTGTTTCTGAAAACTCACTTGTCCATTTGCAAGTAAAAGTAGAAAGAGCACCAAGCAATCCGTTATTGTGTAGGCACAGATTATTCTGAATTATTCTGCAGGGCTCCTTTTTCTAACTGTGGGAAATGTCCAAGAAGAAAAAGAGATCCAACCATGATAGGCTTATTTATAGCATTCTAGAAACAGAAAATGTTATGAGAAATATCTACCTTTTTCTCCTTCAGAATTTTGTTAACACTTATTTTGCTTTGTGTGAGTGTAGTTTGGAAAAAAAATTGCAATGTAAAGTACCGTCTCATTACAGAAGTATCTGTGTGATCTACAAAAATACCGCAAACCATCCCACAAAAAAAGGAAAATAATTAAAACTAAACTCCACCACTTCATACCAAAGGCAGCATTTTGATTTAAGATTTCTGACTTGGTGTAGAACATATCCTGGTAATGTTAAGTACTGAAAACAGACAGTTGATCTCTTGTGAAAAGAACTAAATGGTTACATTTTCATTTAAATATAAGCTGTCTAGATGCTTAAGGAGAAACTATTCCATTTGATCCAAAACTCAGGGATGCAAAGATGTAATGTTTAGTGGCATATTACACAATCACAAATCCATATAGGCCACACTGTACAGTAATTATGCAGGTTTTAGATACTTTCAAGTTAAAGTAAGTTGAAGTAGAAGTAAAGTAAAAGTAAAACTCAACTGATTTTTTTTATTGTAAAACCCCACCATGCTTCATACTCTGGAAAGAAAATATGAATTGTTACAGGCTGAATAAACTGTTACAGGTGAATCAGTTATAGTATCAGCAGGAATACTACTACATTTACTGATTGGTATACAGCACAGAGAAATAATTAATAATTTATCATTTAAAATTTTATATGCGCCCAAGGAAATCCAACACAATCAAATCAGTATCCCTTGTATCACAAACATGAATAACAGACAGTCACCACTGTTACCATCAGTAAATGAATTTCCTTTTGGCAGCCTCTGGCATCTCACAGCAATCATTTTAGTTGAAGTTAGAAGACTGAAAACAATAAAAGAGAAGCGTTTTCTTCATTTTAAACTTGTATTCCTTTACATGTTGATTTTCATCTTACCAGCACTGCAGATGTTTTTGAGGTATGATGTAAACGTGATGTGATTTCAGCAGAACTCAAAACAGCATGAAAATTTTTGACAGGTTGTTTGAATATCAGAAGAATATGTATTATTTCTTATGCTTTTTCAAAAGTTGACCTATTGGCAGCAAATCTAATCATTTCACTTTCCTAATGCTTGTATTTTTTCATGCGCACTAGTACGAGTCCAAGACTGAAAACAATTTGGTGCAGCATAATATTACCAATGTACAGTCACAATGTAGTTCAAGATAAACATGCTAACATTGAAAACAACATAATTTTCTAAAATTGCAGTCACATGCAGAAAGATATTTTTTCAAAAGTAGTTGAACATTATGCATACTTTCCCTTAAAAGCAGATTTCTAAGGATTTATACATGTGGTTATTTTTACCCTTTTGGGTCCTTTGGTTTTCAGTGGGGCTGCCCAAAATGTGCTTAAGGGCTTGTTTGGGGGTTTGTTTCTTTGTTTGCTAGAATTTCTCTTTGTTTAGCACAAAGGATAGCTTTTACCTCAGTTCAGTTATCTAAAAGTTAGGCATGTTTGGCCATCTTGAGTTTGACAGTGAAACAGTCTGTTTTTGTGTGTATATAACTATATACATGGACAATTTTGGGTACACTATTTCTTCCCTCACCATCTTTGTTGTTCATTTCTGCTTGAGCTACTTCCTTTATATTGCAGCTTATATTGCTCCTTTGACCACCGTAAGCTTCACCTCTCTCTTGCTTTATTATCCTGCAGAGTGCAGTGTGCTCTACAACAATTACATACAGTCTTTTTAATCAAATTTTTGACAGAAACGCAGCCTATTTGGAGTCAAGTATCATAACCCTGGCCTAGGTCTATGAATGTTTCAAACAGAACTGTCTTGGACTGCATTGTTGAGAAACATCAACAATTTTATTCCTGTTTGATGCCACCTTTGGTGGTTATGATTGTGTGATGCTCTAAGTGCCCAAGGTGCATCAATCTTCTTTCCTGCTGGGTTCAGAATGGATTCTATAACATAAAATCTCAAGACCAAAACCTCCCAACTCTCCATCCATGGCTGTCCTCAGAGCTGGTTTTCAACCTTTGATATACAGCGGGGGTAAAGAAGAATGTCAGCCAAACACTGTCCGTGCTGTCATCACTTCTTGTGCTGGTATTGCAGGGTGCAACTCCAGGGTGATTTGCACACAGATAGTAAACACTGTTGTGATTAGATATTGGATTTCTGAGGATGTCTTTGCAGCAGAAGGAAGATGTGACTCTACCAAGCACCTGAGCAAGCCTGACTAGATAGTAAGGTGACGGCAAGGCATAGATTTTGCACTGGAGTACAGCTGTTAGCACATGCTAAATACCATACAAAGACAAATCTCTGTCATTATGCACTCTAGTGTTTCCTGTTGTACCCCATTCAGTTTTGTTCAAACACAGGCTCCCCACCTATTTGTAGGTTTAGTGCAGTTTTGGTGTCTTTCTTAAGCATGCCACTCTCACATCTCCCTCTTCGGAGGGCACTGACATTCCTCAGCCTCCTCCTGCCCCTTTGACTTTAGATTTCCTTTTTTTTTCCCCAGGCTCATAAATGGGGAGCATAGACCTTGCCAGTCCTTTTGGAGCTAGGCTAGTAATTGCCATTTGCTGGTATCCTCACTGCTTGGTATTCTTAGCCCAGCTCTCAACATTTTGTTTTGTTATGGTTATTTAGTCATTGTTAATTTGCTGATGGTTTCATCCCACAAAAGCCCCTGTTGATTTAAGGTAAGACATGAAACAGGCCAATTGCATAACTTTTTCATAAAAATGAAGAGCATGCTGTTCATTCCTGACTTTGACACAGCAGCTTTCCTTATTTTGAAGTTCTGACATCACTGTTGGTATCCTCATAATGTATCCCTCCAGTATCGCATTTAAATAACTTAAGCAGCCTGAGCAAATTTAATTTTAACTGGCTAATTGGCCAGCTCTCAGCTTCTGCTTTTCAAACAGAACTCTTGTAGCACCACAGCAATAAACCAAGTGGCTGTCTGCCATTCCTCTTACTCATTAGAAGATGCTTGTCTGTATGGTTGCCAATGAATCTGAAATACATTAATTCATTTTACTAACAGTGAGAACTGCCATACTCAGCAACACTACTACCACAGAATTTCAAAATGTCACAAGCTCAGTTAAAAACATTGAATTATGTATTATCAGAAAAGAAATATTGAGAGCTACTAAATTTAACCACAAGTCCTAGAGTTCCACGAAGAGAGCCCACAATGCACGAAGCCCAGCAACACATGGGCACGTTGCAACATGCATGTCCATGCGTATTTCCAAAATGTTCACTGGATTCATTGAGATTGCACAAGCAAATTGAAATGCATTTGCCCTTTCACTACAGTTGTAGCAAAAAACTCCAGCCTTAAACTCTGTCAGACTTTTTGTCAGTATAGACAAGCCTTAAATTGTACACAATGAAGCCCTGTGTCAGTTAATCAGCTGGTGGGATATAGTGAAAGATATTTTTTGCATTTCCCAGCTAATTCACAAGAGAAAAAGATGTCCTGTTAGGCTCTAATTTAAAAGACTTAGATAAGTTCATTTTGTCTTACACGCTTCTTAATGGATATTCAGAGTAATTTCCTTTACTTCCTTAAACTTATCTTATTCTTTGGACAAAGAGGAGGAATACACTCAAAGCTGTGCCTGTGTGTCCTCTGACCTTGTAGAGTAACTGTCTAAGTATGAACTAAGTGTCACTAAGGTTGACCTCCCTCTGTTTGATTCCTTTTTCTTCACACCTTCTTTTTTTTCTTCTTTTCTCCCCTTTCCCATATTCTCTCTGCTTGTCATAATTACAAAAGGGTCTGGAAATTTTCAGAGCTTTTTTTCATGTATTTGATATAACTATTGCTACTTTCTTATCCCATTTCTAATGTTTACAAAGTATTTTTCTAAAATTAAGATGTGATTGTTTTGCAAATCCAGAATTTACTGTAAAGGTGCTTTTTATTCCCATCTTGCAGGTAAGTAAAGCAAAGCAAAATCACATCAAAAGTTCTAGACATGTAGAATAAAACCTCACTCACTTCTGTAACTATAGATAGCCACATTTAAAATTTCAAATCTTCTATGACTTCAAATCTTCTATGACTCTATACCTGCTTATTAATTTCAGACTAAATGCAGTATAATCTGTCATGTACCAGTAGAGAACAGGACTAATTTTGTAGTTATATTTTTATTTTAAATTAGCCAATCCATAAATCCGTAAAGATACCATTTGTGACCTCAAGAATTACTTGTTAAATTCAGGTGTACCTTTAAAAACAAAACTAGTACATTTTCTTTTGTGTTTTTTTTTGGTTGTGGAGCCTACATTAAATCACAGAGAGACAAGTTTTCTGAGAGTTTTGTGAAGAATTCACAACCTGCAGCTGGATGGCATTTTATTGACATTTGTCCTAAATAAGTTTCTTCAAAATTTACTGTAATTACTGAAAAGATATGTCAAATATATCTGGTTAGCAGAATGGTTGCAGTGACCCTTTGCTTGCATTGCCTGAGTTACCAACATTCTGGACCAAAAATAAGTACTGCAATACTTAAGCCAGGCAGACACTCCATCACTAGTTAGCATACTCAGTACGTTTATGTCTTGGATTAACAGACTAACTTGGAGAAAGAACCGGGTTGAACCTTTACTTCAAAAAGCAAATCAAAACAAAATTTCTTAGGCTGTTAAAACATTTGGTAATCTTTTCTTCTTTTTTTCTTTTTTTTTGTCTCTCTGCTTCCTGTTTTTGACCACAACAAGAAACAGAAATGAACTGCAAGAAGAACTATCCCCTCCAAACCAGACTGGTTTGGATAAGCAACTTTTGGAACCATCCAGTAGAACTTCCCAGACTTTTGATGTTTACCCAAAACTACACACCCACTTCTCATGCCCCCAGCCACAGACATGACAATGAATACCCTATAAAACAAAATGTCACCTCTGTTTTCATGACTGTTTAAAGTTTCTTGCATTCTTTTAATCCATTATTGTATTCCCTCCCATTCCAAAGAACCCACCACCACCATTTTTTAATTCAGTTCTTATTTTAAGACCTTTTGATCAATAAAAGGTTCCGTTACTTTTTCTATTATCTCCAGTTAAGAAAAAGAAGAATAAAAGATCTGTCTAAAATATTTATCCTGTTTGATCCTTTCTTTCTCCTAAGAACAATCCTTTTTCTTGGTAACAAATGGATGAATATTTATACAGTCTTAAGTTAATTGTAGGGTGGGTTTTTTGTACTTTTCACTGTTCTTTCCTTGCCATTACCTCTGGAAAAACACTATCTGTTTACATTTCCCTCTAGTACTTGTCAAGTACTACATTATTGCAGAGCTGTCTTAAGGTCTATGGGGACAAAACTACAGGCCCAAGTTTTGAAATGTTTCTGTGGTGTGATTTGCACCTAACATCACAAGGTTTAAACTTTGTTGTCTCTAAATATGCCCCTCTCTGATCCAGTTTCTGCTACTTCCTTTTTTCTATTTCCTCCATCTTTTCCCCCATTCTTCATTTTTTGAGCATTTGGGCTTCTTACTCTTTTTCCCCTTCTTTTTCCAGGCATTTCACTGATGGAAACATTTCCCAACTTTTATTCTTCTGAAAAAGATTGAGGAACAGCCTGTGCAAATTACAGTCTGTTTCTCATTGGAATGGAGCAACACCACCCCAGGCAGTGCTCCAGGAAGGCCTGAAGCCACCAAATGCGTGAGAACTTTTGAAAGCACAAAGAGAGAGCCAAGGGTATTCACCTCTGCAGTCCATGCCTATGCTCAGCAATGCATGTTCTTATGGAAATTAGTACCAAAGATACTTTTTAGCTGGAAACTGGAGATATTGGAGTGAATACATGATGGATTCTCTTCTGGCTTATAAGCATAGCCCTGAATTCAGGCAGTTCAGAACTGCATCATCCCCAAAGGAACATTATAATGGCTTTTACCTCAATAATCTACAGTACCTTTCAGACCTCCAAAATGTGGTAGGAAAGTACTGTCTAGTGACCCATTTTCAGGACGTACATCAGATGCAAAGAAATAGGTGTCACTTTGCTATCTTTCAATATCTTCAACCTGCTTTTTGGCTGTGATACTTACCTGGCAGGTCAGGCAGACCTTGATATTCTTTCTCTGTCACCATTACCTGATACATATAAACATTCAGGAAGAAGTGTGGATTGGCACATTTTTTCAAGATGCAAACAGAGGTTCTTGTCTCAGTATTCTTTTGTATTCTTCTAAGCATTCTTGTTTTAGTCATAAACTGAGCAATGTAACTTGGTCTTACATGCTGTTTTTAGAGACATAAATAACTTGTTTTGCCTGTTGCCAATCTAAAAATATTCAAGATACCCAGTCTTGAAGAAACACAGAAAGCAATATGGTTCTCCCATTTAGCTATGCGCAAGTTGAGGAAGGAATTTGATAAATCTGTGGCCTGCTCAAAATGCATGGACAGAATTTGTACAAGGTTTGTTTACTGCGTGTGTTCTAACATTTCAGATAAATATGGCACTTCCTCTTCCTTCACCACAGAAGTTACTTGAAAAAGAGTCTCATAAAAAAAAAAGCTTCTAGAATCTTGTTCTTAAACATAAAAAATATGTGGGTTTTTTCCTTTGTGAAAGGGAAATTGAAAGATCACGGCATCCTGAAGGTTAGGACAGCTAAACCAGACTAATCCTCACACCAGTCCTGTTGGCAACTCCTTCAGTAGTTTTGGCAGCCAAATATGGAGCCAGCCAGCAGCATGAAGAAATCCAGCCAGAAAGACAGCTACAGTCCCATATATCGATGCTGGAAAAAACACATTCCGGAGCTTGGCGTCTGTGCTCTGATGCTTGCCAAGCACACCCTAGGAGTGGCCACACATGTGCTGGCTTTCAGAGCAGAGAAGCAGAATGAAAAGAGGAGAGCTGTGTGAGCTACAGTGCAAGCAGTAGGGAACACTCTGCCATAGCCCATTTCTTTCTTCTAGAAAATGGAAGGTTTTCCTGAGAAGTCAAAGTGAGGCTGCACATATTTTGCCTAGTGTACAGGAGGAACATTACTTTATATTTATATCCAGGAGTTTTATGTTCAGTTCTGCTGAACTGTTCTGATCCATTATCGTAGGACATGATATATCTAGCTTCTCAGTTATCCCAAGTCATTCACATGGAAATTATTCGGGATGAAAATACACACCTGATAGCCTGCAGCATTCAGACAACATTCCAAATGCCTGTCTGATGTCATTAAAAGTAATCAGACTTCCATTAAAGCTTTTACCTATATTTGCATTAAAGATTATTCCATTAGGTGTCGAGCTCTTAAAAAGATAGGAATGGTTGTACTTGCTCAGACTAAGGAAGGTTCTGGTGTTTGGGCTGAGACTGGTATCCATCCAACACTGACCATAAGATGGTGGAGTCCATCTGGTGTTGTCTGTGGAAAATTCTGGCTTAGTGTATGTATACTTTCTCTTTACTCAGTCCTTTTCAATACTTAGGAACAGACATATGATCCTCAGGTTAGAAGCCATAACAAGCTCTGCATCAGAAACCATAGTCACCTATCAGAATTTGAGAATATATTCAAAAGACCGAACAATAGAGAAACTAGTGATATTCAACAGCATCTGCTGAGGTCCCCCTGTAGAAGTGGCTGTACCAGATGAACTGGGAAAACATCCTACACTAATCCAAATTAGAGTCTTTTTTTTTTTTTAGATTGGCCAGGATCAGAAGCTGCACAATTACATAGCACTGTAGACATTCCAAGTAGCTATGATATTGATAGAGCAGTTTAAGGAGGCTGTTACAATGTTGATGATCCATCACATGTTACTAAAGTGTTGAAAACTAGCGCAGCTACTGCAACACCCAGGGTCACAAAGGCATAATGATGGCTCAGAGGCACAACTTTCATCTTCTTTAACAGGTTACAGCTCCTGCGTTGAACCTGTAAGAATCATCAACTCTGGTTGATTTTATCAAGTGTATTAGATTTATGGTTATTTGTTATCAAGCAACATGATGACAACTATCCCTGTTGAAAAATGGAAAAGTGAGTTTGGAGCTTTTCAGAAACAAAACATTGGCAACCTTAGACTTCACCTTTATATGAGGATTGCATTACATCCCATGAAGAATAATATATAAGGGATAAAAAAAAAAATATATAAGGGATATCCAAGGACTAATCACTGTAGTTAGTGATTGGTAGAAGTTCTGATGTCAGTCAAATTTAAAAAAAAAAAATAATGATAGGGTCCATGTAATCTCAGAGAAATAGTTATACCAGACACTCAGAAAGGCAGTCCATGAAATCTGACCATTTCCTGGGGACAAATTTGGTGTTTGCATGAAGCTTATTTTTAGCTATTTTATTGCTTCAATAAACTTGAGTTTTTGTGAACACAGACTTCTCTTTTGTTCTGAAACATTACAAAGTGTTTTGTTAAGAATGCAGTCTCTGGCTCTCCTACTTTCTCTTGCAGTCAGAACTACAGACAAATCTCAGTGTGAACTTGATGTAGTATCTGCAGTTCAAGCAAGATGAGTTGAAAATGTATTTTTGTGTCAACATTTCTGTAGCACCAAAGTAAATATTATTTTTTTTATTATCAGAAACAGTGCTCTGTTCATCTAGGAAAATTAAATAATTCCAAACATTCAACCCATTGTAATACATTCTTCACAGATATCATTGCTATTAACCAAAAAAAAAAAAAAAACCAAGCAAGCAATATTTCCCTTCAGTACTGATTTACGCACTGTCACCTATAAATTTTGAGCATTGTAAGAGACAGGAAAACATAGTGAGCATACTTCAGGTACATTTTCAAGTATAACAACTGTCTGGGAGGTGATAGTGAAACGAGTACTAGCATAACAAGACAGTGTCAATGTACATCATCTTGTTGAATACATACGTAGATGAAATGTGAATCTGATTTGTTGGAAAACTCTTTGGAAAATGCAAAAGTTGTTTATCTAGAGCGTGTGGCTTTCATTGGCTTCAGAATGTATGACTGAGATGGCATCCAGTGTTTTATTGTTCCCATATAGCCACAAGCCTCCCTGGCTTGTCATACTCATAAATGACCCACATGTAAATAATCACTCAAATCTCAATATCTGGGGATGGGCTTTCAAGTTTAAAACAGCACACAGTGTCACTTCTATAACATACGTCAAAACACTATAGTGGTTATTTATCAAATTACTTTATGTACAATTTCAGGAGACTGCTTCACAAATAGCACTGAGAACATTTCAGTGGAACTGATTACCTCAGCAAAAGGCCCAAATTAATTTTTATTTCCCAAGGTATTTCTACAAGACTAATCAAATTCTTGTTAATTCTTTTCAGTCATGAAGAAAGCCAGAGAGAATTAGTCCCTGACAACAGACATCAACTCATATTCATGGAATTTGGAGAATTTCTGAATGAAAGAAATATTAAATACAGACATACTTCTATTTACTTTCCTCAGGCCAACAGGGACAAGAGCATTTCAGGCAAGTTGTGAAAGATGGTTGCAAATTGCTGACGTACAAGGAAAATCCAGAGGTTGGTTAGTTGTTGTCAGTTAGTGTCAGAACTGTGTAACAGTCCAATTAATTTCCCTTAAAAATATTGTATGAGGGATAGAAAGATAAATTAGAATATTCTGAAGTGCGATACATATAAAAATATATGACTACAGTGACATCAAATATTTTTATTGTATGATAATGGCTATCAGAAGTTGTGATTTACATACAAAAAAATAAAAAATTGAGACTGTATTTGAAGAGTGGGACCTCCTTATTGAAAAATAGCTTTCAAATTGCTTAGATAGCTCCATATATTCATCTGATGAATTTAACTTGGGCATAACTTTTGACACTATCTCCCATGACATCCTCATTGATGAGGAAAAATGGGCTAGATGAGGTGACAGTGAGGTGGATTGAGAGTTGGCTGCGGGACAGAACTCAGAGGGTTGTGATCAGTGGCACAGAGTCTACTTGGAGGCCTGTAACCAGTGGTGTCCCCCAGGGGTCAATACTCGGTCCAATTTTGTTTAATGTATTCATTAATGACCTGGATGAGGGGACAAAATGTATCCTCAGCAAGTTTGCTGATGATACCAAACTGGGTGGGGTGGCTGACACCTCAGAGGGCCGTGCTGCCATGCAGCGTTACCTGGACAGGCTGGAGAGCTGGGCAGAGAAGAACCTAATAAGGTTCAACAAAAGCAAGTGCAAGGTCCTGCACCTGGGGAGGAAGAATGCTAGGCACCACTACAGGTTAGGGGCGGACCTGCTGGGAAGTAGCTCTGAGGAGAAGGATCTGGGGGTTGTGGTAGACAGTAAATTATCCATGGCCCAGCAATGTGCCCTTGTTGCCAAAAAGGCCAATGGAATCCTGGGCTGCATAGGGAAGAGTGTGGCCAGTAGGTCGAGGGAGGTCATTCTCCCCCTCTACTCTGCACTGGTGAGGCCACAACTGGAATATTGTGTCCAGTTTTGGGCTCCCCAGTTCAAGAGGGACAGGGAACTGCTGGAGTGAGTCCAGTGAAGGGCAACTAAGATGATTAAGGGCTTGGAGCATCTGCCTTATGAGGAAAGGCTGAGAGAGCTGGGACTCTTTAGCCTGGAGAAGAGAAGGCTGAGGGAAGACCTTATTGTGGTGTACAAGTATCTAAAGGGTGGCTTGAAGGAGGATGGAGCCAGGCTCTTTTCAATGGTTCCAAGTGACAGGACGAGGGACAATGGGCACAAGTTAGAACATAGGAAGTTCCGTTCAAATACATGGAAAAACTTCTTTACGGTGAGGGTGACAGAGCACTGGCACAGGCTGCCCAGGGAGGTTGTGGAGTCCCCTTCTCTGGAGATTTTCAAGACCCGCCTGGATGCAGTCCTGAGTAATGTGCTCTGGGCAATCCTGCTTTACCAGGGGAGTTGGACTAGATGATCTCTAGAGGTCCCTTCCAACTCTGAAAATTCTGTGATTCTGTGATTCTGTGATAAATAACACAGCAATAAAGAAATAAAATTATTTTAAGAGAAAGAGAAAAAGCATTGTATTTTGACCTTTGTTAAAGGCAGAGGAAAGAAAGTAATGGCTAAATCCAGTCAGTTTCAGTGATCTTACAAAGCTGAAGCTATTGTCGGGACTCTTGTCTGCTGGCAGAAGGCAGGTGGTCGTAGATGTTCTTGTTCATCAAGTTAGATCATCATCAAGTTGTCTGCTTTTAAGTGACAGTAATAGTCTGTCTTGAGTGCTGTATTTTTTTGTGTTCTTCCAGATAGTCCTGGCAAACTTCCATTCTCCACACATACTCCCTGAAAATGCCCAGCAGTGAAAATATATTCTTACTCTGTGGTTTCGTTGTAAAGCTATTTAAATCTTTCTATCCTGGATATACATTACATGAAATAGGTAGTCCGGTACTTAAAATGCTACAATACAGCAAATATGTTTTAATTAATTTTTTATAAAGATAGAGTTGATATATCTACATTCCAGTTTGCCATGGAAAATATATTTTCAACTACTTGAAAGCTTGAAGCTTCATTTTATACTGTAAAAAAAAGACAAATGTTTTGATCGTAGCAACCAGTAATTTTCAGAATCCACCTGTTATTTTAGATTTATGATGGGTAGCACTCATAAATACTATTTAAGATGAAGAATAAGAGGCTATTCTTTATAGGATAAAGGAACTGATCACATCAGAAGCGAGAGGTTTACAAGCAAGAACTGGCTCTACTTTTAATGCTTTTGGTTTTTGCTTTGGCAGATTACCAGATTCTTTGGATCCAAATATTGCATGGTAGCAGTAGGAATAAGAAACACATTTTCAATCCTCCAAATATTGCATGGTAGCAGTAGGAATAAGAGACACATTTTCAATCCTATTTATTCTTAATAGGATCTGTATGTGCTTTTCTAATGCCACTGTACCTTATTAAAACGAAGTATAGTATACATAGTCTAGACATACTTTTAGAGGCGTAATGCTTTTTGGAGGTTGCTGAGCATGTTTAGGTGTTTTAACAATGGTGTCTGGCATGGCAAGTCTCACTAGAAAGGGTTGTGACAGAATATTATGAGAGAAGGTGTTATTTAAAGAATTTTGCCTTTAATTTTAAAATTCTCTTAAGAAATAAATTTTCTTCCCATATGCTTTGATGACAACTTTGGCAATTAAAAAAAAATACCTGTGTTCTGCAACTTCTGTAAATAATAGATTGCTTGTCCTCTGCCTTCAGGGCAATGTAAGTACTGTGGATCTGATGGATAATAACCATGTAAATCCAAACCTAAGTAAAGGTAAATGATATCACGAAGGATATTAACAACTCTGTGCAGCTTCAGTCATGGTCAGTCACAATTTTAAACTTTCCTATGTGACTATAGGGTAATGTTATGGAAATTGATGGTTAGCAGATTAGGATTTGACAGCCAGAGAATAAAAGAAGGTAAAGTACGAATTATTTTAAACCTTTGTAGTTTTCTCTTGTTTGGGAGTTTCAAAAATCTATTTGGAGTGTGTTCTGTAGTAGTGGGGAAATTAAATAATTGGGCTTTACTGTGCACTTAGTGTGCTTTACTGATTTGAAAATAATAGCTCTGATAACTCAAATTGTCTTGTTCTGTTGAAAAATGAAGCAAATGTCAAGCACAGTTAATCTTAGGAGTTAAAATTGTATGTGTGGTCCCTGTATGTCCCTCAGTATAGATTTGACTGGCTATATCATAGAACCACCATAAAGTTTAGCTTAGTTAAAGATAGAAACAGTTAAGCTATTGGGGTCAAAATAGCTGTGGTGGCTTGAATAGCCATGTTTCTATCACAGGCACAAGTCAATGTTACCTATCCCTTGTGGTCAAAAGAATTGCCAAAATCCATTGTGTTTTGGTTTTTGTTTGGGTTTTTTGTTTGTTGTTTTTATTTTAATAATAGAATGCCATCCCTGCACAATTTAAAGGGAAGTTAGTTGTGTCCACAGGGAGGGATTGCTTTTATTTTTTTCTTAGTATGAAATAATTGCTTAAATGTAAAATTAAATGCCACTGGGAAACGTGGCCTCACTTCTGAAGTTAAACCTCCCGGAAATGTTTCTTGCAGCTGTCTGATAAATAATGTGAGACTACACAAACTGTAGTCTCTGTTTCTCTGTAATGAGAAAAATAGATATATCTTAACTCTTCTGATATATTGACATTAGTTTAAATTGTGTTAAATAATATAAGGCAAAAGACCTCCTGTAAGACTATTTTGCTTTTCTCAATACATTCTGGGAAATTCCTAAAGTGTGAAAAAATGTACTATTTTAAGTAAATTTTATGAAAAACAAAATGGTTATTTAACAAATATCAGATAGATTTAATTGTCACTATTATACTTCAGTTGCAGTAGCTGTTAGACATGCAAGTCTGATATGACAATCCTTTAGAAATTCATCAGGAGATAGCAATTTTCATTTCATTTGTTAACCACTAGTACCAGTAATGGGTAAACAAACAGTGATGGACAGGATAATCTGGTAACAAAAGAAGACTTTTACTTGTCTTAACCTTCTATCACCTGTCCCTTAAATCTTGTTTATTCAGCATTTGCTTTCAGCCTTTCTCAGATTCTAAGTCACTGCATTTTTCCATATGAATTTAAGCTTGCTCTTATTTACCTCTAGTAGACCCCACAGAGTGCTAGCAGAGTGCAGCAAACAGAAAACGACTCCACGCACATATAGAGTGAAGAAAGGGGGACCTTTGCCAAAATAATGTATGGCATATTCTTCCTACATATGTTGGTGAAGGTTACCTAAATGCAGTGTTTGGTGCAACGGAACAGTGCACTTCAGGTAGATCTGAGGAATCCCAGAAGGGTCTGTTCCAGTTTTGAGGTATGCACTAAGGCTCAGGTTTAACAATTCATCATCCTTTTTTAATTAAAATTCATTTTTATTTTGGCACAAGTGATGGTGTTATTCTGCTTTGTGATAATTGTTCTCTGAGGAGACTCAAACAGTCTCTGTGTGTTTATTAATGTAGTATTTAAATGACATAAAAGGGTTAGCGAGCAGAACTTTCACAACTAATTCGAATCTCTTGTTATAAGCATGGAACAGATGATCTCTGCTTTCATCCCACAGTCCATGTGAAACATGGAAAGGCTTCAAAAAATGTAAAGCACAAATGCAAAACACACACAGTCATAAAAAAGCAATAAAATGTACCAATTGTCTACCTATCTTTAACCTAAAAGTCTACTTATAGTATGTGCAACACAAAACAACAAATGTAATAAACTGCAGACTATGTAATTTTCTTTCTAAAGCAAAACTATTATTTACATATGTAGTTCAATCACAGCCAGCCTATCCTCCCTAAATCAGAGCAGGCAAGTGCTGTGGAAAATCTACCTATTTAAATCCTACACGTTAGAAAATAAAAGGACTGACTTAGTTTTTCTGTCCTCTTCCTGGCTAGTGGGTCTCTTCCTGAAGTTCAGTCTACGTCTTCCCCTTTCAGTTGCATCCTGTTACTTATACTCTTATCTATGGCACTAGTAGTCCTGCGTTATTCTTGATATTCACGTGCTTCAGCTATTTACAGACTCTTCCCATATTTTCTGCTTAGTTAATACTTCATGGTTTTGGTCACAAGTCAAGGTTGAAGTTCTCAAGACATTTTTATCTTTGTTTTATCTCTTTTATTTCCTGGTAGCTTTTATCCTTTGTATGTATTGAATTGATTTAATGATTTCAAGAGCAGTTACAGTAGCTATGTTGAGAAAAGATAAATCTACTTGCTTTGTGGTGTGCTGCCTTCATATGTGAGGACAAACGCATCCTTGGTGTATTTGATTCTTTCTGTTCAAATACCTATCCAGCACAATGGCAAGGTTCAGCATTGGGGAAGTCGCAAGAAAATGAAGAAGTGCTTAGGAAAACAGAATGCTGGGCATGGAGAACAGACCTAGAAGAAAAATAAGCTGTTGATCTAACAATCTCTAGTACTTACACTTTGAGAACTGTCCAAAACAAGGGCTCAAAAACATGAACATCGGTGCAGTTGAAATCAAAGGAACATAGTAGTGAGTACTGCCTTTAATAGTGCTTTTCAGTACTCAGTGTGACAAACTATAGTACATCCACTCCAAAGAATTCAAAAGAAATACATGCATGGGATTAAGATGGCATATAATCACATGTTTTCCCACTACATAGCAACAATACAGCTAGTATTGAATATTGTTCTTTATTTGCAAAACTCACTGCCGAGGACTTTCAACAGCACCCAACATTGGCTGCACTCTGTTGCTCTTGAAGTTAGGATAACTTCTCAAAATCCATCCCATTCCATTCATTTATGTTTCACTGTTAGTATAATAGTAATACAGTGGTCTTTTTGTAAAGCCAGTGTGAAGCAGATGGCTGGCACTAAAATAAGGATAATCTTAAAAATCCATCCACAAATCTTAATTAATTTCCACATAGAGATACCAAATGTATTAACAAAACTTTTTTTCCAATAATATTTTAAAGTGGGGCTAAAATGAAGTGGCAAACAGGGACAGTTCCTTTTCTTTTTTTGTCCAGGAGCACAGTATTGCTGGTGGAGTTTTCGTGGCTGAAAAGAACAGAACAGCTACACCAACACTGCATGTTCCAAGTGCCATGTGTTAAGTGTTATGGAAGTTAGACAGGGTGCCAGACAGAAGAAAGTCAGACAACAGCTGACAACAGCTGTACAAGGTTTTTAAGGCCTCACCGTGAAGGAAAGGTGCCCTAACAAAACAAAAAAACAAAAACTTTCCAGTTAAAATAATCACAGAATCACAGGAGTTACATCATCTTTTCCACTACCAATTCAGTCTTTGCTCCAGTCTAGTTCTAAATGACTCAAGCAAAAGAGTTTCCCTTAATAAACTATTCCACTAGTAGCTTTGTCAGAAAATATTGCCTGGTGTTTAGATTCATTTCTCAATGAATTTTGTTACACAGTCTCTGAAGATTCTTTCTTTCATTGTTTACACCATTCAGGATCTTTCAGAGGAGTATCACATTCTTATCCTACCCCTACAATTTATGGTTTCTCTAAGTCTATCCATACCTTCTATTCTAATCATCCCCCAGTATGGCATGCACTTAATAACTGAGTTGTTGAAACATCAACTGTCCAACTTCTTGCTATGTCATTAAGAAAGTAGTAGCTATGAATAATTTTTGAAGGATAATCTGTCTCACACCATACTATAGTGAGTTAACTGTTCTGCATGACAAATTGTTAAAGCAGATCTGAGTGGATACCCCTTTTTAAAATAAGTTAAGATAGTATTCGCTATACTGTTTATTCACATAGCTAAAATTAATCTAATAGGGTTTTCAGCAAAATATTCTTCATAGTGCTTGAGATCTCCATGGGGAGTGCACCGGCTGACTGCCTGCTCTCTGCTTTCTGTAGATGATACTTGCACACCCTTGTGGTGGCAGGGGTAAGAAAAAGAGGTTGTAGTAGATAAAGCAACAGATCAATGACAGGATAAAGAAAAAAAATCTGTAAGAATTTTTTTTTAAAGATGTTTATGTAGTTCAATTTCATTGTATCAATTTTCTGATCATTTATATATCAACATCTCACAATCACCTGCTTGTACTCCTGAAAGTGACAGCCAAATGCTGAATTAAATGCTTTTTTAATGAGGTTACTTTTGAGTTACTATCTGCTGTGTTTAGGTAAACAATGATGAAAAATTATCATTCGCCGATGTATGTTCAGGTATGTTCATAACAGAACACATCAAAATTTTAACACTTGATTGGTGAATAAATATAGACATTCTTTTAGTCTGCTGTCCGTTATAAACCAACTTGGAAGTGAAATTTCAGAACTTGGTTTCTAAATTTTTGAAAAGTTTATCAGACATCTAATCACCACCTCCCCATGATGCCAATAATTTTGAGAAACCAATCTATATTTCAGACATTCACATATATCCTTTCCACACTTTCCATTGTAGGAAAATTGACTGCCAGCTAAAATGTTAACCTGTTGGAATGTCTCCCATTCTTACAACCTCTGCACTCTTGTACAAACACTCTCTCTTTTTCTTTCCCTCTGTAAAATTTAATTGTAACGTATGTACCGCACAGTTGTATATTTAAAAAGAAATCTGGTAACCCAAGCAAGGAACAGAAGGACAGTGGTTTCGGAGCAGCAATTACAGCTACAGGTTATTTTGAATACAATGTGAAAACAGAGAAAGCTTCACCAAACCTGATCAAAACTTTCACACTGGCTCAAGGATATCATGGTTTCCATCTCCTCTGGAGCCATGTAACACAAACAACGACTTACTGATTTTTCTATAGAGGGATGCGATAAAGGTGTTCGTTTTAGCAGTAGTGCAGCTACACTACATTTTAACAAGCCCAGGCTAAGAAAACTACACATAAGCCAGGCTTAACACAGAAGTCTTCACAAAAATTTAATGAAGGTGAAAACTTCAGAATTTCCCGATTCACATACCTGTCTCTAAGTTTAGAGAGGAACCCAGAAGGTCACAGGGCTCACCATCCCTACACAAACCGATACTTTACTGATAATGAGGACTACAGATGGGATATCAGCCTTAGCAGTGTGTCTAGACCATGTGTTTCTGGAAAGCTAGGATGCTGATTTCTGCACAGTTATCAGGTTTTTCTGTACAAGACTCAACATCTGTGTGCTCTCAGATAATTTATTTCTGAAAGAAATAATTCTTTTTAGGACAATAACTGCTTCCTGAAACCTCAACTTATAAACCAAAAAGTCCTCCAAAATTTGGCGAAGTATCACATTAGCTTTCATTTGCCCTAATAGAAAGAACTTTAACAAAGGTATATTTAAAATTCAGATTTCAAGTTCTGTGAAATCTTTGCAAAATACGTACCAATGACCCAAAATATTAATGAAAATTTTTACTTTGTGATAATACCTTATATATCAAAGGAAGGAACTTGATTCCTCCACTTACCTATGTGAATTATTTGCTTTGTAAGACAGTGTGAGATTTAGATTGCATGTTTGTTTGTTTTTTATAATTAGAGAATGGACTTTTGCTGTTGAGACAACTTCAGGAAGTATAGTATCTTTTTCTATGTATAAATACAGTAGTAACCGGTCAAATTTCAAATGAAGGAAAGAAAAAGTCTATTAGGAAATTCTAAACTATAAATGCATAGCTTTCTAAATTGTTAAATTACTTCCTTACGCACAAGTATTACAGAAAAATAGATAACTACTGTTCTACCCATCTGATAGATAGAATATGTGCAGTAATATAGTGTTTGGCCCTTCACTAAACAATAATAAAAACTTCTCATTTTCCCAGATCTATTTTGAAGAGATTTTGTTATGGAGTCAAAGATTTCATTTGTCTTGGCTTTTTTGAGATATTAGGAATTGATAATATTAATTCTGAGACAGTACTACAGGATATACGGGGAAAAGATTTAGGTCATTTTTTAAATGCAAGACTTTTGGCAGCATGTGTGGTGAAATATTTATAAACCAACATAAGAAATAAAACTGTAATAAATTCAGATTAATTTTATTCATAGAGCTGTTTTTCCCCCTTCTACACTTTCTCAGGTTGGGTTAGATGTCACATGTGGAAAACACAGAAAATACACAGTTGCCCAGGGCTTCACTTGATTAATATCAGTTCTCATACTTTTCAATACCTTCTTTAACTCCTAGGAAGGATTGGCAAATACATTCATACAACCTGAGGCACCTTACTAGATTTGTTGACCATGAGTTGAAATCACTTTATTTTCAATTTCTCATTCTAGAGCTATATGAAGGAGAATTGAACACGTTCAAACCATAAAACAAATAAGAAGTAGACAGGATTGGATTTCTAATTGGGCCAAAAAAAGACATTTAGGACAGGAAATATGACTTTTCTCCAGTGACCAATTTTTATCACTCCTGAATCCTGACAAGTGGTCCTTTCTAAATAAGTTGTATGGCTCTGTGATACATTATCATGAGATAATTTGTACAATATATACCATAGACCATACCACAGTTACCATCTCTTGTTTTATCCACTTACCATCTATTATTTTATCCACTTTCAATAGAACTTGTAACAATAAGGCACAATTATAACATTAATGTGAAAGAGAGAATAGACACGTTCGGGTTTAAGTAGATATTTTTTATTAAAGCTTAACGGGGGGATAAAAGCCACTGATATATTAGCCACTAATGTTTTCATCACACCTTTTATGGTTTCTCTGGTGAGGTCCAGTGACATTCACAGATGCTGAGGACACCTCATGCAGCTAAACTACAGGAATATGAGAAATATTAACCAAGCTGGAACAAAAAGAATACTTTAGTGGTTTCAGAGAGATGTAAACATTACCTGTGCCAGCAAACACTGTCATGAAGTCAGAGAACTGTGTACTGTCCTTCCATTTCAATAAGAAAAAATGGTTATCTGTGTTTCCTTTAACTGTCCTTGCTTAAACTAAATAAGAATATGAAGTATTTTTATTGACATCTTTAAGAAAACTTTAAACTTATTAGAAAAACTTTTAATTTAGCAAACCTTTCTATTTCTTACTGAGCTATAGCACAAGAATTTTAGTCTTAGGGAAACAGATAAAATGGCTGATCCTATCCAGGAATGTTAGCATTAAAGTGGTACCAAAGAAACTTGTAGTACTTTTTTTTTCCTTTATAGTGCAAAAATACTGAATTAATCACAATCTGCATTTTTTTTTTTTTTTCAGATAGACCAAAGTCATTACCTTAAATTCCTCAAAATCAAATGCTACTGACATAATCCTCAGAGGAAGAATTTTAAGAGATGACCCATACGTACTCCAGCCAACCTGCACAGTATTAATTAGCAGTGCTAGAGCTGTTAGTAGGTCAGAACAGTTAGTGGAACTGTTTGCCAAAGAGCCAGATGCTGTTGTTGGGAAGATGCCAACATAGCCTCATCTGTATGGTCCTGGCATTGAAAAAGGAGTCAAAGCAGCAAAATAAAAGAAAAAAGCTGCCTAAACCTTTAGTCCTGTCCAGAATTGTCATTTAAATGACAACATTTGTTAGACAAAACAGAGTCATCTGTGGACTTAAAGGTTATTGCACATGGATTAAAAGACGGAGATCATATTCTCAGAAGTCTTTTTTTTTCCTTCCTTTGTTCCCCAAAGGTAACGGAAAATGGGTAATTAAGCAGCTGCAAGTTAGTTCCTCTGAGTATGGCAACACATTCCCAGTTCTTGCAAAATAAACCCTGTCAAAGTTCTGACTCAATGCATAGTTCAGCAATAATATCAACACAAAGAAGCTGCATTCAACACCAAGAAATTTTATCTTGGAGTTCTTTTTTTACTCAAAAAGGTTAAATCAAACACTGTTTGATAAAACGTCTGCTTCATTTGCCTCTCTGGGTCATCCTGATACATCCTTTAAATATTTTTAAAGGAAGCAGCAGATCCATTTAGCAAATATTTCAGGAAAGAGGCTAGGGAAAAAAAAAAAAACAAAAAAACAAACAAACAAACCAAAACACAACACTTAAGAGAACCAGCAACAACAGACAAAAAGTTTCATTTAACTTTCTATTCCGTGGTACAAGGCAGAAACTTGAAATTATACTAGAAGTGAAGAAGAGTTCCAATCAAATTTAGAAATTGCATCTGCTCAAAATTGCTTTCAGATGAAGGACTACTGTATTTAGATAAGCTCGGATGCAGTGATATCACAAAGGCTTATGCCAGATTTTTAGGGAAAAATGAGGATATGGCTGAGCTGTAACTCTGAATGCTGGCAGGCTCTGTATTTGTGGGATAAATAACATCGAGTTCTGCCTCTGCTGGTACGCTGCACAGTGCCTGCTTACAGTGTGCTGTCAGTATCTTCTACTTCTGATCCATAAAGACAAGAATTCAGATAGGAAAGGAAAGCAATGAAGCATAAATTATACACTTTATACACTGAAGTATTTGAAAGAGCCTGATTGCTGCAGAAAAATAGTGAGGGCCAGGTTCTCCCCATTTGCTTCGTAAGCGCAGAGCTTACCCAGCAACGGCTCGAGGGAGAGGTCGTTAATGCCTGTTGTCTTTTCCCTCTTGCTTTTTAATGCTGTGTCCCCACTCCCTGCTAAGCACGTCCTTGAAAACCCAGGAGGGAATCCAGCAGTTTTATTACCTGCTCTTATTCAGGCACTCTGAGAATCTCAAGCTGAAGTCCTGGTGTGGCCGCAGATTGCCGTATGAACTGCAAATGCTTTGCTTTCCTTTTGCAGCTTTTGAATAACACAAGAAGTGGAAAACTTGGTAGTAACTATAGCCCAGCATATTGGCAGTTGCTTTCTGACCTTTTCAAAAGGTCAGGAGGCCTGGTTACTCTCTCCCCACACCAAGCTATGTTTTGCTGGGTGCTCCATACTTCCCGTTTAGCCACAGATTCCATTCAGGAACTGGTGACATAACTAACTAACATCTCAGTCACCGATAGGACAGAAAACCACCTCCCAGAGCCTGCAGAGAGACAATTTATACAACACAGCAGGCACACAGCAATGTGTTCCTATGCCCACTATGCTGCAGGCCTCTGTGCATACTCCATCTGGTATGCGTATCACTGGCGGCAGCAAGAATAGTGCTTTTGTCCATGATTTCAGATGAGGACATTAAAAGTGAGAGGAGGAAGGTACAGGTTTAGAGAATCTGAATGGATGGCATGTTTTGTGTGGGTGGCACACACATTGTTTGCACATTGACAGGAGAGCAAGCTAATCATTTGGAGAAGTGTAGCACATAGCATGTACTGGATTGCACAGCTTAAATAGGCCATGGAACAGGATTCCAAGTAAATGAAAATTTTCAAAACTGCCTTTTCTAGTACAATTTAGCTTTGTCTGTTTACTGTGTTTGATATCTCAATCAGCTCTGCTACTTTTGCATTGTATAGAGAGCAAAGCAAGGGAACAATCCCACTTCTTTGTAGGTTTTTTGTCAGAGTTCTTTTCCTTTGAAAGAACTCTTCTGAAACTTCTTTATTGCATCATTTCTGATGACATTTCTCCAGGCACAAGCCTGGAGATCGGGGAAGGAGACATTTCTCCAGGCACAACCCCCTTGGCTCCCAGTTGGCCAGGGTGACAGGAGGCAGCTGGGCAACATGCCAGGCAGGTGGATGCCATTAGCCTGAAAAGGAGCAATGAAACAATAACCTCCTCACAGATCAAAAGTGCCAAAAAAAAAAAAAAGAGGTAGTCAGGGTGGATAGCTTTTTAAGTGGTGTGCAGGGAGGGTAGCAAGGGAAAATACATGTGAACAAAAATCAAACTAGCTGTGAGTAACCCGTTTGCTTTTATAAGACATTGGTCTGCAGTCCTGTATTATGAGATGGGTTGGAATCTGTGTCTCTTAGACTATTGTTGCTTCCTATCTAGGCAATTCATTGCTTTAGCTCTATTTTTCTGTCCATAGCTACAGATATGTGAGAGGTTGGAACTGTTGTTTTCTTCTTCTGCCATAGTTTGTTCCGCAAAGCCATTTTATTAAACTATTTCTTTAACTGAAAAATAAACCATGTCAAGCTTGGTCATGTATAACAAGAGGTTTATGTAAGACTACTGAAATTAAATAACGGTTTTTCTAAAGGACAGTGGCAGAGCCCCTTTAGCAGTCCCAACTTTGTCATACCTGAATTAGAAATTTAAAATCAAAAACATCTTGAAAGCCATTTAAGTTCTCTTCAAATGCCTCAATGTCTTCTGCATCCAAGAGTGGCAAAACATTATCTGTTTTCTGAAATGCATTTACAAGTGAGGGAATATCACAAGAAGTGTTGTATAACACTTTTCCATCAAACCATGATTTCCTCATGGAGTATTTTATTACATTATGTACTGTGTTATCTCCATTAGTAGCTGGAATCTAATATTTTCTTTTCTCTATCACTTCTTTTGACAGCCTACTGTCTCTGAAAGCTATCAGTTGCAGCCAATGGTGACAAACTCAAAATTTGATGGCTATGCTTTTCAGTAATGAATTTACACATACACAGGTATAGTATTGTCATGTTCCAGTACACTAACAGATTTTACAGAAAACAGTCAAACAGAAAATGTGCTATTCCTCTTTTGGCTATGTAGTAACAGAGCTTCTGAGATTGGTCAAATCCTGCACCTTTTTAAACATTATATCTCATGTAAACTGTGAGGGAAATCTCTTTATGTGGCGGAATATTTGTATGGATATGAGAGACACTTAAATGTAAATGTGATGCTTCTTGCCAGAGAACTGCTTTCCACTCAGTTTCTGCTATGAAATGTTTATTCAGCTTTTCCTTTGACTCTATGAGGGGGCCATTTTTCTTACAAGGTCTCAAATCTGCCTTCTGTGTTCTCTGCAGTCCAAACCACGTCAGAAGTACATCAGAGTTAATCTCTGCAAAGGCTGGAATCTTTTTCTACCCACAGACCACTAAGCCTGGACAAAAAAACTCTGGAGAACTCTGGTAGGCTTCCAAAAAGAATCTCTTTCTTTTTTTCTTCTTCCTGTCCCCCCCTAAAGTTTTTAAGGCCTGTCACAAAGAGACACATGCTTCTAAGTGGTAACTTACAAGGACTCCTCGTTCACTCTGCAATAAAGCAAACATTTCCTATTTATATTGCTTCCTTGCAAGTGAAAAAGTAGAATCAGGGTGCAATGTCAAATTTTAATAAGCAAAGTTTTTAAAGACTAGTACAGCTATGAATTTATGTCTGGCACGCAATTCAGTGTAATCGCATGATTAGGCGCAATAGGAGTTTTCTTGCTGTCAGCTTTAGCTTTTTAGACATCTGTCAGTCTGGATTAAAAATGATGTTTTCTTCTTAATTGGAAATGGTAGTGTCTATTTGCTTTCTAAGGTTCTTTGAATAAGCATTAAGAATCTTCTTTCTTGTGAGACAAAAGAGTGAAATAAGAGGCAATCACTTTAGTTGTGGACTTTATAAGCAAACAGACATCTTTCTAAAAATAACTCTTTAAAAAAATATATATATTACTGGTGAAGGAGCTGTAGGATGTGCAGGGTTTCCCAGCTTCCCTACTTCTTCACACAAATAATTCTCCCAAGCCTTCTAGGCTTTTCTTTCTATGAAAGTTTTAAATAACATATTAAAGGATGGCTAGGACTCCATAAAAACAGAAAGCATAAGGTATTATAGATGGAAGCAATATGAATTGGTATCACTAGCTTTCTGTTCATGCTGGTATTGGTATCACTGGTAATTGGTATCACTTTTCATGCTCCCAAACAATATTTCCTTTGAGGTGTTGTTTTAAATCTTGCATATGCCTCTGTATGTTTGTGTTTGACACTACCATAAAATAACATCATCACAACAATATGGAAGAATGCTTTAGATGACAAAAAAGGAAAGAATCACACCCAAACTGTGTAACTTTTGCGTAAAAGAGGCCTTCATATCTCAAAAGTGTCAGTGCTACAAAGTCGCACAAAAAACCTTGGGTTTAAAATGGAGAGTGGGTGGGGTGTCACTGATTTGAGTGGAATGTGAGAGGACTATTTATTTTGCTGCTTTTGATGTCAATGAAAATCAAAGTATCCCCATGGAAGTCAGTATTAATATAATCTCCAAATGAAATCAGAATCAAGTCTCTTCGCTACATGCAGAAGCAATAATCGGGGGTTTTTTGGTTTATTTTGTTTTCCCTTTTTGGCTATGGTTTCCCAAACAAACAGAGCTGTTCTTCTGTCCCCTTTCAACAAAACGAGAACTGTAGCTAAGTGGTGGACTACTTTGTCTTGAGTTTTATAGGTTGTTTTTTTTGATCATTGAACACAATTAAAATAAAAACCAGAATTTGCCCAGTCATACATACTGAATTCTCACCACAAGTTTAATGTTATTGCATAAATAAAATCTACAACTATTGTATGCCTAAGGAAAAGATTTCTATTCATGAGAAATACAAAAAGCCATATATGGTAACAGTGCTGTAATAGAATACCCGATGCTGAAAATAGGCATTTCTAGCAATAAAAAAACATTGCCAGCCCACATATTCTTTTCCTTATCTTCCTAACATATATGCAATATTGGAAACTGTGTGATAATAAATATTATCTTGGGTTTTTAAGAATGGAATGCTTCTTGCCCACTTGCAAGAAGTCTTAGTACTAGTAGAGTAGAAAGCTGTAGGTGGTGTAAAGTGTGAATGGAATTAGTGGACCCAAAAGTTGAAGGGCAAAACAGTCAAAGCACACAATGTCTTTCCTAATGGAAGACATTGCCCCAGTTTATCCACCTTTACTTGTTTATTTATTCAGATCATTTTACCAGCATCACACTAATATAGCGCAGGTAAGGCAGTCATCCTTAGAGTGAGCAAGCAAGACTCTTTCTTTGGAAGATCTGTTTGTCTGCCGGAACGGGTTTCTCTCTGGTTCAATTACCAAATCAAAAATTAAAATCAAAGAATTGGAGACATGAAGGGAGCTGTAAGAAATTAGAATATCTCACCTAGAAAACACACAAATGCCAAATACAGTGGTGTTTTTGTTTACAATAATCTCTTCATTATCTCTTCATTAGCTAAGCATCTGAGTAAGCAGTATCTAGTGTATACTGAACTGCTGAGTAACATTTGCATGAGTTTGTCACCATTAGGAATTAACTTAGTGATGTTTCAAACTACTAAAAAAAATCAGGTATTTCATTGTACTTTGTCATTGTTTTATATATTTGGAGTATCTCCAGTGAAACTTTTTAAACTACTCCAGTTTATATTTGAAACAGAGGTTGGCTTTATCTTAAAAGCAACACTGAGAAGGCCATAGGACAGCTGACTGGTTTGCACCATTGCCTTATTGCCACTGGAATGTCAAACGCCCTAGAGCAGGTAGTATAGAACTGTTATCTATTTGTAGGGATTACCTATGGAGCAACAACACTTTCTTCTTTGTTTAAAAAACCTGATATGCATCTGTTGACATAGGCAAGCTCTTCAATTAGCAGCAGGAACTAGTGAAGGCTGTTTTGTAAATTAACCCTAATTTCTACACAACTGCCTAAAACGTCAATGAAAAGAATGAAAGATCACATTTACTAAAACTGATGCCACCATTTTACAAGTAGGGAAAGAAATGACTGTCAAATATTTTTGGTTTTATAGGGTGGCTATAATGTAGTAGAGATTGACTAACATGTAATAAAAATCCTATGAAAATGTAAAGTGTTTTTTCCCCTATCTGCAGTTGAATTGTCTCTCTCTACAGTCAACTCAGAACAGAGCTATATATGTACAGTGATGTGGCAGACACATTGTTATGCTTGAAGGACATGTATATTTCAGAGTTTGATTTGGAAAGAAAATACTCCACCTCAGACTATGGTGTATCCAGAGGTTGTTACTTGTATATGAATTGTAGTCCTGTTTTCTAACCTAGGATATGGGAGAAGTGCTGTTTCCACTAGCTACCCTCTAAGTATAATGAAACCCCTGGAATGAGAACAACAAGGTAAAATGAAAGGTTAGCAAGATAGTGCTTTCTTTAAATTTAGTTATGATTGTAAACAATTACATTAAAATACTTTTCTTGCATCAGGAAAAAGGGGGTCAGATATATCTCTGAATATGTAAAAGGCTGCAATAAAAAAGAGAGAAAATTATTCATCTGAACAAGCTAAAAAGAAAAAGAAATAGTCTTAAATTGGGAAGATCTAGATTAGACACAAGGAATAATTTTCTACTGGTAAAATAAATAAAAAGCCACTGTAATGTATTGGTTGAATCTCTGTGGACAAATGAGAGAAGAGTTTTCTGGGAATGGATTTCCAAAAACCTATTATTTAAAAACCAACCAAACAAACAACTTCCGAGGTTGTCCCTGTTGTTATCACTTACTTATTAAATTATAATTTAATTTTTGCTTGTATAACTTCTCACCTTGCAACCCTTTTTATGTTTGGTAGTTTGTATATGAACAGTACTTATTACAGCAAAAGTTTGGGAAGAAATACCAGAATGCAGGATTCTTCAAAACAATTCTTCATTACAATTCTTCGTTTTTAATCAAGAATTATAAAAAGAATATTAAGCAGAATTTGGGTCAGGAGAGTACTCCTTTTAGGTTTTACATTCCATTAGTTGTTTCTTATCCTTATCACAGTAACTAATTGTGAGGCACTAACATTCTTTAGATACTTGTTAATGACTGAGTTGGATCTAAAATAATCTCTTCCTCCTCAGTGAATATCCTAATCACTCTGTACTGTGTGAGTTCAGTCTTCTCAAGAACAGCAAAGAATTGAACTAGGTCTTCTGTGGCATTCAGTATTTCACAGTAGAGCACTTGTACAGGAAGAAGTTTGGCAACAAGGGCCACGTGAAATGCAACAGCTCTCAGCAGATTGACAGATAGAAGTGTTTGTAAATCACTGTGGCATTCTTCTCCTTTGTGAAATTTACCTTCATGGCTTTGTTTTACTGCAATATATAAAACTTGATGGAGATGCTAATACAGAATTTGATGTGCTGGGCCAGCACTGCTTTTCTTATATCGTCATATACTCTCAAGTCTACTGTAAGATATCCATTGGTTATGTTAGCATAGAAGAAAACAATGGAAAATGCCATTTGATGAAAGTGCTAATTTCCATAAAGTCATGTTTTCCACCGAACTTCATAAAACCTCTGATTTGGTTTGACTTACCACTTCTGTATCATTTTCCTGCAAAAAGAAGTGATAAATTCTATAAGCAGCAAAGAAGGAGAGGATTATGTTTGTGAGAATATACAGACTTATGCAATCTTAGAGTCAGAATAGAAACCCTAAGGGTATAACATTCACAGTTTGGATGATCTGAAAACTATTGTTAAAATTCCAAGTTATTTAAAAGTATTCAAGCCAGAAAATGATGACTTGTACACAAGACTTAGAACTACACTAGAACCCAAAGTTTCCCACATTACTTTGCTTTTATGATGGTCTCTAGAGAACCAGTAGAGCAATGTAAAGGTTGCAAACATAACTGCTAATTGTAGGTTTGACTCCTCGTTTCCATAGTGTTAGCTGCCTATAACATGCCACTGCTATAGTGGCAATGTGTTCTACACCATTTCTTGGTCAGTTATTCGGCTGTGGGCTACATACTGAATTCTCGAGATTGTTTATATGTTATTCTGCCATAAACAAGGCTATTTTATTGAATTTATGCACTATGAAATCATATTTTGCGCACATCTTATTGAGAACCTCTTACCTGAGAACCCCAAACACTGAAAATATGATACGAAAATCCTATCACAAAAACATGATACACTTCATTACAAATTTTACATGTTACACTGAACCCTTTATGCCACAATAAATGCTGTTCTGGTCTTGAAAGGGAACTTTCAGAAATGGAAAAAAAGCCAGAAGACAGATCTTTACACACTTTCAAGAAAAAAGTCTGCAAGCTGCTCTTCGATTTCCAGAGGTCCTGAGTCTTTCCTTTTTCTGACAATGGCACCTCTAATAGTTCTGCATTTCATTACTATAAAAGTTGGAATAGTGATTTTTTTACAATGTCTTTCCTTAAACTTTTTTAAAAGTTTTACTCTTTTAACATTGAACTTCTTCTGGAATATGAAGTGGGGCTTACTCTTAAAAAGATAATGTACTTTTCATTATGTAGAAGTAGCCTGAGATTTTGAAACCTTTGCTTTAGTCTGCAAAATAAGGAAAAGTTTCATTTTTAGGATTTATTACTGGAGAGTGCTAAATAGAGGTTCTTAGCAGCTGTTATATTAATGACAGTTCACATTTTCTGCTAGGAGACAAGTATGAGTCATATTGGCATTTTTAATTCAAGCAAATAGTGATAAACTCCCATCAGGGCTTCCAGAAACAAATTAGGATGACATTTATCATTTTAATCTAAACCAAAGTACCCTTACTAAAACCAAATCTTTAAGTAGTATAGTTTTAATTCTGCAGATAGAATTTGTCATGCTCTATTTCTCACAGCCTACTATATAGTCCTACCTTCAAGGAAATTAAGTTCTAAATAAATGTTAAGAATTGGGGACACTATCCAGTGTTAAATATTTCTTCCCTTTTCAAGATGCTCAGATTCCAAGTGGTCTAAATTCTGGAGGTAGTGCAAGGTAGACTAGGAGATGTATCTCAATAAAAGAAGAGACAAACTGTATGAAATTCCCTTTAGGTGTAAATACCCTGTTTGAGACCAATGAAAGCAGATGAATAGCAAACTACTCACAAGTGTAATGCCCACTGCATTTTCAGCTCCTTCCAAACACCCTCACTGTAGCAGTGAAGTAGATGAGGTAGTGTAAATTCAGTGGATGGATGGAGACCATTTCAGTTAAAGGATGTCTCTCACCACATCACCAAACATATTCTTGATATTAACCAGCAAGAACTTTTAATGTCAATCTACTGACCTGTTTTATACGCTAAGTAGGAAGCAAGTGTATTAAATTGTATGCATGTTTAACACTGAAATAGAAATTATTATATGTGTAGAATAATGCTAACATACTCATATATTTGGGAATACTGATGACAATTGTGTGTTTCCATGAGTAATAAATGTTTGGTGGGAGGAGGTCATATGTGTCATGTCCATCACTGCCACCGGCCACTCCAAAGCTCTGCTTTCTCTTAGAGAATGGGGAGAACCAGTTTAAGTTGCAGAGGGTAATGAACCATGAAATTATGACATTCACATATGCTTTTATCTGCTAGTGTATTCAAGAGTAAATGCAAATAGATTAGGTTTATCCACTTTTCATGTGAGCAATTTATTTACTTCCTGCGTGCTCTGATACTGACAACCTGTAAGATTTATATATTTGTTAACTAATATGAGGTGCCATCTAAGAATGCCTTCACGAAATAGCACTCTTATTGCCATGAGTCATCACCCTCAATATTTTTTTCTTTATTTTAATTTAAATCTTTTAATATTTTGACTGTTATAATCAGACAAGTGTGAAATACTACGTGTTCTCTTAAGAAATCATCATTTCAGAATCTTCTGGAAATAATACTGTCAAATGAACTGTGAAGTAATTATTCTGGCAGACTTCTGGCACCTTTTACCTGCTGTTCCAAAAGTAAACATAGATAGGACTTGAGAGGATTTTATCAGGATCATAACAGTGTCTTCAAAGCTCCATGCAATGAGTTTTCTCACATAGTAACAAACTTTGAAAATGTTTAGCCACTATAGTTGGTATCTATGGGTTATACTTACAGGCATGGTGTTTCTATGCCATTACTAAGACTGTATATTATTCCCACGTATTCTCACAAGACCTGGCAGAAGTATTGATGAGAAGATTTTTCCAAGTGAAAATCTTCCTGTTCATAAAATAGTTGGATTCCTCAATAGGTATGTTCTAGGTCAAGGAAATGAGGAGATGAACTTGAACATTGTGGATAAACCTCTGCACATATTGGAAGCAATAAATTAATTTTACATGTGTCTGTAAAAGCAAAACACCTGCATGTTGTAAACAGAAAATGTCAGCAAAGCCAGCACTAGAAAACAGTGTAAATTGAGAATGACTGACAACTGTGGGGTACAAAATCACACTCTGGTATTCTTCACAAAAGTTTTTCATGCTTACTACCAGATTTAGCAGCTAGTTTGAAATGTTGGCACATAATATAGATAAAGTGTGTAAACGTAGCAGTTGTGGTGAAGGTGATGCCCGTATTACCTGCTTTTCTAGCGTTATAATCTACCTCTACACATGAATATCCTCATATCTGAAGGTCCCTAGAGGATAAGTTAGTATTTCCTACATTATTAGGTAGATGTCTTAGATCCCATAGGGACATGTGATATATTTTGACATACGTAAGGTGAGTTACTGGTTTCAATTACTGTTGTAAGTAGGCTTTGGACAGCAAACACAGGTCCAGACCCACCTCCCCCTACTCTGCCCTCAATCCACACCCCCCACTTCACAACCCTTTATTGATTTTCAGAAAATAATAAATAAGACATATTCCAAGATTTTACAAAGTAAACTAATATAAAAGGTCTTAATCCAGCTTTACAAAATTTCCTGAAGTTTAGTGTCATTCATGTTTCTCTGCTTTAATCTATTATAGTATGACAGTCGTTACAGCACGTATCTTTATATTCAACAACAAATTATGTGCAAAAGTAATAAACAGACACGTATCCAAACTCGGTCACTGCTATCACTGTTACTACAGCCCATCTGTTTTATCATGGTCATTCATTTATTGTTTTTCTTTATGATGGTCATAAAAAAGACGGTGTTTCTTCACATTTCTGTACTAAGGCAAAGTTTCCATGAAGCAAGTGAGACTCAGCCTGGAATTTATTGGAGAATTAGGGCCTAGACTTGCATATTTTTCTTGCTTTCATGTTTTGAAAAATTATTCCAACATTTTCTTGGTAGGAAAAAAGCGAAGTCCAATGATTTATTTATTTATTTATTTTACAAACGATACTGAATATTCTCAGTGTTGTTAGTTGATGTATATGTAACAAATTTCAAATAGTAGAAAGGAACATAGAAATAGTAGAAGGAACATATGTTCGATATGTTTGCCATAGTATGTCTCAACTAGGCAATTTAATTTTATATTAGATTTCTTTGGGGTGATTTTTATCACAGTGCTTTCAATTTTTTAATTATACAGTATTGTATTTTACTTTTCCAATTTTATATTAACTTCAGGAGAATATGGGAAAGCCAACCAGCACACACAGGACTTTATGCAGGAATAAGTCACGGCTGTTGACCTAAGGCTGAGCTGAGCTTTGTATAAATGTAAAGCAGCTTTTTGGTCTGTTTGACCATGTGCATTTAAAATATATGTTGATATATACACACACATGTCCTTCCTAAATTTCTAGTATACTCAGTAAACATATGTATTTGATGAAAATTTTCAGATCATTTTTGTAGCTAGACCAAGTTCAATCAAGCAACTCCCTTAACAAAACAGGTAAACCAGTAAAATCTTGGAAACTCTTTTTGTTCCTGAAAATAGCATAATGAAGATTTTTTAAAAGTGCTTTTGGGGGTGAGGAAGAGACATCTTAAATGAATAAATAGTAGTCCTATGGTAGAATCTTTTCAAATGCAAATCAGTGGCTCTACCAGTCCTTATCACTGAGCTGTTTGAGTAATTTGAATGCCAGAATCAAGTTGCTCACAAAGATAGGCTAAGTGCAATGAAATATTTATTTATTTACTTCTGCCAAATTACTGTTTGTTTTCAGCAAAAATAAGACATTCTGCTAACATTTTAATACTAAAGTTAAAGATTCAGTTTCTGCTGGTCGGACCAAATAGTTGTGGGCTTTGGATAAGGCCAGGTCTTAAATTCTTTGGCTAGTTCTGTGCTCTCTCTGGACCTTCAGTATGTTCAGTACGGGCAAAACCTTCACTGACCTTGACCAGCTGTTCAGTTACTGTTGCTGGTATTCCTCGTTCCAAATACCCTTGCAGTGGAAGACTGTCAGGTCTTGTGGAAGACAATTGAGCTGGTAACCTGTCAATCTTGAAAGACTACAGGATCCTCTTTCTGGCAATTACGATGCTTTCTACAATGCACAGATGACCCCTCTCATTATGTTTTCCCTTCCTATTTTGGAATAACAGGTCAAAAGCAATTTTGTGACCACCTGCTCATCTCTACCCTAAACTAGCTTAATCCAAACTCAGCCCATGTTCCTCTGATGCTGGAGTAACAGAATTCCCGGACCAATGCTGTGAAGAGTGTGTCTGTTTAAATTCACTGTGTCCAGCCACTCATTAGGACATCCTGTTCATCCACAGAACAATGATGCTCTGCTCTCTGAGGCAGGATTTGGAATGGAAACTGCAGCACATTGTTGGGAAAGAATACTTCTGTTTTAGTAGTTAATATACAAAAATAATTATGTTAGGCAGCTGGATGAAAAATGAGCAGACAATGCTAGTCTGTTGGCTTCATAGCAGAGAGATAACCTTAAGATTTTTTTTTTTAAGAGATACAAATGGAGCGGCATAATAGATAAAAAGTTAACAACAATGGTCTCATGATTTTTATCATAGTTTTTAAAATAGTTAATGGAGTCAGAAACAGTGGGTGTCAGACTTGCTGGGGAGAAAAGATAAGGAAAGGAAAATTTGTTCAAAATAGGAAGGGACTACCACCAAAAATTAGAAATCTATTATTTACATCTGTGAAGAATACTTTTAAAACTTTGGGGGGTGGGGATGAGTTGATTATGTGGCCTGACATTATGTTTTCAGCCATAATAGCTCTTTAGTGACCCCAGCCAGGAACTGGAGCTAAATAAGTCTGTTCAAGAATGAGGTGCAGTTTAATTGCATCACTGCACACTTTTATAACATGAGTTTGCATTTGTGGGATTCAATACTGCATTGTGTACACAAAGTCACCTAAACCATAAATGACTCAGTCTCTGCACTGTGCTACACACAATGTAAATGTGCCCTCAGAGTGAAAAGAAAATTGCTAAGTTATAAATTGAAGTAGTTAGAGGTTTTCAGAGTTTCTGAATGTCTAGTGCAGTGTGGAATTTTACTATGCCTCTTGAGAATGAAGGAACATTTGAAATTTTAAGTTTTATAAGGCTAAATTAAGTTTTATTACTCATTTCTTGTGAGACATCCTGTTACATATTTAGCTGTAATAAAAAATATTTAGTGATATAATATTATCACTATTTTATTGCAGCTGAATGTGTAAGTGGACACCCTGGGGAACACAAAAGCTTAATGAAGTTTCAGCATAGGCTATAAAGACTCCTTGAGAAAGAGTCAGGGTTGGTGTTCTGTTACTGTGATGTAGACCCAAGGCAAACTGGGTGCTGTAGTTTCCAGAGGGTCTAATGAGCTTGTAAACCAGAAATTCAACCTGTTGGAAAGGGAAATTCTAAAAAGGAGACAACTAAATACAGTCCTACATAATTACAAGTGAGGAACCTTATTACTCTGACAGCCAAAAATGTTTGGCAACACTTACTTTATTGAAAGTTAATTCTCTTTGATCTTTTCTTTTTTCCAGATTTTAACAGGTCATCAGATATTGTGTAATGACTTAAAGTTTAATTAGTGCTTTCAGATTGTGAAAAAACAGCAGGTTTTCTTCTAAGTGCACCCTACCTTGTACATTAACATCAGCTACTTCCAGCATTTACAGTGATAAAGATCACTGTTAGCAAGAATTTGCTAAGGATTAGGAGGCATTAATGGCAAACAATCACCATCACCTGTAAGATGTACCTGTATATCATACCAGTGCATTGTAATTTAATAAAATTAAGTTATACAAGCTGAAAATGTTTTGTTTTATGATAAATGTCAATTTTAGGAGGCTGCTCAAAGGGAAAAAAAAAAAGGGTGCTGTGGCACTGCTTGCAGCTGAATGTACGCAAAAACCACAAGCTGAAGCTTGGAAATACATACTGAACTTCCATCATCGTTCCCTTCCATGCTATAATGAGGTGGCTGAAAGACGAGCTGCAAGGCCTTGCAGGGTGGGGGGAAGAGGAAGACTCCGCATTACAGTATCGAACAGGGATTCGCCTCTCCTGTGAAACATGTCAGCCTCTGGCTCTGCAGGGGGCCCAGAGGTCGGCAGTGCTGTCTGCCCGAGGCTTTGAAGCTTGTTTCCCTCCCCTGTTTCTCTCACAGAACAGCTCCAAGTGGTGTGTGCGGAGTCTTTATCTCAGACTTTGCCCACAGCATGAGGGGGTTTGGGTAAAAAAACTGAGCAAGCAGGTTGGTTTCATTGACTTTATGCTCTGCTGTGCTAGTAGGTACTATTAATATATTTTTTAAGTAATAAATATAACAATAAACGATAAATTGTACATAAAAACTATTTATATATTTTTCTTGTGGTTTTATAATTGTAATTACATTTTATGTCAGTAAAGTTAATGCTACTGTAAATCATACCATCAATATCAGCCTGAGGTCTTTGACAGATTTATGGTAGCATCAAAAGTTTAAAAATCCACTGCCTTGCTCTGCATGGTGGAAGGGCTTGTTGACAAATATTTCTGAATGAGCACCTTTTCTGGGTTTACTGCGGCTGGCTGACACAAGAAAGGGCAGTCTCCACACTGTCCATGATTTAAATGATTCGAGGCTCTAATCCAGAAAGTGGTATCGTTTGTTTCTTCATGGTGACCGCAGTATATAAATCAAGAAAGACTTTTGTATTCTTTCCCGTGTATGTGAAAATTAATATGATTTTTTTCTGTATTATCAAAGAAGGTCCTTGATGCCTGATCATTTTGCAGTTCCTCTAAGAGTAGTTGAATTTTTTTGTTGTTGTTGTTATTAATATAAAGAAACCTAGTTGCTACATGCTTAAGGTTTGGGGGTTTGGGGTTTTTTTTTTTGGTGGGGGAGTGTTGATCATTTGTTTCTTTTTCAGGGAAGCTGCATTAATAAGTGCTTCCTCTATAAAAAATTAAAAAATGCAATGTGGAAGCATATTCCTAAAATCGTAACATCTACTGCATGTAGATTTAACCATAAAATATTAATTCCTCCATTATTGAGAGGAAGAAATGCATTTCCTTCAGCTGAAATAGTAAACAATAATTTTGAAAAGGACACTTCTTATACACTCTATAACTATAGTATATGCAGTAAAAGCAAAGTTTCTGTAGCTTGCTACAGCTGTCCTGCTAGAAGCAATAGCAAATGACTTTTAAAAGAGGAAAACTAAAAAATTAAAGCACTCTTATTTTGATGTTTATCCATTCTTTCAGAGACATTTTCTCTTACATAATGGCTGAAATTGTTGTATGAAGGATTTTGTACAGGCAATTTTTACATTAAAAAAAACAACGCAGATTTGAAGCCAGTTTTGCTGCTGGTCAGTACTGCCTTTTTCCTTGGGGCTGTCTTTTGGACAAGCAAACTGACGTACCTGTGTGAAAATGAGGCAAAGCGAGTATACCCCGACCATTACACCCTCTATATCTTTGCAGTATTGACTGGCCCCAGCAAGCTGATTCTCATCAGAGTTTCTTAGGTCTGGTATTCTGAGTTAAACCGACTTGGACAATGTGAATGAAAGGCACAGCATTTCAGGAGTACCCTGTAGTTCAGACCAGTGTCAGAACCCAACAACTGAGGTGCAATGTAATAAATCAGATTCTATGTAGTGGCCTTAGCAATACGTTAAGATGACCTTTAGGATATTAAGGAATTTAGATTTCTACAAGAGAAATATGAAGAATAACCATACTTGTTTTGCAACTCCATAGAACAGTTTTCCGTGAAATGTTGCCTCAAGAGATTAATGTAGCCTAAAAATTTTAGGGGTGCTCATTTGATGTGACCACATCAGATTAGGCAATCATCATAGTTGGTGTAGTGAAAAGCTTCTATGTTCCCATCATTTGTGTCTCTGAGGGAAATGGAGAAACACACGACACGTTTACTGGATTGTGGTTAAAAAGTGGTTGCCTAATTTACAAGCAAAGAAGTCGTAGTCTGTTATGAAGGTCTTTGTGGATGGATTTTGTACAAAATAAACTAGTTCAGAATGTTCTATGTAGTTCATTAAATATATTGGTACTTTTCCTCCCTACCTTCCACCTATTAATGGAAGGTGTCTTAGTTGCCATGAGTGCAAGCTTATAGAAAACCATAAGACCTCTTTTAAAGACATGCCAAATAATTTGCTCATTTTATGAAGTTACTTAACGTCTGTCAATAGTCACCTATGTTTGGAAGTAACTACATATGTGTCTGAAAGGGACCTGGCAATCTTCTCTTTCTAAAGATGCAAACTTTCCTGTTCTACCTTTGCAAAGTTGAGAGATGTGAAACATTTCTATCATGTTGTCTGTTTTAAATGGCAACCGTTTAAGCTATTTATGAGTCTAGAAACTTATTATCTATCACCCTGGAGATTTTTAGTGGGCACAAAACAAGAAAAACAGCCGCACAGAAAAATTATCAAATGGTTGCACATAAGATTGCAGGTGTCAGCTGTGTAGTAATTTATGTGTAGCTCATAGCATGCCTGCAAATATATATATTTTAATTTATTTTATTCTAGGACACGGAAAAAAGGCATCATGCTTTCAAAATTTGGCCATACTAGGTTCTAAACTTGTGCTAATCATGGCTTTAAGAGTACAGGTCTCTGAGACTGCAGTCCAAATATATGTTTGGGCCTAGGCTATGTAGCTGAAATATGGACTGTCTTTACTACAAAAAACAGTAAGGTGTAGCTGTCCTGTAAGTACTAGAAGTTGGTGGCATAATGTCACTACAGTGTGCGGATATCAATTGTCTGTTTCTTTTGACTTGTTTTGAACAGTGAAAAATTGTCAACAAGTAGTTGTCACTTGGTGCCCAGGAATTCAACTATTTTCTCAAAGATAGTAAGACTATGCTATATGCCTGGACATTAGCTTATCACACCCCATCCTAGGCTTGAACTTTGCATGTAAATGACATGTAGCACAGTATTACTGTGTGAGAGAATGCTCAAAGTGTGCATTTAAACACCCCTTCATATTATGATATTTTCTCAGATCTGTAAGAGATGGAAACATGCCTGTTAAAAGTTGGCTACATTACCAAGGCATAAGCTGTGCCATTTCATATGTAAAGTTACATGGGTAGTTTTGCAGAACAACTTCTCTGGAAAAGCTGGATAATTATTTCCTATATATATGCCTTCTCTTTGTTCAGTAATAATAGAAAAAGTTTAGCACAACATCATTATCAAGGAAGTTTGATGGTATACTTATATAAAGATGTCATTCGTCAGACCACATGTAAGGTATATCAAAAACATGCAAGTTTTGCAAATTGCCCTTATGGATAAACAACTATAACTTCTTAGAAAGTAATAATAAAGATAAATGCTTCATGCTCAATAACATTGCTGGAACTGATTTTAGCTTTCCAGAGAGTTTTGAAAGTTAGTAAGACTTTTCTTAGAAAACATAATTCATATAAAATATAAATTATTTCTTAACATTATATTTGCAAAAGGAAACAGTTTCTTAGGGCTTCAAACGCTACTGGGAATGGAGATAATTTCTCAGAAATTATGTTTGGTATGACCAAACCTGAAGAGTTACTAAATTTCCGGACTACAGTACTCAAGAATTCCACAAGTCTACTTCAAGTTCACGAACTATTTTCTTTATTATAATTGAAGACATTATTACAAAGATAGCAAGTTTTTGGTTTAGAGTTATGTGCCAGTAAATTTAATTTGTCAATTTTTTTCATCATCTCTTGAAAAAGCAATTTAATATACTATGTATATCCTTCAGGTTGGAAATACAGCTTATTGCCAGGGGGACGATAGTGTGAATTTCTCAATTTCTTATAAACCTGATTTGCATCTTTCCTTGCCCTGAGTATATAAAAATTCACTGCTGATGACTTCGCTATTTGGTCTAAATATTATAAGCTGCATGCAAACACTATTACAGTGGGAGAAAAGACACCATAGGAATCCTTCATTCCCAAAACTAATTTAGGGTCCCAAGACCTCCTCGTGACATTATTTTGTAATAGGGAGACGGCATCTGTTCTCAGTACATTCAGACAGTTGATTACTTGCTTTCTCTCTCTTCTGGTTTCCCCAAATATATCTTTTCTTGGTTTTGCGTCTGTTCCTGATTATCCATTCTTTGTTTGAGGAAGAGTGGTACACAATTTAGTTTCAGTCTCAGATATGTCTTTTTGAAACTCTTTGCAAGTCTAAATCAGAATCTGCAGTTTCAGATAAGAGAGCTACAAGTACTACAAAGCTATTCACAGAATCACAGAATCACAGAGTATTAGGGGTTGGAAGGGACCTTCAGAGATCGTCTAGTCCAACCCCCCTGCCAAAGTAGGTTCACCTACAGCAGGTTGGACAGGAATGCACCCAGGTGGGTTTTTAATATCTCCAGAGGAATCTCCACAGCCTCTCTGGGCAGCCTCCTCCAGTGCTCTGTCACCCCCAAAGTAGAGAAGTTTTTCCTATTGAATTTACTTACAGAATATCCCATGTTCCAGTTTGTGCCCATTGCCCCTTGTCCTGTCACCAAGCCCCACCAAAAACAGTCTGGCCCCATCCTCTTGACACCTGCCCTTTAGATATTTATAAATGTTGACAAGATGCCCTCTCAGTCTTCTCTTCTCCAGGCTAAACAGACCCAGGTCTCAGCCTTTCCTCATAAGAGAGGTGTTCCAGTCCCTTGATCATCTGTGTAACCCTCTGCTGGACTCTCTCCAGTAGTTCCTTGTCTTTCTGGGAAAGCCCAGAACTGGGAAGCCCAGAACTGGACACAATACTCCAGATGTGGCCTCACCAGGGCAGAGTAGAGGGGAAGGATGACCTCTCTCGACCTGCTCGCCACAATCTTTTTAATGTACCCCAGGATACCACTGGCCTTCTTGGCCACAAGGGCACATTGCTGCTTCATGGTCAACTAGTTGTCCACCAGGACTCCCAGTTGCTTCTCTGTAGACCTGCTTTCCAGCAAGTCAGCTCTACCAGTGCATGGGAGTATTCCTCCCTAGGTGCAGGACCCTACACTTGCCCTTGTTGAACTACATTAGGTTCCTCACTGCCCAACTCTCCAGCTTATCCAGGTCTCACTGTATAGCAGCACAGCCTTCTGGTGTGTCAATGACTCCTCCCAGTTTTGTGTCATCAGCAAACTTGCTGAGGGTACACTCTGTCCCCTCATATAGGTCATTAATGAATATGTTGAACAATACTGGACCCAGTACTGACCCCTGGGGAATACCACTAGTTACAAGCCTCCAACTAGACTCTGTGCTGCTGATCACAATCCTCTGAGCTCTGTCATTCAGCCAGTTCTCAATCCACCTCACTGTCCACTCATCTAACCCCTAACCCACACTTCCTAAGCTTACCTATGAGGGTATTATGGGAGACAGTGTCAACAGCCTTGCTGAAGACAACGTCCACTGCTCTCCCCTCATCCACCCAGCCAGTCATGCCATCATAGAAAGGTATCAGATTGGTCAAGCATGATTACCCCTTGGTGAATCCATATTGACCACTCCTGATAACCTTCTTTTCCTCTACATGCTTAGAGACCAAATCCAGAACAAGCTGTTTCATCACCTTTCCAGGGATGGAGGTGAGGCTGACTGGCCTGTGGTTTCCTGAGTCCTTCTTTTTGGCCTTTTTGAAGACTGGCATTATATTGGCTTTCATCCAGTCCTCAGGCACCTCTCTTGTTCTCCATGACCTTTCAAAGATTATGGAGAGTAGCTTCACAATAACATCTGCCAGCTCCTTCAGCACTTGTGGGTGCACCCCATCAGAGCCCACGGATATCTGGGTGTTGAGTTTGCCTAAATGATCCCTAATTCCACCCTCCTAGACCAAGGGAAAGTCTTCCTTTCTCCATACCTTTTCTCTTACCTCCATGGTCTGTGATTCCTGAGGGCTGGCCTTAGCAGTAAAGACTGTAGCAAAGAAGGCATTCAGTAAGTCTGCCTTCTCTGCATCCTCTGTCACCAGGGCACCCACCTCATTCAGCAGTGAGCCCACATTTTCCCTTGTCTTCCTTTTGCAACTGATATACTTGAAGAAGTCCTTCTTGTTCTTGACATTCCTTGCCAGATTTAATTCCAAGTGGGCCTTAAGCCTTCCTTGTTGCACGTCTGCATACTCTGACAACTTTCCTATATTCCTCCCAAGTGGCCAGTCCCTTTTTCCACATTCTGTAAAGTTCCTTCTTCCTTTTGAGTTCTTCTAGAAGCTCCTTGCTCATCCATGCAAGTCTCCTGCCTCCTTTGCTTCATTTCTTACTTATAGGGATGCCCCAATCTTCAGCTTGGAGGAAGTTGTGCTTGAATATTAACCAGCTCTCTTGCACCTCCCTTCCTTATAGACCCTTAGCCCATGGTAGGTTTTTGAAGAGGCCAAAGTTAGCTCTCCTGAAGTCTAAGGTTGTAATCCTACTTATTGCTCTGATTTTTCCATGCTGCATCCTGAACTCCACCATCTCTTGGTCACTACAGCCAAGGGTGCCCCCACCCTTCACATCCCCAACCAGTCATTCTTTGTCAGCGCAAGGTCCAGCAGTGCATCTCTTCTCATTGGTTCCTCTACCACCTCTGTCAAAAAGTTATCATCAATGCTCTGCAGAAACCTCCTGGACTGTGTCTGCCTGGCTGTGTTGCCTTTCCAGTAAATATCAGGGTGGTTGAAGTCCCCCAGGGACTGAACCAGGGGGTTCAGTCACAATCACAAGCCCAGAACCAGGGCCTGTGATCATGGTTATTTCCAGCTGTCTGTAGAAGGCCTCAAGAAGAAGAAGAAGAAGAAGAAGAAGCTGTCCGTAGAAGGCCTCTTTCTGCAATCCTAAATATGCTATACTGAATTTCTGACAATAGTATTGAGAGGATCCACAGTATCATAGGCACAGAGAGTCTACGTTAATGACAGCAACTGCTTCAGGGGAATAATAAATGTTTCATTGATTATCTTCAAATGTTACTTGTAAGATTGTAAAGATCTAATTCCTATGTCTTGGGACTACTGAAATAAAGTTGCAATAAAAGGTGAGTCCATTACTATTCAGTAGTGTTCATCACAATTCTCCTGGGCCTGTTTTTAAGCACCTGGCCTGGAAAATTAGAGAGAAACCCTCTAGCTTTTACCCTCCAGGATACCCTCCCCCACAGCAGCATGGGGGAAACCTGCCTTTCCATCACACTTTCTGACTCTACGTTAGATCAGCTACAGGACTATTTCCAAGTCAGTATGCAAATAACTCCAATTACAAGAACAGGAGACATTTGCTCCCTGAAGTTCATGGTCCAGCTGATCTGTGGCTTCTTGTCTGTCTTTGATGGTGAGGCCAGGAGGAAGGAACTCTACAGACAGATGGAATGTGTCTGTTTTGCAGTTTTAGCAGGGTCTGCCTGGTAGTGTGGTGTTTCAGACCCCTGTTACACAGTGTAAGTTGTAGTTCTCTTCTGCTTTCTGCTATGCAGTATTGTAGCTAGCACCAAGTTAGGGTTACAAATTGTATTTGGAAGAGTTACTGAAGAACATTTAAGAGGCTGTGCTTCGTTCCACAATTAATTCTTGTGAGGGAATTTGTTAGGAACACTTTGTCATCTTTTTCATTCCTTTGTGAATCCACAGAAGCCTTTTTCTGGCTCATTTCATAGGCTGTAGCTGTTGATACTATAAACAAAGTTTCCTAAAGACAAATGTCTGTGGCACTCCACAGAAAAAGCAAAAAAAAATCCTCAGATACCTCAAGTACGTCTTAGCAGCTGCAGTAGTTGGCACTGACTATGAGAGCTGTGCAACATTAAGTTTTATGGTTTTCTAAGCATTTCAGGTACCATTTTATACCATTCCATTGTATCAAGCTTTCCATTATTTTTGGCAGTACATCCTAAGGAATGTCTGCTTCATTCAAAAGTAGTGCTCGTGCCAGTCTCAACCTGGGGTGAAAAAAGGAAGATGGGGGTGGGGGAAGCTGTGCATGAAAGGGATACCACATTCACAAATCACCCTATGCTTAAATAGATGCTCACCACATTTACCAGTCACCTCATGTTTAAGGAGATCCTGATTTTTATGGCATGTTGAAATCGCTTGGGAACTTCAGTGACTTTATTTGCCAGAAAAACATTCATTCATATAATTGCTTTACTTTTCTTTGTTGGCTAATATACTTACAGGAATCTAAGCATCACTTAGAGATGGAAAACTGGCTTCACTCAATTTAAGAAAAGGAAAAAAAGATCTATGAATATCTCTGTTACTGAAGCACCTGTTTTGGGCAAAGTTGCATAATGTAAGATTTTGGCTTAAAGCATTTTGTAACCAACTAAACTGTGTTTTTTTGGATGATGTTAAAAGTACTTTAAAGATGTTTCTTAGTTTTATGTCTAGACTTCAGCTCTGAGGTCACTAAGCAGCTGTATTTAGTAGGTGTTGGCACACTGGTACTTCAGCAGAAGTCTGTATAAGAAAATCTGAAGGTAGTGTACCGCTGTCACGGCTTTAAGACACCATTCCTTTGGCCAAGAAAGGGTTAATTGTAAAAGTTTGTGGCAGGATCTATGAAAACCCTTCTTCAGCTTAGTTACACCATTGGTCTGGTAGAAGAGCAGGGAAAACGAATCCAAGCTCCTCTAGTTCTGGATCAGCAATTCTCCTGGGAGGGACTAAAAGCTGCGTGCACTCGTCCATGTTTAAGGTTTAAATGGGCATTATAAGGTACATTTGGGTGGGGAATGGCAGGAGGGGGATGCATAGTTGAGGTCACAGAGTGGTGGCTGTTACTACCGAGAAAGGTTCATATCTAGCCACTTTTCTTCATGCTAACTATTAGTGTGTTCCAGGAGTAATCCTGTTGAAATCATTATGACTGTTCATATGGTTATAGGTCAGCTTGTGTCAGTATGCCAGCACCTGGCCCAAAGGAAAGGGAAAAACGTCAATGAGACATTTTTCATTCCAGTTGTGAGCATGAAAGAAGGGTGGGTCTTGCAGTTAGAATAGAGTAAGGGCTGCCAGTAAAGTAAGTAAGGGTAAAGTTGATTATTGCCTGACAAGGGTAGAGTCCTTGTCACCTGCAATGCATGAGACAGACCCTAAATAAAGATGAGATGGGACTGACTCTATTTTTTCTCATATCAGTTCCCCATACTTTACTAAAGTTAAAGGGTGATATGAGGGGGAAATACATTATAAACTGGTCTCTCTTAAAGATCTCAAAACCTCCACTTGGTATGTACAAACAAAAATTAGTATAAATTTGAAAGAAACCACATGGATTTGTCAGAAACAAAAGATTTACCTGTGTTTGTCAATAAATAACGGATATTCACTTCATTTACTGGACTTAGAATCGAAATAAAGGCCTCCAGCAGCTCTCCTGTTTTAATTTACTCTCTGAAATGCTGATTTCAATGGCGATGTCATACATCTTCAGTACTAAGTAAAATTTTAAATATTTTAAATAATTTATTTTTCAAGCTAAATAGATATATTGTGAGGAATTGAGGGGTTTGAAATATTGACATATTTTGAGTAATCAATCTTTCCAAAGTATAGATGCATCCCAGGTACTTCACTTCATTCAAAACTCTTCCCTTAAAAAAATACCTATGAAAACCTCATAACTATTTGAAGATATTTTATTATTATTGAAAGCATTGAGAATTCCTATTAAAATAATACTAATCTGAATGTGCATACCATGGTTTAGAAATACTGGAATGTTATCTATTATAGGAAGTCTGTAGTTCCCCCATCTAACATCTCTGTTTTTCTTTTTGTTGAGGGTTCTCTGTAGATGTGGCATTGTATCTCCCATATATGATATGCTGTGGACAAGGCCTTTGATAGTGCCAGCTTTTCTGTTCACAAGTACAGAGGGATAAAAAAATTCTAGAAATACCATTGCATTATATCCAGTTAAGTATAATTTGGTATATTAACCCTTGCTGAACTAGTTGAAGGTACATTAAGAAAAAAATATGGGTACAATCTGTAAATATCAATAACATTTTCTGTAGGACAAGAAAATAAGAATACTCTTTTTTTTTACCAAAGAGCTGGAATTTTTGGAAGCCTTACTCCTGTGTTAATGCATGTCTCATGCTTCAATACAGTACTGTTCCTAAAATACAGCACACTAATACTGAGTGTACAGAAGAGAATTTTCTTGATACAAGAGTGTCCTGTATGTGGACAACATTTGATAGCTGCCTCTTAAAATGGTATATCCAGGATGGTTAAAGATGTGAAATTACTTTGGTCTGTGAATCCACGTGCATGACGGCATTTGTTTTAGAAAGAGTTCTTATTTAAAACTTTTGGCCAAAGAATCTACAGATAGCACGATACAAACCGGAGGCAGTGCAGTTATTGTACATAGAACTAGCAAATGTCAGAAGGAAGTGCCTCCTCAGTGGTACAGACTAACCTCCGGAACACTTGTGTGTATGCAGGTTTCTCTGTTGGAAACAGGTAACAGATTTCCTGTGGGTTTTTTTTACACCTATACATAAACCAAAGTTTTAGAGAGTAAAGAGCTTGAAGACTTAAATGAAACCAATTATTTTGTATCTGTCAGCTACAATAATGATGATCAATAACCTTCTAAACACTTCATGTATGGCAAAGAACACGTTTGGTTTTGGCAGGGATAGTTAATTTCCTTCATCATAGGTCATATAGTGCTATGGTTTGGATTTGTGACCAAAACAATGTTGATAACCACCCATGTTTTAGCTATCGCTGAGCAATGCTTCCACAGAACCAGGGCATTTTCTGTTTCTCACACTGCCCCACCAGTGAGTAGGCTGGGAGTGCATAAGAATTTGGGAGGGGACACAGCTGGGACAGCTGACCCCAGCTGACCAAAGGGATATTCCAGACCATATTCCACCCTGCTCAGCAATAAAAAGCTATGGGGAAGAGGGAGGAAGGGGGGATGTTTGGAGTTCTGGCGTTCATCTTCCCAAGTAACACGTACTTTCCCTGCTTTCCTGGAAATGGTTTCACACCTGCCTGCCAATTCCTTTTTGGCTTTTTTTGCTTTGCTTGCTTGCACAGCTTTTGTTTTGCCTATGAAACTGTCTCTATCTCTACCCACACATTTGCTCACTTTTACCATTCCAATTCTTTCCCCCTCCCATGGCGAGGAAGTGAGTGAGCAGTTGTTGTGTGGCTGAGCCGCCTGCTGGGGTTAAACCACACCATTATGGAATCAAAATGTTGCAGTATCAGCTACACAGATACTTTTCAGATTTAATAGCCAAAGGTAATTGAACTTCACTTAACCTGGATAATTAACTTAATTTTTGGACCAATGGCTTCCAAATAGTTTGCACCATCACTCTTAAACCTTAATATTTTTCATGCACCACTGTCCAACTTTACACTGCAACTAAATTCAACTAAATGTAATGAAATTCTAGGTGATTAAGTGCTTAAAATAGTTCTTTAGGGCAACCACAAACTAGTTGCCATGGCTTTACAGATCAAGCATGGGAATCACAGCTCTATACCAACATAGAGAGGTTTTTTTCATATGGGAATCACAGCTCTAGACCAATCTAGAGAGTTTTTTTCAGATTAGGCTTTAATCCTTCCCATATGATACCTGGAGTCCACTTTCTTAACTGCATCATTTTATCTGTGCAAAGATCTTTACTGATAAAATTTAAAATCTTCTTCCACCTACAACTTAGGTAGTGCCATATATGCAGCAATGTGCAATGTGAAGCAATGGGCAAGCGTATTTTAGAATCAGGGCAAGAGCTACATTGCTTCTTTGAGTTTCTCCAACACCCCGTTTCTATTCAACACTATGATATATAAATTTCTGCTTAAGTATGTAATTCCACCTATCCTGTGGAAGGCTAGGAAAACAACTTGTGTTCCCCACTCACACAATCTGTAGCTATGGAAGGGATGGACAGAATATATTCCAAAATAAGGAAATTAAAACAAAGAAGCCATACTTGCAGTAAAACAATACTATACTATAAAATTTTGTCTGAATTATTTCCTTTTATATTAAAGGAAAAAAACAAGCAAAAGTCTCCATGAAAGTGGTTTATTTCTCTCCCCAATAACATTGAATCAGCTCAGAAAATTCACTTCAATAATTAAACAAGACAGAAATCAGTGGAAAAATATCATTTTGGCAACTCATAGCAATATAATTTGTGCTGTAAGATTCAGACGAAACAGCATGTAACAAGGGGCGAAGAAGTAGCAGGGAGCAAACATAAGCTGGAATGGGGAATGCATTCTTAAGGAGCTTTGCTTAGTGGCATTAAATGAAGCGTGATTTCCAGATGCATCTTTCAGTCCATGTTCCTGGAGAGCCAGACCCTGATTTGTCTAGCAGAAGGCAGTTTTTTTCCCTGCCTGACTTTCATGATTCTCTCAGCTGCAGGTTCAGGAATAGCTGTAACTTGTTCTTTGGGATACATGCTTTCCTGCTCCAGAATTCTCATATAAAGCTCAGGACAAAATGCTAACTATTCTTGTCAAAAACTTTTTCAGCCTTTTACTGTGTCTGCCTTGTCAGGGTAATATGTCTTGATGGTTGGCCCGTTGTGCTCGGGAGGTATTGGGCCAAGCAGCTGTAGGCAGCACAGTTTGTTCACATGACTGCAAAGGTGTCCTGGTTTGAGCGACACAGGACTAATTTATCTTCTAATACTTGGGAAGACAGCACTTTTAGAAGACTCTAGTGTCTGGATTTGTGAAAGTATTTACTTAAAGCCAGCTACAGTGTGTGGGTTTCAAGGTCTCAGTGTTTTCAAGCTCACCAGGTGCTGGAGATGAGGAGGAGCGAGACCTGAGCACTTGACCCAAGCTGGCCAACAGGATTATTTCATACCATCAAAGTCATATTCAATATAAATTAGAAAGTTTGCTTTGAAGTTTGGTTTCTCCCTTGATGGCTGAGAACTTCTTGACCTGGTGCCAGACTCCTGAGGCCTTTTCTTCCTCCCAAATCCATCGCGCTTGCAATGTCTGATATTTACTGTACACTGCCGGGAGGGCACAGCTTCCTACTGGTCGAATTGACTAGTATAATCATTGCATATTCTGTGTTGGTGTCAGGATCAATAATGCTCCTTTAGTGCTATTAAGTTTAATTATCTAATCTTATTCTATTAAATCTGTTTATATTTCAACCAATTCCACTTCCTGGTTGGGGTGGGGTCATCGGGTGATAGAATGATTGCCTAAATGACAATAAATTGTTATGGGTTTCTCAAACCATAACAAAAGGTAAGACAAAGCATAAACAAGATGAAATGCAGGGGAGAGCTTTAGTTTTCTAAGGAAAATTTAATTACCAAATATAAAAGTGGCCAGATGCGCCACCTTAATTTCACAGGACACTTCCTTTCCATTTCCTAGACACAAGTGTTTGGTATACAAAAGAAATACTCATAGTGTGGAACAGAGGCTTAGCTGATGCTTGTATATACCAGGCTTAAAGGAACGCACAAGAAAACTAGGGAAGGTGACAAGGTCAAATTATTGATGGATTCTGCTTAGCTTTTACTGGTGATCCGTTTCCTTCTGTCCTAGCGCTTATGCCAGTCTAATGTGACTGTGAAGTTGCCAAAATAGGCAATATATGAGACATCTGTAATCAGTTGCACAACTGACTTGAGTATCTGCTCTACAGTGTGCATTTCACCCATTCCAGAAGTTCCAGTTAGCCCTTGTTCAGTGTATTTCTCAATGTCCATCAGTGAGTTCCCATGCCTTTAGCATATGTGAGCATGTGGAAAAGTATTGAATGTCGCTGACTCTAGAATATTTGAAATGCTGATTTCAATGCAGTCAGCAAGAGCAACAGTTACATTGCACAATACATCCATTAATTTCTTCTAATCATGTCAAATTTTCAGAATTTTTACCCATGGGGGAAAAATGTGGGTTTGTATGTCCCTCTGTTATTTGCCTGGTTTTCTTGTTTGTCAAAACTAAAGGAAAAAACCAGAAGACATTATCATATTGATTTACAATAAAACTACAGAGAACTTGGAATAAATATTACCTATCTTATTTTTTACCATTTGAGACCTAAATTAATTTATTTGGAGATGGGAGGAAGAAATGGTATTTTTCTGCTTACTAGCTTAAAAAAACACTTTTACCAGCTGAGTTTTTGTTTCCAGCTAGAAGGCAGAAAATGAGTTTTCAGTTTGTAACAAATGAACAAACATATTAGTCCTCCCCAGAATTTCTTGTACTCTTTTAAGCTCTGCTTCTTCAAGTGAAGGAGGAATTTAATGGAAAAATCCTGGACACATGTTGAAGTCAGTAACCGACAGTTAAATAAGTTTGCAAGCTTTATATGTGTGATATACCTTAATCTACCCATTGGGAATAAAATCTATATCAACAACTGCATGCATTTTAGTAGTTTCTGTGTGTGCCATTCTTCTAAACAGGTGAGTAGTAAATTCCTAAGATCAGTTCTTTTAGTGTATTTTTCCATCACACTAATCTAGCAGCCTATGAATCTTTTCCTGATTGCGTAACCCTATCTTCTACCTTACTTCACAGCTTTCCTGCTTGATGTTTCAGGGATGGTCTTGAACCTCTTTCTCTTAGGTGATCTTCCATAAAGCTACAAGGAAGTTTCAGTCTCTCTGCTAAAACTGCTTCTCTCACTTCAAAAAAAGGACAAATATTTTTCAGGTTTTGAAAATAACTGAAGATTCCTTTCAGGGTAATGAAGAAAAACTTGAAATCAACTTTTTAAATTGATCCCAATTGTCACTGCATGAAGATCATTCATTAAAAAAAAAAAAGGAGGGGATATGCGAAGAACTTGTAGATGATATTAAAAAAGTAACTTACATATAAAGCATAGATGGTGAAAACTGCGGCCTTTTGAATTCGTGTGATGAATCAGCAAAAAATATATTACTTTTATTCACAGAGCAGTTGACTGAGAATAAATTTCATCGTACTGTCAGTTAAGAGGCTGGAGTATTTTGACCCAAACTGAATAATCAGAACACGCATTTACTACACTGGGACTTGTTCAGTAAAAAGATCTGTCAGGCTGTGAAAAGAGTTTGAATAAATGGATTTCTGGAAAGAAATGGCAGAATAATGTTGTCAAGCCAAATGTTATCTAGAGATCAAAATAGCTCACTTATATATGGAATATGGATTCATCCAAACTCATCAGTGATATACAGCAACATAAAGAGTTCTTTAAATTTTTTGATACAAGTTTCACACATTAGAATATTTCACACACAGAATATTTAGAAATTGTTTCTTTTCATTTTCTGTCAACTAATGATACTTCAGATTTATTTAGACATCAACAATCTTAACTGACAGTCTATTTTATTAGTAACTTTAAATTAGAACACATTAAGATGTTGTCAGCTGTCTAAGGTGGGTGGTGTCCTTCCTGAAACTCCTAAAACCTATTTCGTGAGTGGATTGAAGCCACACTGAACCCAGAAAAGATACCTTATTTCTTAAAGAATAAATTCCTCTAATTTGCTAGTACATTTTTCATATGTATAGCTTCTCCCACATTTTTTCCTAGATCTTAAATGTAGAAATTGAGAGGATAAAGGGATTTGAAAAGTAATTACTCAAGGACAGGTACAATGGGATTATCAGAACAGAGCTGGCTAGACTCTGCTCTGTCCATAAAATAATTCCAGTTCTTCTCACAGAGCACTATCATGAAGGGAAAGAACTATTGAGGAGAGGAGAGGAGAGGAGAGGAGAGGAGAGGAGAGGAGAGGAGAGGAGAGGAGAAGAGAAGAGAAGAGAAGAGAAGAGAAGAGAAGAGAAGAGAAGAGAAGAGAAGAGAAGAGAAGAGAAGAGAAGAGAAGAGAAGAGAAGAGAAGAGAAGAATAATCATACCAGTTCAAAGGGGCCTACAAGCATCATCTAGTCCAACTGCCTGACCACTCCAGGGCTGACCACAGGTTAAAGGCCGTTATTAAGGGCATTGGCCAAATGCCTCTTTTTAAGGGACTGACAGGTTTGGGGCATTGACTGTCTCTCTAGGAAGCCTGTTCCAGTGTTTGGCCACCCAGGAAATGTTGGGCATAGCCCCAGGAGAAGGGGCAGAGAGCAGCACGGGTAGGGATAGCAACGCCACCTGCTCTGTTAGCAACACGGAGGCATTTTCTGCAGTATTAATGACTTTATTTTCCTCTACTGTCTAATAATCAGACTTAGAGGGCCAGTAGCCCTTGAGGGCCCGTGCATGCCCCAGCTGCTGGCCCAGCCCTGGTTTCGGCAGTGCCTGGGGCCTTCTTCTAGCGCTGCCGGCGGGGTGGCCTCTTCTTGGCTGGAGAAGAAGCCCCGTGGCTGCCAGCCCTCCTCTTCGGGGGTCGCTGTGGCCCCCCAGAGGAGCATTCCCCGCCTAGGCCAGAAGTGGATGGATGTGCTGTGGCCTCCTGGAGCTCCTCCTGGGGCTCCTCTTGATCCCCAGGGATGGGAAGGGGGGCAGAGGGAGGGCTGCCGGGACCCTCGCGAAGGGCAGCTGCTGAGGTGCCAGGCAGGTCGGCCACGACGGTTCCTGCAGGGCTGTTGGAGCAGGCCGGGCTAGCTGTGGGAGACCCTCCTCGGGAGGCAGCGGGGCTGGGGGCAGCCGCGGAGCTGACCTCCCGCTCTGTGGCAGCATGGACATCTTCCAGGCCCAGCAGGCGGCGGGCCTCCCCGCTGCACCGTTGCACAGCGACATCAATAAGCTGGTGCACAAATGTCGCCGCGTGGTTTTCGAGGGTGGCCCCCAGCAGCTGGACCAGCAGGTCTTCATCCAGCCCAAAAAGGGGCAGGAGGGGCATGAGGATGTCCTCCACTAGAGCTGCTCGTGAACGCCGGCGCCCAAAGATCAGTCCCAGCTCCTGACGCACCCAGGTCCGAAGGGGCTGGAGGAGAGCTGGCTGGTCCCAGAAAAGGGATGCCCAGGTGCTGGGCCGGAGGCCGCCCAGAGGAGCCCTGGGTGCCATCCCCACAGGCTGTCCTTCTGGTGCTGCAGGGCTGCGGGCAGCTGGACGGCCAGGTCCTCCTGCCTGCTGGCCAATGACTGATGGCGCCGCACGTGCTGTGACAACATGCTCCTCAAAGTCGTCGTCTGCCCACAACGAGTGCACGATGGAGCAGATCCTCCTCTTGCAGAGGGGGCACTCGGGTTTCCTCTCAGCCCACCGCATGATGCATGCATAGCAAAATTGGTGGAGGCATGGCATTGCATAGCTGGCATCCTCCCAGCTGTCCAGGCAGATGGGACAGCGGTTGGCCAGCTCCGTGGCCATGCTCTCCACTTGCTGCGGTGGGCCGGGGGGAGCTGGTGATGTTGAGCTGCTCCCTCTCGCCGGTGCTGCAGCAGCCGGTGTCACACTAGAAAAGGAAGAGAGGCCACAATCGTGGGCTGGCCCCAGGGAGGGCTGGAAGAAATGCCCAGGTCCCTCAAGAAGGAAACCCTCCCAGCTCCCCAGCATGAGGTTTCCCCTCCCAGCTCACCTCTGCTGCTGCGAGCGTGCCTCCTGGGTGCCACGGCTGCCTGAACCTGGCAGGGTCGGGGAAAATCCTGTGACGGCTCTGGGGTCGGGCACGGAGAGCTGCACCAAACAACTCCCCGAGCACACCACCAGCACCAAAGGCCTCGCTTAACACTCCAAACCTCACCAACTCGCTCGGGTGGAGTGCCAGCTCGAGCCAGCTGGGTGAGACTTGGCAGCCGGCTATAAGCAGCGAGGCCTTCCGGGTCACAATCCATCACCTGGGGATGTCACAATCCATCGCTAAGGGATGTCACAGTCCATTGCTTGGAGATCTCTGAGTCCATCTCTCGGTGACCACAGGACACATCTCTCAGGGACTCGCTGACATCAGAACCCATCACTCAGGGACATCACTGGCCATCGCTCGGGGATAGCACAAAGGGCCATCCCCACCCATGGCACTTGCCCTGTCTCTGACTGCCTCCCTAGGAAGCCTGTTGCAGTGTTTGACCTCCTTCTCACTCATATCAAATTTGAACCTCCCCTGATATCAGCTTTGAACCACTCCCATGAATCCCGTCACTGGATCCCAGGGAGAAGAGATCAGCCCTCTCTCTCTACTTCCCCTCTTTAGGAAACTTTAGAAAGTAATGGGGTCTCCCCTCTGCTTCCTTTTCTCCAAACTAGACACCCAGGCCATTATTTGAAATAATGGAAATAATATATAACTAGTGTAAAATAAGGAAGAAGTGGAGAAATATGACAAGAAATTAAGAAATGTATCACAAATACAAATAAGGTTAAAATTTTTGACATAAACCCCATTATTTTTTCAATAGCTATTGCTTGACCCAGATGCTACAAACTTCTTGCCCATTTTTTTATTCCCTCTGTCTTATTTATATATTATTTTTTCACTGAAATATTTGAATATTTTTAATTTTTTGTATTATCTTTTTCCTTATTTTCCTCCTCTGTTAGCTTGCTTCATGTTCCATTTTCTTTCCTTAATTAATTTTCACTCTTCTTTATCTGGGTTCTAGATGAACTAGATTATCTGTAGTTTTAGGGTTTTTTTATTTCTTCTGCATCCATTTGGTGATGAGTCAATGCCCTAGCTGGCACAAAAGGAAACAGGCTATCCCAAGTATGATGGATTATTCTTAAGGAAGTTCTCTAAGAGGAAGTATATTTAACTACAATTCTTAATTTTTAAGCCAGTATTTTGTAAATATTGAATGTAAATATGAATGTAAAATAGTGAAATCCTACCTTTCAAAGAGTCCAATGATAACTGAATTATTGTAAGTAGATTATTATAATAAGATAAGCAAGATTGCTGAGTTGCAGGATTAAGGTTCAAAAAGCTGCATGTCTGAGAATAGATAATCAGAACGTGACAGCAAAAAGAATTATTTAAATAAATCTGATCAATATGATGTCTATGTTGAATAGATGCTGCCTTGTAAATCTTTGCCATAAATGGACTTTAAATTGCTTTTCCTCCTGATTTTTTTCTTCTCTGGAAAGACTGAATTTATTTATATTTCTGGGTGGGGTTTTTTTCTCCTCAAAAAGACACATTTCTCTAGTTCTTTGCAGGGTACTTTATATGTTTGCATTAAACTATATCCCTTAAAGCACTAATGTCATGATCTCTCATCTTACATCATTAGGAAGGATGAAAAGGAATCACTGTTAGTACTACTGGCATGTGTTTTTCAGTCACAAGGAAAAAGGGTAATTTTATCACTTTCCATTGCTGCCTATCTTGAAAGTAGAGATAATAAATTGTGCTGGAAAGAACTGTCCTCTTAGTGGCTCCTGTAAACAAAGTATGTTTTGGGGAGTTTACCCTTTCCAGATATTGATGCTTCTTACAGGAAGAGCAAGCTTTCGATAACCCTTAAGAATACTCTAGCAAGGCTCTCTTAAAAAAAGGCTGAATTTACTTATTTACAATCTTGCCATAACTGCCTGGTTTTCTTTTCCTCAGAAATACTGAATGCCATACACAATAGTACACTGAAGTTGGTACACAAGATCCTTTCTTAGCAGGATTTAAACTTGATTATGGAGTGGGTACAGTGTAAGTTTTGATTCCAATTAGCAGATGTCACAGAATACCCACACCACTAACATCATCTATCTCAAAGCTCTGTGTGTGTGGGGGGGCGGGGAGGTGGGGAGGAGGGGCATATTATCCTACACCACATGTAGCCACCGTATTTGTGCCATACAGTGCCTAACACACCCTTCCCTGCTGGGGCCATTAGACCACGCATTTTCTCTGGTGTAATCTGTTCTAGTCCACTGTTCACTGCACGCAGAAAACTACCACCAGATCTGGCATTAATACACACACGTCTGCAGTCTCAGTGGAAATACCAAAAAATCCAGACATGAAAACCAAACTTCAAAGTAGTAGAAAATACTCAGTAAGATGCAATTCTGCATTGGCAGAAGAATGAAGTAGATGACCCAATCTCTTTTTTTTTTCCCCCTTTTGTTACTACTTCTTACCATTGTTACTTTTCTGCTTTTTGAAGTGAACTGAGCTACTTACTTACTACCAGAAGTGAACCCTCTAGAACAAGAGCATCATATGAGCAGGCTACCATACAGAAACCTGGGCTGAGTTTTACCATTGCAAGGTCTTAATAAAGAACTAGAACCTCCAGATCTGTCATCTTAACCCTATACAATCACAGTTAAAAATTATGTGATACCATAAATTAATAGCATGGAACTATGTGATAATACGCAGTACAAATGCTTTTGTATTCTACACTGAATTTGAAGTTCCCTCCTCTCGAAACAGTTTTTGCATTTTGAAACTGTTAAACATGTAAATTTATAGCCCAGTTACAACGCGAGATCGCACCCATCAGTGGTCACAGTTCAGCAGTGAAGTGTAGCTAGCACTGGTACTGGAAATGAAGGTGCTCAGAACCATCCTAGCTCACACCATAATGCAGCATTCCCAGTTGCCACTGTCAACTGCTTACATAAGTTCAGTCTCTCATATTTTGACTTTATATTTCTTTAAAACTTTAGCTGACTGAGCCTCAAGAAAAACATATTCTAGCATTCTGGAGGACAGAAATACCAAGGTAACAAAGGTCTATCTCTCTAAAGCAGGTGATAAATCAAATTATCAGCATTTTTTACACCTAAGTAGACATAAGAAGTTAAAAACTTACGTATGTTTAATTTAATGTAACAAGTAACATATTGCTACTGGAAATTACAGCTCAGAAAGACCCCCTCCTCCCCACACCCACACACATAACTGCCTTGAGTAAAACTGAAGATGTGAGATTCTCCACGGTGTATGCATATTTCTCTACTGAAGTTTATATATTCAGGACAGTTATTCATAGTTTCTGAATTCAGTTACTGGAGACAGAATGCAGTAATGAAATCTCATCTGAACTGGCTGTGCACTCACTATCTTGGATGATTTCAAGGTCAGTAAGACAGAAGTGATAAATGAGTTGCAATGACTCAAAACCAATAAATCCTGAGGTCCAGATGGGTTTTATCCAAGGTTGTTAAAGAAACTAAGAAAGAAGAATGTAGACTGGTGGCAGTAATCCTGGAAAATTAGATTATTGTGAAGAGGTTTTGGAAGTTACGGGAGAAATGACTGACATACAAAAATGTAGTAAGCAAAATAATACAAATTTACTTAAAATGCATGCAAAATAAATGCAAGCAATTTGCACCTGGTATGAAAACACCTGCTAAAAACACAGTTGGATAACAAATAAACCCCTCCAGGAGATTAGGCTTAGCTAAGGCCATTCAATGGCAGGTTTCCCTCTCTGAAAACGAGACTCCCTCCTCACCCTCACCTCCCCACCCCCATTTTCAGCCAAGATCATCAACAACTGCTTTAAGAGTAGTCAGTTAAACCCTGCCACTGAGGCTGAAAGCAAGCTGTCTAGGACCTTCCAGGATATCTCCAAGAAAATGTATTCATAAAGAGAAAGAGGAGGACTTTTCACTGCTGTTTGAATTTCTCCCTCAAATGATATTGGATTTCTAGGAGAGAACATTTTAACAGTTTTAGGAGATTGTCTGTATTCTATATGTATAACACATGGGAAATCATAGGCAAAGCCACGTGTTTTTTTAGTGTCACCTACCATATTTTCTGCTGTAGGTTTTATTAGCTCTAACAGCTGTAAGATTCTGAGTTTTGAATGATTCTGATAGTATTTGATAATTATTTTCTATAATTGTAGACAGTAAGAAAGAACCTAGCAAATTACAGAATGATTCCCTAACTGCTAGCCCACCTATGGTAAGGAATGACAAGCCCTGAAATCACATGAAGGAAACTAATGAGAAACCTTTAAGTACATGGGAGGGATGAAGTAGGTCCTGGAAATATTGGGAATCTGCTCTCTGTGGGCTGAGGGATGATGAGGATTCTCAGGGCTCAATGCAAGGTAGTGGCAAGGTAGTAGAAACAAGCAAGGAAGGTTGGTTTTTTGGGCTGTTGGTGGTTTGGTTTGGGTATTGCCTTGCTTTTCTTGCTCTCTAGGTTTTATCCCAGGTTTATGTAAAATTCTGTTGCTAAGCCAGGATAAGTCTTCTCAGTCCGATACACTTCAAAAGACCTATCTTGCCCCCCAGTGTGTTGCTTTCAGCATCCAGCTGTTGTTTTAGTGTGTTAATATGATAAGACACAGATTACACTGATGAAGAGAAAGAAATACTGAGGAAATGGGCAGTACGGAATGTGATATTTAAGAGAAAATATTTATGGCAAAAGCTAGAGACAACAGGAGGCAGTTTAGAATTCATCATTCATTACTATACATTTGTGTATAACAAAATCAGAGCTGTGTTAGCTTTATGAACTTCTACCAAGAGGATGAAAAGATTGCTTTTAATATGCTCAAATAGGGATGAAGTGTGTCCTCCTGGAACTGTATAAAATAGAGACAATTTGGTATAAGCATATACTATCAAAAAAGAGTTATTAAAATCATTAACTTAAAGACACAGAAAAAAAAACCCAACCATTTAAATTATTTATTAAAGCAACAATAACAAAGCTTTAATAAAAACTAGCTATCACCTCTTTAAGTAATGCCTGTAGAATCATAGAATGGTTTGGGTTGGGCAGGAGCTCAGGAGGTCTCTAGTCCAATGTGCTACTCACAGCAGGGTCAGCTCTGAGGTCAGACCAGCTTGCTCAAGGCATCCCCCACTCAGGCTTGAAGCCTTAAAGGATGGGGCCAGCACAACCTCTCTGGACAATGTGCTCCACTGCACAGCTGTTCTTTGGGAAAAATTTCGTCCATATATCCATGCCAGCGATCGAAGCATCATTATGCTAATAATATGCATGCAAATGAACTCTGAATTGGAAAGTGTTTACAGCCTGTAATTGAAATTCTCATGATGAGTTTAATATACGTTGTCCCTGAAAGCAGAAGACCAAAGCTGGTTATGCTATTTTGGACAGACATAATCATGGTAGCAGACTTAGTTCGTAGATGCAACAGCAGCACAGTAATTTTGATAAGAACTAAAGTCCATGCCAGGGATCAAAGCACCGTTGTACGAGTCAATAGAACAAAGGCAGTCTCTGGTCTGCAGTGTTCCTGTGGCCTGTTAATACAAATGAGAAGAGGGAGGGATACTTCAACTGAATATGGACCTTCACAGGAAGCCAAGAGTAGCAGGGAACAATTCATCTTAAAAGGGTATGATGTGACTGGAGAATCAGTTCCTTCCATTCCTTTTGTGGGGAAGTCAAACCTTGTGGGAAGCAGAGAGCTTTGGGCATCCTTCGTTCTGAGTGACTTCTGAACAGCACAAGTTACCAGAAGTAGCCTCTGCCCACCTCTTTTGTCAATGCCTGTTGTGCCTTGTTCTGCTACTGCAGAACATTGGCCTCTTAAAGAGGCCAATATTGACTTTTGTCTTTCTCATTACAGGCAAAATCTTCAGTGCTACTATCTGGATTAATACAAAAACGTTTTCTACCCAGATACTACTCTTCAGCTGGTTACTCGTAAGCCTAAAAGAGTTTGAGTTGATTTGTCTTGACCTACCTAAAAGATATTTCAGTAATGTAATGATCATTTGCTAAGAACTTTAACCAAATTTCCTCCTTTATTTTGATTGGGATTTAGTTTTATTTCGATTTTGATTAGGATGATAAAGGTGACCAAAAGATATACTGGATACTAATTCATAAACTGAATTAGGACTCCAATAGGCCCTCTCTTACTGCCCTATATCTTTACCTCTTTCTGTGCGTGATGAAGAGAGTCCTAGCCATCGCTGTTTTTTCAGGTGCCAGAGTTTCCTTACAAGTAGTTTTAGTAGACTGAGTTCTAACTTTATATAAAGTAGAGAATTATGAATCAAAAGTATTAAATTTATAATTCCAATTAGAAATAATGATTCCATATTGTCAGAAAAAAATATAATATTACACAAGGGGGAAACTGAGGAAAAGGTTGGATACATGTGTGTTCTTACATTGTTAGATAAGCAAGATTGAACTATTTCGTAATAGCTTGTGATTAGATTTGCAGTGGTTAGAAAAGCATTTTCATTTTTTACCTTGCTTATATTGCTATTTTTGCCAATACCATAAAGAATGATGATATTAGACTAAGGGGGTGAGGAAGTTTGGATTTGAGTTGCATTACATCAGCAAATGAAAAAGAATTTAAACTACTTTTCCTTAACTTACTATAGATTTAATAATTAAATTAACAGTAATAAGAGGTAGACCCATGCAATCACACTCGTGAACTCCTGCTTTCAGTTTCTCCAAGGTTAAATCTGCAGAAACTTGTATTGAAGAACATTTTTGTTTTCTAGACAAAGCAATATATCCATAGCTCATGCACACTGCCTTTTTCCCAGCAAATATGAATTAATTTTCTGTTGACTTATGTCAGCATATTTTGTACTTTTTTTTTGCTCTGCTTTCTCTGTACCTTGTTTGTATGGATACTGCTGGCAAGTCTAAAGGAAAGGAATGAAAGTAAGCTGGGTTACCTGGATCTGTGACAGTTTAAGTGACTGCGGCTCTGGGCTAGTTAAAAATTTTAGTCATTTTAATTTTGATGGGAGTATGTAGAAAGAAATGTAATATCCTTTGTGTGAACCATGATTTAATGGATTTAACACTTAATAGGAAACACATCCACTTTTATTCATGGAAAGTCCAAATTCTGATTGTTTTCTTCTTTATTTAAAACAAATAGTTGAAAGTGAGGGACAGCATTCTGCATGAAAACAGTCTTCTACCAAAAAGTCTCATGGAGTCAATATCACCAGTGCCATACTACTACCAATGGTAGATCATTGTAACATCTTTTTATGGAGATCAGGGTAAATTTGATTCAGCCTAACTGTGTTTGAAACTGTGGGCTGTTTGTTTGGGGATTTTTAACATCAGCAATTTAGCTGCTTCTTCGTGAAGTAAAGGGTAAACTCTCTGAAGTTACAAATGAGAGATTTTGGGTACATTACATGTAAGAGAATCCAGGAGGTTCTGCACTGTATTTTTAAAATGCCAGGAAAATCTGGAAATTAAATTAGTGACATTTTCCACAGGAAGATGTTACGTTGCAGTTACAAAAAGAAAGGAAATAAATTCATCCCCTTTTAATAATTTAATGAAATATTTGAAGAATAAACCTTAAATAATAAACCTTAAATTAGTTTGAGATTCTTCCTAGAAGAATGAAAATATATTAAGTAATATTTTACAATTTTCTTGATGCTTTCATACATAGGAAGACAACTGTTTATGCTGAGACAACTATGGATACAATCCTGTGGCTATAAACCTTTTTTTTAAAATGTGGCTACATCACTGTTATCTTGAAAGCAAATTAATTGAAAAGAAAAAAGCTGTATTGTTTCTTTATTTCTTGTTATCTTCCAATTTCTCTACTGAGATACTTTTCTAGATGACTGATACTGTTTATGAAGCATGGAAAAGATTAATCTGCCCTTGCTCGAATGTGTGTTCCAAGTCAGCCAGTCATGAAACGCAAAGGGTACAGGGTGTGGAGGGGCAGCGGGCATACTTTCCTATGAGAAGTATCTAAGATTAGAGCCATGAATTGGTCCCTTGGTACTGGAGAAAGCATAAACGACTATTTTAAACTGGGCATCTAACTTAGAACCCACATAGCTAAATTCATAATAGAAATTTGTATTGCATACTATCCTTAAAGTATCTTCCATTAGTGGAGCTCATTTATAGGCCAAATTAACTTTTCAATAACAACTGTAAGATCTTTCCTAATGTTAATTTCCTAATTCTGTGGTCAAAATGGGACAAAATAATTTGATGTTATATTGGCGCAGTTGAGAATATGTTGAAGTAGCAAATACAGCAAGTGCCAAATGTTCTAGTCTTGAGAATAATTTGCTGCCTGTCAAGAGAGTTGGCTATAGGAAATAGTCAGGCATCATCTTATAGCCTTAAGTTTGCTCAAAAAAGAAACCAAACCTGAACATGAATCTTAAATTTCTGAGATTAAGGTATCTGACATAAGATGAGATAAGGTAAAAGACACTCTTTAGACCCGCAACTTTATTTAAAAACATCAGAACTCTGTTTCTGGGTTTCTTATTTTTCTATGCTCTGTCCTTCACCTATAGATTATCACCTTGCCAATGAACTGAAGCTATAGAGTCCTTTTTGATTCTAGTCTCCTCATTATATTGAAGTCTTTGTCCTCTAAATTAAATCTGGTCCTGTTTCTCCAACTTGTTGTCTTGGAAATCAGGCTGTTGGTGTAAGGTCTGCAAGGATAAAATAAAACTTACCTGCAGGTTTTTCCCATTTCTATTCTCTAACCATTTTTCCTAAGGTTGCCATCCTGCCTCTTATTCAGGCCCATACTCTCACCATCATTTGCAATTTGCATCATTTACTCTGCATATGATGTTCCATCTGTATGACTGAAAGTCTTGTTCTGGCTGTCATCTCACATGCCAGTAATGACCACTCCTTGTATAGTGCTTTGAAATGCAATATATATACAGATTGCTAATACAAAGAAAAATTTCTTCCATTGTTTCACTGATTCCACATCCTCTATTATATCAAATATAGGTTATGTGATCTTACTTTCTAAGACTCTTGCAGTTATTCCTCTTTGGGATCAAGAGACTGACTGGTTTCCGGTCTGTGGAACAAACCTTCATAGACAAGTGTGCTTAAAAACTTGATATATTTCTGCACCTTTCTTGCTCTTTTTCCTTGTTGGAAAAATAAATCATAGAATCATAGAATGGTTTCGGTTGGAAAGGACCTTGAAGATCATCGAGTTCCAACCCCCCTGCCACAGACAGGGACACCTCCCACTAGACCAGGTTGCCCAAGGCCACGCCCAGCCTGGCCTTGAACACCTCCAGGGATGGGGCCTCAACAACCTCTCCGGGCAACTTGTTCCAGTGCCTTACTACCCTCAAAGTGAAAAATTTCTTCCTACTGTTCAATCTAAATCTGCCCTCTTCCAGTTTAAAGCCATTGCCCCTCATCCTATCGCTACATGCCCTAGTAAAAAGTCCTTCACAGCTCTCCTGTAGGCCCCCTTTAGGTACTGGAAGGCTGCAATAAGATCTCCCTGGAGCCTTCTCTTCTCCAGGCTGAAAAGCCCCAACTCTTTCAGCCTCTCCTCATAGGAGAGGTGCTCCAGCCCTCGGATCATCCTCGTGGCTCTCCTCTGGACACGGTCCAGCAGGTCCATGTCCTTCTTATGTTGGGGACTCCAGAGCTGGGTGCAGTACTCCAGGTGGGGTCTCACGAGAGTGGAGGGGCAGAATCACCTCCTTTGACCTGCTGGCCACACTTCTTCTGATGCAGCCCAGGATACGGTTGGCCTTCTGGGCTGCGATCACACATTGCTGGCTCATGTTGAGCTTCTCGTCAATCAGCACACCCAGGTCCTTCTCCTCAGGGCTGCTCTCCAGCCATTCCCTGCCCAGCCTGTATTTGTGCTTGGGATTGCCCCGACCCAGATGTAAGACCTTGCACTTGGCCTTGTTGAACTGCATGAGGTTGGCTTGGGCCCACCTCTGCAGCCTGTCCAGGTCCCTCTGGATGGCATCCCTCCTCTCCAGCGTGTCTACCTTGCCAAACAGCTTGGTAACATCTATGTCACCTACAAAGATATTAAACAGTACAGGGCCCAGTACCAACCCCTGAGGAATGCCATTCATCACTGCTCTCCACTTGGACATCGAGCCATTGACCGCAACTCTTTGAGTGTGACCATCCAGCCAGTTCTTTATCCACCAAGTGGTCCATTTGTCGAATCCATTTCTCTTCAATTTAAAGACCAGGATATCGTGTGGGACAGTGTCAAACACTTTGCACAAGTCCAAGTAGATGACATCAGTTGGTCTTCCCTTGTCCACTGCCGCTGTAACCCCTTCGTAGAAGGCCACCAAATTTGTCAGGCATGACTTGCCCTTGGTGAAGCCATGCTGGCTGTCACCAGTCACCTCCTTGTTTTCTATGTGCCTCAGCAGAGTTTCCAGGAGGATCTGCTCCATGATCTTGCCAGGCACAGAGGTGAGACTGACTGGCCTTTAGTTCCCCGGGCCTTCCTTATTCCCCTTTTTGAAAATAGGGGTTATGTTTCCCCTTTTCCAGTCAGCAGGAACCTCGCCAGACCGCCACAACTTCTCAAATGTGATGGCTAGTGGCTTAGCAAATTCATCTGCCAGTTCCCTCAGGACCCGCGGATGCATCTGATCAGGTCCCATGGACTTGTGCATCTTCAGGTTCCTCAGGTGGTCTCACACTTGATCTTCACCTACAGTGGTCAATTATTCATTTTCCTAATCCTCGCCTTTGCATTCTGAGTCATGGGCAGTGTGGCTGCAGTCCTTGCCAGTGAAGACTGAGGCAAAACCATCATTGAGTACCTCAGCTCTGTCTCTGTCCCGGGTAACCAGTTCTGTGCGTTTCCTTCCCGAGAGGGCCCACAGTTTCCCTAGTCTTTCTTTTCTCACTGACATACTTAAAGAAGGACTTTTTGTTTGTCTTAATATCCCTGGCCAGATTTAGTGCTATCTGCGCTTTAGCTTGTCTAACCCGATCCCTGGCTGCTCAAATGATTCCTCTGTATTCCTCCCAGGCTACCTGCCCCTGTTTCCACTCCCTATAGGCCTCCTTTTTCCTTTTGGTCATGTCCAGGAGATCCTTGTTCATCCATGCAGGCCTCCTGGCTTTTCTGCCTGCCTTCCTCTTTGTAGGGATGCGTCACTCTTGACCTTGGAGGAGGTAGTCCTTGAATATTAACCAACTTTCTTGGGCCCCTCTTCCCTTCAGCACTTCATCCCATGGCACCATACCAAGCAGATTCTTCAAGAGGCCAAAGTCAGCTCTCCCAAAGCCCAGGGTGGTCAGTATGCTGCGCACCTTTCTTGCTGCCTCAAGGATCTTGAACTCGATCCTTTCATAGTCACTACAGCCCAGGCTACCCTTGAGTTTGACACTGTCTACCAGCCCCTCCATGCTGATAAGAACAAGGTCCAGCATAGCTCCTCTCCTCATTGGCTCCTCAGCCACTTGGAGAAGGAAGTTGTCCTCAATGCAATCCAAGAACCTTCTGGATTGCCTATGCCTGGCTGTGTTACCCTTCCAACAGATGTTGGGGTGGTTGAAGTCACCCATGAGAACCAGGGTCTGTGAACGTGATGCCTTCGCTATCTGTCTATAGAGGGCTTCATCCACTCGATCTTCTTGGTCGGGTGGCCTGTAGCAGACCCCCACTGTAATGTCCTCTGCTCCCAATTTCCCTTTAATCCTGACCCACAGGCTCTCAGTTGGCTCTTTATCCTTCTCTAGGCTGAGCTCCATGCATTCCAGCTGCTCATTGACATAGAAGGCAACACCACCTCCTCATTTCCCTTGCCTTTCTCTCCTGAAGAGCCTGTAGCCTTCCATGGCAACACTCCAGTCATAGGAATCATCCCGCCATGTTTCTACAGTGCCATCTACAATGCAATCCTGAAGGTATCTGTAAAATATCCCTTTTTTTCCCCCTCATTCATATCTCTGTCATTTTTAGTAAATAGCTATGCCACATGCATAATGAATCCATCTGTCAAGCTTACCAATATTTCTTCTGTGCAGTCCCTCCTAGATAATTCCTGAGTCTTCTATATTAACCGTTATATTTTGCTATTAAGAAACTTTAATTCATGTGTTTATCCCGACCTTGCAGAACGCAGTCCTCATCCATCAATAAAGCCCCTAGATGTCACTGTAATGATACAAAAACCAGTAAAAATTGTAAATAGTAGCAGAATTGTTTTACAATTAAGTTGATCTTGAATGACACTCAACCTGAGTAACCTGATAAATAGATATCAGTCAACAGATCAGGGAGAAAAAAAGCTGTTTTGTAAGTTGTTGAACTTCAAGAATATTACACAGAGGTTGCATTCTGTCTGCCTTTGGCATTACCTGGCCAAAAAGAAGATTCTAGAAAACACTCCCACAACAGCACTGGGTCAATAAAGACAACTGAACTACAACAGAATAAAAAGGTATTTTATAATGCGGTGCATTAGACTATAACACAAAGAGGATTTGCTGCATGAGTAGGTGTCCATCCTGACCCCAACCACATTCTAAGTGGCCTAAAGTATCCTCATGGGTTCAAGTACAATTTTTTGGTTGACTGTTAGTTAAAGACCACTTCTGTTTGGCAACAGACCTTTGTGAGTCCCTTGAGCAGCAATTTAAGAGAAGTTTTACTACACTATGTTTACAAACAGGAGTCGTGTTACCAGTTGTTGAAGCATAGCCATCACTGGTGAGACCCAGTACAGAGCATGGGAGGATGAACCTTTTGAACAAAGAAAATATGTTGAAATCTGCCTGCTTTCAAAACTGGACTGTGATATGCAAAGGTGACTTTTCACTTTGAAACGTTTATAACAGGTTCACCCGAAACAGCATATTTTGCCCTTCTTCTATTATTGTAGTCATTCCCATCTCTGGCTGGGTTATGAATTTTCTCAGGCTGGATATCCACCTCAGGCTGGATATTGGATGTTTTATACTGTCATATTCACATATATTTTCCACTACTGAAAGTCTTTTTAAGGTCTGTGCCAATGGAAATCAGTGGAGAACATGGCTGGGTTTTAGCTGCTGGTCTGAAAAGCTCTGTCATGGTAGTCTTAAAGGTCTTTGCTCTTATTCTGTGCAAAGTACTTTCTAGGCTAAGGTAAGTATTATCACATTTTCTTTGTTTGTTTTTTCTGAGCTCTAGCTGGGAAGTTGATAGCAAGTCCTTCTAAAAAATATTCACATTTCACTTATATAAACCTCTATTTTTATATTTGCACGTATATAAAAATCCGAATATGCTTTCTTCCTCAGCAAAGGAGAGCATCTAAGAATAAAACTGTTCATGTTTTTGTGTGTGCAAGTTGAAAAAAAAAACTGAGATTAGGTTTCCTAGGTTGTGAAAAAAAAAAAAATATATATATCATAGATATGATGCTTGAATTAGCAAACACAGGTTTTTGATTTTAAAATGTCAAAGGCAAGTTAAAACAGAGTGTTTGTTCAAAGAGATCTATGACTATTTTTCTCTGAATGCAAAACACATATGCAATCTGTGAAATGTTCTACCGTAGGCTGAAGAGGAAAGGGGTGTAACTAGCATTTCCTTTTCAGTCTGAAAATTTACAGGAATGCAACAGCACATCTGTATGGAATTAGCATGGCTTCTCTCCCTAATACATTGAGATTCATGTGACTGCAAACCTAGAGTCTATAATCTTGAGGCCAGATTTGTTTTACCTAATAAAAACATCAGGGCTGATTGTACCTTAGGGTCTAATATTTAAAAAGACTAAAATTGTATTTTTAAGAAAATAAAAATAAAATCAGACAGTTTCATAATATTTTTAAGCCCTTGGATCTTTAGATATCTGTTTAAGAGTCTGTGTGTAGCAGGCTATATACCAACCCACGTACCTATATTTGCAGGCACTACAGCTGTGTGAGACCATCACTATACTCAGAAAAAAACTTATTTTTGGAAAGCCACATTACAAACACTTCTGCTGACTGCCAGTTTTCTTATGGAATTTGCATTAGTGTATTAGTATTCTTTTTCCTTCCATTAGTCTATATGAAGGGCATGCTATATATAACATGCCATAACTACAATATGCTGGCGTAGTACTGCTGAAGTAAATTAATGCAAAGTTTGACTGGTTCTTAGTATATGTAGTGCCATCACAGATTTTTGAGGCATTCCATAATGATAATATATATTTTATATATATATTATTCTATATAATTCTATATAATATTACATATTAGACTTTCCTAATAGAATATATAGCAGATATTTACTTTTTTATGTGTTTTGAGCATGATCAGGGTTTTATATACCAAGATTATGCTGATTTGAAACTTACATAAATTTTGCACCCATCTGTTTCTATCTGCAGTCGAGTGAAAACTATGAGCTTTGCCTGTCATAGGTATGTGACTATATAAAGAAACTGCCATGATAGTAATTTAGCAACTTGACATTTGCATGTTTACAGCGTGCAACAAATCATGGTCTACCTGCATTTATATTCCATAAACCTATTTTAATTTGGTAAAAGTAAATTTTGGTTCTAGTACGCAAAACCAATGATCCCGTGTCTGTCACAGAGGAAGAACACAAAACGAACACAGCAGAAAAATTGTTGTTTATTAATTTCTTGTTCAGAACTATTTCTATTTTAGGTAACGCTACTGCTTAGTTTGGGGAATGCAGGTGAACTGAAATTTGGCTGCAACTCTTAAATACTCTCCCAGTTCATCCTTGTTGTCCTTAGTTAAAACTTTATCTTCATGTGGGCATGTAGAACAGATCATGTTAAACATGATCTCTAGTTTTTCAGATTCCTAATTTGTGGTGCAACGTTTACATGCTTGTAGCAGCAACTCCTAGAACTTCACCACTGGTTTAGACAAAGAAAACTGCCTCAGTGCACAAAGTAAGTGTGGAGATGTTGTTAACATACTACATAATAAATATTACGTATGCTTTTAGATAGATGAATAGCTATATTTGAACATGTCATCTCAGTGAGATTTTAGGATATTTGAATCTTCTCTTTTTAAAGACGTTGTTAAAGAGAAGCTGAGTCGGAAAATAATGCTTAAAGGAACTTACAAAAGAACAAATATTTTAAATCATACAGCTATAAAATCATTAATTTATTTAAATAATTAAAACGATGCAGTTTAAGGTTTACTGCCAGATGAAACTTCTCATGAATAACTGAGCCCTTTTATGTGCTCTGCCTACAGACTCCCCAGGGTGCAGATTCTAGAATGAAGACAAATCAAAATAATTATAACTGTAGAAGTCTTCCTGGAATTTGGGAAGTACTGCAGCATCTATATGCTTTTTTTTTTCATAGACAATATAGAACATCCAAGAATCTCTGTTGTGTTTTATATTTTATTTAACTTGACTCATTTTAAAATAGACACTGAGGTGTCTGAGGGGACAGCTTCTATCTCCTGTTTCATTTAAGACACATATACAGATCTTATTTCCATTGCTAATTCTTGCACATAAAATCAGGTTAACTTTTTCTGCACCTAGGAAAAACAAGAGAGAATGCTTTATTTTTGTTTTTTTCCTCCCTTTACTCCCTCCTTCTGATGATAGATTTTGGAGATTAAAGTAGGATTTCATTTCCGGTAGCTGAGATGTCTAAATTAGGAAAATTTAACTTTTTTTTTTCTCACTTAAAAAAAAAGAAAAATCAGTACAGAGTGGTTCACCCTACCTCTCCCATGCTAAACAAATAAATCCCCAAATAATATGGGTTTAGCAAGCGAAATAGTTAAATCAGTCATGAAAGAATGTGCCTCATTTACAATTTTGTATGTATCATAAAGGTAAAGTAGCTGCCATCTTAAAGTTGTGACTAATTTTCCCAAGAATCAGACATTCAAAACTAGGTTATCTTTTTGTAGCGGAAGCATTGTAGCATTGAAAATTTTTTTGTTTAATTGCATGGAACAGTTCTCTTATGACATGTTTCGGTACTGTGATGGCTTTTTTGTTTTTTTCAAATTGTTTCAGTGACTTAAGACAATTTTCAAATGTCCTAAGTATCTTCCTGTTTATATTTTATAAGCTCCAATTAATGGTTTGCTTTCTTCTTTTCAATGTGCCTTAGTTAACAAATACTTTTTTTTTCATCTGCAGTGAAAGCATTACTTTGAAACCACTGCTAAAATAATTTTGAATTTTATAAATGATAAACCTGCAACTCTGTGAAATGATTTATCTCTGTCTTGTATATGTAAGGGACTTTATGTTGAGGGACAATATCCAAGGTCCTAACTGTAAATTAACTATAAGGAATCAGTAAAAACACAGATCAGAATTGCTTCTTAAAAGGTTGTAATATCCTTTATATGCATTGAATTTTACAGATGAGCACAGACATAGAAGAGATCATAACTATTTTTTATTTTTTTTTATTGAGAATAAATTCAGAGTTGAAATAAATTAGTTTTCTTTCTTGTGCTTACTAGTTTTTATTTGTTGTTTATCCAATTATGGGCAAATCAGTGCATACGTTTAAAGAGAGGAAAAAGGAAGTTGGGCCAACTAATCTAATTTCCTGGCCTGAAATAATGCTGAAAATGAAATAATTAAAGTTCCCATGTGAAAACAAGAACATCAAAAACAACCAAGAGAGACTTGTCAAAAGCAAGCAAGACACAAGCAGATAACAGGGCAGCTGGACAGTACAAAAAAAAAAAAGACGTTGTCTACCTGATTTTAGTAATGTTTCTGAAACAGCATCAACTGACAAGCAACAAAGCACAGTATAGATTAAATTACTCAGTAAGTATATAATTGGTTAAAGAAAACATACTAGAGCAGTTATCAGTAGCTTATTGCCAAGGAGGAAGCAAGTACTATGTGTCAGTTTCAGACAGCCTTGGATCCGTTACTTTTCAGTGTGTTTTTTTAAAGGGCAGATGATAGAAAATTTATTCCATTTGCAAATTAATGCCAACCTGAAGGGAGCACAACTACAGCAGAGGACAGAATAAGAATTCAAAATGGTCTGATAAATTAGATAAAGGCCAAAAAGAAAAGGTAAAAAAAAAAAAAGTACTCAGTTCAATGAATTGAAATTTAATTGTTTTTACTGGGTAGCGCTCTTGTAGAAGAAGATTGGAGTATTATAGAATACTATAAGCTAAAGTGAATAATAACATCAGTACTGTTTTGAGGAATGCAAGCACCCTGTAGTCTATAAACATTACTGATTTTAGGCTGTAGGGTAAGTGAATTACTCCCTCCTCTCTGATCAGCTTGGGCACAGTCTCAGCTAGAGAATTGTCCTGAGCTTTGAGCACCTCACTTGAAGAAGGAGATGGGCCCAGCAGAACGAATCAGGGCAACAAGAGTAAGTGAAGATCTGGAAAACCTGAAAAAAGACACACTCTAGTTTAGTCAGAGAAGAACAAAGAAAGGACATAATGATATTTTTCTAACACAAAGCATGCAAGAAGATGCTGGTAATAACAAATGAATTGGAGGGAGGTGTTTAATGCAGGAAGTAGGATTCTTATTGGATGTTTGGAAAACTTTTTAGTGGTAAACCAGTGGCATTGGTAGCAGATCACCTGCAGCCCTGCAGAATTCCTGCACTTGAGGCACAAGTTAAATGGTCAATTTGTAGATGGGTTATAGTTGTTTTTTTTTGTTTGTTTCGCATTACAGCAGAGAGGATTAATCAGACGACTTTCCAAAGTCTTTTCCAGAAATAATTTTTAAATTTTTCTGCGGTGAAGATACCGGAGAAAGATACCAAATGAAGATTTGGCCCTGACTGAGAAGGTGAAGATAGGGAGCGTGCATTAGATCCAGTGGGGAAGAGGGAACAGCTGAAAAGAGTCGGAGAGAGAGACAGCTTCTGTAGTTAGAGATACTTCTGTCAGCAGTAATCTCAAACAGGTTTATATAAGGTAAGGCCAGAAAAGAGGAGGCAGCAATAAGTAAGGTGCAAAATTAGACCCACAGAATCACTTTTTTACCTGGATAGATATTACAGCTTCAACATGTATTTCTGGGAAGAGAAAGGACTCACCAAAAGATGATAAGGAAGTTACAAAACTGAGCAACAGAAATTTTACAAGATTTGTGTTGTTTGGTTTTTGGGTTTTTGGGGTTTGTTTTTTTTTTTTCACAGAGGAAGTGGAGGACTGGCTTTAGAGGACTAGTTCAAAACCTCAATTTTTACAATGTTTATTTTAACAGAACAACTAAACATTCACAGGAAGATGTCAGAAAGACAGGATGACATGCTAGATTGGCTGAAGGAAAACAGTTTATCAGAAATGAGTGGTGTTTATGAGCCATCAGCATACTGATAGGAGTTCACTCATGCCACAGTTCTTATAGAACCTGAATTCCATTCTGGCCCTTTTTTGATGGGATTTAGTACGTGGCAGCCTAGAGTCTACTGGGAATCAACAGGTATTTTGCAATTTGCTTTATTAACCGTGGAACAAAAAGAGGAAAAATCAAACTGCACTTCACAGGCATTCCATTCAACCGGTTTATAACTTCACAATTTAACATTTTCCAGTATTTTCCTATTTCTCAGTCTGCTCTGCCACATTTAAAAAAAATGTTTATGTTTGGAATGATCCAAAGTAATGGTTGGAAGAAGTTAGGTGAGAGCATTTGTCCTCCTGTCAAAATAAAGTATACCAAAATAATATTAAAAAGATGCATACATTTAACAAGTAAGGAACTTGTTTTTACAGAACAAGTCAGTTGTTCAGGTGGAACTTGAGATATTATTAGAAAAGGAGAAAGAAAAAGCAAAATTCTTGAATTATTAGATTCTTTTAGTTTATTCTGATCCCTTCCAACCAATTTTTATCATTTGAACCACTTTCTGTCTAGAATAAAACCAGACCACGTGGAAAGAATTATTCAAGCACTTTTTCTGTGGAGGAAGCAGGAGGTATTATTGCTCACGATGCCCAAAACCTGGATGCTTCCTGCTATACTTGGTATGGCCAGGCACTCAGGTACATCCCTTGCTACCAGTATAACTATGTGGAAGGACCAGCAAACACATCCTGTATATATCCAAGTGTTTGGATCTGTGAGGTGGTGACTCTGTATCACACCATATGCTAAGGTCCTAAAACTCTGGTCTGACACGTAACACTGAAAAGATAGGGCCGTGCTCCTGAAATGTGCAGAAGCACAAGTTCACATGTTTGTACTTATACCATTTTTACTGTAGTGTCTTAACCATGAAATAAAACAGAAAAAAAAAACCCAAACCAACCCAAAAGTGACAAAACAAAACAAAAAACCCTCAAAGCAAACAAAAAAAAGGTTTATCCTACTGAAAACCCCTTCAAGACAAGTATATTCTTTTAGGTCAAGTATGTGTTGTAATTTATATGACTTATGCTTTCAGTCTATGGCCTTAGGCAAACAGATGGGCCCAATACTGTAGCCTTTTTCATTAACTTTAAAGAGAAAACTTTCTGTAGGATGGGACCAGTCTACAACAGATTGAACTCCTCTTAATGCTGTGGAAGGAAAATAACATGACAGCAGTTTGGATAGCAGCATTAAGAAGAAAAAAAATAGTGTTTTTTTTTTAATCCTGACATTCTCTTGTCATTTGCACTTTTAATACCTGTACTGATCTAGGCGTCCACTCTTGGGTGCTTTTAATGATTCAGGGCAATGAATAGCTGAGAATGTTTTTAATGGACAATCAAATGTGGCCACTGAGAGACATCATTTTTATGACTAAAACAAATTATTTACATCCAAGAAGTCCAGTTTAACTGGATCCTGCTTTAGCAAAGTGGTAACCCATATTTTTACTTTGTTTCCAAATGCCAAAATAGTAGGAGTGCCTTTACTTAAAAATAACTCCCAGCCTTGTATGGGAAGAAAAAGGTCAATCACATGGGAAAAGTGAGTATTCAAAAATAATCCATATTACAAGTTTTTCTCTGGGAATATTTTCTGTGTGTAAACGTACAATTACATGTTTCCTGAATATCCACTATATATAACATTTTGAATTATTTTTATCAGAATTGGTCAGACTTGAAATGGAAGTTCAGCTAGAACAAAGTAGACATCATTCATCCTTCTGCATCCGTCACATGATGTCAATATACCATGGCATCCTCCATGAAAGAAGCTATTCTATTTTATAACAGCTAGGGAATAGGATGGGAAGGAAACCCTGGGATCATCGAATTCAAATGCTTTTTAAGAGTTGGGAGACACAGCCTGTAACATCTTTCCTAAAGAAATCTAGGTTCATCCCAAAAGTACTTATAGTTTTATGTTCTACTTTTTCTAATGCAGAGTTGTATTTCTGTCTTATCTAAGAAACTTTTCTAATTGAAACACTAATTTGAATTATCACTTTATACTTTTTTTTCTTCTTCTATTTTCCTTCACCTTCTTTTTAAGAGAATTGCTGTTAGCTAAAGAACCCAAACACTTTAGCAGTGATTTTCTTCCCCTTACCATACTAGTGGCTTTTATGTGCAGTTATTCCAATTTTAACACATCTTTTTCTAACGTGAATGATCAGAACATAATCATTATTTTAGATTATGTCTGATCAGTGTCTTGTGCCCATAAAAACTATTAATGCTTCCCTTTCTAACAAAGACAGTTTTGTTGGTAAGTACTCAATATGTATGCATATTTACATGGACCATTTGTATCACAATCTTATCAGAATTAAGACTCCTTGCTATTGAATGTTTTGTAGTTTTGTGTGCTAGTTCCTTTGAAAATTCTAGAAAGGTGTTACCTAGTCCTCTTTTGGTTTGAGTGCAAGAAGGTCTCTGAATCTTAGAAATCACTTTACAAATCACTGGTAGCTGCTGACCATTTGCTTTTGTTCCTGTGGTCAATATCTACAGTTTCAAAGGAAATAAAAACCAACAAGTTATATCTTGACTTTGCACCATACCCCCCCCCCCCAATTTCTAGCCCACCCCACCCATGCTATGTAACTGGTTCAAATTTTTTGTTGTTTGTTTCACTGATTTTTTTTTTCCTTAAGATTTTTTTGTGTTGTCCTTTTCCAGATGTAGCTCTGTTTAACTTCTGGGAATTGCTTCTTTATCTCTGTGCTTCCTGATATCTAAGGCCCTAAGCTTATCTCAGATCAGTTCTTTCCTTTTTATTCTTTGTAGCCTGCCTGCTTAATTTTCGCATTTTTCTTGAGATAGTTATTCATCCAAACAGACAAACAGAGGAATCCTTCTCTCTCCCCAGCTTTGTTAGGAAAATCTCATTCATGACAGGTTTAACAGCTTCTGCTTTGAAGAAATACCAAAGCTCACCTACACTCATGAGGTCCCTGAACCCAGTTGTCTTCATTAAATAGTTCCTTCATTATTACTTCCCTTAATTTCTCAAGGTTTTACCTTTAAAGATGCAGATATTCCCATGCAAAATTGCTTTTGTTAATCTTCCAAATTTGAACAAAATTAGCTTCTGATCAGTCAGAATATAGATCTGTAAATGGAGCCTCTACCAGAGCTACTGGACCATCAAAATAGGGCAGTGACTTGAATAAGGGAATGGCTTGATGACCTCTCAGCTAGCGGCTCCTGCTTCTCATTCCAGAATTAGAAGTGACAGATAATATGCACATGGAGCTAAAAGAAGCTGCAACATGTGTTTTGTATTGTTTTAAAATACAAAAAAAAAAAGTTTCCTGGTTGCCACGGTACGCTACAGTGTGTATGGTGAGGTGCTCAACCGTATAGCTGTAATTCAAAGCCATAAATCTTCTCAGACGACAAAACCAGATTGTGTCCTGTTCTTATCAGAATGACCCACAGGGAGCACTCGGGGACCTTCAGCAGGACATGTCTCCTTTTTGTTTGCTTTTCACTGGTGGCTAGCTATTTGGCACATCTAGGTAAACACAACGGGTTTGGCCTTAAAAAGTAAGTATGAAACTAGCCAAGCTGTCTTGTTGGGGTTTTTGGTTTTGGGTTTTTTTTTTTTTTGCATTCATTTTCAGATGCTTATGTAGAGAGAAACAAGAGGAAAACAAGTAAAACTTTAAGGTGTGCACTTGCAAAAACTACTCTTAAACTGCAAACTTACACAGCTCGAAGTTTCTTACCTCTTGGTGCTTTTCAAGCGTTTTGAAGAAATTTGTCAACTTGATGACAAAAATACCAAAACAGGAGGCTGAAAGGGCAGAAGATGGGAATGAGCTCCCGCTCTGCCTGGCACTGCTGTGCCCGATGCAGGTGGGCGCGGGTGTCCCCCCTCAACCCCCCCAGCCCTCGCCGGGCCCGGGGACAGCTCCATCCCCAAGCCCCACCGGGCCGGGCTTCATCCTGCAGCTCCAACCTGGGCCTTTCTTTTCAACCCCAGGTGCTTTTCCACGGAGGGCTTTTACTTACAAGTCCCTCCACCGCATACATTTCACGGTACAGTTCCCAGAGGTTTGGGAGGGGAGGGGGTGCCGAAGGAATGCGCAGAGTTCCCTTTTGGGGGGACGGCTCTCCCTCCACGTGCCCCTCGTACCCCCCTGCCCCCCCCGGCTCTCCGGCAGCCCGCACCCTCCCTCCCCTCCCCCGCCGCAGCCCGCACGTGTACGGCAGCAGCGGTGCCCGCATCATCATCATCATCATCCCTCATCATCACCCATCATCATCATCATCATCATCATCATCATCATCATCATCATCATTTCCCCGCATCTTCACCATCCCGCGCCCCGCAGCCGCTCGCCCCCGCCCCCGCCGCACCGGCCGGGCGGCACCGGCCCCGCCTCCGCCTCCCGACCGCTCCCGCACGGTCCAGCCCCGCTGTAAAACCGCCCCTCGCGCGGGCCAGGGGTGGTCTCTCTCCTCACGGTCCATCTCGGCACATTTCTTTGGACGTGGTTACTGTTAATTGTCATAATCTTTTTTTTGTTTTGTTTTGTTTTGTTTCGTATTTCTCCCCTGGGGAAATTCAACGTGGTGCTGTTGTATTTCCTTTTTCGGAGGAGGGAGGGGGAAGAAAATTCCGACCACCTCAACTTCTTTTTCTTTTTTTATTATTTTCTTTTCCCCCTCTCTTTGGAGAGAGAGGAGGGGGGGCGGCGGGAGGGTGGGGTGGGGGGAGGTGGGATGCAACGTGGACCCCGCTGTTGGTATCACCGCGTCCCGCTGACGGCCGCGGCGGCAGGGCAGGCTGGGGAGGAGAGAAGAAAGAGTTTCCGCGGCTGAAGCCTTCCCCCGGCGAGGAGCGGAGCCGTGCCGGCCGACGGCGGTGCGGGACAGGCTCACCTCCCCCCCGGCTCCCCCTCGCCTCCGCCGCCTCCGCCGCTTCCCAGCGGGGCAGCCGCAGGATGGGGAGACGGCGGTGGCTCCGGCTGCCGCCCTGCCTGCTGTGGCTGGGCTGCCTGGCGCTCTGGGCGCAGGGAGCAACCGGGCAACAAAAGCCGCCGCCGCCGCCGTTCCGCCCGGCGGGAGGAGCGGGCGGTATCTACCCTGCCGCCGCGTACCGGGAGGATGGGGCCGGTAACGCCGCAGCCGCCGGGCGGGTCCGCCGGCGAGGACAGCAGCAGGACCTGCTCCGCGGGTAGGGACGCGCCGCGCCGCGCCGCGCTCGGGCCTCTCCGCCTTCCGCAGCCCCAAATCCCCTTCCCCGCCGCCCCCCTCCCCCGCCCCGGGCAGCAGCACACACACGCACACCCCCCGCCCGCCTCCAGCCCAAACCCCGAACCCGTGGCCTTCGTTTTTTCCTTCGGTACATCTCACTTCCCACCCCCTTTAATGCGACTTTGAGGGGTTGTGATTAATTGAACTTGGTGTTTTGTCCTCGGCTGTGAAATACGGTCTTTTAATTACCGCGGTTATATTAAAAGCAGACATTGTGTGGGGCTACGTTACAGCTAACAGATGTACCACGTTGGGCTTTTTATTCAAGCATGTTACAATATTAAGATACTTTGGCATTCACTTTACTTTGGCTTCTGCTGAGAAACTATGCAAAATCTGTTTCTTTCTAGTGTTTTGAGGAGTTCTTGGTAATTTGATTTAGTTTATTAATCTTTATGGCCAGTCATCCCTTCTGCCTTGTGTCAGACGGCAGCACGAAGCCAATTTTTACGGCGAGACTTCTAAGACTGTATATGAATGCGGAGCCAAACTCATCCCTTGCATATCCTCAATAGTTCCACCAGGGATGAATGTGGCCTGCTGTTGCCTAGTCTGCTTCTCCTCTTTAAACTAACCAGTTGAACTAATATAAAATAAAATGTCTTGGAACTCCTTATAGCGGAGGAAGATTTTGTTCCTTTGGGGAGGATTTTTTGTAGACATCTTTGCTATATGCTTTTTTTGTTTCGTGCGGCTCATTTCTTCCCTTGTGTGCACATAAAACTTTGGATTCTATTTACACTGATTTATATTTTTGTATATACATTTGTTTGTTTGTCTGTGTGACAGGCCAAATGTGTGTGGCTCTAGATTCCATTCGTACTGTTGCCCTGGATGGAAAACTCTCCCTGGAGGAAATCAGTGCATTGTTCGTAAGTGTCTGACTTAAAGTTTCTGCAACCCTAGGGGTAATAATAAAAATAAATATTCTTCTGTGAGTTACAGCTCCATTCAGTATGAGAAAGGAGAATTCAGTTCTGACTTTTGCCTTATTTTTAAAAATAAGAAAGAAAAAAAGAGGTCCACGTTTCTTGTAATCAAAAGATTGGCCAATTGCTGTCTTTTCTTTGGTGTGTTTGTAAGAGGTATGTCTCCACTTAGCTTTTTAAAAAGAACATGACAACGAAGGAAAAAGGAAAAAAAACCTTCCATAAATCAAATAATCGACTGTAATAACAGGAAAAAAAAGCCAAAAGGTCTTAATATAAAGCAAGTAAAATCTGAAGTTTAGTGAAACTTCAGTGCTAGGATTGGAATTACAATTAAATGGAAACCTTTTTTACATCTGGGGTGCTTATTCTCTTGCCTGCCATTTTTAGTTGTGTTTTAATAGCTGTGAAGCATGTAGACTTGCATTACTGGCTGGTCATTACAGGTACTGTGCTGACAGATGTGGCTGTTGACATAGTTTGGCAAAAAAAAAAAAGGTGTGTGGGGGAATCAGCTCAATACTCTGGTGAGGAAACATGGTCTACCTAGAAAGGAAATGGAGAATTATGTTGAATTTTCTGTCTGTTAGGTAAAACCTGATATTAGACACATGCTTCTTGCAGTCCTTGAATTTTTAATGTGAGTCTGTTCCCGTTCATCCTACTCTGTCACCATCCCTTTTGCTGACAAGTATGCTCAATTTGGGTCCAAGAATTTGGGTCCAAGAAGATACTGCCCTTTACATAAGCAATGCATGTCTTTGTGATACTCATCTACCAAACTACAGACATCCAGGACTAAACTAGGGAAGGAACAGGTAGTAAGCCAAGATCTGCCAAACTTAAAGGTGACTTTTGGGCTGTTGCCTTATAGTTCAGGACTATCAGCCTGCTCACATCTGTTTGTTTTAAATGAGTGAATTTGTCTTGCTAATGTTTCGTATAACTGTGCTGTGTATCGCTGATTTTCAGCTGAGGTTGACCTAGCATTTCCTAGCAAAGGTTCACCATGTCATTCAGAGGAAGATGTTTGTGTCAAGACCAATGTGGAATAAGAGGAGCTCCTCAAAATTTTCAGTTCACATTTATAATCTCTTACGATATTGGCTTACTTAAATGTAAACCTGAGGTTTTAAAATGGATTTAGGCTACCTAATATGCCATTGATAGTTTTTTCAAATTCAGCTGGGTATCTAGCTCGATTGAAATCAGGGAGAGGATGATTTAGGTGCTTTCAGAAATCCTTATAAATTATCCTTAAATTAAGACTCTTGGTGCCTTTTAAAGACCTCGGTCTCAGGTCTCTTCACATCCAGAATAATCTTTGACTTACTATTAACTTAGGTGCACAAAGGACATCTTTTAGCTCCTGTTTACTTACTGGAGCTTAGTTGCAGCTCTAACATGTTTGAAGGGTGAATGGTTTTGCCAGACCATCTGTAAGATTAGCTGTGACTCTTTGCTATTTGTATTTTTGGTGGAGGTTTAAGAGCACGGATTTCTATGCTCACATTAAACATTTGTTGAGATGGTGGTCCCTCTAGCTAAAGCTGTTCAGCTAGGCAAAGCCTCCTGCACAAGATGATGGACAAGCTAGCAAACTTCTTATTGGAGATGCGTTGATTATAAAATAGTGCAGATTTTAACTGGTGATTTTAAAGTATTAGTTCATGAAGAGAGATCTATGAGCTAGTGGTAGGTCAACAGGAAACCACTGTGACCTTAGAGTGTCTTCAGCTGATAACGTGATGATGGTTCTTGGCGATCTGTGACAAATTTATGATTAAATGTGATCTTTTATCTAAAAAACAAAGGTCTGAGTGGGTTTACTTTTTCTTTAAATAAAATGAACTGTGCTGATTAAAGCATATTTAGAATATGCTTTCAGCTGTAGGGCTTTCAGTTGATAAAAAATTATTCCCTAACAGATAATAAACTAACAAAATGGCCTGAATGTAGACCTCGCTTAATCACGACATTGAGCTACGTTGTGTAAAGATGGACTGAACTGTGATATAAGGAAAACAGCCCCGTTCCCTGGGTTTGTAGAGTGCTTAAATCTGAGCCCTGTTTCTCACTTTTATGTCTGCTAATGGAAAAAGTATTTTGGATCCGTCAGTGGTGTGTCTCTAATTTCAACTGAATATCAAAATCCCACAAACTCCTTCACCTCTCATGCCTTCACATTTAGGGTATTGTTGTAGAAGAATTTAAGGAGAAATGTAGATGATCCACATCGTACCTTTTTGATGCCCAAAGAGTGGTGTCAGTGGACCATTAATGTGGCTTTGTCTACTCTCTTGTAAAGAAAATGTGGCCTTTATTGATGTATATCAAGGAGTATGCGGGTTTACAAAATCCGGTCTGGTTTGGTCATGTTCGGCATCAGTACAGAGCTTCTGATTTGGTGAAGAAAGGGTAAAAGGGACTGTTTAAATTTTGCAGGGGACATATTTGAATTCTGTAATAGGGTGAGAAAACAATTTGCTTCCTTATGGGAGTTGTGTTTCTTTTATGCATGTTTCTCTAAGTCAGAAGTGGAGCACAAGCATTTTGGGAAAGGTCTTTTCTCTGCTTTCTTTTTTTTATGTATATGGTTAGGTGTTTGTTTGTTTGTTTGTTTGTTTTTCTTTTGACGTATATAGACAGGTTTTTTTAGGTAATCAGTATATTCTTGGCATATTATCTACCAGAGGTATTTGTTGCTTCAGTGGAGATGTGTGTACAGATTATTTAGTTTTCTCGAAACCCCAAAGTTATTTACAGAGAAACTGATATTCTTCCTTGTTTTATTTTTGCTTTACAAGCTGTCTCTTGCATGATATGTACTTTTTTGAGGTATTCCTGTGCCGTACTGCCTTTTAAAGTTTCAGGCTGTCTTTTGGTGCGTTTGCCAATCCAGCTAGACATCTTCGTTTGGATCTCCTTTAGAATCTGGATTTAGCCTTTAACTGTTTTCTGTTTCTGTTATTCCTTTGTGCAATGAAACTCCCGTGGCTGGTGAGTGAGAAGGGAAGACACAACTTTGATGCATCTGGAGATAGCAGCATGGCATGCACGTTATGCACACATAGTATGGTGTGGACAGGCTTCCCTGAGATTTTTATAAAGTCACTTTCTAAATGACAACGAAGAAATATTTGAGCACAGAAAACTATATGTAGGGAAACTACACAAAATCTGCAAAGCCCAGCATCTGGACATTGACTTCCCACAAAACAGCTTTGCGTAAAGGATGGATAATCTTAGAAAAAAGAGACGCTAAAATGCCTCTAAAACAGCCATTGTAAGAGAGAAGCCATGCCATAAATTGGCATTTAGGATCTATATTGTTTATATTCATTCAAATCTTGGATTCTTGGTAAAGTTTTCTACAGGTCTTGTGGTCTAAAATATATAATTTTAATAATTTTACATTACTTGTGTAATAGGCTGGTATTTCTAATTAGGGAAAGAGTTGATTATCTGGTTTCAGTGGTCAGACCAGTGTTTGCATATGCCATATCCGCATCTGTTTGTCTTTAAATTTGTCAGAGATACTGATTATACCAAAATTCAGTTTGCTTTATTTAACTTACAATTACTTTTTCATGTATATTAACTGCCCTAATGAACTGAGCATTCAAGTGTTGTTTGTTTGTTTTTTAAAAGCAGCCGTTAACATACTTGTGGCTTTTTTCTGTAGTTTAAGACTAAGGTTACTGTTAATCACTGTCTTTTTAATTGTGTTTTTCCCCAGCGATTTGTAGAAATAGCTGCGGTGATGGATTTTGTTCCCGTCCTAACATGTGCACTTGTGCAAGTGGACAAATATCACCTACTTGTGGATCGAAATCTAGTAAGGACTTACTATATTTATTTTCATTTTAAGTAATTCTCTGTGAGTGTCAACTCAAAAATAGCTACCGTGTAAATTCTTTAAAAATAACTTGTCATCACTGCATATGCGCATGTAACTTACACTTTGGTATATCTCTAGTTTTTGATAAAGTTTGATTTACCATATGTGTGTGTTTACTCTGTGTGACAAATTGAGAAAAAAATATGTGTCTGAAGAGATAAGCAAGTTTAAATATAAATATGTGTGGTACTAACATTTTCATCAAGTCCATTTTCCTAAGAAATAAAAATCCTACAGCCTCCAAGATAATTAGAAGTTCTAAGTTGCTAAACGTAGTCATGGAAAACTCTAAAAACCCCTCTTTGTGGTTGCTTTTAAATTAATGGCTGACTAATAGCTACAAATTGGATGGCTTAGGTTGCAAAAATACCTGAGCGTAGACTTAAATACATAGGGTATATTGTATGAAGCTCATGTCTACTTTCAGACATCTCAGTTGTTATCTACGTTTGCTTTCCCAATGTGGTATTTTTGCCTAACACTGGTATCTCTCTGCCTGGGCTCCGCTGCAGTACAACAGTGCAGCATCAGGTGCATGAACGGCGGCACGTGCACGGACGACCGCTGCCAGTGCCAGAAGGGCTACGTCGGCACCTACTGCGGGCAGCGTAAGTAATTACTCTGTTGCATCTAAAACTAAATCCACATAAGTCCTGCGAGTTAACCTTCTTACTTTACATAGAGTAGGAAGATAAAAAAGCCAATGTGCTGAAATACAATGGAACGTCCACGAGAAATTTAATGCTGGTTTGGGGTATAGTGTTTAGCTGCAAGTCAGTTCATGCATGAAGTGCATTTGTATTCTCTAAAGTTCAAATTGGGCATCGAATTCACCAAATAGTTTTGGAAAATCCTTTGGGAGCAATGGCCGTATACATCCCACTCTCCTTTTACCAGATGATCACTAGTTTTTCATTCTTTTTCATTAAATTTCTGCATCTCAGAAGAACAGCCAAACTGTGATGTTAAAGCGTGCTTTTCTGTTTTCTACTTGACTAAGGAAAAAGATTAAATACAGTTCAAGCTTTTGGATACCTTTCTGGTTTGGTGACAAGCTAGGAAGTCAATTATTTGCACAGCTCTCCTTATCACAGTACAGTGTTTACAAGCTACACAAATTTAGTAAACAGTAAAAATCACTAAAGGCTGCAGGGATGAAGAAAGACTCAAAGTGTATTCTGAGGCCAGCTGGCTACTAATTAGCTGAGAAATTAATTGCTGAAGGTAGTCTGAAGGAAGTAGAGACAAACAAGAGGCAGCTAGGCAAAGAACAGTTAGACAGAATAGTGTGGAAGAACATCCTTTTGTCTTTGTCATTTTTCCAAGTGCTGGAAAGCAGTCTTGTTCTTGCTTTAGTTCTACCTGGATACAGTTCTCTAAATATTTAGGTGATAATTGTAATCCTAAAATGTGACCCTAGTCACAGTCAGATTTACTTTTAAGAGTCGCTGGCCCCTTCCTCCTTGTTTTAAAGTATTGGGTCAACACCTGAATGCTCTCAGATAGGGCATATATCCAGTGAATAAATGAAAAGAGGATTGAATTTTCAAGCAGTGAGTCTAAAGCAATCCAGAAAATCTGAACAAACTGTGGCGATTGGTCTCACTGTATAGGATAGTTAAAACTTCAAGTAAGATTGAGTACTTGTCTTCTAGACACAGTATGGAGCAAATGTCTGAAAAACCTAAATATGTCTTTATTTCTTTTTACTAAAATGTATTTGTGTTTTAAATCTACTGAAGTTAATTGTCTTACTAAAGTGTCATTGCCCATTAACTCAGTAATGTGTCACATGCCGAGAAGTATCTTCATTTTATGCATAAGATAGGTATTATCAATAAAAAGTAATTCAGTTTTCTAGTTCTTGATAAGAAGTAAGGCTTTATCACGTTTCCACATAACAGTATATTTTATGTTCCCCGTTGTGATATGAGGCATGTGTACATTTTTTCCAGTTTGAAATGTTTACCTTCTCTAGGCTGATGAGGTTCTTTTGCACTGGATACTCAAATCTGTTACAAATGCCATCTTCAGTTGGGGAGACCTGCGAAGGAAGGCAGCCTAGAGGCTTCTAGACCAAAATCTCTCTCGTTTTTCAGAGCCACTTAAAAATGGTGGGTCTGTCCTTTAAGGTGAAATACTTTGATTTGGAACATATGCTAATTCTGAACAAGGCTATACGTCCTGGAAGCAATGAGCCTGAAAATAGACAGAATTAGTTAGTTAAAGCACTATTTTAATGGTATTTTTCCACCTCGCTGAAGAACTGCCTTCCTTTCAAATTGAGAAGGTTTCAGTGCTTTGGCAGGAAGCTTTGTTCTTGATTCACACTGTTGATAAACAGCATAAGTGGCTGCTCCAAAGTCCCACAACTGTGAAGTACCTTCTCCATCTGTGTATACTGTGTATTTATACCCCCCCCAAAATAATTTCATTTCTTCTTGGGATCATTTAGGAAACAGAGTTTTTGAACGTACTTAAAGATGAGTTAAACCGGTAATTCTTTTCCCTTGCTGTAAACATCCCTTCTTCTGCCAGTGGTATCATCTCTGAGAGCTGGATTATCCGTCTCTTGGATGCCCCAAGCCTCCTTTATTGAAAAGTTTGTTGCTGTTGTGACTGAATAGCACAATTTAATATGCTCAAAAAACCTCAAAATAGTTGATGTTTTATCTGCTAACTTCGGTGATGGATATAAGTTGTTACGATTAGTGACTAGAGCTGCACAACTGTTTAAAAATATTCTCAATTTAAACATCTGCTAAGAATCTGTACTGAATATGATTAATTAAACAGCTGCTTGCAATTAGCATTAAACAGGTGCTAATTGAATTTGGGCTAATGGAATTTGTCTTGAATGATCATTATTGTTGGTGATGATGGGTAGGAAGGAGATCAGTTTGATCTTCAGGTCCAGGAAGACTTAAAGCGGTTGAGAGGAAAAAAGTTGATTTTTAATACTGCATGTGGTAATCTTTGAAATATCATTACTAGAACATTAAAAACTTTTTTTTTTTTTGTTAATTAAAGCTGTCTGTGAAAATGGCTGCCAGAATGGAGGACGGTGTATTGGACCTAATCGCTGTGCATGTGTCTACGGATTTACTGGCCCTCAGTGTGAAAGAGGTAAAAGAAATAAATAAGGAAAGAAATTATGAGGAGTTATATGCAACAACGCAGTATGTATATATTTTGTGCTGTGCATCTTCTGGCTGAGCCAATGGGCTTCCAGTAAACGATTTATTATTTGTAATTTTAGAAAGTGTCTTCCTTTTTAGTCTGATAGCCACATTTCAGATTGGCAAGTACAAAGCTGTCACAATTGGTAGGAATTTGAGCTAATTTAGACTGCTTATTTTGTTCATATAATAGCTAAAACAAGAGCTATCTTTTGCTCTCAGCTACTTGAAATAACATTACAGCAAAATTGCTGATGGTGTTAGAATTGCATAAGTGTAACTAATTAACGGATTGGTTTTCTGTATAACATGTATATTTCATAAGAGGAACTTGGGAAGTTATTTGCTGTGGCTAGTCCTATTCTACAGGAGAAAGTCAGAGATGGAGTGAAAAAAATAACCAACTACTATAATACTGAGATCAGTTCCTAAATCCATTCTTATGTAAGAAAATGTCTTAGACGTGGCTTAACTTAGAGTTTTTTCATGAACTGGGGACTCAACTAGGGTTTTATTTTAAATTTTTATGGGGAAATCCCACAGCCTTCTTTTATGGGCTTAGAGATGGTGACAAAGTCAGTGTTAATAATTCTGAACAAAATGTTTTTAGTGTTATGTGATGTGTGTGATTAGCACACAAATAATTAAGGCACTAAGTCCATATATAGTGATTTAGAATAAACCTGCTTTAGCTCTCAGAAATCTATACTTCTTGATTTTTAATGTCAGAACATTGTTTATATTTTGAAATCAAAACTGTGAAAATACAGCGATGTAGAGCTACTCAACACTAGGAATAGTTGTGGGATGTGTTCTGTGTGCGTCAACCTGACAAGTGTAACCCAAATTGCTGTCTGTTTGACATGGATTTTTAATGAGTGGGTATAGGGAGGATTGTTTATCAAAACAATAATGTTGTACATCCTTTACTATGAAGTTTTCAAGAATGATCAAAGCTGATGCTGAACGTCTTAGCAGAAATATTATTCTTTGTCTTTCTACAAGTTGTTGTGTTTGTGAATATGTGCTCTCATCAAAAAGGGTACTGAAGAACTGAGCAACCATAGTGTAAAATGCTGAGTACCGGTATGCATTGTTACCTTACTCCTTTAGTACTGACAACCTTTTGAATATTTTTAAAAGGGGCATAGGATCATTTGCATTAATAGAAAATAGAAAGTCATGTTCTTAATTCACATTAGCAGTGGATGAGACGTGCACTCAGCACAGAAGTAGACTCCTTAGACTGATAAAATAATTTAAATCAGAAAGGACTGCCAAAGGCCATCTAGTCCAATACCTGCTCAAAGCAGGTCTAATCAGATCAGCCTGTGCAGGTCCCTGTCCAGTCAGGTTTTGAACACCCTCAAGGGTGGAGATTCCACATCATCTCTGGACAACCTGTTCCAGTATTTGACCACTCTTATGGTAAAAATAAATAAATAGATAAAATCCCTAATCTAATTGCAATTTTGCATGTTCCAACTTGTATTTATTGCCTCTTGTCTGATTGCTGTGGGCCTCCAAGAAGAGTCTGTATCATCTGAACAGGCAGGAATAAAGTCCCCTTGAAACCTTGTCTTCTTAAGGCTGGGTGAATTTGGGTCCCTCAGCCTCTCCACACAGGGCAAGTTCTCTAGCTCCCTGACCAATGGGGTGGCCCTCCCCCGGATGTTCTTGAGTATGTCCATTTTTTTCTTGTATTGGGAGTCCAAAGCTGGACATGGTACTCTGATGCAGTCTTACAAGTGCCAAATGGAGGTAAAGGACCACTTCCCTGGGTTGGATACTACACTTACTCTGATACAGCCTATGCAGCTGGCCTTCTCTGCTGCAAGGATACACTGCTGCTTCATGTTCAGGTTGTTGTCTACTAAGACCACCGTAATCCCTTTCTCAGAGCTGCTTTGCAGGCAGTTAGCCTCCAGCCTATTGTGTTCCATCAGGTTACTCCATCCCAGATGTGAGACTTCCTTTGCTTTTGCTGAACTTCATGAGATAACTGTCCACCCATTTTTTCTAAGCTGTCCAGATCACTCTGAGTAGCAGCTCTACCCTCCATCATATTGACTGGTGCTCCAAATTTGGTGTCATCCACAGTCTTGCTGAGAGTGCACTCTTATACCATCACCCAGGTTGTTACTGAAGGCATTGAACTATTTGTCACAGTAGTCATCCCTGAGGGACTGCAGTAGTTTCCTGGCCTCTAGCTGGACTTTGCTGATCACAACCCTTTGGGCCAGCAGTCCAGCCGGTTTTCCACTCACCTTATCTATTATTCACTTATCCAGCTTGTATCTCACCAATCACAATGTCTCTATGGGAGCCTGTCTCAAAAACCTTCCTCAAGTCAAGCGACATCTGCTGCTCTCTGCTTGTCCTGGGCACCAGTGACCTCAGGGTTGAAAGCAGTGATGACATTTGTCCTTGGTGAACCCATGCTGGCCAGTCCCAGACACCTTCTTGACATTCATGTGTTTAGAAACGGCTCCTGAGGGGAATCCTGTGGAATTCTCTGTTTCAAATACAGCTCTGAAGTGCTCAAAGCTGTATATATATTCTGAAAATATCTTGCACCATTTTTTTTTTGCATTTGTTGACTGTTGACTGGAGATAATTTCCATTTAGATGAAGGAAGTAACTAGACCAAACACTGAAAAAGCAGGAGTTTCTATTTGCTCTTCCAGGCTGTTTTGTATACCCACTAGATGTCACAAGCAACAGAGAAATGTAAGGGATGAATTTGTTTCTTTGTCTCTAATTGCTTGTTGCTTTCATTCTTAAAACCAGATTTATGGACTTCTTTTCATCACTGTTGGCTTAAGTTTTTGCTGTTTCACGTTACATCCAGCCCTTTCTCTCTAGTTGCTTTTTGTGAACCAAGTGCAAGGACTCACATCTTCTATATTTTGTTTAGTGGGTAAACAGGAAGCATTATTTTGTTAAAAGCTCTGTTAGTATTTACAGCCATTTTTCAGAAATATGTCTTTCTAGAATGTATACCCACCTTCTTGCTAAAATAAGAGACTACCAAGTCTGTCAGTTTGGGATAGATTTTCAAGGGATTGGACAATGTTAGATTGCTTTATAGTTCAAGCCTTAGTTCAGATGGAGCTTACATTTGTCCAGATTCAGCAGTTTAAGCTATGTATCCAAGATGGATGATAGTTATAGATGAACTATAGCATGATATAATTGTAATATTGCAAATTGATTTTTTTTTATTTCTTTCATTCAGATATATTTTTTTTTAATTTATTGCTAGACAACTTGGTAAGCTTGCTTTTTATCTCAGACAGAATCAACATTCCTCGTTCAGACTTGCTTCTATTCTCTGACTAGAATCAGGACTGTGGAATCACGTTAATACATATGACAGACTCCAGCTCTGATAATGGCTCAGAGTTTTTAATAACAATGCTTATACTTGAAATAGGTTGACTTGTGTAAAAGATTCTAGTAGGTATGGGTATTATAACTTTTGTGGTGATGAAACTCTTGAAGTTTGTGTTCTTACAATTCATGGTGAAACTTTAAGCTGCAGAATTCAAGCCATATAAAGGAATTAAACACCAGTATTTTGGCATCCATATTTCTTGTCTGTCCTTGAAAGTCTTAGCCTTTCAATTCTATGTGTAGAATGCTATTGTTATATGATATTTAAGCTTACATTACATAGTTACTTGGAAATCGAGTTATTGTAATTAAAATTTTACATCTTACATGAAATTCGAGGTAGAAAGCCAAATTTGGTTCTTTCACTGCCACAAAAATACAACATATAGGTAATATATAATTACATATATAATTTGCATATCTAGTGTAATATAATATGCTTTTACGACAGTGGACAGGCTAAGTAAAATTTCACCTGGTCTCTTACCTTGGTGTTGCCTAGACTTTCTTATATTCAAGAACAGAAGCTGTTACTAATTTATTGTAATATTATTCAGTTAAAGAAACACGAATGCTGTAGTATATCTTGGTAATGACTATAAGAAGTCTCTAATATAGTAACTGCAAATATTAATTTTTTTTATGGTTTACATGAAAAAACTGTAAAAGATACCTTAAATGCATATTCTGTTCAAACGTATTTTGTAATTTACACTTTTAACCTAATAATAAGTTCATGCTTTCCAATAAAAAGCAAAAGACGGTGATTTCTTCATCTGTTGGTTGCAATAGTTGCCTGTAATACTTTATAGTAAGAAATGCCTCTGTAGTTTAACTTTAAACTGAGTTTAGCAGCAGTTCATAACTCTTTAACTAAAATTTTATAGTTTAAGGTAATGTGAACTTCCGTTGCAAATAACATCAGAGTTGTAACAGATTTTGTTTGGTTATTTTTATTTTTTTTACATTGCTGTGTTTTAAATGCATACTTTTTATTGTTCTGTAAATTAAGTTCTTTTAAATTAGGTATTTTCTTCCTAATATAGAACATATGTAGCTTTCCTTCAGATTGGCCTCCCAGCCTCAGTTATATGATAAAACGTGACTGCTTGTTCAGCTATCTGGGCTCCGAGCAGACTAATTTCCGGGCTGGAGACAGGAGGCTGAGCAGTAACTAATGACTGGCATGATTACAGTATTTAACTTGAGACTTGCTGCTGGGTTAACAAGAAAGCAGAACCTGTTTGGGAGCTTGTGCTTTACTTTTTCTGATATATACAATGACCTGTTACATTTCCTATCAAAGTCTGTTCTTTTGGTCAGCTTCTTGCCTTTGAGTTGTAAACACACAAGGTTTGAGCATTTGATTTTGTCTGTTTTGTTGTGTTTGTTGTTTTTTTTTTTAGGGAAAAAAAATAGATGTTGAAATTTGCTGTTCGATTTTTCCCAGTGAAAAATAATTGAAAAAAAAAAAAAAACAACCCAGAATGATTGAGAGGGCTAATCCTCAGTTTTACACATAAGAGCAGTTTTTTCCTAGCATAACCTGTTCCTTTGGTTTCTCAAGACTGACCGAGCAAATGATATTTGTATTACTGCACACGGCCTGTGCATTCTTTTTAACTGATGATCTGTAGAGGTATGAAGCTGTGGAAAAGCAATTATGTTTTCTTTCTTCTTTATCATGGGTTAAAGGGAGGAAGAAGCAGTGGGAAAGGTGAAACCTGTCACTGATCTAAGTTTGCCTTCATCTCATGTGGAAGGAGAAAGAACAGTACTCGCTTACTCTGTACATAAGTAGCTTATAAAGGGAAGCAAAATGGTTTGGACTGAGTAGAAATGCAGAGCTTTGGGAGAATATGCTTTTGAAGAAGGGACAGGATTTCAGATAAAGCTATCAGGCTTGGGCAGGTGAGAAAAGAGCAAAAATGAAGAAATAGAATAGTTGTGTATAGTGTGAGAACGTCTGAAAGGGGGAGTTTTGGGTTGTTCTCAGGAAAATTGCTGGCAATGTGTCTTAGCCCAGTGTGTTTGCTGCACCTGATATTCCCAGTACAAGTGTCTGGACACTTCCTCTGGCTGTCTGGATTTTGGAATTCCTGTCTATCAAAGGAGTCGAGAGCCCATACTTCATGACAGATGCGGTAAATCGGTGATCAGGGCAGCTGCCTCCTACAGGTTCTTACTGGGTTAATAGGTAAGACTCTGCATAGATGCAGCTGAGGAGTCAGTAGAAACCCTCCCCTGTGCAAGGCAGCAATTTTTATGCCAGCTCTGCCATGCCTACAGGAACTTGACCCACGTGATTGAAGAGTCCTAGGAGGGACAGCAGCAGAGTAAGTGAAGAGTCCCTGGGGTTGGAGAACAGGATGCTGCAGAGGAGAGTGAGAAAGGTTTGAGGCAGAGGATGTAACTGAAATAGAGGTTCATTTTGTGGGGTCGGAGAGCATACATCTAGCATTATATTTGAGATCAGTTACCTTCATCTGACCCTCCCCAATAGCAAAATAATCGGTGATGATCCTGTTTAAGGGCAATAGAAGAAAAAGGGGGAAAAAGAAAAAAAGGTTTTCTTCAAGCTGGGAAGAGGATGAAGAAGCTAATCAACAGCACAAAGAAAGAGGTAGGAGGAAGCAAAAGGCATGGTCAGTGAAAGTGTTAACAGTATGTATTAACTGAGGGAAAAGAGGAAAGAACAATGAAAAGAACTGAAGTGGCGCTGTGCTGAAGAAACTGATCAGCACTTAAAAGTTATAAAGATATTTTGGACTAATACACATGAATAAAACTAAGCCTATATAGCAAACTGGCACAATTTCATATAGGGCTTAATACTTCTCAAATATATTTTTGTTCTAAAGAAAACATACAATTCATATGTAGTCTGTAGTGCTGCTGAAGATGCTTGTGTGTGCTTAAGTGACAGTGATTAGGTGTAACTGAAGGACGGAGGGAATGCTGTTCACTGTAGAGAGGTTGGTGCTGGTCTTTTCTCACAGGTAATTAATGACAGAACAAGAGGGAATGGCTTCAAGCTCCAACAGGGTAGATTTAGACTGGACATTAGGAAAGAATTCTTCACAGAAAGAGTGGTCAGGCATTGGAGTAGACTGCCCAGGGAGGTGGTTGAGTCACCATCCCTGGATGTGTTTAAGAGATGTTTAGATGTGGTGTTGGGGGATATGGTGTAGGGGAGAACTTTGTAGAGTAGGGTAGATGGTTGGACTCGATGATCCCAAGGTTCTCTTCTAACCTAGACAATTCTATGATTCTATGATTCTTTAAGAAACTAGTCTTTCCTTGGACGGGTATTCAAAAGTTCTTTTAACTTTACATGACTTTTCCATAGCTGTCAATGGTAGCAGTAGCATGAGAAGAAGTGAAAACTTTTGGGGGATGTATTCAGGTCTTGTGCATTTGGTCTTACCCCTGGCAGAACTTCTTGCCATGCAAGCTGTGGCAGGTTATGTTCCAGAGGTTTCCTGTCTGCCAGCTGTGGCGTGCTGCTGCACGAGCAGTTATTAAAGTACCTGTACTTTTTCCCAAGCTGCATGGTTTAATTTATCTGTCCCCCAATGATTGTAAACTTTGTTCAGGTGCTTAACAGCAAAAATGCTCTTTTGATCAGTGACCTCTTCTCTTTTTTGTAGGAGTTGTGGGAATGTAGCTTTTTAATTTTGCTGGGTTTTGCTTTATAGTGGCTACTGTTAGCCTGAACTGAAATAGAGGTTCTTTATGTGGGTTAGGATGTGTGTGTGTATGTGTAAGTGGGACCGCGGTCTGAAGAGCTAACCGGACAAAGGAAGTATTATTACTCTCCTCCCTGCCCCCAAAACAGGCTGAGGCACGTGAGGTTGTTACTTGTTGAAGGCTGAGCAGAGAAGCTTCAGCAAACTCAGCAATCAACCAAATATCCTCAGTTTCAGTCTGAGTTTTTAACTGGGGGGGTTCATCCTGCCTGTTTTATTAAGGTGGTGTAAGACTCTTGAATTTTGCATGTTCTAGGAGTGAGTATAAATTAAAATGCAGGGCATTTTAGGAAAAGGCAGGAAGAAAGCAAGGCAATACGATTAAATAAAAAATAATTACTAAATGCTGCTCTCAAATATCAGCCAGCGTTCTTTTCTTCTTGACATAGGGCCATGTGTCCTGGTGTCTTTTTTTTTTTTTTTTTTGAGTGCACAGTAAGTGGAATACTTACCTGCAAAACACCAGTTTAATTCATTTTTAGTCTGCTTTTTGCCATTGGGAAGTGGAGCATTTGGTCTTGAGATATTTTCTGCTGGTTTGTAAAGGAGTCATTCAGGGCCTGTTGAGTGGAAAAAAACTCAAACATTAGTTCACTGTAGCAAACTCAATCTACATGGTCCAGTTCACAGAGGGTACTCATCACCACTGCGGTAAACACAAGAGTTACATCATCAACTTTAAGTCTAATTTAACTAAAATCAGTTAAGTTTAATCAATTTAACTAAAAATAAGTTAGTCGTAGCTTACAGCTCTACAAAATGTGAATTTTCCTAAAATCACCATGCATTCCTACTTAGTTTATTTTCTAAGTTTTCTGTTAAAAGACATATTTGTCAGCTTTTTCCACACATTGTGGAAGGCTGATTATAAGCAAAATGCCACAGTGGTGATTTTATTTAAAAAAAAAAAAATAAGCTTCAGTTTAAAATAAAAAACACACCTCTAATTTCTCTTGGAGATAGTAAGATAGTAATTGCAAACACCTGCATCAATAAAAGGTAAAATTTTATCTGACAGTTAAGTACCTGATTTGTGAAAATAGGTCAGATTATCTGTGTTAGAAGAACCTGCTAGTTATTTTCATTGTTTGAGACTAGAGGTGTCATCAGGTGTTTATAATACATAAAGTGCAGTCCCTGTTCTGAGAACTCCATTTCCTTCTACAGGTTCAGACCTGTAGATATGTGCATACATCAGTCTTTTATGGGTTACAGTAGTTCTGAAGGGCAAATTCAGAAAGCTGCTTTCATGCTCTTAGATATCAATAGCTACTAGGATTACAGGACATTGTCACTACGTTACCTGGTTTTGCCATCCATTATGGTCTCCAATAACAAGGTTTTCAGGCTTTCCTTCTCTCGCCTTTCACAAGCTAATAAATAACTGTCTCTAAAGCATTCAAAAACCTGAGGTGTCTACAGTGTATATGTTTATTTGTTGTTAGCAGGTATCTGAAAATCTCTTCTAGCTGTGCAAAAGATTTAACATTTTGCAATTTAAAACAAGACATGCATAATGCATGGCAGTAACGATTAAGAGAGTAGTGTAATCCCAGTCAGCGTCTTTCTCTTATTTTCTTCGTTTCCTTTGTTTGGGTTGTTCAGGATGTGGTGATTAGTATTCCCTCCCTCTTGTCCACTTTTCCTCTGGTTGTGTTATCTTAGTCTGTTAGATAAGTATCTATCAATGGGTACAGCAAACAAAGTCACTTTATACTAGAATGCTAATAATATAGAGCATATACTTGTAAGTTACTTCAATAATTCTCACAGTGAGTGTCGTACATGTTGCATGTCGTACAGCAATGATCATGGTAGCAGACACGGTGGCTGTGAACCTACAGTTCATGGATGCAATGGCAGCATGATCGTTTAGCTAAGAGGGATCAAAGCACCATTGTACTAAACTGAACAAAGGCAGTCTCTGGTCTGCAGCGTTCCTGTGGCCTGTTAATACAAATGAGAAGAGGGAAGGATGCTTCAACTGAATATAGGCCTTCTCAGGAAGCCAACAGTAACAGGGAACCCTTCCTTTTAAAAGGGATGGTGTGACTGGAGAATCAGTTCCTTCCATTCATTTTGTGGGGAAATCAAACCTTGCGGGAAGCAGAGAGCTCTGGGCATCCTTCGTTCTGAGTGACTTCTGAACAGCACAAGTTATCAGAAGTAGCCTCTGCCCACCTCCCAATTCCAAAAGCCCTGAGTATAGAGCAGTTACAGGTTCCTTGAGAGCTGAAACTGCTGAGGAAAAAAAATAATGAAAAAAAAAACCACAAAATTTGAATGTGACCCTATGTTTCTATCCACAAACATTAAGCACCAGCAAAAGAAAAATGTAAAAATCCTACAACAAAGCAGCCTTGTTACTTTTTACCGTAGCTAGTTTTGAAGCACTTAAAACCTTTAATTTGTTTATTTCTATAATGGTTATAAATGTTTGAAATTGTGTTGAATTTCTGTATTGCTTATTATAAGTACTTGTGTAAAACTTGAAAAACTTGAAAAAACTTCAAAAACTCTACCCATAAAGACATGCTGCTAACTTATAATTTGAAACACTTTTCACGTTGTATAGATTTTTATATTATCCAAGAACATTCGGTGAATGAAAAAGAAGCTCTTGAAAATGCCTGCAGAGGAAGTCACAGCATACAGGAGAGCTGTCGTACAATATCAGACCAAAGTGGTGGTCGAGGCTAGGATCCCATTTCTGCCAGTAGCCAGTTTAACAGGAAAAGTGGCACAGCTACATTTTTTTTTTTTTTTTTTTTTTTGCCAGGGTCAGGTAATTTTGTCGCTCCGGATTTTTCTGAGCAAGTGGCATTGTAATAGTTTTTAACACTTTGTCATTAATTTTTCTCTGGTGCTTGTGACCAGCTTTGTTTGTCCCTTTCCTCACTCCTGAGATCACTCAGGACTACATGAATCTGTGTGTGTCCCAACACTCCTTCCAGTGTGAAAATTAGTCACATGCTCCCTATTTCCTTTTTCTTGTTTTTACCCATATAAGGAACTTCCTTCATGTTTTGTGCCTTGTTTTCTTGAAAAGCCTACGGTTGAGGTCCTTTGGGTATCCCGCTAGACTGTGTCTGCTTCCACCTAATAAGTGTGTTGATTCATTAAGGAACTACACTAGGTATATAGGGTTTGATTTTCTTTCACAAAAGCCACATTCAGTCTTCCACGATACTGTACGTATCAGTATTCTTACATCAATTAAAACCTAGCTGTTGAAAAAAGGTGGCTTATGGCATATTTCTTGACTCTGAATATTTATGAAATTCATATTGGTGTGGGGATGGGTTTAGAAATGGAAACTACAGGAATTCTGTAATTTCTTGCCTTTTTTTTAATGCAAAGATACATGAATTTCTGTAAACTTGGTAATAAAGTCATCTGTGGCTCTGTGGGGTCTATGTCTTACTTTTGCCCTCTTGTCTTAATCTGCTTCATTGGCTTAAGTTAATCGTCTGGTTTTTAAACTGCAGTCACGGATTCTTTGTATAGAAACAAATAATCTTCTTGGGAATGTTCCACTTCCTCCCCTTATTCTATATGACATTTTTTGTTATTAATGTCAAGTTTTGAAAAGAAGTCTTTAAATGGAAAACTTTTAATTGTCCTTGGAGGACAGCATGAAAATTCAAGAACAAGATTTTCACTGTTTTCCAATCTAAGTTTTAGGAAGATTTTCAAGTCTTGATTGGGTGAATCAAAAAGTAGTTTTGTCTCCCATCCTTGGTCATTGACCTGCAGGCTGAGAGCATCCACAAAAACCAATTGTTGCAAATATGGGAACTGGACAGAGGCTGTCAGTCCAAAAATCCGGTGCCTTGGACTGAAGCTTTGTCATATACAAGTGATTAAAGGAAACCAAACACCTCCTGTGGTGGGTTGACCCTGGCTGGCAGGTAAGCCCCCATCCAGCCACTTGCTCACTCCCCCACGGTGGGGTGAGGGAAAGAAACTGAAGGGCAAAAGCTGAAAACACATGGGTCAAGATAAATACATTTTGATAGGTGAAGCACAGTAGTCCCCACAAGCAAAGCAAAATAGGGAATTTATTGGCGATATCCCGTCGGCAGGCAGCTGTGAAGCCCTTTTCTGGAAAGCAGAGTTTCTGCATGCGTAACAGTTACTTGGAAAGACAAACACCATAACCACAAACCTCCCACCTTCCTCCTCCTTTCCCCCAGCTTTTTTGTGCTGAGCCTGAAATCATGTGGTATGGAATATCCCTCTGGAGAGCTGGAGTCCACTCCCAGCCTCTTGACCAACCCCAGCCTCCTCGATGAGGAGAGCAGAGGGAGAAAAGGATGAAGAAAGAAGACCTTGACACTGTGTGAGCACTGCTCAGCCACGGCCAAAACACTGGTGTGTTCCCAACACTGTTTTAGTCACAAATCCAAAACACTGCTTTGCTACCGGTTGCGGTGAAGAAAATTAACTCCGTCCCAGCCAGACCCAGTACACCTCCCAAAAAGTTTCCCAGACTTTATCGTGGACTTTTTATTTAGGAAAATAAAGGAATAGATAGGAATTTTCCAGAATTCAACTTTAATTGAAACTCACATTACTTTTTACTTAAATTAAAAATTTAATTATTGGCACAGCAAATTGAAAATAAACTATAATGCCATCACTGAAGTTTGACAGATTCCACTGTGTTAAGCACTGGTGTCCTGGGTTGTTTGACCTTTATTCACAGTTTCAGCTTGTGTCATAACTACAAATCCAATAGTTTTCTGTGCATTGATTTGTCAGATTTATATGCAAAATGAATCACTGCAGTGAGATTTGTGTGTGTAAGCTTTGTTATTCCAGTTGTTACCACATGGTAGTTCCTCTGAGTTCTTTTATAAAAACAGGTGAGAAAACAGTGAGAAAAGCTGCTGTTCTGAAAACAGTGAGATAACAGCATTTTACTTATTTTTACAAGTTTTCAAGACTATGTGAGGTGATGTTGGTCCTTTTCTCTTTCCTCTAGTTTCCAGAGCCCCCAAAACACCTTCTGGGTTTTGCCATACCCATGATATTTTCATAGTAAGATGCCCAGATGATATGGTGAACATTTATTGTAGATTGCTTAACTTACATAATTGACTAGTTGACTGTTCTGTGACTTGTTTATTATGGTGTCAACACATTTTATCTATGGCTTTAGGTATTGATGAATAACTGCCCTGAAGCATCATAAGCCTTCTCGTTCTTTTGGCATACCAAAGTGATGTGATGCTCTTTGCCCCGAGTGAATGTTTGTCGCCATTTTTGTGTGTGGCAATAATGCCAGTGTGGCCTTATGTCAATATAGGAAATGTATGAATAATTCAATAGAATTGTTTCAATAGAACAAACAAGTATTTTCTGTAGAGTAAAAACAGATTTTTGATTCATGTTGTTCCTATACACTCATGGGGGCTGCTGTGACGTGGTTTGTGTGTTTTTGCAAGTGACTCCTGCTGTTCAAAAAAATGTAATTTTTTTAACCTGGAAAGTTGCATTTCCTCTTTCTTTTTCCTTTTCAAAAATGTTTGTGTCACCAGCCCATAAAACAGGAATAATACCATATAGCCAGTTGCATAGAACAACAAGAACAAATCAGTGTGTATATGTATACTAAGATTAAAATTCTTTGAAAGGATTTATTTAGTAATTCATATAGTCATAGAAATCATCATCATAATTTGAAAAACAGTCAAAGAAGAATTAACTACATTGTATTTGTTTTTTGGGAAGAAGCAAGAACATGGCCAAAACAAAAAATGTCACACAAAGCATGTAACTGACAAATATTTAACAAAATTATGAAAAGGAGTGTTTAATAAGAGAGTTGCCCTGAGTCCTTTCGGAGGACAGTATTTTTTTCCTCCTTTAGAAGTTGCATGCTCAGACTGGTTTGCTCTCTAATTCCTCCCAAAGAGCCAATGATGGTTCTGGTGGTCTAGATTTTCTGGTTGCTCTAAATGGAAGGAAGGGAGGGTGTTATTTGCTCAAGTTTCTTAGGACTTGAAATTTTGTAAATAACAGACAGACGTAGATGACAGGTATCTATCTTTCAATACAATGGAAAGCAAAGTGCTATCAGGAATCTAAAATAATTTATTAGTAGTAATTAAGTTGATAACAATAAGGTGATTTAATTGTAACTGATATTTAGATTAAGTGTCATTGGGTCAATATTAAATATGTTTCTAGTATAGTTACGACTTTTCATGGTCTAGTAAATGTAGAAGAAAATGATGGTGTTTTCAGGCAACTACCGCCTTAGGAACACTGGTTTGTAAAAGCCCATTGCTGGCCTCTCTTTAGATGACTCTATAAAGAGAAGATTTTTATTATTTAATTGCTACCTTAAATTAGCCAACTAATAGCCAATGATATGCGAAGTGTTCAAAGCATGAAAAGCCCAAAAGAACAGCAAAGGAAAAGTCAATGGAAATAATAAATAAAGCAGGAGTTGCAATATTCCTTGTGAAGCAATGGTGGAAGGAAAACAGTCAGGAACAGAACTGAATAGAATAAAAGCAGCGTGGGTAAATGGTAAAGTCTGCATCAGACAGGGATTGACAAAAAGCATTTTGATGAGCCCCATGGAAAATGAAGACATTAGTGCTTAAGGTCAGTTCATAGCCAAGTTTCAACACATTTTCTGTTCGCAGCAGCGGAGCTGTACACGCTCTAACACTATCAGCACATTTGAAAAAGCTGTAGTAAGTTATTGGCTGGAAGTCTTGACATGCTGCTAAACTTGCAGAGGTGTTAAAAGCCGTGCAACAAGGATTTTGGATAAATTTCAGAAAAAGCAGGAGCGATATCACTTAGATCAGTTCTTACTGATCTTAAAGTGAAAAAAAAAAAGAAGTAATAATAATCCTTCTAAAGGAAATATTACTAGAAGAGTAGTGGCACAGGTCTGCCTGCTCTGCTCTGAATCTTCAGCTGCTCTATCTGCCCCATTAAGGACACTCACCTCAGCATGTGGCTTTGTGGTGCTGTGACAATCTTGCTACTTTTTTAGCATCTTTGTGTGTTTTGCCATTGTGGTGTGAAATTTATTTTTCAAAAAAGAAACTGTTGACTCCTGATGTGGCAGGTTATTGTGCAAATCACTATTTTGGAGAGTTAGTCATCTTCAGATTTAAGGAAATGTTTCCTGATGATTGTATTTTGCCTGTGCAGCTTAACATACAATGCAGACTTTTCTGATTCGTGCACAGCTTTGCATTTTTTGTGAGCTTTGAGCTGATTTTCAAGTAGGGTATGGTGTACATCATGTGTCCTGAACAAATGGAAGATTTTGTCATTCCAGCCAATGGCTTAATAAACATGGTCATCTATTCTTAATCAGGGCTGAGGAGGGATGGAATATTTTGCAGTCTGATGACCATGTATGGTCTCTTCTCTGCTTGATTTTTTTCCTCTTGGGAGGCAGGTGTGTAATACTGTTTTAATGTGAGTACAGTAGCTAACATTGTCTACCAAGAAAAACTATTTTACATCTGTCTTGCATTATACTGACTCTTAGCCTGCAAGAATCCAGTAAGATTAAGTGTCCTGATTTTTCAAAGTTGATGAACAACATTTCTCTTACTGACTTTATTAGGAGCTCCAGGTGCTTCTTGGAAATCAGGCTCTGATATAACTAACAGGCTCGCAGAGAACCTCCCGTTCATTATGCTTTCAATAAGTGCAACTCAGCAAGGAAAAATATGTTTACAGCTGATGTCCAGACCTTCTCTTCACACCTTAAATCTGTCAGATTAAAATTTTTATCATGCAGGAGTCTTTCTGTTGTCTCTCTGTAGCTATAAATCTCTGGCTTCAATTCCCTGCCATGCCTAAAATGACACATCTCCCTACTGTCATGATACCCAACCCTGTAGCCTGCTTTTTCCTTTCTGCTCTGATCTTCCTCCCTAATTATCCTCTCATGTTGGGGTGAGACACAGTAGGCTGTTTCTGTTATCCTCCCTATACTTTCAGCGTTGGTGTGTATTTCCAGAGTGGGTATATCACGCCTCAGTTCCTGACTCTGCGTTATGCTGAATCTGCGGTTTTCTTGTTGGGACTGGCAGTAAGTGACCTCTGTGTGTGAGCTAAAATTTTGCTCTTCATCTGGTTCAAGACCTCCCTCTTTGTGTCTAAAACTTAAAACCTGGTTTATATGCTAGATACAGAGAGTATTTTCAGTTCTTTTCAGCCTTTGTGCCTTGTAGCATAAATGACAAGAAGAATATAAAGGGAGAATCCATGTTAATTTTTGACATAATTTCAACTGTTTTAACTGATGGATCATACTGTAATGTGACTTTTTAGACCTCGTACTACCGAAGACGACATGTACCTACCTAATGCTTAGCTGTCTGATGCCCCAAAACTTTCATTGCTTCTGAATAGTTGTAGAATGCAAGCTTAATCTGCAATATCTATAGTAAATGGAAAGTTTAAGCAAGACCTCCCAGCTAAACCAAAACCATCTGAAAATAATAAAATGTAACAATGGAAGAGACATTTTCCAGTATAGAAATTATATCATTTGAAACTGTAAGATATTTTCTGTCCTGAGAAACAATTTATTTATTTTTTTTAAACCCTGGCTGATTGAAAGTTAGAGATCAGTGTCAGAAAATTAAGTGGTACAATTTAGAATCTAATCTTGTGTTCATTAGGTAAAGGATTCCTTTGGTTATTTGACTGCTGTATGAAAATGTGGCAATTTGTGCACGTATGTGAAAAGATGTTCCCTCTCCATTTTAGAATTAAGGTGTATAATGCAAAGTTCTTTACTGACAAAAATTTTATTGCAGTGTAATTACATAACATTTTCACTCTTTCTCTGATTTGTAGAACAGCAACTAATGCTTCTGTTTTCAGTCCCCTTTTTGGACCCTTTTATTTGCTTATTGTAAATGCAGACTGAGCTGTGCCGCTGTGCACCACTGCAGAGGTCTAAGGCTCCCCAAGGCCATCACGATCCTGCCAGAGGAAGAACTTTCACAGCAAGCTGCAATTACTGTTTTATTACTGTAAAGTGGCTGATGTTGCTCCTGTATAACCCTACATCTTGCCCATAGCAAAGACGTTTTGATTGAGGTGGAAGAAGGGGCTTTAGAAAGTGATGTCTGTGATTTCTGACGGTTGCTGGAGCAATCACCCTCACTTATAAACCACTATAGGGAAGGTGATTAATGCTGTCTGAACTTTGTGAGACATCAGGTTGCTCACAGATAGGCCAGCATCATGAGCAGAGTAAAGCTATCTTTTTATCTGCCCCTGACAAGGTGTCCAGAGCACAGTTTGAGTGTGGCACTAGGAATCACCAGAGTTCTTTGTTCTTTTCTGCCTGGGAATCATTTCACTTCATTTTATTAACATGTCTTAGATGATGAAAACTTTTGTAATTTGATGAGTATCTTACAATACAAAGCAGTATAAAAGTTATTTAAACTACAGATCTTAACATTAGTTAAGCAAAAACTTTTCTAACCAAAGAATTTTCTTTTGTTTCATTTTCTGAGACAGTAGCTTTAAGAAGTAGAGTAGTTTTCTTCTGGTGTAATTGTGTTTCAGTAAATTTCCTTTTTATTAATGCTATTACACTCCAAGTGTGTAATTCTATTGCTTCATAGTGTTATGTTTTTACAATTCCCTTCTGTTTCTATTGCCAGTCCTCTGCCTGAAGTTACTCTGCTTATCGTCTAAATCAAACATATAAGGTTCAAAATTACAACAAACTTGAACCAAAAGCATAGTTACTTTTGATGCATGCCTATTTCTAAAATATAACACCATAACAAGCAATATTTTTTTTAATGCTTTCATTTATTGTTAAGATTTTGAGGGTACTTTAAGAAGGAAAAAACAAACATAGGAAAATGTGTAGAATGGATTAGGAGAGGAAGGGGTGGGGACTGCCTGTAAAAGAAGTTGAAGAAACCTAACACAGAAACTTGTAACAAATCCAGCTTTCTTGAAATCTAGTGGAAAGATTTCTATTCATTTCAGTCGGGTTAACTAAGGCCTCCGAAGGAGGAAAGGAAAAGCCCTTGAATGCATGGGATAGGTTTTTGCTTCTGTGTTGGTTTCTAGTAACATCTGAAAATACAGTGACATAGAGACATCAATTAAAGCACACTTATGGAGATGCTTTCTGAAGGAAGGCCTGGAGGGGAAGATACCTCTCACTAGACTAGTTTACATAATTAAACAAACCAGACAAACCCTGAGTCTTTTCAGATGTGAGAAGGGGACAGAGATCCCAATTACTTAGACATTTTTCTTCAACTGTTTTGGCTTTATCTAATAAAAGAGCTTACCTTTCTGTATACTTTTTAGGTAAAACTATGTATCTAAACTAAAAAAGCTCTAGTAGTACAAATTCTTACAAGATAATTTTCTGGTCAAAACAGTCAAAGAGCCAACCCATCCTCATCAGCTGTGTTAATTCACTTTCAAAAGCTGGAAACAAGAAGAGATGAAATCTCACAATAATTAAAGTGGTGTAAAGGATTAGTGTTTGTCCCTTGAATTTTTTAGCTCTAAGTAAGGACTTAATTGATGCAATGTAGTCACAGTTGTTTAATTGATAAGTTGTTTAATTGATACTTTGTAGTCATAGTTGTTTTTAATATTTAAAACTATGTCAGGAAATTTTGAACAATGCTATGTTAATGAATTGTTAAGCTGAAATAGCTCCATAGCAGAAGGGGTCATAGACAAAAAAAGCAAACACAGGCCTTTATTAGCAATATGCAGGCAATTAAAATTTCAAATTACTTTATACTTTGAGTAGGCTTTGGAGGTTCCTCTCTCTCTCTCTTTCTCTTTCTCTTTCTCTCTCTTTCTCTCTCTCTCTCTCTCTCTTTTTTTTTCCCTGCCCTGGTATTGGTAGAAGGTTTTGAGTAACTTTCACTGTTTGTTGTCAGTCTAGTATTTAAAAAATTGTCCTTTGGAAGTGAAGTAGGAAATGTAAATTAAAAAACATTTTTACACATCATCAGTAGTCTCAAAGAGAATTCTACTGTTAAACTGTTGAACTGTTGAAACTTGTGGGGTGTATTGGTAGTGTCAGTTATGTCATTACTCTGGGTTTTTTTAGTGGTTGTAGTTTTGATAGCTATATAATTATTTCCAAATCTTAATATATAATTATGTATTGTTATTCCCAAGTTCTTATACAGGAGTGTGCAAGCAAGCAGAGTGAACATATGCTAACCTGCTGTGCTATTGACAGTGTTGTGTATGTGTAACTATATATGCTTATACACGCATATATATGAAGAGGGTATTTTATATATTTTTAATGTAAGTAATAACAATATATATGTTTATATTTCTGCATAGTTTTATATAAATAATTACATATTTTATGTCACTACTGTCACACAGAATGATCTAACTTACTCCTGTAAAGCCCACAAAAAGGGTCATCATATAACACAATTGTTGAGTTGTTGTTTTGCCTTAGGTGTCTGTATGCGTGTTCCGTGTACACAGAGATACCAAAGTAGAGCTGAGAGAGAGCGAAAAGAGGGCTTTGAATATTCCTTTGTGTCTTCTTTTGTAATACTGTGCTGGGGCTCAATGTTTTAATGAGAAGTAAAAGAGGAAAAGTATAGATTTATTTTTCAATAACACCTAAACAGTTCTTCTCATGGAAACTTGAGTTTGCAAAATAAGACATGGGAAGGTGTTTTGTTTGTTTGTTTAGTTTTCCCTTAAAGGGCATAGTAATTCACTGTAAACCTTATATTTGTTTTTATTAATAAAAAAGAAGTTTAATAAAACTGTCTAAATGTTGAGCCAGGAGGATGAGGGTGGAGGACACAAAACTCTGTGTGGCTCTATGTTTGGGGGTTAGGTGGATACCAGATATTCAGAAATAATTTTCTTTTTCCATTTTCTCCTCCTGTGTTTTTTGCATGGCCTGATACTTTTCACTATGTCCATTCTGCTACCAGCTCCCTGAAAAATTTTGTGTTTGAGATCAGAGTTTACGAAATGTAGGGGCTCTAAGCAGCTGGCAGTTCTAGTCTTCGGAAATATTGACTTTTGAGTATCTTTCCCACTTATTTCTGGTGAGAGTGAAATGTGTAGTGTGTATGTCCTTCCTTCTTTGCCATGACTTCATTGTCTTTCCCTGTGTACAGCCTTCCCCCTCATGGAGTGCCCTTCACAAGGCTGATAGCATGCTGTAGTCATCACTCTGCCTTCTGCTGACAGAGAGATGAGAGTCTTCTGTCTATGCAGATTCCCAGGGAGCAGCTGAAGCCAATGAAAATAGACTTTTTGGGTTCAGTCCTGCACTGCAGTCTGGCAGAAATCCCAGAGAAGCTACTGGGAGTTTTGATTAAGAACAGAATTTAGGTTTAGGATGATTGTTTGTGTTTAAATATAGATCTTCTGATTTTGCTCCCTAAACCCTGTAGCACTGAACTGGTCTATAAGAACTGAAAAGGGAAGCTGGAAGACAGAGGCTAGGAGATGTTTCTGCTACTCAGAAACAGTCAAAAAGTAAGCTTAATTTAACTGGTGAGAAGCATATTGGACTTTAGAAGTAAAGTTTTGATGATTTTGACAGTGAAGTATGGCATGGCAACTGTGTATCAAAGAAAATATTCAATTTTAAACTATTGTTCCATTTCAAATGAATTAAATATGAAGGTTTAAAATTGGCCTTGTTGAACTTAATGAGATTTGCACAGGCCCGCTTCTCAAGCCTCTCCATGTCCCTCTGGATGGCATCCCTCCCCTCCAGCATGTCAACCATTCCACACAACTTGGTGTCGTTGGCAAACTTACTGAGGGTGCACTCCATCCCAACATCTATGTTGCCTACAAAGATGTTAAACAGCACCAGTCCCAGTACTGACCCTTGAGGAACACCACTTGTCACAGCTTGCCACTTGGACATGGAGCTGTTGACTGCAACTCTTTGAGTGCGACCAGCCAGCCAGGTCCTTATCCATCAAGTGGTCCGTTGGTCAAATCCATGTCTCTCCGATTTATAGACCAGGATGTCGTGTGGAGTGGTGTCAAATGCTTTGCACAAGTCCAGGTTGATGACATCTGTTGCTCTCCCCTTATCCACCAACGCTGTGACGCCGTCATAGAAGGCCACCAAATTTGTCAGGCATGATTTGCCCTTAGTGAAACCATGTTGGCTGTCACCAGTCACCTCCTTATTTTTCATGTGCCTTAGAAGAGTTTCCAGGAGGATCTGCTCCATGATCTTGCCAGACACAGAGGTGAGACTGACTGGCCTGTAATTCCCCAGGTCTTCTCTTTTATCCTTTTTAAAAATGGGGGTTATGTTTCCCCTTTTCCAGTCAGTGGGAACTTCGTTGGACTGCCACAACTTCTCAAATGTGATGGCTAGTGGCTTAGCAACTTCATCTGCCAGTTCCCTCAGGACCTGCAGATGCATCTGATCAGGTCCCATGGACTTGTGCACCTTCAGGTTCCTCAGCTGGTCTTGAACCTTGTCTTCTCCTACAAAGGGCAGTACCTCATTTTTCCAGTCCTTGCCTTTGCTTTCTGCAACTTGGGCAGTGTGGTTAGAGCCCTTCCCAGTGAAGACTGAGGCAAAGAAGTCATCGAGTATCTCAGTCCAGGGTGGCCAGGTCTCCCATTTCCTTCCTGAGCGGGCCTACATTTTCTCTAGTCTTCTTTTTGTCACTGATACGCCTGTAGAAGGCTTTCTTGTTGACCCTGATGCCCCTCGCCAGATTTACCTCCATCTGGGCTTTAGCTTTCCTAATCTGATCCCTGGCTGCTCAGACAATTTCTCTGTATACCTCCCAGGCCACCCTCTGTAGGCTTCCCTTTTCTGTTTGAGATTGTCCAGAAGCTCCTTGTTCATCCATTCAGGCCTCCTGGCATTTTTGCCTGACTTCCTCTTTGTTGGTATGCATTGCTCCTGAGCTTGGAGGAGGTGGTCCTTGAACACCAGCCAGCTTTCTTGGGCCCTTCTTCCTTCCAGGGCTTTATCCCACTGTACTCCAGCAAACAGATCCCTGAAGAGGCTGAAGTCTGCTCTCCTGAAGTCCAGGGTGGCAAGCTTACTTTGTGCTGTCCTCGCCTCCCTATGGATCTCAAATTTCACCGTCTCATGGTCCCTGCAGCCCAGGCTGCCCTTGAGCATGACATTCCCCACCAGCACCTCCTTGTTGGTGAGAACAAGGTCCAGCATGGCACCTCTACTCATTGGTTCCTCCGTCACTTGGAGAAGGAAGTTATTGTCAATGCATTCCAGGAACTGCCTGGATTGTTTATACCCCACTGTTTTGTCCTTCCAACAGATATCGGGGTGGTTGAAGTCCCCCATGAGGACCAGGGCTTACAAACATGAGGCTGCTCCTATCTGTCTATAGAAGGCCTCGTCCACTCAGTCTTCCTGGTCAGGTGGCCTGTAGCAGACCCCCACTGTAACATCACCTGTCCCTGCCCTCCCTTTAATCCTGACCAATAAGCTCTCAGTCAGCTCCTCATCCATCCCCAGGCAGAGCTGCATGCACTCCATCTGGTCCTTGACATAGAGGGCAACACCCCCTCCTCATCTCCCCTGCCTGCCCTTCCTGAAGAGTCTGTATTGTCCATTTCAACAGTCCAATCATAGGAGCCATCCCATCATGTCTCCATGATACCGATTAGATCCTAGCCTTGCAGACGTGCACACACCTCTAACTCCTCTTGTTTGCTCCCCATGCTATTTGTGTTTGAATAGAGGCATTTTAGTTGGGCCCCTGATGAATCTAGCTCCCTGGCTGGAGGGGCTGTTTTTCCTTTAAGCTGCCCTGCAGGTGCTCTCCTGCTGACCTGCAACCCATCTCCAGTTTTTGGGCCTCTACTACTGATCTCAGCATCGTATGGGTAAGAGTGGCATGGATTCTGTCCTGTATTTTGATTGTTAAAAGATATGCAGCTTTGTAGTGTCCCACTGAAAATAATTTGTAAACCAAAGAGGTAAATCTCTAAAGCTCTTTTGGTTTGTTGAACAAAAAACAGATCTGGAGAAAAGGAAACTACGCTTCTGCCTCTCCACAGAGGGAACAATAGACTGGGGTCTGAGTTTATTATCAACTCAAACAAAGTATCAGGACAGTCTAGACAGTCGTTTGGGGAAATGTTTCTTGAAAGTTAAATGTTACTTTTTTTTTTTCTAAGAGCAATGTGTGAAACAGTTGTTTTTCGTACTTGCATTAACAATTAGCAACTTTGCATTCAGCTGCATGTCTGCGGTTTTAATAGGGTTTCTATTCTGCTGAGGCTTTTTGCATGTTTTTTTTTTTTTTTAATTTATAAAGGAATTGGTTATGAAATATTTTCCCTCCTCTTTTTGTGAGTATGGATGCATTCTGAAGGCCTTCTTAATATGGCTACTAAGAATAATACAGTTAATGGGAGAGACTCATGGCTGCAGTCATTCACTTTTACCTAACTTCAGCAGAGGCTCCGTTGTGCATTATGACACCTGACTTTGTTCTGACTCTGGGCTGTGGCTGGCTGGGGGCTAACATGTTAAACATCATCTCCTTTTATGCCTTCCTTCTTATTTTTGACCTCACAAAGTAGCATGCTAATTGCCAGAGGGCTGAAAAAAGCATTAGACCACTTCTCCACCTACCTCAAAAGTTGAAGTTACGTTTAGCTGCTTTTAAGTTTTGCAGCTGTAGAAAACTGTACATTTGCACCTTCACATTGTCCTGACTGCTCTTTTGCACTCTGCTAACTGAAATATGTCCCAACATACCATGGTGAGATCAGAGTTTCTCAGAATAATTAAATATTCGCTGTGGACCTGTTCTGCAAAGCCTTATCCATGTGGGTAGTCTTAACCATTATAAAATGCCTCACTTTCATTAGTGGGTTGGTTTCTGGCATGAGTAATGACACTGAACTCCAAAGTGGCGGGGTGAGGGTGGGGGAAGTCTACACTGTGCTCTTTACACTATTCTTCAATACTCTCAAAAGTTTATCACATCTGCAGACCTGAATCTTTAAATTTCCTCTTTGCTGACAGGGGATTCTGTTTCTTTGAGGTTGAACTGAATAGCATGGATTTCCTGGGGCGGGCAACCAAAAACCTGTGGAAGAAGTAATTGAAGTTTTCGTATTATCGTCCAGAAAAGTAGCATATTTTCTTTGCAGGCATATAGCAAGGTATTGACTTCTTAACTGTTGGGATATGAAGGAACAGAAGAATAAAATGTGCACTTGTCCAGCTTTCTAGAGTCCAAGTTTTAACAAGTAATACCTTTTTCTTTTCATCATATGGGCAAATCTTACCTTGTCAGTCAAATGTGAATACAAGGTTTTGTGCTGGGTACAGAGTTTCAAAAGAGGTAAGGAGAATCCTTTCCATCATTGAAAATCAAACATCCAGCTGTCAGGCTGTAACAGACCTTTCTGCACTCCCCTGTTCTACTTACAAAGCTTTGTTGGTAGTACAGTGTGCTCTCTCAGTGAGGATATAAATGGCCTTGGCTTCGCTCTGGTCTTCTGGTATTTGGTGGAGTTAGGTCTTACCCTTACCTGTATGGTGGAGAGCAAAATCTCTGGCTTCCCTTCCATTAAAGTTTGGAGGTTTGGGGCTTCGGGGATGTGCGTTATTTGTTGTGCTAAGGACCCTATTTGTGGATGAGAATGCCAGTAGGCTGGGTATTCCTGTAACTCAAAGAAGAAACATAAGAGGAGGCAGGAGTAGGCAGCATGATACACAAAGTTACTTCACTGCTTTCAATTTTGTAGACAGCAAGGTAAAGATGTAAGAAGCTAATATTAGGATAGTAGGTATGAACTGCTGAATCTTACAAAAAAAGTATTCCTGTGATTTCTTATCTTCATGTACACTTTGCACAGGGGTAATTCAGCCTGTAACTTCTTGTGATAGCTGATGATTAGTACTTTGTTGTGTGTCAGCTTGTAGGTTAAGTATTTGCTCATACAGATATTTCATTGGAGTCCAATATCCAAACTTGGATGCAAACTTTATATAGTAGCAAGACTTGTAGAAGTATAAGGAAATACATACATTTACAAGAAGCTCCAAACAAATCAAAATTGGAGACCTTGCTGGAACCAAGATTCAGGTCTATTTATTTCCCAGCTTTTATTCTACACTTGCAATTTTGTAGCAGTCCGTGTATGATATGTGGTTGTACATGCAAAAGTTTCTTCCGAGAAGTTTGCAAGTACATGGAAATACTTTGCTGCTGAAAGCAACTAAATGCCATAAATGACAAAAGCAAAGTGTTTCCATGCTTCTGTCTTTCTCTGCTTTTTGTGTGTGTATATTTATCAAAATGTTTTGTGTCTTAAAATATTAGAAGCTTTTTCTTCAATGTTCAGATTGATTACAGAAAATTGCTTTTTATTTCAGAAATACTGTTGATTGTTTGGTACTTTGCCATCCTTTCCCATGTGCTTAGGTGTGTAAGAAGGAATTATTTTTTAATTAATATAAAAGAGTTTTAGGATGAGTTTTTAAATCTGCAGATAATACTGTACTAATACTTTATCTGCTTGAAACTGACATAATACCAATTATATTAAAATGGGTGTGCAAACCCTGGAATGTTGTTTTTGGAAGAGAGCTGCTTTTGCTGTTCCAGCAAGAGGAAAATGATAATGTGCTTAGAATCGACATGACAGCTGTACTGGTGGAAACTGGAATTTTGCTAAGAGCTGCAAACCCCACATAGACTGATGTGTTAAACATGCTTTTTTTTCTTTTTTAATTTAGAGCTGCCCTCCACTCCTTTTTAATTGCCATGTGTATATTAAGTTGCCTAATCAGTCACAGGAGTTTGTATGATGGAAAGTATTGCATTGCAGAATCTGGTCAGAAATGGTCATGTGGGACCAGTAGAACAGTAGTAAAAATTCAGCCTGAAAATGAAAGCTGTCAGCTGCATAAAAATGTTCTAGCCTTCATGATATATTTAACATAAATGTTCAAAACGTTTTTCAACTAAACCGCTCTTCTTCACTATTACATATCAAAATAAATTTTATAAAAAACATTGCTTCAGACAATGACTAAAGAACCTTCTGTGGATGTGTCTCAGCTTTGAGTTATCCATAATTTAAAATGTTTGAAAGACTTTGGTGGTCGTTGTTTTCATTAATCATAAGCTTAACTGTATTAAATACTTAATTAAGAATTTGACACAAAAGTTTTCTTTAAAAATAAAAAAAAGGGGGAAGGAGGCTCAGGCTTTACTATTCAGGCTTTGGTTTATGCAAACTCCGTAGTCTAACTAGTTGTACTGCCCATAGACTACTTCTTCCAAGAGAAATTAATAGTTTTGCCAAGTCTCTTTTATTTTCCAAGAGACTAGCTCTTGTTTTCAGCCAACAATCTTTTTTCCGTAACTTGCTGGATGTCACCTTCGAAAAAAATGCTTTTTATTTATATCAAGTATATTGTACAATCAGTACAATTCATCTAACTTCTTGTTACCTTTGAAACCTCCCTTATGGTGAACCCTCAGTGTTGGCAGCGAAGTATTACTGCAAGAAGAACAATTTTCCATATTAAGATGATTAAAATATTGAAGGAAAAACAATTCTAGATAATCTTTAATAAAACAAACATATGTACCTTTGTAATGTTTAAATATCTTTTTGCATACTGTGACTTATGATCTGCAGATGTTGGAGTTGAACAAGAAGAATAATATTTGCATATGCATACATTTCAGATTTGTGGTCTGAACTCAAGTACAACTATGAGTATTACCAACCCTTTTATACTCAGATGAAAATTTAATCAAAGAAAGCCCTGCTCTGCCATTTTTTGGAAACAGAAGGTCTGGGAAATGCTGTCATTTATGCAGAATCATTGGGAGAATGGGGTATACCTCGCTCTTCCAGTCCTGCTGATATTAAGGTAGGAGTCACACATTGTAGGATTTCCCATTGCAGGAAGATAGAGCTCAATGGTACTTTTAATTACTGAAACATTTAGATTTCACATTGCAAAGGGGAAAATTGAGATACAGCTGCTTTGAAAAATCAAGGAGGAGGTGCTGCAACTAGCAGCAAAAGTAAGTTTCAGGTTTCTGGAGACCTCTGGATGTGAGTGGAAATTTGCCACAGCATCCTGTCAGAGGTGTAATAAAAACAGTTGCTTCTTCAGCATGTTTCATGTTGGAACATCTTCTAGCAAGATGAATTTAACTTCAGATCTTTGCCAATACAGACTTAATCTCTCCACTCTGAAGGTTCCCTGACAGAGTCCAGTCTCTTGGACTTTCACCCACTGTGCTAATTTTTATTTTGGAAGGCAATAAAGTTCCTGGTAACCCTAACAGCAGGTACTACTTTCCAGGATTCAGGTCCCATGTATTAGGTTGTTTATCTAATAACGCTGATGTGTGAAATGGATTTTTGAGCTATCATTAATAATAAGTTGTTTCCTATACTTGAGCCTGCAAGTGAGGTGGTAGAAGTTGGGATAACTTATTTTTGCATCCCTTCATTAACATTTTCTAAATCATACTTATGGGAGAGAGGTTCTGAAAAGTCCTTATAAAAGGCAATTTTATGTCCTTATAAAAGGCAAAGTTTTGTTCTTTAATTGACACAGGTGGGAGGGATATCTCAGACCTCCTCCTTTACTCACTCCTCATATCATTCATACTGATCAACATGCTTAATGTTTTCAGTATTTTACTTTTAGTAATAGAAGTATCAATATTCCAAATAGCTTATAGTTCAAAATATTTACTTCCGGACACATTGCTTCCTTACTTAGTTATGGTTCTATGGGGTTTTGTTTAAATAAAAACGATGGAAGAGACTTTACAATTTCTTCTGCTAATCTTTCTAGCACCACAGACATGAAATATAGTATTTGTGATAATATGCTCCTCCAGCACTGCAGTCTGTGTCCTTTTACCATCCCGAAGCTTTTACATAGGCTTGATGTAGGTGCAGGAGACTGCCACTGCACCATGAATAGTACTGTTGGGCTTGACACAGAAACAATATTTTGATATTGGGAGCCTTCAGCTAAAATTTCAGTCTGTGCTCTCCCATGAAAAGAAACTTCAAGTTTTCATATTCATCCAGATGACTTGCAATGGACATTCTAACATGTCTGGGTGCCTTTTTACTTTTACTTTTCTTCATGTCTCACTTCTGGTTTTAGTTACCTGAGAAGAGGTAAAATTTTCATGGGCAGGAGTAGTTAGTTAACACAGTACGAAGCTGTTGAGGTGAAGATTGTGACAAAATTTGGATAGAAATTGAATCCTTATATTTTAATGTTTTGTCCTGAATGGCAAGAAATGGTAGTTGGGATGTTAAACATTGTTTCATGTTTTGAGCTAGTGGGTTTTAGACACCAGGATGGAATTTACTGTGGCAGACAGATTATTCCACGTCTACTTACAGCAGGCTTTTTACACCTTCATCTGAATCATCTGGTTTTGGCCAGAGGTACAGGCAGAACAAAGATGGATATTGGACCATGCGCAACACTAGAATTCTGATGTTTCTAATCCTTGCGGCACGCTCCCTGTCAAATAGCCTTTTTTAAATTACAGGTAGAATTAGAATAGACTTATGATTTTTTAAAAAGGAATTAATGAAAAAGCTGCCAAGAACTGTGATAGTTGGATAGTCCCATTTATGAATACAGAATGCACACTTCTATGGAAGAATAGAAATGCTGTAGTATAGTTAAATTTAGAAGTCCAGTATGCTATTTCCAGTTGTTGTTGGTTTTTTTTTTTTTTATGTTGATGCCAAGAACAAAGTACTTAATAAATTTAATTGCATTAACAATATGGATTGTTGGTAAAAGTTGTCATTCTTCGAGTCACAGTGCATGTTGAATATAATTTTCTGAGGCTGAAAAAAATGCATAACACGTATGTGCTGAAAATCACTTTCTTTCACTGAAGCAGTTACCCTTTCTAAGCAATAAATGATTTATAACATATGTTCTAACATATGTTGTTTCTGGCAAAATTACTCCAGCAGCAATGCTGGGAAAGGAGCAAATGAAGAAACACCTAACAATGAGACAGGAAAACCAATATGGAAAAGATGACTGATTCATAAACTCAGGGTTTTTAAGGTCAGATGAACCAGTATAATAATATAGTCTGACTGACTGTATAAAACGGACCATAGAATCTCACATGGAATTTCTGAATCAAATCTACACCTTCACTTGAAAGTACAAAGTATCTTCAGAATCGCATCTAGTTTTAGCATCTTTGCTTCCCCTAAGTAAAAATATACTCTGTGACTAGAGACCTTTATGTAAACAGCTGTACTTTACTATTAGCCTGAACATGCCTGCCTTCACTTTGTATTGTAAAATCTTAGATTTTCCTCTTAGGACAGAAGACCTTTGGATATCATTTTGGATAAACCAAACAGATAAAGATGTTTAAAATGGATATATTTGTTATGGATAATATTTTAAATTACAATATTATTTTAAAATACTAATATTATTTTAAAATATTAATATTACTATAAAGCATGTTTCTGAGATCTTAAATTATTCTTCTGACTCTTTGCATAATTTTTGAAGTTTTCCAGCATCCTGTTTGAAATGCAGTTGCCATAGCTGTGCAAAGAATCACTCTTGCTGGGTGCAGATAGCAGGTTACTTCCCTGTTGCTATCTGGAAATGATCTGTTACTAGGTTTCTGCTTCTGTAGCCCCAAGGTTGTAGAAGCCGCACATTCTCTTAAGACCTCAGCATCTGTTGCTTACATATGTCATTATTCTGGAGTATCATTCAGGAGCTCAGCATTTTGGGTTGAATTTTTTTAATTTGTAAATCTGCCTGAATATTTAATAATAGCTTCTTTCATTCTTCTGCTGTTTAAGTTGAAGTAGTCAGATTTTTAGATGCCCTCCTGCAGACTTACACTGACAGAAGTTGCTTGGTTATAAAACCTGAACATTATGATTTATGCATTCTCTGTTCATTAAGGCATGGGAAGGCACATATATATATATATAGGTTTCCAGAGCATATGTTTCTTGCTTTGTAGGATATATTAAGCAATGAGTATATTGGTGTCACTCAGTCTTGAATCTAACATATTCATATTATTTTTCACACTCTTTGTAGTCTGGTTATGTTCTCCAATCTTTCTTTCAAACACACCCTCCAAACTGAACTTTTCATTACTAGGGTTGACAGGGTATACACATAATCATCTTATGTCTTACAGGAAGGTAATGGAACTCAAATGCAATTCACAAGTTTAAATTCCAAGTTTAATCTTGTCTGATTGAATTCCAAACTTTTTAACATGGAAGATCTTTGGCCAGAATATTCATATGGTTCACCAACCATTAAACAGAAAAATACATAATTGGTATTTCTACGCCTACTGTAATTACATAATGTTATCCGAAGATTGGTCCTATAAAGTGTACCTAAGAGAACGGATGCTATAAAAATACAATACTGTCCAGAAGAACTACTTTTATTCTGAATAGGAATTCCAAAGTGAACTGGGATGTCAAGATTATCAGTCCTGGTGAATGCAAGCTTTGGAAATTTTAGATATCCTTAATAATCATTATTTTATTTCATTATAGGGGGCATTCCCCCATGAAGAACTGGACTCCATTTGAGTGCATGGAATAAGCTATGCATGGCCAGCCATCATGCTCGTCGTCATGCACATTGAGTAGCCCTCCAGTAACAGATCTGTGGCTCCCTGGGCGGATGCAGAATGCAACTTCAGAAGTGGGACAGGATTTAGTATTCCCAAACAGATCTGTGTGAATCCAGAGATCATACTCCCTTGCAGTACTGGAAATCTTACTTTCTTCTGGTAGTGATTATGTTTTATAATGGGACTCTCAGTGTTGCTAGTGGCTCATAAATGGTCTTGTCAGGTTTACCCACACATATCATTTTGTCTTTTTCAGCTTCATGTTTTTGAGAGTCTCATTTATGAGGAGTCTAAAATCAACCTTAATTTCCAGGAAAGACTCAATCTTTATTAATCTGACTGCAGTCATCACTTGGGGAAAAATTTTGCAATGTGCAGGTCACAGTGAAACAATCAGCTCTCAATACAGAGTAGACCACAGTCTTTCCCAGAATCTGGCTATTATTTGTACATCAGTCATTAATGAGAAAATGGAATGAGTGGACTTAAGCATTTGTGTTACTATCATATTAGCAGTGTATACAATTTAGTTGACAATAGAATAAGAGCCTCATCATTGAGCAGTTGTAAAAGCTTTTTTCATGCATATGAAGCTCATTGCTTTTGCTGTATGACAGAGAATGTTTTTACAGATAATATTAGGCCATAAATTATAATACGACTATTTGCTAAAGAGTACAATACTGTTTTCCAAGAATGAAATAGTGTTGTCATTGCATTCAATAGCCAGATTCCCATTTGTTTTCACCAGAGTCAGGATTTAATTCCATTTCTTTCAGTTCTTAGTTCTAAGCAGTTCTGTTTTTCTTCTGATAGCAGGCTGACCATTGCTGGTGATTTGCAGGTTAAATGCAGTCCATCATGTGTTCCCCTCAATCTTTGTGACACCTGAGTAAACTTTATGTGAAAGAAGTATACAGTCATAATCTGTGATGGAATCTTTTCCTTACCCTTAACCAAAATCCAGACAAGATTACAGTGAGTTACTGGAATTCAAAACTTTGATGCTTGGAGTTTGTGTTTCAAATATTTGTCATTCTCATAGGAGGCTATAGCTTGATGAGATCTCTATCAGTCATCAGGATCTGTATTTTATGTTAAAAATGCAGCTCTCCCTGATTTGACAAGGGCCTTGGACGTAATTTTTATTCTTCAGGGTGGAAGTATCAAATTCTGGAAGGCATTGATTGTCCCATTTATAGCTTGATTGTGAGACCAATTGCACACTAATGAAAGTGTGCAGAAGACAGTGTGTGACTCATAATCAGTATTGGAATCTGTTTTCCATAGGAAAACAAGGAGAATAGGACAGGATAGCAGGGACTGCAACCATAACCCCGCTGTTATGCCTTCTTTCACAGACTGAGTCTGAGTGGAAGCTTTGCATTTTATTCTTTTTTCCCCCCTCTTAAAGTTTCCATGAGGATATGAAATCTGGCTTAGAGCAACCATCTGTTTTTCATTTGTTCCTAGAGAATTTCAGTTAATTGTTGTTCCCAGTTTGTGTTGCCTCATAAGGTCAAAAAGTCTTTCTCTTTATACAGGTTGAACCTTAATGAGTTAACTGTTTACAGGAATTTGACTAGGAGTATATTTTTATATAGTTTGTATGCTACATTTGGTGTACTCGATATAGCTTGAATCGGTTGTATTATCTCATGTTATTCCTCTGAAAATAAATGGTAGTTTACCAAGTAGTCTTCTCTAGGTAGCACTATTTTGCACTTCACGTTCCAGGAAAAATGTTGATTCTTTGACAGCCACTGGCATGGATGTTGATCAATGTGGAGTGAACAAGTGTGTGGCTGCTGTGGTCTGGAGTTCACTGCCATGAATCGCCATGAAGTAATTTAGGAATAAGAAAACCAGTTCCCAGTCCTTGTTTGCTTAATCTGATCTGATCTTTTGATCGTTGGCTTGCTTGTTTGTTCGTAAAACTTTCCCTTATTACGGAATTTACTGGATACATTGTGAATACACAGATCAGTTTTGGGTCCAGCTGCCTTTCATTACTTGCGTCTATCAGAAAAATAAATTGAAATATAAGATAACCTTGTGAAAATTATTACCTTCAGTGGAAGGTGTCATGCTGTTTCTGTAAGCAGTAACATAACTTTAATTTCCAGGTCCTCTTGGAATTTTCTTAATATAGGTATCTAGTGGATTAAAATTGATTCCTTCTATAGTTACTAGTATACCATCTTGTATAATACAGTGATCTTTCCTTTCTTCCAGATTACAGAACAGGCCCGTGTTTCACACAAGTTAATAACCAGATGTGTCAGGGCCAGCTAACTGGAATTGTTTGCACAAAAACCCTCTGCTGTGCAACCATTGGGCGTGCATGGGGTCACCCCTGTGAAATGTGCCCTGCTCAGCCTCAGCCATGCCGTCGTGGCTTCATCCCTAATATTCGCACTGGAGCATGTCAAGGTAAGCCTTCTGGTTTAAATTATGCGTGACCGTTGTGTTGCTGACAGGCACCTTGAAAACCTTGTGTTCGCTTAAAACAACATCACTGTTTTCTTTGTGTGTGTTCTGTGTCTTCTGATAAAATTTGGATATGCCTTGCTGCTGATAGGTATTTTCCCAGGTTTCATTTTTCCACCAGTTAAAATTTGGCCTGCTTTGTTAGATTTTGTTTTCCTCCTAAGTGGATGTACCAGGAAACATCCTGTATTTGAAACCAAGGACTTGAAAATAAGCGTGGGAGTTGTTGTTTTACCACTTCTAAATTGAACCAGTCAGTGTCCCACAAAGTACCGTTGCATGTTTCGCCTGGGTCTGTCATGTCACAATCCTGCATTGTATATGAAACAAGAGATGTTAGGCTTTGATGCGTTAAAGTGGGTTAAATTAAATCCACTGCTTGTAGTAGTCCAATCCCAGTCCCAAGTATGGGTGGTGGTGTCGGTGGTCCAGCCATCTACCCCTTCTAGGCAGCTTTCACTGTCACTTCATCTCAAGCACGTGGGTGCTCAGGCTAGAGGTATACAACACACCTGGACACTTTCAGCAGTATTGAGGGTAACTGCTGTTTTGAAGATGTTTGCTATTAATTCTGATATGTCAGTGCCTGAGCCATAAAGGAGTAAAGGCGAGCTCTCAGCTGATGTCAAAATGAGTGGCAATACAGGCAGAAAATGTACCATCGTTAATGGCCAAATCTTGCACAAAATCCATGACCATTTGCAAGACTACGTTATTTTTAAGCCCTCCCTGAGTGGAAGCATCTGTCTATGGGGCTGTGCTAGTGGCCATCAGAAAAAAGAGGCCAAGCCACTTCATATTGGCATGGTCCAGGCACATGTGATGCCGCTCAAAATGCAGGTAGTTGGCCACATGCTACCAGGAGCAACCCTACACCAAACCCTTCCAGAATAGAGCCTGATCTAGGTCACCACTGGGGGTAGTGTCCTTTTCTGCCTCTGTCTTAGAGGTATTGTACTGCAGGCTGAACAACTGCACCAAAAATTCGAAACCTATGCACACCTGTACTGACTTGGTCACTAGGGGCAAACTTTTCCACTCCCTCCAGTAGGTCAATTAACACCAACCAGTATTCCCACTGTGCTGGCAATGGGGCCTCAGCAGAGGACTGTGTACCATACAAATGAGCCAAATGAGGCCATTCTGAGTTGTGAATTAATCCATGACATTGCTGCAGAACAGAAAAGAAAACAGTCTCAGTGGGGAAAGGCCACATGGTTACCCTTTGCTCCGCTTGGGAATTTTTAGGGCCTGAATGCTCCAGAGGTTATTACGCATGCTCAAAAGGACACCTTGTTTAAGCCCCTTGGTGAAGTGGTTAAAAGATAATGCTTGCCCAATCTGCAGGTCTCAAGGCAGTCTTGGGGGAGTCAATAGGTTCAGCAAGGGCAGTCCAGGCAGAAAAGCCTTGCCAATCAATTGACCGTGTGTGCCGCAGAGGAAATTTATTTTGGCCAGGGCTGTCCAGAAGCATCTTCCCTGGTCAGGCTTGCGGCACTGTGGTGCTTGTTTTAGGTCAGGAACAAATGCAACTTTAACTCGGCAATGCCTCTTTATCAGGAAGGTGCAACACCACTCAGGCAGTGGGCACACTGAGAGGTTGGCCGCCTGCTCCTTGAACATGAACACATGCATGGGGAGAGATACCCAGGGCTGCCATTAAGGCAGAGGGAAAATAAGAAATTTAGGTTATAGTGTCAATCAAACATCTTACAAGGAATCTATTGGGGCCCAGGTTGATAATGACATGTGCACTCCTCCTTGGTGTCCCCCTTGAAAAGTTTAAGCTGCCCTACCTGGAACACCAGGCAGGGCAGGGGAGCTACTAGTTTTCCAGCAGTGGGGTGGTAGCACACCCAACAGCTTCTACAGTGTCTGGTCAGGTCAAGGGCAAGTGTTCGTATCTACATCCAGGGCAGGTGTCCAGTTTGACTTCTCCCCATTCCCTTCCCCCTCCCCCTCCCCCTCCTCGCCCTGATGTCATATCAGATAAGAGGGAAGACTCCTTCTACGGTATCATAACCATCGTCTGGACAGTCACCTGGCTCCTCATGGGCCATTCCCAATGTTCCCATCCCAGTGCTCGGGATTTCGTGTTAAGGCCTGCACTTTAAGGGCATCCGCAGTCCCAACCTGTTTCTCCAAGTTAGCACTGACCATCTGTACTAATTTATCTTCTAATCTCTTCTCATTTTCTCTGTTTCTGTAAAGTTACACCTTGCATCATCAGCTGCATCTCTTGCCTTTGCACCTTCTTTTGTAACCTTTCAAATTCAGCAAGCAGTTCTCTCTTTTTGTCTTCCCATTGCTTCTTTTTGTAACAATTGGCATGATGGCACACACCCAACACCTTACAGATGATGCCTTTACCTTTTCCATTTTTAACTTTTCCCTGTTGCAGGTCCATGTGGCTTTTCACTGAGTCCCACTCTGACCAGTGGTCTCAGACCCTAGCATTGTCAAAATGGGGCTGGTGGAGGGAAACCCCATGCTTACCCTGATAAATGTCTACCCTGTTATCTTTGGACTCTGCTCACTGTGCCATTTTGTGTCACAGTCAGGCCCTCTGCTGCTATCTGCCCCTTGAAGGAATAAGGTTCTGAGTCCGAGGTACAAAGTGAGATGTATTGGGATAAGGCACTTAGTAAGTGGATAACAATTACACCACCTTGTGAGTGGGGAGTATTCGGCTTCAGTTCCAAAATTCCTTATAATCTAATTAATAGGTTATCACCCAGTTCCGGAAAGTGCTCTCCCTCATCCAGTGTCCCAAAGGAGGAGGGACTGCCAGGGCATGGGCCTGCTGTTCCTTGGGAGTGCTCTGGTTGGGCTCTCACCTGGAGTACTGCATCCAGCTTTGGAGTCCTCAGCACAAGAAGGATGTGGACCGGTTGGAGCAGGTCCAGAGGAGGGCCACAAAGATGATCAGAGGCATGGAGCGCCTCTTCTATGAGGACAGGCAGAGAGAGTTGGGGTTGTTCAGCCTGGAGAAGTCTCTGGGGACACCTTATTGTGGCCTTTCAGTAGCTGAACAGGAAAGGGACTTTTTACAAAGGCATGTAGTGATAGGACAAGGGGTAATGGCTTCAAACTGGAAGAAGGTAGATTTAGATTAGGTATCAGGAAGAAATTTTTCACTATGAGTGTGGTGAGACACTGGAACAGGTTGCCCAGGGAAGTTGTGGATACCCCATCCCTGGAAGTGTTCAAGACCAGGCTGGATGGGGCTTTGAGTAACCTGGTCTAGTGGGATGTGTCCCTGTCTGCAGTCAAGTGGGTCAAATGATCCCTTCCAACCTAAACCATTCTATGATTCATACAGCCTCCCCGCAGTGATGCTGCCCTGCGGCCTGGTCGGGCTGGTGCTGGCCCAGCAGGAGGGAGGGAGGGGAGGCCTGGCCTGGCCTGACCCAGCTGAACAAAGCACGGCCCAACATCAAGCATTGTGTCTGTGAACAGTGCAGTTAGTGTAGGTTAGTATTTGGGCTGGAATCAGGTGCTGTAAATCAGCACCCTTCTTTGAGTTCTGATTATGACCCTGTATAGTGACATAAATTAACAAAGAGAAAAATCCTTTTTGATGAATCAAAAAAAAACCCAGTCAGTCTAGGGTTAAACAGAGGTTCAAATAACTTTGGCTGACATTAGTTTGTTTTGTTTTGTTTGTTTTCTGATTTCACAAATTGTCTATGTACTGCTCTGTCTCTGTGTATCCCTATCTTATGGCTTCTGAAATCGACATGGGGCAGCATGGCCGGGATACTGCAGGCATTCCCTGTGCAGCAGGTCTCTGTGACAGAGTTAAGCTCCTTCTTAGCAAAGTGAAGTTCACTACAATGATTTGCTATAAATTTTTACATAGAAGATTCCGTGTAGTGCTGGAGAAGTTTCTACTTTAATTCTCTATTTACAACATGACAAAAAGCATACAGGACCAGGAGTTGTTTCTGTGTTTGTATGTGTTAGCAAGAATTTCTGTTAGGTAATTCAGAAAAAGGGCTTTGACACTGCCTCCCATGAGATGTTGATGTACGGGCTGGATGAGCAGACAGTGAAGTGGATGGATACCTGGCTGAACGGCCAAGCCTAGAGGGTGGTGATCAGCAGCACAACATCTGGTTTGGGGCCAGTGCCTAGCACTGCGCCCCCAGGGGTTGACACTGGGTCCAATCCTGTTTAGCATCTTCATTCGTGAGCTGGATGATGGGTCAGAGTGTACCCTTAGAAAATTTGCGGACAACACCAAACTGGGATGGGTGGCCAGAGGGTCATGCTGCCATCCCGAAGGATCTTGACAGGCCTGAGAAATGGGCTGACAGGAACCTCGTGAACTTCAACAAGGAGAAGGGCCAAGTCCTGCACCTGGGGAAGATCAGCCCCAGGCCACCAGTATTGCTGGGTGCTAATAATCTTGAAAGCAATGTTGCAGAAAAGGACCTGAGGGCCCTAGTGGACACCAGGTTGAACATGAGCCAGCACTGTTCCCCTGCAGCAAAGAATGCTAATGGTATCCTGGCTGTGGAAGAAGTATTGCCAGCAGGTCAAGGGTGGTGATCCTTCCCCTGTCCTCAGCACTGGTGAGGCCACACTTGGGAGTGCTGTGTTGAGTTCTGGGCTCCCCAGAACAAGAGAGATGGAGCTACTGGAGAGAGTCCAATGAAGGGCCATGAAAATGATGAAGGAACTGGAGCATTTCTCCTCTGAGGAAAGGCTGAGTAAGGTGAGACGCTTCAGCCTGAAGAAGAGAAGGTTCAAGTGGGAATTTAATCAGTACATACAAACACCTGAAGGGAGGGTGCAAAGGGAACAGAGCCAGGCTCTTTCTGAGTGGTGCTTCATGTCAGCACGAAAGGCATTGGGCACAAACTGAAGCACAGGAAAATCCTCCTCAACATCAGGAAACATTTTCTTACTGTGAGAGTGGCTGAGCATTGGGACAGGTTGCCGAGAGAGGTTGTGGAGTCTCCATCCTTAAAGACATTCAAAAGCCATCTGGACATGCTGGAGCAGGGTGGTTGGGACCAGATGACCTTCAGAGGTCCCGTCCCTCAACCAGTCTGTGATTCTGTGAAAAACTTCCCAATTCAGGCAGCTTCTGTTGCTAATGGTGTTATAAAAGATTTCAGGAAAGTTACTCTTTTACTGCTTCAAAAGAGGCTAGGTAATGTCCTCCTTTTCTCGCTTTTATTTCCTTTTTCCTTCTCTTTCAGTCTTCTCTGCAGCCCCATATATCACAGTGTTATCCTTAGTTTTGTGTTCCCCTACACTGCATTGTAGTTCAGTGGCTTAAAATTGCACAAATCTAACAAAGTCTGTTGTTTGGCTGGTTTTCTACCTCAGGACTCCTCCATAAGTGTTCTTGATAAGAGTCTTCTATGAACTTGAGTTGAAAAATTGGGAGAAAATCAATATGTTGTAAGATTTTTTTAATTCTTAGAAATTAAAACTTGATGAAACATCTTTTTGGATTTTTCCTTCAGTTTTCATTCATACAGAGGTATGGTTGACCTGAAACTACGACTGAAGCTATTAACTAAAATTCACTGCTATGGATCTCCTCACAGCATTATCTTAGCAAAGGCATCTATTTTGTTTACAATACTTGGATTAGTTTTAAGCAACAATAAATCCCTTCACTTTTCTTCATTTCAAATATTTGCTTTCCTGTTTTTCTGTGCTTACACTCCTTAAAACATCCAAATTATACTAAGGAGAAACATTTGATTGCGCTTTTCCTGATATGTCACAAATAGGCCTCTGTCTACATATAGCAGCTTATGTTTTACTGTTAATCTTGAAGTGATTAGTATATTTTAGACATTCTTTTCATAACAATGTCATAAACGGAAACAGCATACTGAAGGCATGCACTTTGGTTACAATCTCCAAGTCAAACTCCTTTGTGTGATGAAGATATTGGATATAGCAAATTCTTAAAACTTCTCTGCCAAACTGATCCTAGCATAGCTTCTGGGACTTCCTTTAAATTATGTGAGAGATCAGTAGAACTCTTTAGCACCCGTGCCACAATACTGTGTTTTCTTTTTCTGCCAACTTATTCTGTGTAAATATTCTGAATATTTTTCAGTTATGCGGTTAACATCATTGCTGAATTCCACTGGGAAGCATAGAAACAATGTGGTGGTCTACTTTGTGTGCTGGATGAACAAAGGAAGTTTAAACAGCCATCATTTTTTTGCTACATTTTTGGCATACTATTACTATATGGGAAGATCTCATTGTATTTATGTCATCAGGAGTTAGCATATAATGTTACAAGGTGATGGTAAGTCGTAAACAGGTGAAGAAAAGTTAGATTTTCTGTGTGGAAAAGCAGAGACAAATTCATAGGTAAGCTTAGGAAGTGTGCATTAGATGAGTGGACAGTGAGGTGGATTGAGAACTGGCCGAATGACAGAGCTCAGAGGGCTGTGATCAGTGGTGCAGAGTCCAGCTGGAGGCCTGTAACTAGCAGTGTTCCCCAGGGGTCAGTACCGGGTCCAGCGTTGTTCAACATATTCATCAATGACCTAGATGAGGGGACAGAGTGTACCCTCAGCAAGTTTGCTGATGACACAAAACTGGGAGGAGTGGCTGACATACCAGAAAGCTGTGCTGCCATACAGCGAGACCTGCACAGGGTAGAGAGTTGGGCGGAGAGGAACCTAATGAAGTTCAACAAAGGCAAGCATCAGGTCCTGTTCCACAAAATCATTGCCTGTACTTCCAACAGTCGAGACAGTCCCTTTTAAGCTCTGAGTACTGGTAATTCCTCCTGACCTGAGTTCTGTGGTGTTTGCAGGTGATTGCATGTTTTCTACTCCGTCCTGAATTATCAGACTCCTGTACTGTAGGAAGGGACTGGAGGAAGGAGCAGTTGACACTCTGGAGACACTGTTTACCTTTCCACACTCCATATTAGGGTACATAGTCTGTAGAAATAAGATGCAGGATTTTGGTACAGCTAGGTATGAAAATTTTAGAAAAAAGTGATACAGCAGTGTTGTTCACAGGGGGTCAAAAAACCCTCTAACAATCAGTTAACATAGAAACCCTAGGAGAGAGCCAAGGGGTATGATGAACAGACAAATTGGGACTGAGGTACTTGCTACTACACTGCAATACTGCAAGGAAATATAATCAACTCTTAAAATTTCTGTGCCAAACTCATCCTGGTAGAGAAAGGTGAATGGAGAGTTTAATCCAAATAGAAAGAATAAAGGGTGGTAGATTTCTGAGTCATGCGTAGACAGAAGCTGCAATTACGATAGCAGATATGACTGCACAGCGGTAAACTGTGAAGAAGGAAATAAAAGGGCCAAGGTGGAGCTCTTGGGGAGGGGGGGTGCGCTACAGAAAATTTAACAAGAGGGGTATTAGCAGTTCAAGAAACAGTTCTTCTCCAAGTGTGGTAACTCCTATCTGAGGAGGCTCCGTTTCATGAAATAGAAAGGTGAGATGAGACTGGCATTAAATATTTTCCCTGAGAGTTTTAGAAACAAATACAGGGATCTGGCTAATGCTTTTCAATGCTTTTCTTTCTGCTGATGACATCAGATTTACAGAGACTTTTATTAAAGGAATATTTACACCCCTTGGTATTCAGTAAAACTGCATCTTTGTCACATATCAGTTAGACCAGACTCACTCAGTCCATAGTTTGGATGCTTGACATCTTTGAAGTGGATGCTTACATCAGCAGATAGCCTAGTTCAGGAGTTGATATGAACAAGTCAAAATCAGTAGAACTTGCAATCCTTACTATTGGAAAATAGGTCATAATTTCAATGTGCATTAGATGTCAGAGTGTGACAAGATTTAACTATTGAGTGTCAAGTTGCTCCTACTTTTCACAGGAGGTGTATGTTGCAATCTTAGTGTATCTTACATGTCTCTTTAGCACCTTTTCAGGACTAATTATGTTCCCTGAATAATGTGCTTATATAAAACATTATGGTAGTATTGTTATTACCATGAACAGCTTTTAAAAAATTGGAGAAGCAAAACCAATTAAAATTCAAATTGTTGGGTTTTGGCTTTGGGTTTTTTTTTTTTTTTTCCTCCCAACAGTTTCTCTTAAGTCATTGCTTAAACAGGCATTGTAGCTGTTCAGACATCCCTCTTCTGAAGAATTCAGGCAGGAGGAACGTAAATGTTCCACTTTAAAGTACTTTATTGCCATTGCTACACAGCCTTAGGAATAACATAATGGCAGAAATCCTGTGTTGGACGTTTTCTCAGTTCCTCCCTGCATTCCTCAACAGTCCATTTCTCAGCTACACCCTTTCCCTTCAGACAGTTAATTTTTTTGCACTGAGAGAAAAACAGTCCTGGCTGAATAGCTTTTGAAAATATGAAGGTTTTTCTTCCTGCTACCATTGCTGACATTGTTAAGTATATATAGCCATTACAGGAGGTAATATAAAAAAAAAAATCTATTTTATAGTAGGAGTATAATGTACTGGATATTAAAGGCAGTGACATGGACTGGACAAAAGAGAGAAGACAGGTGGAGGCTCAAACTCAAAATGAAGAGTGATAGATGATATTTTTTAGATAATCTAATGCTTGGAATTAATGTATCTGGTTTACTGACAGTATTAACAGTGTCATCTAGGATTCCATCCTGCTGTCATGAAAATAGGTATGAAAACAGGAAAAAAAACCCCAAACTTAGTATTATTTCTGTTGCATGTTTGTGTTTGTAGTATTTCTTTTATCTAGGATGCACAGAAAGAACCAAGAATTTTCCATTGTATTGACAACCAGTTTACTTTTAAGTTCCCACATGCCAAATCCATTGCAAAGATACTCCCCATACACATTATAGGTAGAATTCAAGAGAAAAATTGTATTTGGGTAATTTTTATTTCTACCATTGTAAATAAAAAGTGCAGTCTCCAAAATTTGTATATAAAATTGAGAGGTTTTATTTTTCCTGAGATTTTTGGTTCTTCAGAGTTTTTTGAGAAACAGTCCACTCATCAGAAAGGGAAGCTGAATTTGGCTGTGTTTTCAAAGGTACATGTTTAAAGCTAGCTGTGCAAATCCCGCAGGCATTTTTGCAGAGAAAACTCTGCAAAAGCAAAGAACCCTTTTTCACTTGCCAGATATTATCAAGCCTGTGAACACATGGAAACATTCCACCTAATCTGTAGCATATTGAACCTCTGTATACAGAACTGTATCTAGAGAGTTATTCATCTAATTTTCTGTTTATGGCAGAAAGTTTATTGTGTTAATGTGGCTGGGGTTTAAAAGCATGAGTAAATGGATAATTAATAATGCTAAAATTCCTGTGTGGCTGAGCCTGACTGTCAAAGATATAAAAAAGTACATACAAATATGCTTAATTTTAAATTTGTTGTATTTTCAGAGAAAATATTCTTATATCTTAAAATGGCATTTAGGAAGCAATTCATAAAACATGTCCTTTTAAGAAAATACTTTTGTCCTTTCTGACTTTTCTCAGTTCCAAAATACTAGTAATATATTAAAACAAACTTGGGTTTTCATCAAGATGTGATACTGACCAAAAAAAATCATCAGCCTTGTAGTGTGCCTGTATGTTTTTTAACTAACACTGAAGGTGAATATACGTATTCTCTTTACATTTAAATATGACTTAGCGTAGTTAACATATAAACCCTCACAAATTAAGAATGATATTAGCACAGAAAAGCAAGATAGTGCATGTGATTCAAAGATTTGCAGGATCTCACCTTTCATAATGATACCATTTGTGTTTTCTTCACTGGACAAGTAATGCACTGTGTTGCATAATTGGGATCAGCTTTTCAGACTTCAGCAGAGCTTGACATTTATTTGTCCTTTTAAAACCATAGGATTGGAATTGAAATAAATTAATGGAATCAGTTGATCTTAGAATTGTGTTCACTTCAAGGCTTCAGTGATACCTTTTCTGTTTCTGGAAAGTATTAATTTCCTGCTGTTGCTGCCATTAATTTACTATTACTTGACATCTTTGACTTACAAAACCGTGAAAGATACACAGTGGTTATTTTTAACCGCTGATCTTGTGACACAGTTGGCTTAATTTAAATAAGCATTAATAAATGACAGAAGGCACAGGCATATGGTGTGTGAAGAACACACTTTGAGGCCCAAGGGTCAAAAGACAAAGACTGTATTAGTTTTAGTTAGAAGGGAGCTATTGGGTGGGCTGGGTGTGAATAAATGATGGAACCCATCTTCTGTCTAGATGTTGCTAAATCACGTCCAAATTCCTTAACATACTTCAGAGATGACAAGTTTGCTTTCCAGGTAAACCAGATTGCACCAAGCACTAATTATTTAGAATAAAAATGCTTGCAGAAAGTTTATGCCTCTGATAAAAGTCCTTAATCCATTTGCAGTTTAATTGTTGCATTTGGACATGGTGCTATGCTGACTAAATCAGCACCGATTCAGGAACTAAATGCAAACTTCTCCAGTAAATATACTTAAAACCAAGTCCAGTGGTTAAAAAATAAAAAATAAAAAATTGCCTTCCTCCTTGAGTATGAGCTTACTTGAGTATACCTGAGTATACCTGCTTAAATGAAAAGGCGAGTGAATGGACAAGGCATATGTCATAGGTTTTATCTATAGCACAAACACCAAGAGTATCAAAAACTGAGGAAGTACTGTAATCCACAAACTCAGGTAGAATTTCAGTGTCTTGTAAGGGCTTTGAGATAACGAACCCCTTTCTGAAACGGAATACTATATTCTACTGATAATATGTTTATCCTACCCATGTGCATCTTGCTTTTCCCTACATTCATAGTGGCAAAGAGTTGGTTGTGAAATGGGAAAGGTAGAGAGAAAGAAACCGAACATGAAAGTGAAGAGGAAAGAGATGCTTTCTTCTGTGTCTTAAAGTTTCTCAGCTGCTTCATTTAATAATGCATGCAAGCTAACAGGAAAACTGACTGAAAATGGAAAATAGGATAGTGGTTAAAATTCTTCGTTTATTTGGCACTAATGAATAATCTGGGGAAAAAGGTGAGAAATATTTTTCCTAAATGCTTTAAAAATATAGTAATCTTAAACAGGTATTTTAATCATAATGGGGAAAGAAGTGAAATAAAATTGTGTTTTTTTAAAATGGGCAGTGTGTTGCTGTAACTCTATAATTGAATTCCTTACTTAATTTCTAATCCAAGAAGAGAAAATAGTATGAAATTGACCTCTGCAAAGAAGTAATTCTTTGGAAGCCCTATGGCTCCCTTTTCTACTACCTGCAAAGGACACTTTCCTATATTTCTATTTCACAATGTGGAGAACTAACAAAATTGGTTGATTTTTGCCTCTTCTGTGGAAGGTCAAACTGTTTGACAAGAAATATTACCTGCAATCTCACAGAAGAGCTTCTGCAGGTTTAGGAACAAAACTTCCAAGCCTTCTGTCCTCTCTGAAGTTTTGGAGGCATGTGAAATTTTGTTGTGAAGGAATTGGTGTGGTCTCTTAATTCTGAACTCTCTGATAGCTATACATTAACTGAACTGTTAAAAAGAGCTATTGAGAAGCTAAATATCCACATATAATATGTATATCATGCACTAGTCCAGAGCTTCTTCTGCCTTTCCTTGTGTACAAAGAATTTCAGTCTGCTTTAGCGCTGGTTATTTCACAGAGGCCTCTGTGATCCTTGGCATTACTTTAACTGCCCATTTGCACTTACACATTGAATCATATGATAGTTTTGTATGAAAACCCACAGAAATACAGGATGTTTTATGTATAAGTAAATGAAAGGGGGGAGCAAAAAACACAACACAATTTGAACTGGAAATAGCACATAATAAAATACAACAGAAAGTTACTGAAAGTAAGATTTCAAGCAAAAATGGCAATATATTTTCTAACAGCACTTGTTTAATATTGACAGTCCAGCCTAAAGAAATCTGTGAAATTCTAGTCCTACTTATTATGTCAGTAAATAAAGTTATGCAGATCATTTGCCATACAACTTATCCTGGCTGAATAGCACCTATTTTCTATTGGCTTGGGTAGTTTGACTTCTGTGCAGAAAGAATATCCTGCAAGAATTATCATATCCAGTTAAGGTGGACAGGAGGGTAGTCCATATGTAGAGGTAGAGATCCTTTCAAAATAAGAATCTGCATTTTGTAATGGCCATGTGTAAGGAGCAATCTGAGGGCATGGGTTACCAACAGTAACTTGTACAGGTTTGTCTTAAGTAGGCTTCTTAAATATTTAAAGCTAGCTATGTAAGTCGTACCTCAATAAATGTAATACATTTTGAGCTTATATGGAATTGAATGCAATGTGCATGAAGGTCTGAGTCACGTTACTGCTGTTATTGCTATATCTTATATTGGTGGAGAAGTGGAGAAATGTGCTGGGATTTGCTGTGGTTGTTTTTAAGAATATTTTCAGAGCTGTCTTGTCTGTCAGCGAAAGCCGTGATGAAATTTTGTATCTGATGTCAAGTAATCCTTCTTTTTTGTCTTTGTAGATGTTGATGAATGTCAGGCTATCCCTGGAGTCTGCCAAGGAGGAAACTGCATCAATACAGTAGGTTCGTATGAGTGCAGGTGTCCTGCTGGCCACAAACAGAATGAGGCAACTCAAAAATGTGATGGTAAGTGATGATGTCAGATAACATACCTAAAAAGGGTTTAAGTAAAGCATTAGAGCACTTTAGTAATGAAAGAAATAGTTGCAGTGTCTGATCTGAACAGACATGACATAACATAATTGTACTGTGCTTTTTGTTTCTTTCTCACAGCATCATCTGTTTCTACTTTGTTGTTCGTATTTTGCATTAGATGTTTTCTTCTGTCTGACCCATGTGGGTAAAGGCAGTGTTTATCCTGTTTCAAAATTTAGAACTATTGATAAAGAGTGCGTCTGTAAGCAGCATGTAACTGTAACTAAGTTATTAGATTTTTTTTTGTTTTCTCAAAAATGTCCAAAATATTCTAGTACGGGTAGGTATTTTCAGCCTACTGACTACAACATAAAAAGCAAATGTGGCAGTTTTGGTAACGGATATAAGAAATTATTGCCATGTACAGGGTTGAAGAGCCTAGATAAATAAAAAATACACAGAAAATGTCCTTCTTTTTTAGATGAAAATCAAAAATCAGATAGACTGTGTTCAGTAAGTGTAGTTTAATAAACACAGACCATGTTTATTCAGTAAACATATTAATACAATTAAGGCCAGCAATTCTGTGTGAAGTGATGAGATAGATAGAAAATTGCTGAGTTATTGTGGGTTTGATGAAGACTTCACTGATTTGAATGAATTTGCGATGCATTTGAAAGAAATCAGAACTCTGAAACTTCTTCCCAACCAGTGCGTACCTTCACATTGAAGTTAGATAAGAGGACTGCTTGTTCAAGGCATTGACTTGTGGTTAGGAGGCAATTTAAGCATGTTACCAAATTACATTGTACTCACTATTCGATTAGAAACAAATACGTGGTTTTTAGCTGATTTTGGAAATCATCTCAGAGTTTTCCTCAGTTTTGCCTACAATACAGAATTCATCACAGAAAAATTATGTAAAAAAATATCTGAAGGTATTTTTTTCTAGTCCTGTCCTCCACCTTCTTCTGTTCTTTTATGTTGCCTAGTTTCAATTACTGCTCAGTACACAATGATATTGCTGTCATGAGTTTTTCTAGGGGAAAGCTGGCTATATCTTGTTAAAACTTTCCAAGAAACAGTTTGCCAGTTTGCAAGAAATAGAGCTGCAATCATAGAAACAGAGGTATCCAGCATATGCACAGAGGTTTAGGGCTCTGCAGGGAGCAATCACATTCACGGGGAAAGCAGGTCCATTTGAACAATTTTAGAAGTAAGGGAACACCAGGAGCCTTGCTGAGACACTGGGAAAAAGAATATCTCCATACCTTGAAGAAAATAGAATAGTTGAAGAGCTGTAGAGCAATAGAACAGTATGGCACCATCTCTACAGCCTTCTGCAGGGCCAAGGGAGAAACCAGAAGGTACCAAGTAGAGTGAGTAATCCTACAAAAGAAGATGACTGAAAGGGAAATTTGTAATCAGAGCCACTATCCTTGGGAGAATTAAATCCAAGGCATTTCACCTACCCTGTGCTGCTTGGCAATCTGTGAGGAACAGGGCTAAGCAGAAAGTGGGCAGCACATCCTCGTAAAATCTTTCCTTTTTTTTGTGGGAGACAGAATGGCAAGAGGTAGTGGGATTTTTCTTGCCAGGGAGGTGAACAGAAAGCAGTGGACAGGTGGGTTACAAGAGATTTGTAGGCCCTTAAAGAGGCATCAGCGTATAGGAAGAAGAATTGTAATTAAAAGAAAAGGAAGAGGGCAGGGTGTTTTGTTTTCCCTTCACAAGAGCCCTCCTTTGGGCTTGCCCATGTTGGAAAAAGTGGAAAGGAGGTAACTAAGACTATGTATCCACCACTCCTGCTGTTTTTAGAAAGGTTATCATGCTTATCAGCTTTTGACCCTTTACTTGGCTTCTTTCTTCTTCTTTCCTCCTTCTTTGGAAAGAAGCCCAGAGGATAAAGCATCCCTTTCCATTCATTGCTAACTGCAAAAACCCCAGCTGCTGTTGGAATTGCCTGCCACTCGATCACTGGCTCATAAAATTATAGCTTCCTTTTTATTTCCTTATTGAGTAGTAGTGGCGAGGGATGTGGTGGCATTAGTAATAGTTATATCAGAACACAAAGTATGCAGAAGTATAGTAATAATCTAACACTAACTGCTTTTTTCTGATAATGGACTTTAAGTATTTGGAAAGGTGATTTGGCAGACATCATTAACAATTTCTTGCAACTTAGTTTATTAATAAGTTTATATAACAATGTCTGGCACTACTGTTGGATCAGACATGGTGCCATACTGGTGTGGATAAGTAACTTGCACACCAGAGCTAACTAGTACCCTACCAGCTCAGAGTATAGGCACAGTGAACTTAACAGCTACCTATACCCACTTTAAATCTGACATATACCTGACATGATTAATTTTGTTAGTATCTTAATGCTATCATTAGCTTCTAAGCAATATACTTCTGTAATGGTTACACAACATTTAGAAAGTGAATACGCATCTACTGTTCGCAGTTGTCTTGGCATAACTGGCTATTTTTACCATCATTTTGTGTTATGTGGGATATCAAATAATAAGAACAGGTATCATGATTTTGTAAAATTCTGGCAATACAGTTTCTCTTTCAGTAGAATTCAAGCTTAAGTTTACTCAGCATCAAAACATAAAGTACACAAAATTCAGAGGCATTTTCTTGCAATTAGGCCATTAGATATAAACAACTATCAGAAAAAATAATTTGCAAATATTGAATGTTTTCCAAAAAGTGACTGTGATGCCTTACATGAAAGACTCGATTTAAAATTGTTAGAACTATAATAAACCCATCGTTTCAAAGCTGAAGCAAAACCAGCTGTAATTGCTAATCAAATGTGTAGTGTATTTGATTGTGTAGGCCATGTGTACATTAGAAATGTATGCTTTGTTGTTACTCATCTCCAATTTGTGTTGTCAGTTGCAAGACATTTCATTGAAGGCTTTTATTCAAATTGGTATTCTTTGAATCATGAATCATCTGTTTATTTTGGCAGGGCTCTTTCAGCTACAGACTGTTTAGAACTTTTTATAGTATTAAATACAATGATTAATGTTAGAGAGTAATTTTTATGGTTTTTAATGAATAGTTACTTATCCTTGTTCATTAGAAGTGCACTTGTTTTTTTTTTTTTATTTCTCAATCATGGTATATTTATTATTATTCCATGAGACTTGTACAGCAAGAGTAGGGCAAGAGTGTTTTTGCCAAAGCCAGCTGTGGAGGTAATAGTCCTAAAAAAAGGCATTTCTAATGTGATACATACATCATCAGAGCAAAGACAGCATTTGGATATCTGTTGTGATGGACTGCTGTCTCAGTTCGGTAAATGAAGTCCCTGTTCTGATGATGTCTGTAATCTGCCCATGGCAGTGCTCATGCTTGACTGCTGTTAACCCTAGAAGAGCTCTGTGTGAAGGAGACCCGATACCTCCTCTCAGGCAAGGATGTAGTTAAAACATGTCAAATAGATATTTTCACAGACATCCAAATAATGCAGGTAATTTTGTATATGTTATGTTTCTGCCTGGCATCTGCACTCCATCTTTGATGCCAAAAGAACTTACTCAGTCGTATGTTTCCTTCCTTCTGACAATAGTAATTAAAGCATTCTTTGCATTCTACTTCTCTAATCTATCTAAAGGTCTGCTTTAATTATTAAAAATATTATTCAACAGTTCTCACTGATAGTATCCATAGGAAAAGGTGTATGTATTTTTAACACATATCTGCTTAAAAATATGTGATGCTTATGGGACTGTGCATAATAGAAGTGAAACGTATCTACAGTCTGAAATACTTGCTTTTATTTCATAGTTCAATAATCAATGGGTTTTCATTTCCTGCTTTGTTGGCCACCTGCTGCAGAACAGGTCATGTGCTCTGGCTTTGTTTCTTCTATGCCTCTGCCACTTCTGTCTGTGATAGAAGTTAGGTACTAATTAGTCCCTGGTCACAGCTTCCGCACTAGCTTTCCTAGTTACATAATGCCTCACAGGGAATTATGCAGCTAACTGCAGTGCCCAGTTTGTACCAGTTTTTTTGTGAAAAAACCCATCATGACTCTTTTACTTGTCCATTTCCCCATGCTTCACAACTAAGGTGCTAATGCCAAAATTATAGCAGCATAATACCATGCTTGTATTATTCCAAGAATGGAGCAGAGAATGAAAGCCAAGCCATAGTTTTACTCAGGATTTTTTTTTTTCTTTTAATAAAGGCTTTGAGAGTTCATAATCTCTCAGTGTGAGATTTATAGGATAAAACTACAGCCAGTCCTTCAAACAATTACACTTTCAGTTAGTGGGACTGGTCATTTGAGTGAAGTTACATCATTTATATATATGGATTGGGCCATTGGGAAGGGTATAAGGAATTGGTCTCCTATGAGTTAGAACCTATGTACAGAGAAATTATTTAATAGACAATGCAGTTTTTTAATGAAGTTTTTTATGTTAAAAGTTATATAGAAGTGATGTAGTATGGAGTATTCTGCTCACTCCTTCCCTTCGTTAGGTATGGAAAAACAGATCAAATATTACTTGCTGGCTACAAAGGGTAAAATCCATGTTGGAGTCAGTAAGCAGGCAAGCCTCCAGTGTTGAGAGGCAGAGGCTGGAATCTTGCAGTAACTATTCAGACCTTCTTTATTTAACAGCAAGTCTTCCACTTAAGAAAGAGGAATTGAGATCCCTGGCTATATCCTTTGCCCTTAAACATCCAGATGTATTTTGTGGGTTAGGTTTTTTTCTCCTGTTATTCCTCCTTGAAACAACAGCTATTTTTAGAGTAAGTAGGAATGTTCATGTTGTGCTTTTTGTGCCATAATGGATTTTGCTAGAACTATGCTAACCAATAAACATTGCTTTGCTAGGTTATTTGCTTGCATTATATTCTTGTGTTTCTTTCTTAAAAACAATCAGTGAAAAGGCACATAATTTTATTACTGGATTTATTTTGAGCCTCAGATTACAGTTTACTGACACTGACCTTTCAGAAATTAATGGCAATTGTATATCAGTAAAGAAGGTTTAAAGGATTTCCAGACCACACAAGAACAACTTGTATGTGTAACTGTGTGTGTATGCCCTCATGAGTAGAAATGTAACTAGGTAGCTTAAGCTTTTTGTGAAGATATGACCTTTAAAATTAATCCAGCTCAGGGTTCAACATTACTGATTTTATTTATAAGCTTTTCTATATTCCTGGTTTATAGACTTTCCATACTAGTGAGGACAACTCCTTCCACTACTGGGCAAGTCATGGAAGGATTTGAGGAATGGGCACAGAGCAGAAAAAATTTGGAAAAGGCCATTACAAGGGTTTTACTGAATTCCAGATATCCGAAGCAGTGCTGCGATGTCTTAACTAAACAAAAGAAAACCTCAAACCCTTCTCTTTTTTGGCCTAAAAGTTTTGATCTGCAATATATTGAGTTTTCATTTTCTTTTTAGGAATTAAATTTTTAGGATGTTATCTTCCAGAATTAATGGCACCTATATCTACGGGTTGTTCAGAGATAGATTACATATAGATAAACAGGGAGGAGAAATAAGCTTTCAGTTGTGCTTGCTGGTTTACATAAGAGTTGCACTGCTACTTATTAGTATTTCAAGGATCTAATAAATGTGTTCTGCTTATTCTTCTCAAACTGAAAATGCATCATACTTGTTGACTAAATGCAGTTAGTTATGACACCTTTTACAGTCAAATATACTCTAGGAGGTAGGATGCCTCTGATGCTATTCCAAAAGGATATCTTGCTGTACTACTGACATCAAAGGGCTAGGACTATATATCACAGGCTAACTCTTTAAAAAAAAAAAAATAATTGTAGCACCAAATTGCAAAGAACCATTTAAAAGAAAAAGTTCTATTTCTGTTTTTCCTGCTTTAATGTGTAATTTCATTATACTGTGTGTTATTCTGATTTGATGCTACCAGGTATTACTGTAGACTAAAACAATTTTCGGTGAACCCTTTTTGAGAACTCAGCAGTTGAGAGATCCTTTTCTGGTACTTTTAATTCAGTTATTCATAAAATCCTGCTTACTGTAGCAGTAAAAGTAATGGATTCTGGATGACAGGTAGCCAGGCTGGGTATTTTTGGCAGAAGCTCACCTATTAATACTCACACCTGCAAAGTTTATGCCACACATTTAAATTGGTTCTCACATTTAGACTGGCTTTCTTATCTTGTGTCCAATGTTGGAACCACAGCCATTCACCCTTAAAACAGCATCTCCTCTTACTATCTTTGGAGCATTTTCACAAACACCATTAATTTATGTATTTTGGAGGGGGGAGAAGGGAGGAAATTGCTTAACTTTTTCGATCAGCCATCCTAAAAATAGCTCTTCCTGAGGTAAAGTCTCAGAATTTCCAGTCAGAGGTAACAGAGATCTTGTTGAAAGAAATGCATGTGCAAGAAGCAGGGAAGGGGAAAGAGAGACAGAGATTTAGCTCAGAAACTAGTGAAACAAAAAAAAACACTGACTTGGTACTGCTCCACCCTTCTTCCACAAGGGTTCTCCATGTTAATTGGCTAAAACCAATGTTTTCCTGTCCACATGGAGAAGACTGTGGAGTCTTCCTTCCACTCTGGTTACTGCCCAGATTTCAGGAAAGTACCTCTTCGCTTCCCAGCTCCCTGTCATTCTTGGACAAGAGCCCTAGACAGTGTTAAACTCCTGTGCGTGCAGCCAGGTGAGAAGGATGGTCTATGTTCTGCAGCTTTGCAAAAGTGGCTAACTACTTCCTTCCTAAGTCTTTCACTTGCCAGCTCGACAAATTCCACCTACTCATTACCTCAGTGGGCTTTGTACTGTATGACCAACTAGTTTGGAAGTTGGTTTCCTTTGGTAGAAGACAGGTGTTGTGTTCTTCTAATTAAGATTACTGCCTTTAGAGTAGCAAGTACCTGTGCCAAACAGTGAAAATGAAGGGGAAACCCCCCTTAAGACCTACTCTCTAGGAGAGCAACTGATTGAAACCCCCCTTAAGACTTACTCTCTAGGAGAGCAACTGATTGAAACAGATATTCTGAAATGCTGTGTAACTAGGTTCTAGCACATGGATTCTTAAATTTGACTTGCTCATGTATCACTGGTGGCAGTTGCTATCAGCTTTGTGGCATCCCATTTGCATCTTCAGAGAGTATTTCCATGCTGGTAAATTGTGATCAACATGCTGGTGGTATCTTTATCGAAGTTTGGGTGCCTCTGAACTTTAGAATTATTCTTGGAATTTATTTTTGGAATCACTACAGTAGCAATGAAAAAGGGTAGTGTAGTATTTCCTTCAGACTGAAGGTGCGTGTCAAGGGAAGGTAAAGGGAGTTTTCTTGTGTGAACATCCAGTGACTCTGCCATCAAAAAGGTGCCACTTTCTGGAAAAAGTAAGCTCTTCCTGCAGAGTCCTCATTTCATCCAGTTTTCTTGCCTATGTTTCTGATGTGATGGGTCAGACTGTGTGTGTATACAGAAGACAGTATTCATGTTTAAAAGACTTACGGGTTGTGAAAGACCTGTACTGCATGAAAGATCCCAACAAGGCATGCAGCCAGTTCCGTTTCTGTTTTGATTTACACACATGGTTTCATTTCATTGGATTAAACCAGAATTGCATTTAATATAGTAAATGAATGCAAGATTTCAGAGAATTCCTGGGGAATTATTTGGTTTTGATTTATACCGTCATTTGGAATTCTTGGATCTCTACAGTGAGTAACTATGAAGTCTTAAGTGAAAACATTATTTCTTAAAAGTATTTTGATTTAGCAAAAATGACACTTCCTTTTGTACAGACTTGAGCAAATGTCTCAAAAGTGGAGAATAGTTGTCATCATTTCGTAACTATCTTAATGTAAAATTTAAACTTTGTATGTCCTCTGAAATGCTTAAATAACCTTATGAAAAAGACAAAATTTTCACTTCTTTGGGTTGTGCTTCATAGTGTAAAAGAAACAACAAAGGCCGTGAGATGCTTATATGTATGGAATAGTTAGGAAGTTTGAAAATGTTACCTGTAAGATAAATTGTTTTTTCTACAATGACACTCTAAATGACATGCCAGTGGAAAGAGATTGTTTTATTCATACCTTCACTTTACAAAGTACAGTTTTCACATTCTTAGTGAAAAACTAAGCATTCTTGTGGCAAAACTTTATTTTCCTTTCAGTGCTTGAATGTCTTCTGTAGATTCATATCCAAAGGGAGTTCTTCATGTTTGGACCTTCCCACACTGGGGAGTTACCTTTTTAATGTAGTTCCTGTGCATACCAAATCTTTTTGGCACTCTTCCTTTTCTTTCAGTTTTCAGTGTGGAGAATGTAGCAAAGGAGGAAGCGAAGTATTCATTGCATAAGAGCCTCCTAAGAGATAAGACGTGTTAAAGTCTATTTCTCAAGTAGCTATTCATCTCAAGAGAACTTCTAGAGTGGCAGGTCCAAAGAAGTGATAGGTCTGTGTAAAAGTGCAAGGAATGGTCTGTGGGGTCCCAAAGCTTTCTTAAATGGAATGTGAAGAACTTCACAGTGTCATCACAAGATAACTTCTGTCATACGCTCTTTCTGGTGCTTCTCCTGCATTGTTTCACATGAGATACTCTGGGTTCAAATAGTCTGATTTTTTTTGTATTGATTTTTATTTTGCAGTGTGAAAGCTAATTTAAATTAATACTGCATCTAGATTTTTACAAACAAGCTAAGCCATAGTCTTTTACCTATGACTGACTACCTTTGGTATCAAGCCATGCAAAACCTGTGGTGTCATATAATTCCAACTGTAAAACATAACTCATCTCAGGCTAGTTAGATAGTTGGCCCACGTTTTCCCATGTTTTCTCAGAATGCCTCCCTTGTTAAACCTGGGCCACAGTTCACATTCAGTGAAAGCCATTGGAAAAGCTAATGTACAGAAGCCACTTAAAAGCAAAATTAGTTTACTAAATTGACCATAAAAATATTCATACGTCTGAAGATTGCCACAGTTGCAGAATGAAGTGGTTACTTAAAATGGCTTGTTTGTATAAATGGTCATGACATCGTCTTTACTCTCATGCTGTTCTTCCTACTTGTATTTCTACCATTCCAGTTTACACTGCTGTGCTTCACATCTTTAACAATATAGTCAACCTGCGTCCTCCTCTTGCTTCTTACTGTCTCAGCTCCTCATTTTGCTTCCAGTTTGTGCTGGGACAACACACGGTGCTCTAAGTCCTGGTGCCAAGTGCCCTAGCAGACCCTTGTTCTCAGCAGCTCATTCATTAGCTTGATGACATCACACTTTATACACATTTACATATAAAATTGTTGTGGTGTTCAGATGAGACCACTGCTTTTAGTTAGCAGAAACATTTGAATGGATTAAAAATATCTGAAAAAAAGTAAAAATGCAACATTTGGTAGCATTTGAAGAGCTTGGCCAAAATTCTTGCTTACAGTTGGAGAATTAGAAGGCCAGAAAGCAGTCAGATCTGATGAGCAATATTTCTGCGGTCGCAGAAGCCCAGAGCTGTCAGGCTTGGCTGCTGTACCATCCTCCTTCCCTCAGCTTAAACTCAGGATGTGTATTTTGGTATTGCATTGTAGCCATTGCATGCTTCCTAGAGATGGCACTCAGTATGTGTCATTTGGAGGAAATCCCAGACTGCTCTCACATATTCTGTGATTTGAAGTGGTGTGCTCCTTGAATGTATAAGTAAAGCTTCAATTAGATGGCAAGCAAAATTATTTGCAGTATGCAAACACCAGCATTATGTTATTCAATATGAGTTGATTAACAACTTCATTTCAGAAAAGCTGTCTTTTCCTCTTTTTGATACAATATGTTCAAGTGCTCTGCTAATTATCCTATGTTCTTTCCTTTTTGGATAGATATTGATGAATGCAGCATCATCCCAGGAATTTGTGAAGGTGGTGAATGCTCTAACACCATAGGAAGTTATTTCTGCATCTGCCCACGGGGTTATGTCACATCCGTGGATGGCTCCCGCTGTATTGGTACGTATTCCACCCTGTAGACTTTCAGACTTCTCAAGGTTATTAAGGCAATTTATACATAGCAGCAGAACTTCTGTACCAACCATCTAGCACTTCCCCTCCAGGACCTCACTATATGCTAACACACTAGTATCTCTGATCCAGCTACTTAAAATTCATAGCATCTGATGATGATGGTGAATGCCACTGCAACCATCTTTATGTAGGTAGTAGGTCCCTCTGTGTCAACTGTATTGTAGCCTGAGAACTCCTGCCTGAGATCTGGATCTTCTTACAAGAAAAACAATCAATGACTCTCTGTTGTCTAGGCAAGCATAGGAAACCGTAATTTTAATTGTTTCTTTAACCTGCATCTAATTAAACCAAAAACTAAGCTCACTTTGGTTCTAAAGGTATTTCAAGTTCCATCTCACATAGGTTAATTTAACCTTTAGAGACCAATATAAGGCACATATATAAACTCAGAAGGTATTAAGTAGTGTATTCTGAGGTACTACTAATTTGATTGCAATAGAAAATAAAACAAACTAAATACTAGATTTAAGTAGATTTCATCCTTTACAGGACAATTTATTTAAAACTTTTTTCTGTATTACAAAAGAGATGTATGCTTATTTTCACATGTGATACTTTCTTTTATACAACTGCACATGTCAAATATATGGTATAAACAGTTGTGATGAATTAACTAAAAATACTGCATACCATGTTTAAAAAACATTAACAATTGCTAATAATAGTGTCTTTTCTAGATCTCATGTTATTCTTTGTATTTCAGACATCTCAAAGCATTTTGTTCTCATGTTGGGAAAGGGATGGGAATTCTGAAGGGATTTCTGAAATACAGCTACATGATGTAAGGCAGTAGCAACACAAGACCTACAAGTCACATGGATAATTTTTTGCACGACATAGCCAGCTTTTGTTACCCAGGTTCATCTGAGGAGTGCCAAACTTCAGATACCTTGTGGCTAGCCTCAGGAATACTGAGAACCCATGATTTCCAATATGATCAAAATTTCTATGGATTTTGGCATGTTTTATAATCTGGTTTCTAAAGTCAGCTCCCAGAACAAATTTCACACAAATCACATTTCCTAGTCCACTATAGCAGGCCCTTGTGTCACAGAGTCTCCTTCCCTTAAATGAACATGTGTCTGAAAGTTCTTGTGCTCTCAAATGTTTATAGTATTGGAGTATAAATTGTATACTCTAGAAGTATAATTGCTCCTTTACTTAGGAGAAAGTGAAGAATGTAATCCTTATTAATACAAATTACTTTGTTCTTCCCAGTTTAAGGTAAATATTTGCTTTTAACCAAAATATCAGCATGTGCTCAGTTATTGTAATTGGTACCATGTCTTTCCAAAGTCATTGAGCTTTTCTCCTAGTCAGCATTCAGGAGCATGACCATAAAAGATCTAAGATGTGTCCTTGAAGGAACTAGAATATAATAAACACTGACATATTTATATAGAGTAGTTTTCACATGGCACTAATAAAAATACTGTTGTACATTCAGTCTGCTGAGCAGAGCAGACTGGATAGTATTTCTTCAGTCAGATATATCTACACCAAGGTGTCACTGCAAATATGTGATCCTGCAGTAAACCATATGTAGAATTGGTGCTGATCATCTCAGATAATTATTGGGTGTGTCTGGGGGTATTTGGGGAGTTGATTTTGGTTGCTTTTTTTTTAATACAACTTTTCAAACATTTTAATCCTTACATGACTTGAAAAGGGAAAGTAATTTTGGGAGTTCATGTTACTATTTTTTGTTTTCTTTTTAAATTAACTTCCAGATCAAAGGGCAAGTACGTGTTTCTCCAACATAGTGAATGGCCGCTGTGCACAAGAGCTTCCTGGTAGGTTCACCAAAAGGCAGTGCTGCTGTGAGTCTGGCCGATGCTGGGCCATCGGGTCAGTTCCAGAGATGTGTCCTGTCAGAGGATCTGGTGAGTGGCTTGCTGGTTGGTTCATTAGTTTTTTCCTTCTTGCTGTCCATTCTAGTTGGGGTGGAGGTCACTGGAATATTTTAAACTGCTTTAAAATATAGGCTAAATGGAAAAAGAAAGTCAGAAATTACATTATTATTCATTCTTGTGTTTTTAATACTGATGTTACCATCTGTGAGCCATTTTTTTCTGGTCCATGATTGTTTGGGACTAGTTTCTTTAACGTCCTTTTGTTGACTTTGGAAATAGTTCTTGGGAAATGGGAAAGATTTTGTGGTCAAGCTCAAAGAGGAAATGACTCTGAGGGTCCATAGTTCATTTTGATTTAAAGGAACAGCTGCTCTCTTATTCCATTACATTTTGCGTTACTTTGAACTAGAAATGCATCAGTATTTCATTTATTCTTTCAACTCTGCTCACAGAACAATAGTCCACATCCCTAGTGAAATGTATTTTCAGTTTATCTATATGAAGATCTCTGAGTGACCAGGGAGTTACAGTGCTGCTGGCAACACATCAACAGAAAGGTTTCAACAAATAGTTGTAAATTACAGTATTTCCTTTTATTATTTTCAGTGTCCTTCCTTAAATAACACCTGTCACGATCATGGTATCTGCCTGTGATTAGCAGTGGGAGAGGGAACACATAACATCAAAAAACGGGGAGTTGGTGTTCTGTTTTTTGTAGCATACAAAGATCTGTATCTTCCTTATAAGCTGACTCTGAAGGGTTGATTTACTTTATGCTTCTCTATGCATTCCTGTTTTACAGATGAACACCGCAGACTTTGTGTGGATGGCACTCCTGCTGGAGGTGGTTCCAGAGGTGGTGGGACAGGAGGAAATGGGTTCCTTCCCGGTGGCAATGGCAATGGCTATGGCCCAGGAGGAGCAGGATTCATTCCCATACCTGGAAGCAATGGTTTCTCCCCGGGTGTAGGTGGAGCGGGGATAGGGACAGGTGGTCAAAGTCCCACTGGAAATGGCCCAATAATTACAGGGCTAAGTAAGTACTTGCATTGTTGTGACTTGTTTTCCTTTTATTTTTTCCTTTTTTTCTGCTTAGTTTTTAGTCTGGAAATGATATGGTGTTCTTCACACAAAAAAATCCTTTTTTATTCATGCACTTTTAAAAGACCTCAGTTGATACATTAGTAAGTTCAGAAGCCCTTTTTTAACAAGAGTTCAGATGTAGAGATTTTTTTCTTCATTTCAGTTATAGAGTTCTTGAGTCTACGCTGTCCCTGCTGATCTGTCTTGGTCAGCACTAATAAAACTCCAAATTTCTAAGTGTTTTCAAAAAACCGCTATACACATAAATGGTAAATCATAATTAAGAATGTTTGTCAAATGTGTTTTTTGTTTCTGAGAACTACCTTTTTTTTTGTTAGTTTAGTGTCGTGTCGTGCTTGGAAAAATACTTTATTTGATGGATATATTTATGCACCTGATAACATACTTTCTGAAGCCAGGTATAATCTTTTTATTTGCCTCAATTTGAAAATATGAATATTTGTCTCATGTTCTGTTTTTTTTTCATTAGCAATACTCAATCAGACAATAGACATCTGTAAGCACCATCCCAACCTTTGTTTAAATGGACGCTGTATACCAACTCTTTCTAGTTACCGATGTGAGTGCAACATGGGATATAAGCAAGATGCAAATGGGGATTGTATTGGTAAGTGCACATTTCTAAAATCCGTTTTTCACTTTTAAAACACCAATATTTTTGAGTTTTAAATATTGAGGGTTTTTTAAAAAATATATTCTTTTCCCCCCATGTACATATAAATTTTAATGATATTGCTCTGGTGAAAGAGAGTGCAAAGGCCATGATATTACTTACACTAGAATACTTAAAAACCTTCTTAAGGGCTGTTTCCTTACAAAAAAAAAAAAAAAAAAAGAAATCTTTAACCTCAAATATTGGTATTGAGTATTCCTGTAGTTGCTGGGTATTGTACATATCTGTCTTCACATTCAGTAAAGTAAGTTCTGTTCTCTTTTGTTACGCTCACGTAGCTCCATTTTTTCTACAGGAGTTAGTGTTGACTTACATTCAAGATAATGAAGGGTAGAATTTATGTTGTACCTACTTGTAAGGATGAATGACAGCTTGTAAGATATCAAGTCATTAAAAAAGAATGCATTCATTTACTTCTGTTTATCTTTGCACTTTGTATGAAAATATTGAATGTTAACTTTTTATAACAAGAGCTGAATTTGGGATTCTGCACTTTTGTTCAGTGACTGTGGACTTTACTTTTCCAGTTTCAAAGGCTCATCAGGTATTTTGGGGAAAATAAAAAATTTCAGGGTTCTTGTGGCGTAGTTTCATGGAGAAGAATCCTGTATGCAGGACACAGCTTAGTAAATGTATAGGATCCTGAATAGAAAGGTCTGGTTATATTTCTGGTTGAACATTTGCTTACTGATTTTTTATAAAGACATTTGAGATCTGAAAGGCCCCACCTCGAATATTGTGTTCAGTTTTGGGCCCCTCACTACAAGACACACATTTAGATTCTGGAGCATATCCAGTGGAGGGCAACAAAGCTGGCGAGGGGTCTAGAGAACAAGTTTTATGAGGAACAGCTGAGGGAGCTGGGGTTGCTTAGCCTGGAGAAAAAGAGGCTGAGAGGAGACCTTTTCACTCTACAACTACCTGAAAGGAGGTTGTAGCAAGGTGGGTGTTGATCTCTTCTCCCAAGTAACAAGCAACGGGACAAGAGGAAGTGGCTTCAAGCTACGCCAGGGTAGGTTTAGACTGGATATTAGGAAAAATTACTTTACCAAAAGGGTTATCAAGCATTGGAATAGGTGGTCCAGGGAAGTGGTGGAATCACCATCCCTGGAGGTATTTAAAAGACGTGTAGACATGGTGCTCAGGGACATGGTTTAGTGGTGGTTTTGGCAGCATTAGGTTGATGGTTGGCCTCGGTGATCTTAAAGGTCTCTTCCAACCTAGATGATTCTATGATTCTATTAATGAAAAATATTATACAAGAGCGTGTTAGTGACCGGCTTTTCCTACTGAAAGTGTGCTTTCGGAATCAATTTCTAGCATGCCTGTGGATTAGAATAAAATACAGAAACAATGGAACGCAGAAGACAGCAGCTACATGAATCCTTAAAAAAATCTTCTAATCCAAGTCTATGCAGTTTATGGTATGCAAGTGAGAATAGTACAGACAGATTTTGACACGCATGCCATAGAGTGAGTATCAATCAGAAGCTGAGCTGGGAACACTGCCGCTCTGAGTTGCAAATTCTTCTACCTCCAGCTGAATTGCAAACTGCATATCAGGGCCTGTCTTGCTTGGCACCCTGCCTTCTGGAAAAGTGAAATGCAACAACTCTTGAATAGTATTTTTCCTTTGATGTCCCTGTTTCTTACCATGTTTAACCTCCCTGTTTTCCTTTCTCAAATCAACTTGTTATACTGCAGCTGCAAGTTTGCAAGTCCCCTTAGCTAGGCCATTCTCTGGCACCAGAGGGGTCAGTAATAGCTAGATCGTTCCTGACCACTGTTTGTACACACTCTTCTTAAGGAGATTCCACCACTTTCCCAGGCAGTTGCAGTGCTCCAACAGTTGAAAGTTGTCAGAATGTTTAATTTAATTGAAACATTATTTTGCAAAAAATTGCACCTCATTGTTTCTTGTCTTATACCCAGTATATAACAGAAGCAGTTCAGTACTTTCCTCATTGCACTTTTGTGTACTTGAAGGCTGTTATCGTTCTTATTCCAAGTTGTCCTCTATGATACATCAAGCAGAACCTTTTCAGCTTTTTTTGTTTGGGTGAGAGTTTTCTGTACCTCTGATCTCTGTCTGGAAAATTCAAGAGGCTTAGACTCTTGCTGCATCCTTGGGCCTCAGGATCTGTAATGCATTGTAAATGGGGAGTGGGATTTTTACTATAAATCTATCTTCCATGGCTATTCTTTCTTTACAGGGTATGGAGAGCCCTGGAGCTTTTGTTCCCAGCACTAAATTTTGCATCACTGAGATCAGTAACATTTTTAACTATGGTGGACCTTGACTCTTGAGGAACTGTCTTGAAATATGCTGAATATCTTCTGAAAGCTGGCATATTGAATTAATGTTTCTTGATGAAATCTATTTCACAGCTTATATTCGTATTTTTTGTTACTTGGGAGGCAAGTTGAAAATATCTGAAGCAGATGTTATCTATTTGATAACACACATATTTATTACATTTTTATTATTTTTGCTTTCTAAGTTCAAATGAAGAAATGAAGATGAGTAACGAAAAAAATCTGAATATATGATTGTTACAAAGCTAGCAACTGAAAAAAGTGAAAGGCTTTTCTAAACTGTAGGTTTTGAGGCAACCATAATAAATTAAATAAATAAATAATGAATAATTAAAAAGCAGTGATAAATAACATCATGGTGAAGCATGATTATAATAAATGCTTGCTCGTGCTTATAAAGAATTATTCTGCAGAAGGAAATACACTGAAAGAGCACATATCTGTAAATAATGAGCCTGAATACCATGGAAAGGCACAGTGTCACCTGTCTCTAAAATGATTTCCTGTTAAGGTAAGACAGATTCAGCAGAGCTACTTTCTGCTTCATATCAGCAGATAGCATAAAGGCAGTATGTGATAAATAGCAGTTCACTCTGGTTTATTAGATTGGGATGCTGTTAAACTCACAAAACCCTTTTTTTTTAATTTGAAAAGCATGGAAAATAAATGGCAATGGTGTGGTAAAAATTAGTATGGTTTGATACTGTTGCAAGTATGTGATTATTAACCAAATGAATATATTGATAATGTGGCATATGTAAGTTAAGAGTCTAGGAAAAAATGAATTGTGGAAAATAAAGTCAAACCAAAGCAAATCTTGGTGCAAGTGGTAAGGTAAACTCCTAAATAACAAGTAATGCCAGATTAAATATTGGGAATTAGTAATACTAGGAAATTTTAGGTAAGTAGGTAAACCAAAGGCCTCACCTGAGCTTGGGTGACCTGTTAGACTTCTGCTTTTAGTGAACACTGGTTTCAATAACCACTGGCACAAAAGAAATGGTGCCTTCGGCTCTTTTTTGTCTTCCCAGCCTAAATGATCAGGTATTAATGTACTAATTTCATGTGAGAGTGGCTTTTGGGATTAATCCAGAACAGGATTTAAATTCTGTGGTTGAGACTATTGTGAAATGCTTCATTTGCTCTGTCTTTGTGCCCCTTTATAGTTAGGTTGCAGCAAGTAAAGCTATATGAATTTAATTTATTTTTTTTTTTTATTTTTCAATTCTCATTGAAGAAATCATGCATGAAACAATCAAGTAGGATAACCATCTGTGGTTTAAAAAGTCTATCGGATTTAAATGTCTGGGTGCTAAAATTGTTCTTAACAGCTGCCTGGCACTGTGTCCCTTTCTCTTCTGTGGGGTCACCCTGGTAGGCCACCATGCAGCTTCCACTCTGGGCTTGAGATAATAGTGAAGTTGTATCTGATTCTCAGTTTGAGGTTAAAGTGCTTGAAAACTGTTGGACAAGATTCATGGAAATGAATGCATGGAAAAAAAGGTTGTTGACCTCTAACACGCAGTTATGTGCCTAGGAAAAAACTATATTCACCTAGAGAACTTAGTCTTGACTTCGTAATGCACACCTCAGCATGAACAGTAGTCTGAAAACGGGGGCAGTTTTGGATGCATTGGAATCAAAACAGAACTTTCATCTAGTTTAACAAAAGCAGAAGATGCTGTTCCAGACACGGTAATGTCCTAGATTGAAAGCAGGGAAAAGAACCCCAATAATGGCTTCTAGCAAGTTTAAGTGAAATTTTGCCTATTTTTTTCAGTATGAAACAAATGATTCATTATTTTGACTCTTCTGTAGTTTGCCTTTTGAGTAGCTGCTTGTATTCAGAAGACTTTTTATAAGAGAGTATACTTTATGAATATTTATCTTAGATAACACAGCTTTATTTCACTGTTACTTTCTAATAGTATTCTAAAGAAGTAGCCACAGTATCTTAAATGCCACACTGAATCAGTGATTTGTGAATGATAGTTGCTATAAATCACGCAGAAAGTTGTCTTGGAAATGTAGACAGAAACTTAATTACATGGAATTTCTGTGTGGACTGGTACATATTAAATGAAATTAAAAGCTTCCTTGAGTCTAACTTGGATACTCTTCTCATTACTGAAAAAACAGTCTTGGAGCATTGGGAACAGTTAGATTTCACTGCATGGGGTAAGGTTAATGGTATATAAATCAACACTGCTTCCTTACTGCTCTATCTCTCTGGCTGCTTACTCCCCAAGCAATAAAATAAGAAGGCAGAAATTGTTAGATGTTTTTGTGTAGAGTTAAAGAAAAGTCTTATTTCAAAATTATCCTGCCAAATCAAAAAATAATGGTGTTACATACTGCTCTCTGACCTAAACTTGTATTATGCTGCTGTCATGATGGAACATGCCTCATGAGTCAAGGACCATAAGTGTCCTAAGTGATCTGACAGTGAGTGGTCAGTCCCTTTCCCCAGGCTGTTGTTATTACTACTTTTCCTGTAATATTATTACCTTTCCTTATTTTTTATGTTTATAAAAACTCTGGATAAAACTGTAGAGACTTTGAAAGTGGCAACATGCCTGTAGCTGTGCTGTGTTGAATTTTAGTTGTTTTGAGAATACAAATCTCCATGTTTTAAATTTTGTAATATATCTTAGATTCATCGCAGCAAGTCTTAAGGGGGTTTTGGAAGTTCCATACTGTGTCTTGTGAAATTCTGACAAGTGTTACAGGTGAAACACTGAAAAGTGGAGATAAGTGTGGTGCAAGTGTTGAAAAAGAAATATTTGACACTGAAGAGGGTTGTGTTGGAAGACAGAATAAATGGGTTAAATATATCTGTCTCAGATGTTTCCTGTTTATACTGCTGGAATACGCATGGTTGCAATGCAAACTCAAAGCCAACAACTCCTGTATATTAACATATATTTGCCATTTCCCTCTTTTATCAAGAGTTTATAAAAATAAGAGCATCTTAAGATGCATCTTTTATATGGAAATCATCTGATGTGCATGGCTTTGGAAGGATTTTCTCAGCTTAAGTCAGCTATTTCATAGAGGAACACTGCATTCCTGCTCTACAACTTACAAATTAATTTACAGCGGGATACATTTCTAGCATGAACATGTTTTCTTTAACAGATGAAGCAAGTTGAAACCTATAATGAAGAAAGTCATAAATGTCTTTCTCTGTAGGAAAACTAAACAAAATAGATGAGTGCCATAACTAGTATTTATAAGTTCCCCCTGTCCTCCCCTATACTAAAGCAAGATAAACGTACAGTAGTCATTTGAATTAAGACATTTGTCAAAACATTCATGTGAAAATGTGATTTAGAGTTTGGCATTTTGTTGGTAGCTGAGGACTTTGTTCTGAAGGAATTATGTGTGATCTTCCTTGACCCCCTATATCAGCTGAGCACTGAGGAAAAAAATACCCAATCTAGCACTCATGAGAAAGACCATCCCAACAGCCAGGTATCTTAGAGAAGCATGAGAGCAGGAAACTGCTATAATTACATGGACATCTAATCCAGTATAAGGACAGGGTTACTACTTTCTTTATTGTATTTCACACTCTGAATTTCTCTTTTCTTAATCTTGCTTCATTCTTGTGGTTTTACTGAAGTGGCACTATCAGCTGCTATGCAAATGTGAATGAGTTAAATATGCGTGAGAGGAGGTATTTGATTATCCCATTGGATTTGCCTTTATTCATTTAACTGTTTACCCAAAACGGTCTGATTGTATCTAGGCACCAAGAGTGCTGTAAACCAGCTCATTAAATCAGAGATTTGGGTAAATCCACCCTTTGATCTGTATATTGATGGCTGAGAGAGTTGGGGTTGTTCACCCTGGAGAAGAGAAGGCTCCTTGGAGACCTTAGAGCAGGCTGTCAGTACTTAAAGGAGGCCTACAAGAAAGATGGGGCCAAAGTTTTTAGCAGGGCCTGTTGTGATAGGACAAGTGGTAATCGCTTTAAACTAAAAGATAGAAGGAAGAAAGTTTTTACAATAAGGGTGGTGACACACTGGAACAAGTTGCCCAGAGAGGTAGTGGATGCCTCATCCCTGGAAGCTTTCAAGGTCAGACTGGATGGGGCTCAGAGCAACCTGATCTCGTTGAAGATATCCCAGCCCATTGCTGGGGGGTTGGACTAGATGACCTTTTAATCTCCCTTCTAACCCAAACTGTTCTATGATTCTATGATTCTGTGATGCTATTGGTTTTAATTGTGTATGCATTAACACAGTAAATCCTGTCAATTGTATGGGCTTGTTTAAGGTTAAATTAGAACAAAACCAACCTTTTGCCATTTTTTAGAATCAAGTCACTCAGGCACAACACTTTCTAAAAGTACACATTTTTTAACATACAGAAGTTCTTCTAAGTTTAATTTCTCATTCCATCACATTATTTCCAAGATGTCACAAACTAAGTTTTAGAACTAAACTTGATAAAGGGTGAGGACAAATAATCAGCAAAATTACCGTGATTTTTCGTGATATTTCTGGTAGCGTACACTGCAAAATGAATGGGAGAATCACCATTACTAAGAACTGATCAGTAGCGGCTTTACTTAGTCCCAGCTTCCTGTGGCAGCTTACAGCCAGATACCCCAAATCAGTATTGGCTTTCTGATGTTAAAGCCTACCTAAATGAAGAGATGTGTAATTTCAGACCTATAAGTGAAATGGAGGACATAACTGGAGGGAAAAAAAAGTCAAATTAGCAAAGGTGATTGATGAAGAAAGGGGGATTTCATCAAGGAATCCATTCATTCAGTTTGTAACCTGTGAATTTAGCTGTAGCAGAGAGAAGCTGCTCAGATCATCCTCTGTAGGAGCTGTAGCTGTAGGAGAGACTGAGCCAGCAATCCTGCCTGCCAGACCAGAGGGATGCACTCGCGGTGCTCCCTGGATCACAGAGGGCAAGGAACCTGGGAGGGTTTAGAGGAACATCATGGGGAGGAAAAAACAGTGTTATTTTAGAGATGGGAATAGCTGTCTTGGGCCAAAGACACAGCTGACTCATTGGTAACCACTGGCGATCAAATATGGGAAGAGTTCTTGAAAGGAGTTAAAGTTTTTAGAGCACTGTGTCAAATTTATTTCTAATCAATTACCTAAGATTTAAGGTGGTTAAAGTGTGGTTGCACCCAAATACCAAAAACTTTTGGAAAGGAGAGTAAGATACATTAGAGAGAAGGGCTAGATTAAATACTGCAGTGCAAAGACTGGAGTTAAGGGTGCAATGGGGCAGAAATAATTGAGGTGTGGTGCACCGACTGTTGTTTCATTAAGAATCCCTCCTGCTGGTGTGTGGCCCCTCCTCACATTTCTGCAATAAAGTTGTAAGAAAAGGGGGGGAGTGGGTGGGTTAGATGCCATGATATGCTTGGATTCTAAAATGCCAATTTTGATGTGTTTTATTCTGAAGAAGAATGAATGGTCATTCAGTTAAATGAAACTAAGTTGAATAAAGTGGTGTTCACTTTCACTAGGAAACTGTCAGATCCCATGTCTCAAAATCCTCACAAGTATTTTTTCTTTTATCTTTCAAGATGCATATAAATGATATAATAGCATTTCGCTTCTTAAAAATGTCTGCCTAAGTGGACTAAGAACAGATCTGTGTTCTTAGAAAAATAATGATTTTGCCCAAGAACAAGTTTTAGTGTTTAGCATTTGACTGTTAGTTAATGTCTTTTTCACTTAGAAACTTCTAGACTTGAAAAAAAAATGTTGCATATGTTGTGAAGTCACTCATGCTTCTCTGTATTGCCAACAGATGTTGATGAATGCACATCAAACCCATGCTCTAATGGAGACTGTGTCAACACACCTGGTTCCTATTACTGCAAGTGCCACACAGGTTTCCAGAGAACTCCTACCAAGCAGGCTTGCATTGGTAAGAAAATTTGCTTCACGTCTGCTGGCAATGCAGATGTTCTGACCCATTATGTCGGATCCCATTGGAATTCAAAAAATAGTTAGCAATGTGATTTCCATAAATCCCAACAGTTGTTATATTAATTGGAGCAGTAGTTCTGGGCTACCATTGCATTTGTTCTGTTGTTGTCTCTTATTGTTTACCCATTATTCTGGAATATCTGTCACTTGGCAAGGGAATTCCCCAGCCGGGAGTTCTAAAAAAAAATCAGGAAATAGACTATTAGTACAACAGGTGTATACTTATGTATATCCACAGATGAATGTGTAAGTTTTTTAAAGTATTCATAAAATAATTGCTGAGCATTACAAAATATAGCATTTTAGCATTTATTGTACAAGTCTGTAAAATAATATTTTTCCTATCACTCATGCAATGTGAATAGATTTTTAACCATCTTTGGAAAAAATTTTCAAGTAATATTTAAATAACATGCCAGTATTTTTCAAAGCAATAATTGACAGTGTATATGTTTTATCTTACAGTAATTCTTTGATTGTGAGATTATTTTTTTTTTTGCCTTAGATATAGATGAGTGCATCCAGAATGGTGTTCTTTGTAAAAATGGCCGGTGTGTAAACACCGATGGAAGTTTCCAGTGTATTTGCAATGCTGGATTTGAACTGACTACAGATGGAAAAAATTGTGTGGGTAAGAACTCTTCTAAATAATGGGGCAGGCATTATCTTGATGATTCTAGAAATTGTACTTCATACTACAGTTAAGGATCATTAAGGATTACTTTTTTGAAATAAGGTACGACCTGAGGTGAACTTACAGCCCCTGCATTCAAATAGTTATTGTACGGAACTGCATGATTTCAAAGAAAACTTAAGGTAATTTTCGGTTTTGAAGCTGTGTCTCTCAAGAGTCCCAGGTAACTCAGTGCCAGGAATAACATTTTTCCCTAAAGCTTCTTAGCAAGTGCTCCATATATCAGCAGTACTGAAGAAATAACTGTTTTTAATTTTGACTATGCTGTGTCAAAAAAACCTTCCTAGATAGACAACAAGCTTGTAATTCTGTCAGGTGATTGAAGATTTTTATCCTTTCATGTAAGAAAGAAAGAGGCACCCTATTCTTCCGTACATAGTCTGCTGAAACACATAAAGTAGCTGGTCACAACAGGAAAAAAAAATGCTGCTTTGTCTATAGAGTGAAAACTCTTCAGATACTTCATCAAAGTTATGAGTAGAATTTAATCTTCAGGGGAAGCAATATGTCACATCAGTCCTGATTGTCTATTTTTACTGTGTAAGGTGAAGATCTATAAGCAGTTTTCTTTGCAATATTTTGCAGACCATGATGAGTGTACCACTACAAACATGTGTTTAAATGGAATGTGCATAAATGAAGATGGGAGTTTTAAATGCATCTGTAAACCAGGATTTGTTCTGGCTCCAAATGGGCGTTACTGTACTGGTATGTAGAACTGAGGGCTAACACATTAAGACAATCTTGACTGAAAACTGCTTTTCTGGTCCACTCATTCATGCAAGAATTGCAATCTCATCACATGGATTTAATATCATACTAAACCTTACTAACTCATTACAGTCGATATCTTAAGCTGCCTAGAATAGAAATAAGTTTTTCACTTAAAGAAAGAAATAACTGAATTATTTAATAGTCTTGTGAAAGCCAAGAGATGATAAATTAGCTTTTGAAAAGTTTTGGAGCATTGTAAATACAGCAAAATATGGAGGCTCTTCATGAAGTGGTAAAATGAGCAGCAATATGGGAACTTTAAAAGGTTTAAAAGATTTTACATTGATGAACACACACAAGTATGTTTTTCCACATCTTTATTCTGGTAATTCAGAGTGCATAACACTTAAGACATCGTATTTGCCACATAGCATTACAAACTTAAATTTTAAGTGAGGTCATTGGAAACTTACATTAGATATTTTAAGAATAGACTCTGATTTATCTTCATTTTAAGTAAACTAATGGAAGATACCTGTTGCTGCCAGTAGAAGTAGATTTGGGATTGAGTAATTTCTGGTAAGAGCAAAATCATCTAAATTGTTATATTTCTGATTTGAATTTGAACCATTTCTATTAATTGCTGGTTTGTTAATGTGCACCCAGTTGGGCTGTTGACTTAGAAATTGATGACCACTGCAAAGTTCTTTGAAATGAAAATTTACTATCATGCAGATATTCTGTGATTAGTGCTTCCTTAACCACACTTTAAAGCAAAGTTATAGTATCATGGAATGGACAACGGGGAAAATTTATCATTAATTTTGCTTAATGGAGAGTCTGAAGTACGTTTAATCCTACAGTTTTTCTGTTTTGTTTTGGGCTTTTTTAAGGCACAGATGAAATTTTGATTATTTAGTGTAATTCCCATATGAAATTTTTATTAGAAACAAACAAGGATATGCTGATGATTCATCTGCTGTCATAAAGTCATTTGATAAAGTTCTAAAAATATTAATTGTAATCTGCTTAAGAACAGTGAATAAATTGTTGAATTATGTTGCCTCCTGATAGATATTGATGAATGTCAGACGTCAGGAATTTGCATGAATGGTCATTGCATAAATACTGAAGGATCCTTTCGGTGTGAGTGTCCACCGGGCTTGGCTGTTGGAGTTGATGGTCGTGTGTGTGTAGGTAAGTGAGATTTTTTTTTTCATTGAAAAGCAAGTGGATTTATCAGGTTGTCAATTTAAAAAAATGCATCAAATGACATCCTTCTAGATATTGTTGACATCAAACCACAGAGGATCTGTTTAAGGATAAATCTGGAGAGTTTGTCTTTTGTTCTGCTATGTGTTTGTGTTCATGTATGTGCATGTGTGTTTATATATATATATATGTATATTCATATTTATATTCAGTTGTGCATCATCCATTCCTAATCACTAAAACAGGTACATATCTTGGTTGTGACATGAATATTTTTGCACTCCCCTTTTCATATCTTTCTCTAATCTGCAAACATTTTATTTTCTCTGTACCACAGTATTAATAAAGAAAAAGCTTTAGCAGGTCGAGATAGTGAAAACTAGATAGACTTGTTTCTGTGAACTCAAATATCATTATTAAGAGTTATAAGGAAATCTTGCATTATGTTATGTCATAAACCAAGTGTTAAAAGACAAGAAGCTTAAATCCTCTGTTGAACCATAGTGGCACCACCTCTTGTTTACCCATTATTCCTATACATTAAACTTAGAGTATTTACTCTTGTTGGCGTTTCTTTTTGGTTTTGGGGCATACCTTTTCTAGCCTGCTGATGAATAATATTTTGTCATATAATCTGAACTGCAGCCTCTTATCCCCTCAAATGTAACAGGTTGGCAGTTAAGAGATTCTTTACCCAACTCCACCAGGATCTTTGGCAAAGCTTCAGGGAGCTCATTGCAGAAAAATGGAGCATTTTCAATCTGGTGAATAATAAAAAAGGGTTAGAGGGCCAGAGGTATTCAGTCCCTTGTTTTCTACTGAGTGCTGATAAAGAGGGTGGAGAACAATATACTATTTACAATAATTTCAGAGAGTGATGGGACTACATGCACTAGGGACTGTGATACTGCAAAGTTCCTTAAACCAATTTCCTCAACAGGAGATTACCTGTGGATAGAGATACATCTTTCCCTTCTGCATAGCAGAACATTGGTTCTGTATCCCCTAAGTTTGTTCTCTCCTAGCTCATGAATGCATCTATCATCAGGCATATTGGTGACCCAAGACTCAGGTAGTTAGTGGATAGGCATGGCATGGCTTTAAGCTTCAGCAGGCACATGTGCCTGGAATGGGGCCTCCTTGAGTGAAAAGTATACTTCTGGCAGCATCACAACACATTAGCTTCACTTTTGGTACATAGCTTTGTGTGCTAGTTGCTGCTTGTTACTGGACTGCCGTTGCAGCTGGTATTAGATCAAGCCAGCTGGTTAAATAATGACATTTGACAGGTTCACGAAGCAGTAAAGGCAGAGAGGAGACCATTGGTTTGACTTTGCAATAGTTGTGTGTAATAATCACTGCTATGGCTGTTCTTGCTGATGGATGCATATATGTCTTATCTGTCTATGTCTTATCTGCATGTATCCAGATAAAGGAAAGACAGAATTCATCACAATGTTTGGAGGTTATCTTGCACCAAAGGGATGTGAGATACTTTGTGTTGCTATTATCAATTAATTTAAAATAAAATTTTAAATTGTGTCAAAGTTCATCATTCTTTAAAATGAAATCTAGTGCAAGCGTTACTATCAAGTGCTTACACAAGTTGGCCCTTTCTGTTACCTTTCTGTTTAAAATATGCATGATAAAGCCTCAGAATGACTTAAAAAATAGGCTAATAAAAAGCCAAAACACCTTCTCAGTCTCTCAGATGGAACCCAAATATTTGTTGTTTTAAATAAATGACATTTTTTAGTAAGCAAAACTGTACTAAAGACTGAACCAAAAAAAGCGAGGTTTGTTCTCTCTTCTGTAGTAGCCAGGTTGTTTTCTTCAGATTTATTAAACATTTGGAGAAAAGCAGTGGAAAGATAAAACAATGAGAAAAGGCTTGGTACACTGTTTTTAATATAGGAATTTCACTGCTTAGTGGCACAACAGCACAGTACAAGCTGTTCAGTACCTTTTTTGTGGTCCAAGTTGGCCTCATCTTTACCCCTGTCAGTGATACAGCTGCAAAGAATCAACGCAGTGCTCAATTTTTTGTGCTTTCATTTACCTAATACTACCACAGTTCTAACAGCTAAAGGCTTCACAAGTTGGCCATCAGCTGTGAACACTGCTTTTTATTTGAGAATGTTCAGCTCCACATGTCACATAGCTTTAAGGTTTTCCATAAATGCTTAAATTTTCTACAGGAAATATCCTTAATATGACAAAAATTGCAAGGCAAAATCATTATTTATTTGGAAAATTCATCTTAAAATGATGACGTAATTATTCCAGGCATAAAGTCACACAGGAAATTTCAAGTATTGCATAACAAAGACATCTGCATATATGACCTTTAGAATAGAATTTCTGATACAACCTGCTGTTCAGAATTTTATATATATGTGTGTGTGTGTTTATGTATACATACACATACTGTGTTAACTACAGGAATTCTCTGTCCCGTGTATTACATGAGTTAAATGATACTTTTCAGACATTCTGGCTGGTATTTGTAGTCTGAAAGTTAATAAGTTACACGGGGATTCCTTTTAACAGTATTCCCACAAATGTGCTAGGCAATTAGCAAAAATATAAAATTGAAGAGCCTACAGTCCAATTACTTCACTTTTACTTTGAGCTGTATTTTATTTCCAAATAGTGCCATTGATTCTGGTGGGACTATTCATAGTATATATTACTTTTTTATTTAGTATTAATAAGTATGGCAGAGTCAATCACAAAATGTTAACAAGTTTGGATGAAAAAGTACAGCAAGGGGGAACAAACGCTTGGAAAAGGAACAGTTAGATAAATGCTCAGAGCCAAACTAGTATTTGCAAGCATTTCAGGTTTGGCTATACTTCTAGCTGCAGCTTCATGCTCAGTTACCTCAGCTGGCTCTGGGTCTTGTGTGTTTGTGTATCACCTCAGAACTTGTGCTTAGCTATGGCTATAGCTTTGCGCGATGTTTTTTGTTCTCTGCTGAGACAGTCTTGAGTCTGCAGTTCACATCTGTACCCAAAGCTATAGCCACCCAGCACAAAATAGCAAAGTTTTATTTTACTGTGGTTATTTTGCAGAACTGTACCTCAAGGTGCCTGTCATGAGCATTGCGTGATTTGACCTTCTGAGGCACCTGGTTGAGTGCAGTGACTTTCACTGAGAATAGGTCAACCGCTGGTCCACCTGACCTTGACCACGAGTATGGTGGTGATAACGCTTGCAGAAGTGTTACGCCACAAAATTTAAGAGTCTAGAAATGCTGTTCTCTGGGAAACAGTGGAGTTTCCCATAAACAGGTACACGGTTACAGCAGCATCAATGCTAAACTCTGATCCAGGGCATAAAATAAGTTATCCTGTGTTCTGGAATTAGTAGCAAAAGGCTTATCAAACTGTACATGGGCAACAGCACAGATTCCTCAGTGAGGTGCATGCTCAGAACTGTCATGACATAGGAAACCTGAGCTTGGTCAGGTGTCTACAGCAACTAAGCCATGGACAAAGCAATACCTATCTTTCTCATCTATCAGCCATGGGAAGCACAGCCCAAGGAGGACATTCTTCCTGTCATACGATTGCAGTTCTGGTTCTTCATCTTGCACAGGCTTTGTGAATCACTGGCTTTGTAGATACAACTGTTTTCCTATAACTAGTGAGGCAGTCCTCCCCAAATTCCCTATCTTCTTCTATAAAAACTTTGGTTTATGTGGAAAAGCAGTTGCTCTCTTCTTATGCAGAGCAGTTGCTCAGTACATATGTAGCTTCCTCCAGCTGCTTCCCACACTTCACATTGTTGAAGACCTTCCTATGAAGTATTTCTTTCACACTTTCCAATCTTTTCTTCCCCTGCAGTTTCCCTTGGTGCTATTTCCTTCCCTTGAATTGCTTCTCCATTCTGTGCCAGACACATAACTAGGGGAAAGCGTTCCCTTCTGTGACAGGGCAATGATCAAAGCCCCTTTATTCATGGCAGAGCATGGCATAATGGCATCTGAATTTGTTAGAGGTGGAGGGAAAGGATGTGATGCACCTAATTATTTTACAGAGTACATGAACAGACATTTCTTATGCAAAATTTCTTGATTGTTGTCAAGCATAATCTTTTCCTTTTGTCAAGTTCAAGCAAATTGTACTGGCTTCACCTAGACTCTTGGCAAGGAATAGCCCTGAAATCTGGGCTACATTTAACTGTGCTCTAGAACTATCTGTTCCATGGGATACCAAAAGCAAGTGAAAACATTTATGTACAGGCAATCCTGTTTTATAGGAGCCAGCTTACAACACTCAAAGAGCAGGCAGAACACAGAAGGAATTGCCAGTTCTTACTCAGATTGGCACGAGATATTCAACATGCACTGTAAGATTTTTCGTGCAACTTTTCTGTGTTGTTTTGTGATCATCTTTTAAGTAGGTAACTGTCTGGATTCCCTCAGACCCTACACAGTGCAGACCTTTCTGAGTGCACCCAGGCTCGTGGCCAGGCCACAATGTATGGTAGTTTTACCAGGAGATTAACAAGGAGCATAAATTAAAGCCATGTTTTGTCCTGGTCCATAAAGATGCCTGAAACGGAGTATTCTGTAGCTCCAACAAGTGTCTGTAGAAGTATAGGAGTCAAAACTAACGGCTATTGTATCCTGCAGTTCTCACCCACACGTTTAGGTGGATTGTCCACTCACATGCTTCTTAGAAGATCTCCAGTATTACACTATAAGCAAATACGCAAAAGCCATCTAACCCTGGAATCACTAAAAAACCTAAAACAACAAAACCCAAAACAAAACACAACACATAAAAAGCAGTCTAAGAGACATTCTCATTGTTCTTGGGAAGTATAGGAAATGGTTATACCTGCAACGGTAGGGCTGAAGGCCTGCTTTGGAAGATGCATCTTACTACATCTTATGCGTCAAGTCAGTTACATAGATTTATATGACTAAATCAGCTATAAGTTTGGCAGTACACACAAGGTGAGCCCTACAGCTGTATGACTTTCCTGTATAATTCTGCTGTCTTTTATGGCATGATTTTTGGAGGTTGGAAACCTTCCTGTTTTCTTTGTGTAATAACTGTCAGTTTGTCCTGGCCATCATTTCCAGCCCTCTCCCTGGGGATAGCACTATAATTTCCATAGTGGCTTTTCAATCACAAATCTCCAGAAATTTCTTATACTCGAGGCAGCAGTGCTGCTTTTCCCACTATCTAGTTGTGTATAAGAATTGCTAAATTGCTGTTGCTAGCTAGATATTGGGACCTCTTTGATATCCTAACCCTAATCTAGCACTGGTGCCAGTTTATGTATAAACGTATTAAGATAGCCATGTCACGTAAATGCTGGTCTGAACAATCTGCTGAAATTGCATTTCTGTTCAGAATTTGTAAATGTAGTAGGCAGCTATGATCCTTTTGGAAATAGTTAGCTTCCCATATGACCAGCCCTGGGCTGCTGGTGAGTTATCCTACAAGAGGAACCATTTTGGAAGTAAATAAGAGGTCTGCGTGTCCATGTTATGATTGCAGTGCTTCTCAAAGGGAAGAATTAGTCACCACATGTTGACTCAAGCCATTCTGTGTTTCTTATTGAGATACGCGTTGACGGATTTACAAAGCTGCTCTGGTGCGTGGGTCATCTTTGATGGATTCTTTGGAATGCTTTTAAATTTGCCCGCAATATGCTAGTTTAGGTGGTTTTAAAGTGCTCTGGAGGCAACTCTGGGAGCTAACCATTGTGCAAAATGGCCTTGATACCATCAGGATTGTTGTAGCAGAGGCAATGTAACCATTTTGTTGAACAAAACTTTTTTTTTTTTTAAGCTCTCATTGAGATATTACACATACATTTCACTCTCCACCTAAGGAAATAAATTACTTCTTTGCTCGCTCTTTCTCAGATACTCATATGCGTAGCACATGCTATGGAGGCATCAAAAAAGGAGTGTGCGTCCGCCCTTTCCCTGGTGCTGTGACAAAGTCTGAATGTTGCTGTGCCAATCCTGACTATGGTTTTGGAGAGCCATGTCACCCCTGCCCTGCTCAAAATTCAGGTAAATTTTTGTGTTTCTTTGAATACTACACTGAACATACAGACTTTAAAAAGTCTTGCTCAGATCAGGTTGTTCATTTATTTCATGCCTTAAAGAGAAGGGAATAAGGTACTTAGTGCAATTGTATACTGATTCTGGAAATGATTTCTCCTTTAAAGAAGAACTTTCTCATATTTTTAGTATTTGTCTTTTTATGCACTGTAATGTTTGAGCTGAAGCTAGTTCCAGAGCTGGCCAAACTGTGACAAAATTCAGGATGAAGGACATGAGTATGCTATGGATGAAGCTGGGTCCTGGAATTAAGTATTGGCTATAAGTAATAATACTTTAAAGAGAGTAAGCAGAGTTGTCTGATGAATCTGTAAATTTCTTAGTAAAGTCAATCCAGTTTGAAAGAGCAGCCCATATGAATTTTATAAATTTGTATTTCATTTTATAAGAATCAATTCTCCAAATGAACCTGGGGATTTATTAAAAAAAAATCTCTTGACTGTAGAACTGAGATGATGTATCTTGGAGAGTATTTCCATTCAGTGTCATTTTCTGAGCAGAAAACTATTTAGAAGAAATTAAGTAAAACTGGCATTGTGGTTGAAAGCAGTAACTTAAGGAGACAGTACTGTCAAGACTATAATGAAATCACTTGAGTGTTTAATTCTTGTTACCAAAGTTCAGGGTGGAATGCTACTTGACACATTTAGCTATATTATCTATAAATAGTTATTTCATGTGAGCATTGGCATTTTATCAGTTACATTGTAGAAAAATTATTTTGAAGAAGGATCAGGTGGCTTTTGTTTAGGATTAAAGAAGGTGAAACACTGGAAATAACATTTTCTTTTTTCCCCCAATGTCTCTTTCTTCAATTGACTAGCTGAATTCCATGGCCTGTGTAGCAGTGGTATAGGTATTACTGTGGATGGACGAGGTATGTTGCACATTTTCTTTAATGTATACGATTCAAGGTTAAAAAAAAATATATACTTAGAATCATATTTTTCTTTAGCATACTAGAATGGAATTTTTTTTCCTCAATATTAATATGTTGATGTTAGTATTTTCATTATCAAAGTACAATAATTAAATGTTGTGTAAAGAAAAGGCCAGAAATAATTCTCTATGACATTGGATTTTGCTTGACCCTGACAAGAAAAAAAAGTAATTGATATTAAAAGTTTGACTTATAATTTATTTTTTTTAGAATAGGCATAAGACAGTTCTCCCTCATTTGGGGAGTGACAGGAGCCACTTGCATTTGCAGTTGATTTTCAGTCAGCAGGGATAGTAATAGAGCTGTTTTTCACTCTATATCCAGTGTTCACTTCATGGACTGTTTCCATGGAGGCATCATTTCTCTGGTGAGTTAGAGTTGGAAGGGAGCTTACCAAAAAGATGGTCCTTAAAAAGTCCTGAAAGTGAACACTTGCATTTAGTACTGGGAACTGTAAAGCTCTAGCTCCTTTTTCTAGCATCACAGAGAGAGGGATTTTAAAAATAATAGCTGAGCCAGGCCTGAAGTAGGGGTGATGCATCCTGCCACTGCTAAATAAATAGAGTGGGTTGAAGAAGGAATGGTGGAACACAGTATTATGATTTATTGCTAGATAATTCCCTGATGATTTAGTAAATTTGCAGCCAAATTAAAGCAGATACTGTACATTTAGTATTTCCAGGCATTTAATTTAGAGAGCTTTTATCCTTGTCAGCATTAAAGCTCCTATTCAGTCAGCAGGAACAGATGAGACCCTCTGATCATTATACTTAGTAACAGCCTACATAACTTTTAAAAATAGTACTATAATAAAAGAAATTCTGTTTCTGTTCAGTACTGTAAGTCTATATGCATAGTTTTTTTCTTCTCTATGAGCTCATTGCTTAACACGTTGCCAAACTTACAAGTAGTTTCAAATCCATAAAGTTTGTAATTTCTCCCACTTTTTAATGAATTATATAAGGTCCATTTAAAGAATCTCTAAATCTCATGGAGAAATAATAGCAGTGCACCATAATATTGTTGTACAAACATCATCCTACCCTTACAATTTTCATGTAGTCTGGTAGGGATGTTCTATGTTCCCCTCAATACACGGCCAATACAAATTCTCACTAAAAACATAAAACTAATTGTGGTCTCTACCAACTGCATGATAAAGACTATAATCTCTCGGAGGTCCATGCCTTAACTAAAATCCCTCTTTGTTTAGGTTTCTAAAGAAAACCTTAGTATTTTCTGTATATCTTGTGCAGTGACCATGCAGACAATTTTCTTGCTGCCAGTCCCACCACTGCTTATAGCAAGGGACTTTGTTTGCCAATTCCATATACTAAAGGAGAGGAATACTGATCCCACATTCAATCCCTAATAAAAATTCTGTTGTGTTCCTCATGCATTCTCATTATCAGTGCACTTAATCAGTGAAGCCCTTGTCATAGGGATTTTATTTGACTTTTAGTTGATACATTGCTTGTTAATTAGACTGCAGTTCATCACCACATCCCTACTCATTCAGCTCGTGATTAACAAGCGCAAAACCTTCATGTCTTCATGTGAGAGAAATCTGTACATAGGTGAGGACAGAGGTTTTGCGGTCTGGTTCAATATAAAAAGTAAAAAAAAAAGAGCTGGACCTTCTGAAATCATTAATTTGATAAGGAGGGACAGAGTTATGAAATTCTGTGGCTTGTCCCCAAGATACAAACAACTTTAGTAAACTAAAGAATATTTTTTCTCAAAAGAAAACATAAAGCTGAAATACTACAGTAATTCATATTTTCTTATGAAATGTTCACGTCTGATAGCTTTGAAGGGATAGTATGATTTTTCCAAATGCATATCTGGGTATATATAAATCATGAGCTAAACTGCGCTGTAGTTAAAGAGGAAATGTCTTTTAAAAAAGTTGAGCAATACAAGTATAAAACGAGCTTTTTATGAAGTCATAGCTAGGCCAGCACCCCTATTGTTCTTTCCAGGGTTTGGAAAGGGAACTATTCAAAGTAATGGGCTTACCGTATGGGAAGAAATAACTTAATATTGAAAAACCCTCTTTTCCTTAGAGGCAAAAAATACTCAAACTAGCTCATTCCTGTTCTTATAGTTCATATGAATATTTTGGAATTTTCCAACTACAGCAGAAATTCTATATGGGACTGTAAATTCAAGGAACAAATCTCATTCATCATCCTGTTGTGTTGATCTGAGAAAAATTTTAAATTTCCAACAAGTGCTCTAATTTCTATAAAACTGAGTATGCTGTGGTATTGACATATGCATTAGTCTTATATTAGGAAAAGTATTTGTGTCACCTAATAATTTATAACTCCTTACCTAGATCCTTAAACCACAGGCATTAAGAGCACAGGCTAGATGTTTTGCATCAAGGTATTCTTACAAACACATATTTCCTTGTTGATTTAGGTTAGCAAGGATATCTGGAGGTCATCCAACCTAACCTGCTCAGAGCAGAGGTAGCAGAGAATCATGTTTCTCAAGGCCTTGCTTAGTGGATTTTGGAAAATCTCCAAGGATGGAGTTCCCATAGCCTCTATGGGCAGCTTGCTGTAGTGGTTAACCACTCTCATGGGGAAGAATTCTTTTCCTGGTGTTCAGTTAAAAATTCCCATGTTGTAACTTGTAACGGTTGTCTCTTGCCCTGTTATAGTGTACCTTAAAGGAAAGTCTGGCTCCATCTTCTCTGTAACCATCTATTAAGATCAGAGAACTGCTATTAAATGTCCCTCTCACCTTCCCTCTTGCTGGCTAAACAAGTTCAGTTACCTCAGCCTCTTCTCATACATCCGGCACTGATCCTGCTAGGGGACCTCAATCGTATCAGACCGACATCTGCTGGAAAAGCAGCACAGCAAGCTGCACATAGTCCAGGACACTCTTGGGGCGCACTGAGGATAATTCCTTAATGCAGGTGATGGACAGCCAAACCAGAGGAGAAGTGTTACTGGACTTGTTGCTTACCCACACATATGAACTAATTAGGGAGGTCAAGCTTGATGGCAGCCAGGGCTGCAGTGATCATGCCTTGGTGGAACTCATGATCTTGAGGAATACGGGCCAGGTGAAGAGTAAAGCCAGGACCCTGATTTTTAGGAGAGCAAACTCTCAGTTTTTTAAGGAATTAGTGGATGGGACTCCCTAGGAAACTGCCCCTGGGTATAAAGGAGCAGAACAGAGCTGGCAGCACTTTAAGGATGTTTTTAATTAGATCACAAGAGCTCTCAATTCCCATGTGTAAGAAATCAGGCAAGGAAGGCAGGTGACCAGCATGGCTGAGTAAGGACCTCCTGGTCCAACTAAAGTGCAAGAAGGAAATGTGTAGGCAGTGGAACCAGGTACATGTATCCTGGGAAAAATACAGGGAAGCTGTCCAGATGTGTAGGCATGGGACCAGGAAAGCTAGGGCACAGTTGGAGCTGAGTTTAGCAAGAAATGCAAAGAATATGATAGGCTTCTACAGGTACATTGGTCAGTAAAGGAAGATTACAAGAAAATGTACACAGACAAACAAATACAGTAAGTAAGACAGGAGAAGTAATGACAACCGACATGGAGAAGGCTGAGGTACTCGACAATTTTTTTGCCTGAGTTTTCACTGGTAATCACTCTTGCCATATCTCTCAAGTCTCTGAGTATCAAGGCAGGGACTCAGGGAACAAAGTTCGTGTCATCATAGCAGAAGATCAGATTCAGGACCACCGGAGGAACCTGAACATACACAAGTCCATGGGACCTGATGAGATGCATCCCAGGGTCCTGAGGGAACTAGCAGATGTAGTTGCTAAGCCACTCTCCAGCAAAGTCCCCAGTGAGTGCAGAAAAGGGAATATCACACCTGTTTTTAAAAAAGGCTAAAAAGGAGGACCCTGGGAATTACTGACCAGTCAGCCTCACCTCAGTGCACGGTAAGATCATGGAGCAGATCCTCCCAGAAGTTATGTCAAAACATGGAAGACACAGGTAATTAGAAAGAGCCAACATGGCTTCACCAAGGGCAAATCATGCCTGACTGATCTAGTGGCCTGCTGTGATGGTGTGATTGCACCAGAGGACAAGGGAAGAGCTACTGATATCATCTATCTTGACTTCCATAAGATCTTTGATAGAGTCTCCCACAAGGTTCTTCTGTCTCCACTAAATTGGAGATAGATTGTTTTGATGGAAGGACTGTTAAGATAGATAAGGAATTGTCTAGATGGCCACATGCAGTGAGTTATGGTCAATGACTCAATGTCCAAGAGGAAAACAGTAACAAGTGGTGTCCCTCAAGGGTCCATACTGGGACAATACTGTTTAATGTCTTCATTGATGACATAGACAGTGGGATTGAGTGCACCCTCAGTAAGTTTGCAGATGACACCAAGCTGAGTCGTACAGTTGATTGGCTAGAGGCAAGAGATACCATCCAGAGGGACCTTGACAGACTTTAGGAGTGGGCCCATGTGAACTTTATGAAGTAGCCCAAAACTGGACACTATTCCAGGTTTGGCATCAGTAGTGTCAAATGGGAATAATCACTTCTTTCAGCCTTCTGGCTGCACCCTTGCAGTACCATTGCTCTGAATGGCAGGCCCAACATCCAGTGAGTCACATCTAGATCCACATCTACCACAGGATCAAGTTTTTCATATCTTTCAGTATCTGGTTATCTTCTGTGTTGTGTTAATACAGATATTAATGAGTGTGCGTTGGATCCTGACATTTGCTCCAATGGAATTTGTGAAAACTTACGTGGCAGCTATCGTTGTAACTGTAACAGCGGCTATGAGCCTGATCCTTCTGGAAGGAATTGTGTGGGTAAGTTGTTCGATTCTTTTATTATTATTGAAGAATTCATCACTATATTCATGCTAATTTGAATTGACAAAATTTAGATTGCAAGACATCTACTTCTTAAAGTTACAGTGCAAGTGCAAAAAGTGTCTAATGAAACTGCTTTATCCAGTTGCTGCATAGCTTATATTCTTACTGGTGTTTTTTTCTGTCATTTGGCAGGGGATATTATTGTTTGAGAAGTGTAAGCAGGAAGTATCACTGCAGGTTAGGAATTAATTTTCTCAAAAGTGTGGATCAGTTTGTGTTATATTTTCATGTATAACATTTGTAAAAACCACCTGAAATGTGTTCCTTCCAAGGCTGGATGATAATTTGTCAAGAGCTGAAGGTCACGACTTTACATAATAAAATGTAACAGATGGCTATCATTATCATAATGAATGTTAATTGGTAGATTGTGTACACGATTTCCTCAGTATGCAACAACTCATGATGTGCCAAAGTTAAACATACATCAGAACAGGTTGCTACACACTTAGTCCTCTAATTTCTGAAAGCTTCGCTTGTGAAGGAAGCAATGAGCACTCTTAGGATTTCACAAGTCATGTCTGAACAGTGGGCTCACGTGTAATGGCTGTTCTTTTATTCTTCAGAATTTCAGGTCACCAGTATACAGGAAAGATTCACTTCAGAAACTTTTAATTGTCATCTGTAGTTTGGTTTAGGTTTATACCAGACAGTTGTTGGAGTGTCTAGATACATTTCTGCAAGTGTTTAGGAATACCCAACATAAGATACCTATGTTATATGTTTCACTCTCATTTTATTATTCATGGTATTTTTTTCTTTTGGGAGTTCTTACGTCTAAAAAAGTGTATTATACCACAGGTACATTGTACAATAATATTTCTTATACTCCTGTTATCATCCTGTAATTTTAAAGAGAAAACTGAAGTTTGTTTGTATTAAAAGCTAATGGAAATCTATCTGAAACCATTAGAAAGCCTTAAGTATCATCCTACCATCTGATGTGTTTATTTTGGGGAATTACTGCTCTCTGCACATAAAGGTTTACTAACCTGTCGCTGATATTTGTGGTCAAAAAACCCCACCATTTTTGGTAGAGAAAACATGGACTATATAACTGGTATAATTTTAATACCAAACATTCCTACCTAGTGATGCAAAACAAACACAAAGTAATAAAAGTGTTTCTTTTCATCTGCTTGACTTAAGGAATTTTACAGCTAGTTACTTTCTAAAGGCCCTAAATATGACCTTTTGGCAGGCAAGGCACTGCTGCAGAAAACTGTTGGTGTTTTTTTAAAATACTTCACATAATATTCCTTTTCCAAATGGATTTTATGGCACTGTATCTTATTTATCTAGTTACACTTGGGATTATGTAAGTGCAAGTTTAGGTATATGTCTGTTTAATTATTTAAATAAAAACGCAGCATAGTGACTGAAAGTGTATTTATTCTTAGTTACGATATTTTTTGCACAAAATAGGTTAATTATAAATGCTCAAATAAAGGGTTGAATTTTTTTAATTAATGATACAGATTATGAGAAGCCAGGAAATAAAAATGGTCATCATACAGAATGCAGACAGTATTTTTGTCAGTTTTAAGTGTTTTTAGAGCATGAGCTATGTCGTTCTTTGTTTTTACAGTGCATATCACAAGAGATTACAGTCCGAATCTGAAGTTATTCTGTGAGATTGTAAGGAAATAGTAGTTCATAACACTGCTAATTTGGGTTAAATGATAGTATGACAACAAGCTCAAAATTAAAGGCTGTTGTTCTTGAAAATGTCAAATTCCAAATCCATCCTCCTTTACTTAGTTAAAATCAAATGAGATTACATAAAGGACAAGTTTGTTTAGAAGAGCTTCTTTACAGCTGCCAAACATAAATCTCTGATTCATCGTCTGAGGAAATTTAGACTTTATTGTCTGAATCCTAAAGGAATTTATAAGCATAGCTTGCAAAATCTCATGTAGTTGGGAAACCAGAAGCCTCCAAATTGTATTTGTTTTGCATTCTTGTTTTTCTTCTTTATTTTTAAACTTAAACACTCTAAAAAATCTACTCGATGCAGGATTTCAGTTGCAGTGATTTTCAGTTTGCGAAATCAAGTAGTCAAAATGTAGGAGACACCCTGAATCAGGATAAAGTGACAGGTTTGTTATGGCTTACCCTGTCAGTATTATTCCATAACTTAAGGATTTGCGACATGTGATGGGCATTAAAGGAAAGTAGCTTAAAATTGTATTGTTTTTTTCTATTTCAAAATAAGCAATCGGGCAATGAGGAAGATTGGTTGCTTTTTATTATCATTATTTGCAGTTAATATAAGAGGAGTTCTGAGAGTGCTATTAATATATGGTTTCTTTCCTGTTCGCCATGCTTGATATTCTAGTCTTAATCATAGGGGGGTTTTTAATACAATATACCTCTGGAGGGGAGGTACATACGTATACTCTTGAGATGTCTGCCATACATGATTTGTACAATTTAGATCTTAATGCACATATTTACTTCATGGATAACAAAATCAATTTTTGCCTGTAAAACAGGATTAGAACAACAGTAATCTAACGCACTGTTATTTCTATGTTTGAAAAAAACAACAAAAAAAGAAATGCTTTTTCAAAGCAAATAAACCTTCATGAACTTGTCATGGTGTTATAGTCATACAATTGACAAAGATTCCAAGGTCATTCCAGGATAACTTCACTATTACTTTAAGAGGAATCATGAACTATTTTTAGAGCCTGCTAATGAAAAACTTCAAAAGCAGAACATAATTTTTGGTAATAAGGATCTGAAAGTGAATTAGGCATTTGAAACTAAGAATTGGCATTTTTCCTTGCTCAGTCACTGTTGTAGAAAACTGCATATCTGGCAACCTAGTTCTTGCTGTAGAAAGCGACAGGGCCTACTTGTGGAGGTGAAGGCCTCTCATGGCATTTGCACTCACTGTTTTTTATAACTCATCTTTTGCAGACATTGATGAATGTTCAGTGAACGGACTGCTGTGTGATAACGGACTCTGTCGAAACACCCCTGGAAGTTACAGCTGCAGTTGTCCAAAGGGTTATGTGTTCAGCACTGAGACAGACACATGTGAAGGTGAAAAATCTGCAAGTTGAATTAATTTTATTGCTTATTATATAACATTAAAGCTAAATGATCATAAAAGATTCAGAGTGGTGACAAGTACCAGAGGAAAAGACAGAACTAAGATATTGCATAAATCATTGCATTCCTCTTGTAATTTCTCTGTGGTATTTTTAAGTGCATTGGGTCTTGCCATTGAATTTCTTTCAAAGTAATCAGTTCATTTTCATATGAAAATATTTACCTTTTCTTAGATAAAACATTTGTAAGCTGGAATAAAGGGGAATATACACTTGCCTTTGATCATGTAGCAGGGACACCTAGTCTACCATTTAGGGAAGTGCATCTATTTTGATCACAGAGTCTCTTCTTTCTTTTCTCCCTTCGGTCTGTGGTGGCAGTTAATTTTAGATCAAATTCTGGTATTTGTGATACTTTATGTGATGTTTGAATTCCAAGATCTGGATATTACTGCCTGATGATACTAAAACTGTTTATTTTTACAGTATAATCAAAATTGCTTTTATATGACTCATGAACACAGATTAATGAAAAAGTTACATCGCAGAAACTAATGAGTAGTTTTCGTTATAAAAAAAAAATGAAGCAAGGCTGTACAAAAAAAGTCAAAATAGAAGCATTAGTTTTGTCTCAATTTTTAACTAGTACTCAAGAGTGGTAGAATTTTACTGGTCTTTTGCATTTTTTATTTGGTTTCATGATCTGTAAATCTCAATATTTATTATCATTAGACAGTTTATATAGTAAACAATCTTGCATTTGAGTGAATGATGGGGAAGCTATAAACCTTTGTTATGGAGTACCTGTTAAGTGATCCAATGTCATCGTCTAGATTTGTCTGAAGCAGTGGAAGACATTATTGTCCTCAGCTGCTTGTTATTACTGATCAGGCAGAAGTTACTGCCATACAGCTAAACAAATATATAGAAAGGAAAGTGGAAGCACTCCATAAACCATTGTTGCTGTGTAAGATCAGTGAGGTTAACTTAAACCATTTCCTTAGCAGCATATGCTGAATGGACTAACTTTGCACTGAAGCAGGTGAGGAGCACTCACTGTGCTCTTTGCCAGTTTTCAGGAGAGGAGTGGAAGCAAGCAACATAGCAGGGCAATAGTGTTTTGAATGTCTCCAACTGTTTGGAAAGTGAACATGTGTTTACATTCAAAACATCTCATGAAATGGTTTAAATTCTGGCAGTATCAAATCGTTCACCTCTTCACCCCTTCTGTTCAAAAGAAATTATGTTCCTTTTAGTACATGTTTGTTTCAGAGGTCGCTTTTAAAAGTTAAAATGTCTTCTCTCTCAGTATGTTACAAATTAGTAGCATTTGTTCAGATCAGGGCTTTTCTTGTATCATACCCCCATGGATTTATAGTGCTCTCTCTGCTAAGTTGTCTCAATGCCTAGTATCTGTCCACAATATTCAGATTAAATTTGTTCTTTGGGGTCTGTCTATATGTTCCGTTTCTTTGCACTGAAAGATTTCTAGCTGTGAAAATAGCTTACTGTCTGCCCTTAACGTGCATGTTTCTTAAGAAATCTTCTAGACAGAAAAATTGGAATAATATGGTAAAGGGAGATGTTCATTACCAAGATGAAAAGGCTTGATGAAACTTCAGAGCATAACACTGACTAAAAGGTAGATGAATGTGGTGCAAGAATGCAGACGACCTAATTATTGAAATAAAATGTATCTAGATCTTCAAATATAAATCATAAATATTTTTAATCATAATAATTATATTAATATTAATATAAAGATGCAAAATAAGGATTTGACAACAACAAAAAAGTGGTTTCATGGTTGCATTGAGCCACCACAGCCTTAGGAAAAAAAATATCTTTTTTGTCTTCTTGACATCATTATCGTCATTGCAGTATGTTTTGTCTTGTGCTAGAAATTGTTTGGTAATCATGATAGAGTGAACCAAATCTGGGAGTCCCTTATCTTAGTTTTTTTGTGAGGGATGTGTAAGTGGAGAATAGCATGAGGGAGAGTCATTCTGGAGTGGAAATGAATTTACTGCTTAGTTCATTGAGGAGAGCGTGACTTCTTTAGATAGCATTGCCAGCTGATATTGACTGCAAAACTGTAGTATAAAAAGAAAAGGTTGCAGTTAAGATAAAATAGAATTTACAGGAAAGTATATGGAGAAGATAGTAGCAGAAATCCAAATGGCAGGCATGTCCTCTCTTAATGTCACCTTAGCACATTTTTCTAAGGAATGTGACCACTTTTAGGTCTCATCTAAGGGAATTAGGTGCATTCCCCACATTGTCAATTTATGAATCAATTCTAAAAACATAAATGAAGAACCAGGATGATTTATTCAAACTAACATGTTATAGTGCCTCTGATAGTCATCTAGTAATACAGGAGCTGAGATATTTCACAACTTGAGCCAACCTGAGCATGAGGTAGAAAATGCACACACACTTTATTTAAGCAGTTTTTTATGTAAATTAAAATGTGTTTTGTTGTGAAAGAATAATTACTGAGATGATCATTCAAGCTCATTAAGTAAGGCTGCTTGGGTTTCCCTTTGTTGTGTTTCATGAGATTTTAATTAATGCATTTAAACTCATTTTCTTTTCTTAACTTTTTTTTTAGATATTCATAAAAGAATGTGCATCTGTATGTTTGCAATATTTGTACTGTAGCTCCTGCAAAAAGTAATTAAAGAGTATTATTTGATGTACCAAAAAATTCAAAAATAGGGTAGATTTGTCCCTGTCTCATCTCCCTTGCATGGTGGTCATGAGGTTTAGCTTGGTACTGAAAAGGAGGATATTTTGCCACCTTCATAGAGTAAAAGTGGCTGTGCTTCTCTTGGCTGTATTTCATAATCCTGTATGCCTGCTAAACTCTGAGCAGTGGGCTTGTGATTGGGCATGAATGTTGCAATAATATTTAAAATAATGAAAATTTTTGTTAATGGAAGTAAAAATATTTTGTTTCCTCATTTTGGAAAAAAAGACCTGAACAACTGATCATTAACTAAAACTTCAGATTTATAAGAGTATTTCCTTTCTGAACATCGTAATCGCCCTAAAATACTTCTCATTTTTTATATTCTGTACAGCAGAATCTGATTTTAAGTTTCTCTTAATATTGTTATCTGCATTAACTTACATACCTAAGTTGTGGAGGATCTGTCATTTTCATCTTGAATCTCATAGATTGATGTTTAAATTTAGCTGATCGGGTAAAAAAGCTGATCGGGATGGGTTTGGCATAAAACTGTCTATAAAACCTGTAAAATGTATCACATTTTTTCTGATGTTGAGTGGGTTGGCAGTGGAGGAATAAATTCATCTCTTTCTGTCCAAATCCTGTTTTCAGAGAAACACTGTGATTTCGTTGGGAGTTTCAAGTTCACTAGTTGTAAAAAACTTCTGTAGCCAGAAGCTTTGTGTTGTGCTCTGAAAATTCTCTGATGCTTATTACTCACCAATATATTTTTAATTAATATAACTCTCATCAGTGACTGTGAAGAAACAACAAAACCTTTCACTGTTTTCATTTATAGTTCAATTGAAATTTTTTATCAATTTGCTGTGGGGAGTGGGGGAGTTGTCTGAGGCTCCAGAGTCTGTGAAAGTTGAGATTTTTACAACAAGCTCTGTGGTTTAGATTGTGTTTCCAGTGACATAACTAGTTAAACGTAAACCAGATGTGCTTTGAAGTTCATTTCCAGGAATATACAGTGGACTGTTTCAATTTTTGTTTCTCTGATATTTAAAATGTACACTCACTTCACTCAAGAAATAAAATGCTTTTAAAAAAGAACCCTGATAAATATTTTCATACACAGTGGCTTTTATTTTAAAATATAAAACAGTATTAAAATCAATTTGGTTTCTTGCTCACTCTTGTTAAAATTACCATTTAATATTATTATAAGAAGGTCTATGGAAACAATTTTTGGAGTTTGTTTACATTGTGCACATGACATTTTTTCACCTGATTCAGCAGAGCACTAAACCTGAAGTGCATTCATCTGTTAATTTTTTTTTCCTGAATGGTGGTTTTGGAGGTAATCAATGCAATATCATAAGCCTGTTAATACCCAAAAGCATTGAGTTTAGGTTTTGTTTCTTTTTTCCTAGCATAGTACTGAAGCATGTCAAATGCTGAAAGTTTCAAACTGTTTTTTTTTAAGGTTAGAGGCCTAGAGCGTAGTCATAAGATCATTTCAGAAACGACCAGAAGTTAATGCCTCCAGATAGGCATACCCTTATCTTCAGTGAGAGCTGCTCTCCCTCTTTCTACTCCGTAGAGAGAAATGGGATGAGTACTCCTTCACCTGTGTCAGGGCAAAGTGAAATGAGGAGGAGTCTGGTTTAGTGATACATCTTCTTCCCTTAGTGCTGTCCTTGTGACCAACTTCTGCCATTCTCATCCTAGAAGATGGAAAGTGACTGTTTCTCTGTGGGATCAGTGAGGGGCTGGCACTGGCACTTGAAAAGGGTAGAAACTGAGACTGCGAGAAATAGGAGGAGTAAGGGTGAAAGGGGAATGTCCCCGGCAGATGGCAGGAACCTGGCAGATTGAGTCAGCTGTTTTGCCAAGGAACATGTTTGATGCAAACTCGAGTGAGGATTTAGACTAGATCGTTTGACTTTGGCTTGAAATGGACAGGCAGTTACCCCAGTCTAGAAAGTGCTTAGCTCTGTCAACAGTGTATCACCTTGCGGTTCTTCCCCATTTTTTTCTCACCTGTATGTTCAGTTTGAGTCTTTTTCACTCCTTTCACTGTCTTTGGGCAAAGAATAAAGAACATGGCCCATGATATCAAGAAAGCTGCTTCACTCTTCATAAGGTGTTGAACTTCAGATGCTTTGGCCTCTCCATCTCTACTTACTCACTTATCTTTGGTTGTAGTTTTGGGGACGCTGACTTCCAGGTGTGGCCCTCAACTATTTTTTGTTAGGTTTGGTTTTCTTACTGACTCTGAAAACCTAAAATGCAAGATGTGTTTTCCTAGAAGAAAACTGATTGTAAACCTAACTTGCTAAGTATGAGGGACAGTTAAAGATAGGCATGATAACCTGGTATTACATCTATAAATGTGAAGTATTTTAAGTTTTGTGCATTTTTTATATATTCTGAATATGGTTGAAGTAATGTTGTGGATAGTGGCAACTTTCTGCTTACTACAGTGTTTTGTCTTGCACAGTGGTTGTGTATGTGCAGACCTCTGTGTGGTTGAGCTGCAAGCTGTTAAAACCATGTGAGACTTTGCATGAAAATCACCTCTTTTCAGTTATAAATATCTTCATCAGACTTCAAGCACTTAACCTGTAATTTTCGTCGCTGGGTGTCTGAGTCAGACTCAGTTTTAATTTTGCCTTAAAAAAATTCAGGCAAAACTTTTTGTTCATTTCTAAGAAAATGTTGATTTGTGTATTTAGAAACATTCAAACCTTGTGATCTTTTCTGTAAAAAGCTGTTGCTTTTCTGTACTTTTGCAGCTTGAAATTTCTTAAATAGTTTTTATGTCAGGATGGTGCCTCTTTACTCTGAAAATGTGCTCACATATGGCCAAGTTGTAAGTCTTATTTTGCATGTGCTCAGTGGAGATGATTTTTAGTGTCTGAAACCCTCAAAGATTCTGTGGCACAGATTATGTCTGGTCCCGCACAGGAACTTCTCTGAAGTTGCACCGTAGCTAAAAGCAGAGAACAACACTTGCAACTGACTGGACACATTCTACCTGCATAAAAGCAAAGACATAAATAGAAAGACTGATCAAAGATCCCTCTGACCCACAACGGAGCAATTATACAACATTACTTTCCAAAAATACTCTGAATCCCCAACAATTCTGGCTTGGGGCTGTCCGACACCAGAAGTAGGATCTTTAGCTCATACAGACCTTGGTGAATTTATGTTCCATGAACTTGTCCAGACTGCCATTGATTAATGCAAGCTTTCAGCATCCAGTTTCTCTCCCGGTTTGTAAAGAACCATTTCTTTACTTGTTTTGCTACCAGCCAGCTTCATTGGATGTCCTTTTGTTCTTGGACTTTAAGAGACAGTGAACTTTTGATGCTTTGACAGGGAGAAACTATATATAGCTTAAATTTAGTTAATTTGTACTATCTTTTCATTTTTTTTCTCATTTTTTAAAGCTAGCCAAACTGCTGAAAGTAAGAGGGCAGATGGAAAGGAAGAAAAAACCCATATTTTTCTCCAAGAGTATTTCTGTATGGGGAATTATTCGTCATGTACTGCATATTTAAGATGACTTCTTTGTCTCAGTGTGATCTGTTTCTAATTGTGCAAACCAGATATTTGGTTTCTCTGCAAAAGCAGCAGAGACTACTCTCCACTACCAGGTGTTGCTGGCTGGGGAGAGAGTAGGAGGCCAGGGAGGCAGAGAGCATTACCTTGGATAGTAAAGCCTTAGGTAATAAAGTGTAC